>NC_132802.1:27048445-27675910 GCF_048594095.1 Paramormyrops kingsleyae | reverse complement strand
ATATAATAAAATAACATTTGCACTGGTCTGAACTGCACCACAGATAATTGATTGGTCTGGAAATACAGATGGGGACTACAGATGACGGCTGTAAACAGACAGAGACTGTCTCCAATTTCTCTCACCTGCCACCATCAGCAGCAGAAATAGCAGTAGCAATGTTTAGAAGATGTAGAAAAAGAGAAGAGAAGAGACACAGGTTTCTATCATGTTTGTCTTCCAGGAAGCAAAGTTTCCCATCAATTACACCGTTAAAAAAATGATGGGATGAAGATGGGAGGTGCTGTCAGTAATCATCTTAACATTTTCACATTTTACCCATCCAGGTCTGATTGTAAAGTCATCTTTGTCAAATAGTTTATGTGCCTAACTGTCTCGGACACAAGACAAAGCTTTGTCTGATGCAGTCATATAGGGCAGTGGTTGGCACAAAAACTCCTAATATGGGTTTTAGTTCTAGCCATCCAGGAGGAAGGCAGCAGTGTATTTTTGAGGAAAAGGGAGAGGGTGATTTATCTATTTAAAAGCAGGGCAATTATGGCGCTCCCAAGTCACTTGTCTTGAATTCTCATTAATTCCAGTCTCAACATTGTTGCTGTGAAGTGGGTGTGTAACGTCCTGCCCGTCATGTCTGCCTGATCCTCATCTCTCCCCCCTAACGTGACCCTGATGAGCCGCGCCTGTTGCTTGTTGCCTCTCATTAGTCTTTGTATTTAAGGACCCGTTTGGATCAGCCCCAGTCCAATCACTGACGTTTTCCTGTTGCCTGTGCCCTTCCTAGTACCAATCTTCTAATTTTTGCCCCTGTTTAGTTTTGGTTTAATAAAGCCCCTTTCTTTCTTCATTCTGGCTTGGCAGCAATCTGAAGGTGCATTTGCCTTCCCAGCTGCCCTTGCTGCAGATCCCTATTGATGGTGCAATTGTTGTATTTTAACACTGTAACCACCCGTTTTAGTGAGCAGGCAAGCCGTCTCTAGGGGACAACTGGGGGGAGCTGGGGGTGTGGGGGAGTGTCGCACAACATGGGGGCCCAAGCAATTTGGTCCTAGGCTCAGGAATTGTGTGTGGAATATCTCAAATAAACCATAATATAATCCCAGTAATAGTCTAAAGATGTATTGATTAAGGCCTGCATGAAATACTTCCCATTGGGTCTGTAAAGTGGTGAGTCAGAGTTTAGTGGAAAAAAATGCTCTGGGAAATCTACCTGTTATTTTATCCACCATTTAAGGTGTACAAGCTGGAAGTAAAGGTATACAGTACGTTATATGTTTGGTTTTTGATGATCACATGCACCGAGTGCACACAATATAGCCATTCACCTAATTTTCACCTAAAAAGTTCTTAGAATATGAAAGAAAGCTAGAGTTCTCAGAGTAATGCTGCAATGACTCCAGGCTGTTGAGTTAAATTCAACAGTACTTATTCATACTTCGGTTTTCTTTTTACACACCTAAACAGACGGCTGTATGCACTGCTAATTCTGTCATTTATTTCTGATGTCTCCAAACTTTATGTCCCTTTTATAGACCATCCTTTTCAGCTTAGGTACTACATTGCTTCCTCCCTTACTCTGTATGCATTATTAAAAACTACTTCAAGTAAATCTACAATTACACATAAAGTTACAGGTATTTCTCCTTGACAAAACACATGACAAAACATATGAACTAAAAAACCATACAAGTCACTAATGAACCAATTTGTGGTGAACTACCCAAATTCCAAGTGAATACCAGGGAATTAGTCTGTCCATAATAATAAGGATCATTGGCTTCTTAGCAAAGGCATTGCTTCTTAATACCTTTACAAATCCAGCATCGCTGGAGGTTTGTGAGGATGTGTGGAGCAGCTTGTCTCACACACATCTCCTGGGTTCAGGTGCCTCTCTATGCTCACCTTCACCAAGGCCCTGAGTGACCAATCAGGCAACTCTGGAGAATTCCTGGTGGGTCTCTTAGCTGTTGTGCCAATCAGAGACAAACTAATATGACACGTTTAAAACTGAGCCGGTTGGAAACAAAATAATTTTACAACTTTAAAATTCTACAACAATGCTTCAGAATGTGTGTGTTTTCTCTCTGTCTCTCTCTCTCACACACACACAGGTTTGTAACTATATCTTTGTCGGGACTCTCCATTCATTTCTATGGGGAAAAGTCTAATCCCAACATGACACCCTAACCCCTACCCAGCCCTAAACTTAACCATACTGTAAGTAACCAAACAAAATACCAGACTTCGGCATTTTTAGTTTTTGATCGCACTCACAGATCTTTGTGGGGACCTGAAAAATGGTCCCCACAATGTCAAAATAACAGGTTTTTATCATGTTGTGGGGGACATTTCGCCACGATTGCTCTCCATAGGGAAACGACGCACGGTTGCGGAGGAGCCACAACTAATCGCTTGCTATTGCTAATCACTGGAAGTTTCTCAAATTATGAATGTTAGAAAGCGACCGTGCAGGCATGGCTGAAAAAAATCAGACTGCTTCAACAGTCTGCTATTTATTACTTATTTTCTTCTTGAAATGTCAGTAATAAATTTATCGGGATAATGAGACTTGTGGCATCATTTATCAAAGTTCCCCCAAAACAGAGACAAAATGGGCTGTTCTTGGATATAAAACTCCTTGAGGCTGAAAATTAGTCCCACTCCATGCCTGCCTTTACCCCCAGGATGTGAAATATCAAATCCAACCAAGTATATTTCAGCTAGTGTGGTGCTAGATGTAGTCCAGGGTGTATTCCAGTACAGTGGTCCTGGGCCCACCCAGATGGAACTCAGGGCCATTCGGTCCATTTGGTGTTCATAGCGAGTGATACAGTTCAATAAAACAACTGCGTCAAGAAGAGAGTTACAGTAGTGAGGTCAGGCACAGATGTTGGACATGAAGGCCTGGCTCGCAATCTCGATCCATTCTAGTTCATCCCAAAGGTGTATGATGGGGTTGAGGTCAGGTCAAGTTCTTCCACAGCAAACACACCCAACCAATGTCTTTATGGACCTTGCTTTGTGCACTGGGGTACAGTCATGCTGGAACAGAAAGGGGCCCAAACTGTTCACACAAAATTAGGAGCATAAAATTGTCCAAAATATCTTGATATACATACCAACACAGTTTGGACAATTCTATGCTTCCAACTTTTTGCCTCACCTCACAAATGCTCTTCTGAATAAATGGGCAAAAATGCCCACAAACACACTCCAGAATCTCGTGGAACACCTTCTCAGAAGAGTGGCAGCTGTTATACATAGCTACAAAGGGGGGACCAACTCCATATAGATGCCTGTGGATTTAGAAAAGGGATGTCATAAAAATTTCTGTGAGTTTAATGGCCAGGTGTCCCAAAACTTTTGTCCATATAGTGTAGGTTTTTCTTTCCCTTTGTTCACTTGGTCTCAGTAATGCCACAAGTCATTTCAAAACTGATTTAAAAAATATATGTTGAGTCTGTAATGTGATTTTGCCACCTAGTAAACTGTTATGGGACTGGCACACCTGCCCCCCCCCCCCCCCCCCCCCCCCATGCTATTATTTCTCGCAACACTATTGATTCTAGTGACTCCCAAATGAGTGCTATACACCTGTGTTAGGACTCGCTTTGTCTTTGCGAAAAAAATGGCTCTGGAACGTCATAGCTGGAGTCCATCCCAAAAGGTACTGTAATTTCAGTCTTCCTGGAATAGAAAGGTTTCCCAATCACCAAATTACAGATAGTATATACTGGTAAACTTCAGATAAGTCATATTTTCTACTTGTCCCTATCTGATTTTGAGCAGTAATGAATGATGAGGTATCTAGGAAGTCAACATAGCCTACTTCCAGAGGAATAGCAGGATCTCAGGTCTGACTGGCAGAGGTAGACGACTGATATAATCAGCACTGGGAATATCAGTGCCAGAGTGCTATATGAATGTTTACTTATAAGGTGAGAAAATCAGCATCCACCATTGGATTCTGCCTGAGTATATTGGTAGAACAACCTAGAATTCATTGAAGAGACCAGCCAGGGGTTTGTGGTCTGTGAAATACCATCCATGTAAATACTGGTGAAGCTTTTTCACTCCATACGCAATTACTAGACCTTCCTTTATCAGGTGAGCTTCAGCGTTCTCAGCTTCACTCGATAAAAGCGTACCCAATGGGCTTTTCACTATCTTGTATTAGGTGAGATAACATGGCTGCAATTCCATATACTGTAGGCATGTGCCACTATGGCCTCAGATTGGAGAAGGTTCTTTTTTTGGTTCTGATCAAGGTTTTCCTGTTTCCCTGTTTGGCATCAATAGGAATTTTTTGCCAGAGATAATGTAGGGGCAATGGGAATATGGATAGAATGGGCAGGAGGCAGTAATAAATCACACCAAGGAAGGACTTGAGTTCTAAGACATTTCATGGGGCTCTGACCACTTCAATGGCCTTTATTTTGTCTTTGACACACTGAAGGTCTAAGTCTGTCACTTGTGGAGCCTGGAAATCACTTTCATCGTTCATTAAGTGAATCCCATCTTCCTCAAATCTTTCCCAACTTTCTCCAAGGTTTCCAAGTGCTCTGAAGTCTTCTCAGTGACTAGAACATTGTTGATATACCTGTATACCCTTACACCTGAAATACCCTTCAGCAAGTTTCCCATAATCTGATAGCACGATTCGGCTCATTAAAAAGTAGTTGTGTATCCTTATATAAACCTACATGTGTAGTAAGAGTTAAGTACTCTCTAGAGTTGTCGTCTAGCTAAATCTGTTGATGTGACTCATGTCAAGCTTTGTTTACAATTTCCCTCTTGTCAGCTAAATAAACAGGTCATCAATTTTTGGAATAGGGTATTTGTCCATCATTGCACCCATAGCTTCTGGGATGGGCTCCGGACCCCTGGACTGCGATGGGTTGGCGCCTCATAATGAATTGTTCCCTGCGTCATTGCTGTAGCTTCTGGGATAGGCTCTGAATAAGACAAGCAGGTACACAAAATGGATGTATAGGTGGATGGATGGATGGTATTTGTGTGGCTTAGCAGCTCTACTCATGGTAAGGAGATACAAGTGCTGCCCATTCAAGAAGCTGGCAGGGTTTTTTCATGCCCTTTCCAGTCTACTATTTCTTCCAGACCTTTTTGCAAATGGCACAAAGTGAGTTTTATAAACACAAGGTGTAGTATGAGGATCAATGTAGATTTTTGATTTCACATTGTTTAAGAGTCTTACTGTGCTTATTTCTTCCATGAAATCTCTTTTGGATATTTTCTTTTGTAGCCTTTCTGATTTTACATTATATATTTCATTCCAGTGCAGTCTAATCTAGGGTGACCACCTAATCCAGGGGTCGAACTCCAGTCCTGGAGGGCCGGAGTCCTGTATAGCTTAGTTCTTTCCCTGTTCCACAACAAATGATTCAACTCAAGAGCTCTGTGGTAATTAGCACAAGGAGTTGAATCAGGTGTGTTAAATGAGGGGAAACTCAAAAATGTGCAGGGCTCCGGCTTCCCAGGACTGGAGTTTGACACCCGTGACCTAATCCATGTCATGGGGGACACCAGAGGTGGAAATTTCAGGGCCAGAAAGTAAAAATCCAGACCAAGGTTTTGTTTCAACCAACCTCTGTAACTCTGACTCTTTATGCTCAAACGGTTGGTTGAAACTAAATCTTGGTCTGGATTTTTACTTTCTGGACCTGAAATTTCCACATCTGGGGGACACTATGAGCTACTTAAGGTTCTACAAACTACTTTAAAACTGAAAGGCTCTTTGCGCTTGGTTAAATAGTTCGGTTCTTCTTGTGCTTTGACTGGTTATTTCCTTGATTGAAAGACTCACCCAGCCATTTCACATTAATATTAGTGGCACATACATGATTATACTGTAAGAGACTGACCAATCAGCATACAGCAAGAACTCAGTGCCTAAGTGAAATCCAGGACCTCTTAACTGAAATGGTAGTTTACAAATCCTGTCCTAACTCAAAGTGTCCTTCCTGACATGGATTATCCGATGGATGGTCAAATCTATATATGCCTGTGTGTACATAATAATAATGTTAATAATAAGGTTGTTATACAATATATATTTTTTTTAATATTTGCCTCGGTTTTCTTTGTCAACAGTACTTTCTGTGCCAGGGTGCATTACACCACGTCTGTCAAAATCTTAAACCTTTAAGATTCCAGCCACCATACAGCATTTGTCAAAACAAAAAAAATAGTGTAAAATGAAAGCACCTAAACTAGCGTCAAATTAATATCTTATTATATCTTGTTACATATTATATTATTATATTCCACTTACAAAAACAAGAAAAACAAATAATTTATTCTTTTGGTTAATTACTTTCCATCCTGTGCTCTGTGATTCTCTACAATAAATTAATGGCTGAATAGTTACGCATGCTATAATTAAAATCTGTTATATACAGAATTAAAAGGTATCATATATTTAAATTTTTATGTATTTGTGGGGAATTATCAAAACATAACCAAAATAAAATTCATATTCTAATGTGGTAGTAATAGTTTGTAAGGTTGCATCCACTCGACTCGACTTGTTTTGATTTCCTCTAATTCCCAGGTGGCTGATTCAAAATCTGATACCCAGTTTTAAATCATTGCCAGATGTTTGAGGTTCAACAAATATGTACATATGGTAACGATATTCAGTAAAATTGAATAATTTGTGTGTGAAGTTAACTGATTTATTTGATTATGTGTACTGCTTGAAAACCCTGGAAAAAGATCATGAGAAAATCTGATTAAACTTTATAAGGTGCATTATGGATCATTTTTTAAATAAATGGATCTAATGAAACATGGATTATTGTGTTTCCAGCTATCCCAGAGGTCAGAAGCATGAAAACTATTCCAACTTGATTATCATGCACTTCGTCGCCTAATGTCTCAGTTGCTGCACTGCCAAATTAGGTAACATTAGGCAGGTTCAAGTCATATAATAATAAGCCATATTTAAACAGATGTATCAAGTGGCAGAAGGTTATTAATATTAAAATGCATGTTATTCGATGGGTATATTCAGGGACAGACTTACCATAAGGCAAGGGAAATAACATGAACATATAAATTATAGCAACATGTCTATTATTTGCACTTTTAGTGACGGTTTTTAGGACAGACAAAGTTGCCCCCCTTCCTGGCTGTAATGGGCTATTGCTGCTTTGAGATGCTTCCCAGCTTTCGTTCACACTAGTGTCTAGTGATAGGCTACTGGTGGTTTCACTGCCAAGCGAACAAAGCAAAGACAAACATTACATATCCCATGTTATCAATGCTATCCCACTCCAGTGGATAAATTGTGAACAGACAAGAAGAGAACACAGTTAAATAAAAGTATTAAAAACGTATTTAAAAAAAACCTTGGTAAATGAGGGAATGGTTACACGTCTTATATTTGACCAATTGATCCACCAGCACAATACCCCACAATGTGTTGTGCATGTGTTGCAGCGGTTGTTTGGGAGTATATCTTGTGCGTGTGTGTATGTGTTAATATAGTTTACGTGGGTGGCTGTTTATCTTCGGTCTGCGTGTGCGCTTGTTTGTCCTTCTTAATAAACAGCGCGAGTGTTACCGACAGCGAGTTGCAGCTGCAGGTTTTGCGTGAGCGGCATTTTCTGTCATTATAAAGCCTAGTTCATACTTTACACTTTCTGGAGACGGCCGTCCACGCAGCAGCATGTGTTCACACTGTGAATAGACTGAATACGGACGGGTGCCGTCGCTGCATGTGTACTGCAATGATGTTCCTCCAGACCAGCAGAGGGCAGATACAGTATCATCTCAATGAAGATTATGTAAAGCAGGATGAGATATGGTTTATAACTACAAATTTAAGGTGGTGTAGGAAAGAGGGGTTCAGGTTTATGGGTCACTGGAGGACCAGCCAGTGGTAAGCTGGATGGGTTGCATTTGAACCACAGGGGAACCAGTGTATTGGGGAGGTGTAGAGTAGTTGAGGAGTGTTTAAAGTAGGAACCGGAGGCAGGGAGGTTAGTTAACAATATAGGGGGGATGGCGGAAAGCCCCAAATAAAAATGAAAGTGTGCACTGTATAAGGCCAAGCCTTTGCTGTCTGTGTTAAACGCTAGGAGTATTAGAAACAAAATTCATGATTTAGAAGCTTATGATTCTAATGATATTATATGAATAACAGAAACAAGGTTGACTGACAATGGTGGTAAAGAATATAATATGGATGGTTACACGTTGTTGCAAGAAGGGAGGTGGTGTTGATGTATATGTAAAAGAAAACTTGCAGGCAAGGGAGCTCACTGATAAAAATAAAAGTACAGAAGCTGTATGGATAAAACTAGATGCTAAAAACTCAAATGGCCTAATTGTTGGTGTACCTAATGTATTTGCAGAGGAAAGCAGAATGTTGTGTGATATCAGGATTATGAGCAATAAAAATGATGTGGTAGTTATGGGTGATTTTAATTTACCTGAGATACAGTGGGACATAGTCTCTGGCTCTATTGAACTTGAGAATGTGGAATTGGTACAGGACTGCTTTTTACTCAGTTTGTTAAAACCCCTATCAGAGGAGAAGCCATTCTCCATCTTGGTTTCTCTAATAACCAGGATAGGTTTGGAAAATTTGAGGTTTTAGAACCACTTCACATTAGTGATCATAACATGGTTAAATTTGAGGTTAATTTTAATATTCAAAAAGACCAAAGTCCAAAGCAAAAATATACCATGTTATGAAGGCTAACTTTAATGGTATGAGACTGAAACTGGTAACTGTAAACTGGATGGAGTTAAATAACAAAACTGTTGAAGAGGCATGGGAATTTTTTAAAGGCATATTATTGCAAGTGCAGGAAGACTTCATATCTGTTTCCAACAAAACTAAATCTAGTAACCTGCAACCAGGATGGTTTATGAGTGAAATTAAGAATAAAGTCAGGAGGAAAACGACTCTGTTCCACAAGTGGAAAATAACTAGTGATGTTGGAATAAAGCAGGAGTATCTAATACCTTGTTTACACCAACACAGAACTGGTCAAGGGAGGTAATGCTAAGATTATACAATTTCTTGGTAAGACCCCACATAGAATATTGTGTGCAGGTTTGGTCACCATACTGTACCTTAAGGGACATTGCTGCCTTGGAAAGGGTTCAACGTAGGGCTACAAGAATGATTCCTGGTCTTAGAGGAATGTCTTATGAGGAGAGGTTAGCTCAGCTGAATCTGTTTAGCCTCGAGTAAAGGATATTAAGGGGGGACATGATCCAGGTATATAAGATGCTGTTCAACCAAATAGTTAATTCAATGTCAGTTGAAAAACAAGAACTCGTGGCCATAGGTGCAATCTAGCGGGAGAACATTTTAAAATGAATTTGAGAAAGTATTTCCTTACACAGTGCGTAGTTAGAGTATGAAATAGTCTTCCTGCTAGAGCAGTGCAAGCTAAATCCCGGGGTTCCTTTAAATCATAGCTAGATAAGATTTTAACAGCTGTGAGCTATTAGTTGAGTTCTCCCAAATGAGCTTGATGGGCCGAAGGGCCCCTTCTCGTCTGTAAATTTCTTATGTTCTTATCAAGTCTCTTTTCACTTCAAAAAATAGCTCAAGTGGCCCAATTAGGGGGCCCCTACCCATATCAGCCTTGGGCCCCCAGAGAAGTTAGTCCGCTCCTGGGTATATTTCACTCTGAATCACTTTTTGTAAATTTTGATTTTGCGTGGTGCCATTACTTATGTCCGTACTGAATTGGTCAGTATATGCTTTATGTTTATCCCAAACTGAAAGGCTTTTCTCATATTACTTGAACACAGGACAGCAACTGTTGTTATGCTTTCAACTGATCCAGCTCTCTGTTATTGAGGTAATTGGTTCACATGTTCCCCCTCGGTATATACTGAATGTCAACACTCACTCAGTACACCTCAGTACACTCCAGAAAGCAAGAATGTAATGTCTCGTCAACATTGTTAAAATCGCCATAACGTTTTTCACTTCATGACAGTATAATGGCGTTGGATGGATTTGAACATCATGCTAGTGATGGCAAGTGCCTTTATCCCTCAACACACAGAGAAATTTGCAGTAAACTATAAAATAACATTGCCTGTGGTTTCTGCCCATTCCTTTGTTGGTGTATAACAGAATGGAGCCAGACCACCCCCCCCCCTCGAAAAAAAAAAGGGGGGGGGGGGTGGAGGGTTTCCAACCATCAAAGGTGGAGGTAAGATAAGCAATGCCTCTTTGTAAGAGTTAACAGTTTTATGAATAGCTGGTAGCGTTTTCTGTGCTATATGTCAGACAAAAAAAAATAATTTCTTTGTGCTAAAGAAAGTAAGATGACCCAGGACTATCTATGAATATAAAATTAAAACATCAGTAATATAATATAAAATTAAAAGCTGAATTATCTTAACTCCTGCTTGAAAAGGGGGGTATTCAGTGAGCTGGAGGAGTACAATGAACTTTGAATTTATTTTTTTCATTCCTGCCTGTACAAAGGGATAGTTTGGCAGATTATAGTGAAAGGAAGCACATGTTACCTTGACATTTGCTACATGTCTGGTATATTTATGACTTCAGTGGAAGCCACCAAAGCGAAGGCATCATCAGAGATGCTTTGAAATAGGGTGGTATAACGGAATCAATGGATAAATCCTGCAATTTTAGCAATTGTGGGGGAAAGCATACAGTCCTACCTTAGCATGTCTTAATGTGCTACAGCACTTCTGATTCACCAACAAGACGCTACAAGTCTTTTGATATTCTGTTAGAAATTAATACATCCTGTACAATAGCTTGCTGTGTCTTAACATTACTGGGCCCCTGCTGGTGTTTAAATATTCAAAGAATCCCGTCTGCATTTGCATGTCATCTCAGGCCTGCCACCCGCAATCAAAATCTCAGTTTCTCTTATCTCTGTCTGCATCTGCCCCCCGTTGTGCCCAACAGTAGTGTCTCTGTGCGAGATGGACTCTCGGAGCTGATCGCCCTTACCCCCCTCGAAGTGCCCCCCGTCTCTCCTTCCCCCTGATGATTTCTTCACATCTTCGTCCTCACACTTGCAAATGCAATTCTGGGGATGGCTACAAGAGGGAGAATCTTCTTTTTGGCCCAATTTGACAGGCCTATTTGACTTATCTGTGCTGCTTTCCCGATCCTTATCAGCACTCACAAAAACATGCAGGGTGTGACAGGGAATTAGACAAACTGCCTGTATTGTGCTGCTTGGGGATTGACTGTAGGGAAAGGACAATGCGAATTTGATGGAGGTCGACGTCAAATTATGACAGATCTGACAGTTTTCTTTTTATGGATTCTTAAATATTTGAGTGTATGCATGACATGCATTATGTGATCAGAGACAGAGGTCCTAGTCTAGGCTTTTTTCTAAGCTAGAATGGCCAGTGGGCTACAGAAGAAGGCCAGTCTTTGAAAGGCAGCACTGACTTCCGGTCACTGACCAGGTTGATAGTTTTCCGGCTTCAGAGTCTCTTTCTTAGTCGCTACAGAATGGAGGCTGTGTATGGAATGTGTGAAAAGCGACGCTGCAAGATGTCTGTCCGCCATAAGGGGGTGTAAGTGACCAGCGAGCATTAACTGGTAGGCAAGTGGAGCCTGAGAGCTCCTGAGTATTGCTAGAGAGAAGCTGCTGGGCTGTTCTGGTGCAGAGAGACATCCAATGCAGTTAGAACCTGCTTTGAAAACAGTGGGAGCATAGGAGGCGCACCCCCCCCCCCCCCACCCCCCCCGTTATGAGGAAAAACACAGATGGGGAAGCATTTCGCTTTTAATAACACTTGGCACTTTGTTCTTCTGCCTCACTCATCCTTACAGTATGTCCAGATGCCCCCAGGTACAGAAAGCCCTTCTTTATCAGCCCAAAAACTCTCATTAAATTTGGATCTCTGGCCAATTTCCCTAATTTAAAAAAATACTAAGGAGTGTGAAGGGATGGTCATGTTTCCCAGTATTCCAAAAGGCAGCCCTCGTACCCATAATAAAAATGATTTAAAACTGAGTTGAAATGTCATAAATGAAATATTCCAGTATAACTCAGCTGCTCATTTTATGTATTATATAACATTTATTTCATTATACGTCTTCATTACATATTTAACAAATGCATATTTGGCAACAATTAAGTAATGATATTCATCTGTCCCTCCATCCATTTTCTTTAACTGCTTATACTGTTCAGGGTCTTGGGGGTCCGGAGTCTATCCAGGCTGCAGGCCCTAAGCAGGGATCAACCCAGGATGGGGCGCCAGTCCATGATGATATTTAATGTTAATTATATTATTAAAATTTAGAACAAGAGCAATTGGTTTATAGGACAAAATAAATTTAGCAACTTGTATGCTTTTGGGACATGAATCAGTGAAAGATATTTCTAAATTTAGCTCTGACTTAAAAGCGACAGTCTATACGAGCAGCATGAAGACTTCTCAGTATCTTAGCAACTGGCACTAAAATATCTCGAGGAGATAAAGTGGTTCTCTTTGGAAATGTGAATGTCAGATGGTGTGTATCTTTTAAATATTTCATATAGTTATCTGATTTAAACTGTCCCACAGTGTACATATATATTATTCCTATTCGCACATAGCCCTGAAAATGCAAAGTAAATGCTGTTATATTTTGTGTAGCATTAGCACAATTCATCTTTGATAGTTATACACTACATTATTCATCATTTCAAAAAGCTCGCCGCAGATTTTGGTGTCACATAGGAATGTTATGTAATTCAGTTCCTTCGTCAATCAGACATGTCTTATTTCTAAGCAATTTTATAATGTCATTTTAACAATGTGGGTTTTATCAGTATTATCTCTTGCGTTTTAATGCTGTTATGTGGCATTTCTCACTACCTGCTTTGCATTGCTGTAGTTAAATGTTAGTAATAGATGTTTTTGCTAGTTAATATTATCCATGTTAACATATCTGAAATCACCCACCCATCCATCCATAAATCCATCCATCCATCCATCCATTAGTTTTCTTACACTAATCTGGGGCAGCAGGGATGCCCAGACCTCCCTCTCCCCAGCTACCTCCTCCAGTTACCAAGGGGTTCCCAGGTCAGCCGAGACATATAAACCGTCCAACGTGTCTCGGGTCTGCACCAGGGTCTCCTCCGAATTGGATCTGCTTGAAGCATCTCTCCAGGGAGGTGTCCAGAAGGCATCTTCAATAGATTCCCTAACCACTTCCTCTTGGTGCCTCCATTTCTCAGGCAGCTATGCGGAGCTGTGGCTGTAAGGTCATTGGTTCCTGATATGGCAGTAATCCCCAAATGCAGTGATGGACGCCAGCAGTAAAAGATGCCGTCAGGCTGAAGAAGGTGATCTTCCAAGCTTGATTAGCTTCTAGGACTCCTGAAAAAGCTGACAGGTACTGGCAAGAGTGTGTTTTGCTGGAATTAAGTCAGGCTCATTCCTGGTGGTTGTTGGATTCTGCCAGGGCTGCCCTTTGTCGCAGATTCTGTTCATAACATCTATGGTGGGAATTTATAGGCATAGTCAAGGCGTGGAAGGGGTTCAGTTTGGTGGCCTCATCGAGCTGCGACCTTCAGCATGCACTGTGGAGTGTGAAGCAGGCAGGATGAGGATCAGCTCCTTCCAGTCTGAAGTTATAGATATCAAGCAGAAAAGTGTGGATTGCCCCCTCCAGGTTGGGGGTGAATAACTGTCTGAAGCAGAAGGGTATTTCAGGGTCTGGTTCATGAGTAAGGAGAGATTGAGATCGACAGGTGGATCAGTGCAGCATCAGCAGTTATGTGGTTGCTGTACCGGTCTGTTGTGGTGTTGAGGGCTATTTCGGAAGGTCAAGCTTTCGATTTACCAGTCAATCTATGTTCCTACCCTCACCTACGGCCACAAGTCGATATCCGAATTATCCGAAGAAGATGGGTGGATGGTTTAAGTTATATAAACATGGACTATAAAAATAACTAGTAAAAACATCTATTACTAACATCAGTGCAAAGCGATGGATACAAGTTGTGGAAATGAGCTTCCTTTGCAAGGTGTCTGGGCTCAGCCTTAGAGATGAGGAGGCTGAGGAGCTTGGAGGGGCTCAAAGTAGAGCTGCTGCTCCTCTGCATTGAAGGGAACCATATCTTGAATACTAAATGACACTTAAATGATCACCTCTGCTAGGTTAAAGACATGTACCACATGCCTTAATTATTACCAGCTCAGACTAAATGGGTATTTGCCTACAATGTTAGAGCAACCAAGATTTACTTTCACTTTTAGCAAAGCAAAATGGGAAAAGCACATTATTTACATTAGAATCCCATGGTCCCCTAAAATGTGGCAGTCAAACCCCCCAGTACAGGCCACCCCAGTCAGAGAAAAAACATGTGCAATTATCTTTTTTTTTTCCCAGAAGATATTTTATAGAATTTGCAAGATGACCAAATTTATCCTTAATATTGATTGATATTTAGACAATTTTATTATTCCCAGAAACTGCCTCTCAGTTCCAGTCATACCCATTCTCATTCTATATTTAGAGACCAATTCATCACACCCCACGTTTTTGGAGGAAGGAAACCAGAGAACCCGTAAACGTGTGGAGAAAACATGCAAACTCCACGCACACAATGGCGAGGGCAGGAAACACCTAACCTTGCAGATAGGTAGCAATTATGCTACTCCAGTTCAAGATTGTAGCTATAATTTTAATATTTCTGTCTGTAACTGAGTCAGGTGATGAGGATTTTCAATCCTTTTATGCATGTTAGTAGGGATCAATATTGATGACAATGGTCGTTTTTTGTTTTTCTTGGTCCAAATAAGCTTAGACCTGGATGACTGTCACTGTCTCATTGTTTTTATTGCTATTTGCTGTTTTTTTGGACCTTTCCTACTCCTACATCAAAATAAAGACTCAATCTATTTCTCTCAACCTTATGATATGTGATTCTGTTCACCTTTCCAGCCAGAGCAAGTGTTACACGTTCATTAATGGGTTAAGCCCAAGGTCGAAAATTTATCGTACTGTATCAGAGGTCATTGCGCTAATGTGGGTCTGCGGAGATGCTGATGTCATTCCCTGGAGGCAAGACTAAAGTGTCATCAGTTTGTTTAGCGGGATACTCTGACCGTAGCTTAACAAGCTAATCATATCTCCTTGTGGGAGGCGGTGTGAATTGTGTTTCCTGAGGACATGGGGAAAGGTTTGAAATGCAGTTGGGTCAAACCTGTTAGACAGGACAAAACCCAGAGGAAGCAGAAGTCATGTTGAGTTAATAGCTATTCCTGGACACCCAGCCAGCAACAAAGAAGAAGTAGAAATAAAAGAATTGCATGCTGTGTAAAAGTTACGACCCATATTATATGACGTATTAATTTTTAAGAACAATAACAATGTAACTGGGTCAGATATACAACTTTTAGCAGTCAAATAGGCCCAACCGTTATTATGAACGCTATACTATTAAGGGTCAAGAACTAAGATAGGATAAATGCAATCTTATTACTGAGTACAGTGCAATTTCAGACATCCCAGATTTTATTTAAAGCTATACTGTTATTCCCCGTCAATGCAACAAAATAGGCCAGAAGGTACATAGGCGCCATAACAAGATTCAGTGCTCCATAATGCTGTCTTGACATTTTGTGATTTCATTTAGACTAGGATTATAAAATACCACTACCTTTCAAACTTTCATCACCCAGTTCCCTTTCCTTGGCCAAAAATAATGCCATAATATGGAGTTCATCACATTTGGACAAGCACCTGAACCGGTTTTGTTTCTGAGGTCAATGCTGAATTCATTTTTGTATCAATAATACATGGACTGTGGCTGCACCATGCAGCTGTAAAGACTGGTGCTCTCACTGGTTTTTGACTGTGCCTCACTGCTTTGATAAATAAATAATGGTTCTGGCAGTGAGGAATGAATTGATGAGCATGCCAGATACACACCTCAAGCTCTCAAACAAGGAGCTGTGGTGCCCAAGTGGGATGCAGGATTGTATGTGTTGAATGAGACAGAATTTTAATCCTTTAATCTGGCCATGATGTTTTCTGAAGCTTTCCAGTAATGTATTGAGCTGATATTTTCCTATAATGATTATAATCAAAATTTCTCTCTGATGGAAAATAAAAAACAATACTGATATGAAAGAAAGGCAATGCTCAAAAATGAAAGTGCTTATTAAAAACAAACTAGCTTTTGGGATCCATTGCAGAAAAGGAAATGGTGAAGTGGCATGGAAATGAAACACACATTTTAACCTTTTGGTGCTGGGAGTGGAGTGGAAGTAAAGGGCGTTTTGTCTCATTTGGATTTCTTCAGCCAACCAGAAAAATGCATGCAAGAAGGGGGGGGGGCTGGCATGTAACATTCTGGGGTATAAGAACATCCATCCTCCTTCCATCTACCTGCTTGTCCTATGCAGGGTCAGTGGGTACTTCGCCTATCCTGGAAACTAGGGGCGCAAGGCAGGAAGTAACCCAGGATTGGGGCACCAACCCATTGCAGGGCAAACATGTATAGGAACTGTAACAAACGGAAATCCAAAAAATGAAATAATTAAACAAATCCATGACTGTGCTTCTTTGCATTAAATAAATTAGCAAATAGTGCAGTAATCACAAATTATGAGATCAGACATTTGTCTGTCATGCTGGGAAGACTGTAGTCCCATTTTTTAGTTCTGTTCTCCAAGCTTGCCTAGGATTTATATACCAGGACTACATCAGCGGGTATTAATGCCTTTATATTTCATTTACGTTTATTCAGCAGTTTCAGTCCTTGGAGCAATTCCATCCTTCTTCTAAGCACTTATCCTGGTCAGGGTCACAGGGCAGCCAGCAGCCTGTCCTGCCATCACAGGAGACAAGGCTGCAGCAGACTCTGGATTAGGTTCCAGTTTATCACATGACACCTGCACACATAGTCTGTGGGCAATTAGGAGACACCGGTTAACCTGACTGAATATGTTTGGACTGCAGAAGGGAAACCGGAGCAACCAGAGGAAATCTGCATGACACTAAAAGAGCACACACATTCTGACAACACAGAGAGCGCAGGTGGGATTTGAATCATCAACCGTAGAAGTACGGAGCAACAGCACTACCCACTGAGCCACTCTGCCACCCATTTAAAGTTAATTTTGCTGTAAAAGAATCACACCTAAGACCGATTCTGCTAACCTCTTTGGCAAGCTTTTAACTAGTGACAATGATGGAGTTCTATTACAGTAGTGTTCCAAGATTCATAAACGTTGAGCCCAGACACTGAGTTAAACTCAGCCACCAAATCTTCCAGGACCCCATTTAGCACTGGGTCACAGGGGCTGTGGAGCCGATGCCAGGGCAGTATGAGAACGAGGCAAAAGGTTTGACTGCATCACAGGACACCGATTTAAAGACTAATGGTATGTTTTTTGGAGTGCAGGAAGAAACTGGAGTACTGGGAGGAGACGCAGGCCACACTGGGAAAACATACGGACCAGACAGAGAGCAGGGTGGCATTTAAATCCCCAAATGTGAAGGGAACAAAGATTCTCACTGTGGTACCATGCTGCCCTCTGAGGTCCACCGACAAAATATTATTCTGAACCTGAGATAAGAAAATGTAAGCTTTTCAGTAGTTGCACTAGCATCTGGGTCCAATAAACATTTTAAATAACTGTAAATTATCATTTACAGTTATCAGGTAATTGTACTTAAGTGTACAAACTGAATGGTAAAACAACAGAAATACAAATATATTCTGTTATATTATGGCAATGAATGCCATTTGCAAAAATCTGAAATTAGTTGTTAGTTGTTAAAGCAAATTTTATATTAAATTTAAATATTCATGCAGTGGCCTTTAAATAAGATGTACGTATAATGTATTTCATGATATATGGATTATTCTGTTATTTAGACATTTCTAAAATGAAATTGCAGGTGTCTCTAAATAATTCATCTCTAAGGATAATTTGCCTCAATGAATTATTACAGAATTACATTCGTTACTGCCAATTTAATGATATCATTAAACATATCTTGAAATATTTACAGATATATTTAAAAGAATAATAAATAATTTCAAAATGTATTTTTAAAAGATATTCTGGTGCCGGCAGACTGAGGCATGGTGGAGGTGGAAAATAAAGATGAGGGGAGGCAGAATGCCTCAGAACTGCTCTTCACGTTAGTCCTTAAAAGGACTGCAAGAAAAGCAACAACACAGAGACAATCGATGGCAGTAAAACTCACACACGGCAGGTCATTACACAACACTAGAGCACATTGGGATCACACACAGGTAAGGGTACATGCGATACTCGAAAGCACAAGTATTCACACTAACATTCAGTTACTTACTACAAGACACACAAGGGCCATACACACAACTTGTGAGCATGCTGGGATACGCTAATCCCACTGGTGCTACAATGTAAAGATATCTGATTTGGAGATACCTTCAAATAGATGTGGCCACGAGCAGATGAGAAAGCAGTGACCTGGCGCTCTGACGCAGAGTCAAAGCTAGGGTCTAGTCACAAAGCTATGCCTCATACAAAATGTGAATTTACCAGTGGATCATGACTGCAGTGACTCATATGCATATATGTCTGACACATACTAGGACAAAACAGAACATTTACAGGTACCTTGAAACAGCTAAAGAAAGTCTTATTCTGATACAACTATAACAATACCTATAAACTCAATCATACTATCCTTAAAGCAGGGGTGCCAAACTCCACAGCCCTATACTGTACATTTTTGGGTTCCCCCTCATTTAACTGATTCAATTCCTTGCACCTGATTTACAGATATCATTCTTGTTGTGTGATTAATTTACAGATATATCTCAAATCTAGAATTTCTTAAGAGTCTATAAAATGTTCTGACGTGTCTTGCATATTTCTTACATGCCCAAACAGACAGTTCCTTAAATGCAGAGCTAGTATGTGCTTTGTGACTTCTAGCTATATTCAGAATTATCTGGGTTATGCAGTTGTCCGAAAACACCATGAATATTTTAGCAAAAAATTGGCCATTTCTCTACAGAATTATATTTCATATCAAGTTAATCCAACAGTCCTACAAACTAAACCCATCTGATTTCCAAGCTTTTTATTATTATGATTATAATACAATACGATTTTTCTGAGCAAAACTTTAGAAGATACCATATATAAATGCATGAAATTGCTGTTAGGACAATTTAAGAAACTGTTTTTAGACCACAGTTAATTTATAGGTTTCAATCTTAACTAATGGGTTTTGTTCAGTGATGACTGGCTACAAGGTTTAAGCACATCATTGTACTCATGCCTGCTTTTCATAGATCTTGTTCTGACTTTAACCTGACAGTAAGCTACTTGACCTCTATTTGTTCAAATGTGCCATTAAAATTGTGCCTTCAACCATTTGCAAAATGGGTAAATTGTATAGCATTTCAGCTTTTCAGTTGTATAAACATGGGTGTTTAGCCAGTCTTCCTTATTTATTTGCCTGAAGTAAATTGAAATTGGAGCCTTATCAAGTTTCCTCTGGTTAATTCCTTAAAAGTGCCCAGCATTCATTGTAGGTGATTTATTCCAGGGGCCCATTATGAATTTGAGGTTATGTTATCTTGCCACCTATGGGAAAACACAAGTGTGTAGCACATGGGAAATGAGCTTCATTCTGTTATTCTTTTGCAATCTTTAAAAGGCATTGAAGGAAAACACTGTATTGATTTTGTGGTTGCCTTTAGGTAGGCTTAGAAAACTAGCGTGCAAGAACATCAAGCTGTCCTGCCCTTGTTTCCCTTTCTTTTTACCATTTAATCAATTGTAATTTACCAACCTTTCAAACAAATGGAAATGATTTCACCATCTAATTAATTACAGCCATGTTCCTTGTAATTGTTTATTTAAAATTAAGCAACGGCTGGAAATCAGTTCATAGTAAGGTCTAGCTGCGGCCTCTATGTATAATACCTACTCTGTGCTCACCACTACTCCAAAAAGATTGTATAAGGATAATATATAAAGCAGATCTTAAACGTAATGTGGAAACAAAATGAGTAAACATGAAATATGTTATTTAAATTGGATATGAAAGTTGGCTAATTATACAAAACTCAAAACCTCAGAAGTTAAAATTGAAAGATTACTTACTGTTGCCTTAAAAATAAGCATCTCCAAGGAGCATACAGGCAACTCCTTAAAACAGCAAAACAGATACAATTGGTAAGTTCCGTTTTAGTTGCATGACACGGTGTTGTAGTTTAAAATAATAATCTGTGGGAAAAGAAAAGGATAATCTTGAAACAAAAACAGCTAGTTTCAAAAGCTTATTAAGCGTAAAATGAGTATATATCTTAAAGATAAAGATTATAGGGCAGCCCTGCACATGTCATACCAAAGTATATTGTGTGTATCGGAGTTTAATCCCCATCTTGCTTCATTAGCCAGCTGGAGTGAGTAGACTCAGAGGATGATCCTCTTGGCTCTGTTAGACATAAGTGTTCGAGTTCCTCTCATTGGTTTAGAGAAACGTTGACAGGTTACCTACAGAGCTGTGGGTGGAATCAAGGGAGCAGCGCTCTTTTCTGTGTGAGGTTGCTTGATAAGACCTGCAGCTCTTAGAATGACAAGCCAGTCATTGCCAGAATGCACATCGGAGGGGCGTGTGAGGGGGTGTGTGCTTAGCTCCCAGCCTCCTGTGCTGGCATGGGCCTTGCATGTTCAGGGGGAGACCAATGACGAATGAGGTACTGGCCTATAGGGTGAGAAATGGCCATTGTGTTGTATCATGCAGTGCAGTCCTATTACTGGGTATTCATTTTCTGTTCTGTACTGCTGCTGAGTCTCTTAAACCCCAACGGCCAGCCCGTCTGAACCCTGTCAGCCACATGTCGCAGATAATGGTAATGATGACACCTTGCTATGTAAATCTGTCCCTCATGCAGAAAACCGCTGTCTTGGAACACCAGGACATTGGTTCTCCACCAACTTCCTCGCTGTGCTGCAATTTTTCCTTCCACCAGAATTTGAGTTTGTTTTATTGACCTTTGAGAAATAGCATATTATTTTCATGTGTGCATGTGAGGTAGTGGGGGGAGGGGCGGAGTCTAAGAGAAAGGCTCATTTTAGACTAATGGCAAAACAAGTGCGGGGTATGACATTTACCCACCCCCGGAGTATCCCACAGCCACCCTGCCTTTTATAAATCATCCTGACTCTGCCACAGCTGTCAACAAATAGTTTATATATTTCCAAAATTAAAAGCCCCATATGAATGCTTTTCCCTCTTATTTCTGTGCTTGAATTTTGGATATGAGGTTCTGTGGCGGGCAAGCTATTGGAAAAAGCAGTTGATGAATTAGGAGGAGACAAGATTAACATGGAGACCAAAGTACTTGTGAAGGACAATGGCATTCATCAGATTGTTTGCGATCTATTTATGGGGGGGTGGGTTTCGAAGTAAACCAGGTTGCATAAGATCCCCCTGAGTATCATTCACGGGCTGTGGTAGCTATTAGCGGTGATAGGTGAACCATTATTTATATACAGCCATATCAATACACCTTCATATTTCACACAGAAGAACCTAAAATAGATTAAATTCAGCATATGCTTGTGTTAACCCAGTAGGTACTAGCAAGGTAATAAAGTAAACACAGAATGCATAGCACAGTCACAGCGCAGTTTGTATTACAGAAAAACAAATCACACATCACCAGCTGATAAAAATAAAATAACTACTCACGTATTTCATTAATCAAAGAGTGGTGTGCTTTCAAGTTATGATAATAATAGGACTCAAATTTTTATTAGGCCTTTAATTCCACATTAATTAACCGTTCACAAAGATGTTTTCAAGACAGCTAGGAAGAGACAGCAAATGATGAACGGTAGCTACGACTAAGACCTAATACTGAGAGACCAATATGGATGTGGTTAAGACATCCTCAGTTTACACACAAAAATAAGGGATGTATGCAGTTAGGCATTACTCAACTGAGGGTGATGCTTGCCAATGTGTAAACTAGGTTAAATATTGATGAGGTCATTAGCTGATTTAGATTCCGATGTTCAGGGATTTGTCACGTGGGAGTCGATAGGCAGCAGGAGCTAAAGGAGTAGAGCTTATATGTATATGTAACATTGATCAGTGATGTGATTTGCAGTCTGCGTTGTCATTATCCTCATTTTTACAGACCTTGTATGTCTTGTGTATCAGTTATATTGTCCTGTTTAATAAACCGCTGCTTCAAGCTGGCAGAGAGGGAGCGGAGGAGCTCAGTAACAAGCAGACGGGTCAGCCAGCCCTGCATGGTCTGTCTGCCAGCTGTGGATCAAGGTGACTGGAGCCAAGCTCTGCTTTGGGCTTCCACGCTTCCACGCCGCGTGCTGTCTTCTGCGCTCAGCACCGGACAGCTCCCGATTGTTCCTCCTGGTGAGGAGCTCATTTGGTTGTTTTGCAGGGACATGTCCAATTGTCTGGCCTTCCATTCTGTGACACGCACCCTTGTATAAAAAAAAATAATAATCCTATGTATAGTAACAAAAAATCATGACAGGATAGATCAGGCTGAATGAGTCACAAGAGTACATAGAAAACAGTGGGCTTCTTACATTTAAGTTATAATGAACACTATCCCAGATCATAACAGGGAGGTAAAAACAGATAGTATTTTTTAAAATACCCCTGTGTGTTTCCATACACAAAGTAGATACTCCTGTTCAGAATATATTACATGGAACATATAAAGTCACAGTACACGTAATGCTCATCTAAGACCACATACCTCCAACTGAAATTCTTTACACTGAGGAAGATATTTCTGGACAAGAAATACTATATTTTACATTAAATTAGAGGGGAAAGACTATGGTAGAGTAATGAGCATTGCAGTATCTCTGTATGCTGAGAATGTCTGATGAGGAAAGCAGATCGATCCATGTTCTCTCTGTGCTGGATGGGGGCTGAATGAAGGCATTATGAAAAAGGCACTGATCGGAAACTGAGTACGTACCTGGTATTACACTTCATCATGGACTTCAATTCCCACTGGGACATGTGCAGAGGACAGGGTGAGGTGATGCTGGGACTGAGGCACAAGTGAGAATAATGAGTTTCCATGGAATTGGCCATTTATAGCCTCAGGGCAGCGTAAGTGAAGATGTCATATATGGCAGTAGGCAATCAAGGAAACAGAGCAATGAAAATCCAACTCTGTTGCATACAGTAGAGTGCTAACCAAGAAGGCCTTTGGTGTCAAGGGCAGTACAGCCATGGTACAGTTACGGTGAAAATTGCATATCATTTCACAGCTGAAGCATGAAGACATGTCTCTTTCTAAAATTTAAGAAATAAAAAGAGAAACCATGGATATTTGGATGATCATAATTTTTTCACACAATTTCCATGTCCTACCCATCATGCCTTCCTGATCCTCTCGTTTCCTCCCTGGCACGCCTTTAATGAGCCTCTCCTTGTGGTCGTTTAGTCTTACCTCTCGTTCCTGCCCTGTGTTAATCACTCCCAGCTGCCCAGCTGTGTGGCACATGAAGCAAAACAACCAATCAGCAGAGACACAGGACAAGAAGCAACCGGTAGAACAAAAAACAAGCACTGGCACTGGAAATGGGCAACAGGTGGAACTAACAACAAAGACGATCACTGAACTAAGAAGCTTAACAGACAAACTAGGAAACATTATCTAACACTAGGAAACTAAAGCAAAGTAGAATAATTACAAAATCAAGAAGTTACAAAACAAAAGCATAGAAAAGGCAAACCACAGGAAGAAATTAAGACGTGGGGACAAAAGATTAATATTATAAACACTAGAGGTAAGGAACGTCCACTGATTACAGCGCGTTGCTGCACCCACCACACAACAAACCACCTCAGGGATGAGAACCTGAGTGCAGCCATGTTTCAGACTATAGCTCAGCACCACATAAGTCTGAATGGACCACTATGAGGTATTTTTCCCGGTGACTGGAGTGCCAATCCTGCCACCAACCTCCAAGTTATTCCCGGTAAGTTGGAGGACCTCCTTATAGGGCTGGATGTAGATTAACATCACACCCAGGATGAAGCAATTACAGGTTAATGGCCTTGTTCAAGGGCCCAATGGAGTAGAATCACTACAGGCATTCATTGGATTTGAACCAGCAACCTTCCAGTTACTGGCACAGCTCCCTAGCTTCATAGCCTCCCTCCACCCTACCTATAAACACTAGAAACAACAAAAACTCAAATAAGCAAAACAAAAAAGGTGAGGCTAGTTTTAAGCTGCAGCCTCAAACCCACAACCTGCAGGTTCAGTCTCTAAGCCACCTGGTCAGCCCACTGAGCTACGCAGCAGTCCAGGAAGCAAGGACAACACAAGGGTTGAAGGTAGCGACAGGGAGGAGCACAGGATGCCCAGCAACACCTGCTGGCCAAGCAGGGAGGAGACACGAATGACGGGGTCAGATGGGTGCTGACCCTGACACAGGTCTGTGATTGATGTCATTGTGTTGTCTGTTCCCCAGCCTTACTCCGTTTCCCCTGCTCTGGATCCCACACAGTCCTGTTTATATTCTGTTGTCATTATTTCAGTTTAAATATACCCCTTTTGTTTTGGATGCTCTTGCTTTCTCCTTTCCCTAAATTCAGCAATAATCAAGAATATTTGAAAGTGTTCTGCGCAGAGGAAAAAGTATTTGGAAAGTTATTTAAGGGCATTGTTGTTGTCTATTGTTAGCAAAGCAAACAATACTGAGTATAAACTATAGTAGGAGGTGCACGACTGCTGGCTCTGGAACCCGTGACCCTGAACCCCGTTGGCCTGCATCATGTCTTCCCTCAATGAGAACTGTCAAGCTGGCTCAGAAGAGACCAGGCTCAGAAATTCACCCTGGCATATCTATCAGACCCCTCACACAGTGCAAAATGGCTCCTAAAATCCCATTCCTTCCTCTCGTCCTCTCCTCTTATATCATATATCCAGGTTACAGAAAGTCCATGCAGAATTATTAGCTTTATGTGCCTGCAAGAGGTGTGTTTGCTCTCATTTCATTGGTTCTGTCCCTGTGGTTTACAAATAGCCAGGTGTTAATTTTCAGCATCTGACGGTGAAGGTGTCTCTTTCATTTGGTCTGGTATTTAATGAAGGTGAGTTCACAAGAAATTCACTTTGCCTCCAGAGCTAGCTCATGCTACTGCAGGTTTATCATTTCCGATCAATCTCTCTCACATTTACTCTCTCCTTATCTCCTGCTGGGTATGTATTACTCTGACTCTTTGCATTGTTTTGCATGCTTGGTGTAGTTATTTTATGCAGTTAAAAATATTGCCACTTTAGATAGATCTCTATATCTGTCGCCTTAAATTGTAATTGATGTGTTTTTTTTTTACAGTTACTACTTCTATTATATTCCTAGGTAGTAATATTACTGTAGTTCCAGGTCAGTAAACACTAGAGCAGGGGCCCCAAACTGTTTATCCCTGAGGGACAAACTTCAACAACCAAGGTCCACTGCATCCGAAAAAAATTGCTGACTGGGGGAATCGATTGCACAGTCCAGTTGGTGAACACTGTATGATCTGATGACTGCATAATACCGTACAGGATTCCCCTGCTTTCTGAAAGCAGAGTGTTCCTGTGAAAACAAAGAAGTAATTACTATTAATTAATACTAAAATTATTTAGCGTTCCCAGCCCCAGTAAAATAACCTACCAAATCAAACCAAATAACACATACAACCTAAAATAACATTAACATATAATAAAAACAGCAATAATATGATAAATACACAGCCTAAATAAAGTAGAAATAATGTATATACAGTGTAATTTCACTAACCAATAGGAATGTGAAGAGCATTTGGAGATAAAACACAGATGCTCACAGACGCTGTTCAAAGCTATGTAGCTCTCAGAGAAAGAGCTTAGGGTGTGCTACACTCACCGCTCGCGGTGCACGGTCCCTCTATGACAGCTCTCTGTAACACAAATGCTAAATACTATTTTTGCTTTTCAC
Source organism: Paramormyrops kingsleyae (assembly GCF_048594095.1). Taxonomy (NCBI): domain Eukaryota; kingdom Metazoa; phylum Chordata; class Actinopteri; order Osteoglossiformes; family Mormyridae; genus Paramormyrops; species Paramormyrops kingsleyae. The sequence goes on along the minus strand of NC_132802.1, from coordinate 27,649,942 downwards.
CTTTTTTGTAAAAGTGAAAATCCTCTTTGTATTTCTTTCGGTCAATGGAAACAAGTACTAATGTACTAAAGTGAAGTGGCGTAAAGCGAACTTTCATCCACTGGGGGATATATGTATAGTGATGGAATGATAACCAGCCTTGCAGCAAGTTGAGCCAATCAAACCTGCTGAACTATATCAGTCTCTGAGCCGAATCAACAGTTTTGCTAGTTGGAAGCTGCCCTGCAGTCCCCAGTCAGACTGGTTTTATGTTGATATCAGTTGGCCAAAGCCAACCCTGCAGAATGACTGAGTTTAATTAAAAGTATGAAAAGTCTAAAAGTAATTATCTAGTGATTATATCCTTTTATCAGAAGTACAAGAAGAGACCTACACACATATATCTATTTGTACTGTAACTCACTGTCCTGGTTAATGTATATGTTATTATTGTAATTACTGTATAAGTAACTGAATATAGCTACAGTATAACAGTCGTCCTACTGTATACCACACACCTAGACATCCCCTACATTGTGCCCTAGATGAATATGAATGTAACTGTTACTGAGCTTTTCAGATTTAGAAGCTTTGAAATAAGTTAAAGTTTTTTTTGGTGGCTTGATTTTTTTATGCTCTTTTCATGTTATAATTTTATATTGTTACTTGGATTTTGTCACATTAGTCCACCTGGACAGGGGGGTGTTGTGCAAACTAAATCTGGGGGTAGGCACCATTTCAAACCCACACACTAGACATAAAAAATACACAAAAATGCATAAAAAATACTCTAGAAATTCAGTAAGCAGTGGCAGTGTTACATTTATCTAAAAGACTAGCTAGTAAACATCGGGCAGAAAATAGTTTGCTACCTGTATTCTGAATATGTGAATGAAGCCAACCAGTCGAGAACTCTGTGACTGTGACTCTTTATGCTCAATTGGTTGGTTGAAACAAAATCTTGGTCTGGAGTTTTAGTTTTACTTTCTGGACCTGAACTCTCAACCTCTTTTCTTGTAATTATTCCCTGAACAATACAGCATAACAACTATTTACATAGCATTTACATTGTATTATACACAATCTAGAGATGATTTAAAGTATAGGCGATGATGTGCGTAGGTTATATGCAAATATTATGGCATGTTATACAAGGGACTTGAGCATCCGTGGATTTTGGTGTCCATGGGGCGTCCTGGAATCAGTCCCCTGTGGATACTGGGGGACGACTGTATAAAATTAATTTTGGCCAATTGTACAGTATCTTTGATGACTTTGTGTCCTTCACAAACTACAGGATTTTCATTAGAAAGCAACATTGTTATACATTATTATGTGATTAGCTTCCTTTTAGTTAGAATTGAGAAATGGACTGTAATGAATAACCCAGACTGATCCATATGCCCCAGTGACTGGAGGTGTTGGTGTAATGGAGCATAAAATGAATGCAATGTTACAACTACTGCTATAAAGTAAGGTAACATAAAGCATTACGCTGTGCTTGGTTACATGTGATTAAGTACCATCTATTAGTACCTTCTACTTCAATATATATTATTTTGTATTGGTTATCTCATCTTGTTATGATTTAGTTGTTTTCTGCCTTTTTTCCATTGTGGGTTTGTGTTGCATTTGCTTCTTCCATCGTTGCTTGTTCTAAACATCATTGCTTAGTTTTACATCGTGTGACCATGCACCTTATGTGTGGGAACGTTTTTTCGCATCACTATATGTTGTAAATTGAATATGGTTGGTGTGACAATAAAGTCCCTCTTGACTACATAACCCCTGTACTCCAGCACTTGCACATGCTATGCACTGCAACTGAATAGCTTTCCGCTGCAGTGTTTGACTGAAACTCATGAGATCATGCAAACTCCACATACGCAGAGCCAGGGGCCAGAATCAAACACCCTGGGGGAATTAGGGAGCAACAAGACTAATCTAGTACTCAGTCAAGCAAGAACACTACTAAGGACTCAAAAAATAGTGTTTAGCATAAGATCTGAAGTATGAAGAAATGAAATAGCTATATTTTGCACAATTCTAATACATTTCAGCCTAAATAAGAACAGTATAGAAAGGCAACTCAGAAATTCAGCAAGTGAACTAGCTTGTTTGCCCCATTCGTGAAAAAAGAAATAGTCCCAAATTACAGGATATGGCTCTTCTTCAACAGCCTCAATTTCCCACAGAAATCCCACCATCCCAACAAACTGACTGATTGAAAAAATGCACTCATGCCCATGTTATACAATGCAAATGGCACAGACATGAAAGCAGGAAAAATGTCATGCATATCCAACGAGAGCACCCTTCATTTTATGGGGGCTGCTGGAAAGAGGAATACGTTCAACACAGATGTTCATGCCTTCACTCTGCATTCAGGAGATTCTTCCTGTTGAAATTTCGGTAAAACCATTACTAAAGGCGTCAGTACAGTTATGACTTCATTTTCACTGGAAAAAGCTGGAATGAAACACGGAAATAAAGGGATAAAAGCTAAATTCTATGAAGTCCTTTATATAGTCCTTTACAGCATGTTTCCTACGAGAAATGAAGGAAGAGTAACAAAATATATGTATAAAAAATAAGACAACAGTAATGTCTTAATCCACCATTTTTAATGAGGAAGCAAAATTGTGCAAGCCCAAGGACAGCATATGGCTGAATTCTGAACTGTCATTTTCTCATTATATCGCTTGCTTTCAAAAAGATAGACAAGCATCTATCTATAATAAACAAGCATCTATCCAAGGTATTTTCATCTTCAGGGTACTCTAAAAGAAGCTGAATGTGAAACTGCATCTAAATATTCTTCATTCCTTTTAAAAACTGCTCTCTGCAAAATTGTTGAATTGCACAGTGAATGCAGAGAGTATCTATACTGTCTGCCTCATTATCTATTGCGCTTACAGGTCATTATTGTTCTGAGATCTTATTACATTTATTTGAAGATTTGTTTACGATATTCTGCATGAACGCAATGTAGTGTACTGTACATATTGATTCTTCATTTGCAGAGGTGCTGTTTAGAAAGGATTCATGACATAAAATTACAAGCAACTATTAGTTTTGCTTTATCAGTTTCATTCAAATTGCTTTTAATACATGTGCCAGTTAATTTTAGCTTTCATAAACTTGATGAAACGCTTATGAGGATTAAAGATCTCTCTCATGAGTAAAGCAGTCAACCAAAGAGTGAACAGAAATGACTGTGAAAGCTAATGTCTCAATACTAACCCTCTCTAGTGTTTCTTTACCCTGAACGTATGTGGACGGTCATTTCAGTTTCAACAGCATTTACACATTATTTGAAAGTATTTACTTCTACATTAAATTAACACTGCCATTTCCTCATTAGGAAAAAGACTGACCTGAACAGTCTTCATATGATGAAGAGATTAATATTAATCTGCTGAACACACGGCAAATACTCATAGTTCTTACAAAGGTGCTTCTGTGAGGCCATACAGCAGATAATATGGAAGAACCCCTGAACATTGCTAAACATATGCTGAATGTAGTATATTTTCAAAATATTAAAAGCCCAAGTCTCTTACTAGGATTCAGCCAAAAATCGAGTTGAAATGAATATACAGTACGAATAATGTGTTCTTTCAGAAAGCCAATTGTCACCCGATCATCTGTGTCTGTAAATCTGTTTCTTTCTATTTTCTCATTGAATTTCAGGGAAGTAACAACGTTCACTGACATGGAACACGTACTGTCCCTCCCGCATAACCATTGACTACAGGTGATTCTCTTTGCCAGTTACTCATGTACATGAGAAGGAGAGATTCTTCTAGATGTCCCTGAGGGGTTGTTTGCTTAGATGGCTCTTTTTTATGCTTAGATAGCTGTTTTATTTTGCGTAGATGTACATTTACATCATGCGATTCACATTGCGTTTAGTTCTTGTGCATTTTAAAAGTTTTCAGTGTTTTTTTTTCTACCTAATATTTAGTTTTGCTAGCTAGATTAAAAAAAATCTTCAGTAAGCTACTTAATTCAGTAAGCTATTTAATTGTCATTTAGCAGACAATGATACTCTCTCTCCCACACACAGTTAATTAATATCATATATCCGCCACTTATTTAGTTCATATCATATCATCTGTAATATCCCTACTGGAAAAAAAAATCATAAGAAACCATTAAGCATTTCTGCTGGTTTATACTGGAATTTAATATTTTCCTAGTAGTTTATATGGGTATCTTAATGGTATGTATTGTTTATAATGGACTTGTTGTTGTTTTACATAAATTAATCCATATGGAAATCTTCTGCCTATGCAATAGAGCCCTACTGGTTTCTGATTGTCTTTAATGTTAACCTGATGGTTTTGGTCTATAATTTTGCTTTATGATGGTTTTTATTGCTAACTGATGCTAACTAAATAGCTGGCTCCTAATGGTTCTTGTATTTATTAGTAATCCCTAATGGTTCTTGTATTATTCTTAATGACTCCTGTTGCTTATCATAATGAACCCCATTGGAAATCTTCTACACACATAATGGGGTCTTAGTGGTTTTTGACTTCAGGTATTTATGGTAAGATGATGTTGATAATGATGATTATGTTGTTAGGATAATCCCTAAAAGACTTTACTTTCCTTTATGGATAACATGTCTTGTGTTTGTATTTTAGGTTGTTTAGCAAACTTGGGAAAAAAAATTTTAATAAAAAATATTATGCACTGTAAACACGACATTTTATTAATCTAGAAGCATTAACTGTATAGTATTATTTTTTTAGCAATAACACTATATTACCAGAGCATAAATAGAAAGTGGTCATTTGCACACTTATGGGATAAATTATATTATCTCCGATATTAAGCCCCTTAATCCATTGTGGATATGGATATAGATCATTTAATTGATTGAAAAGATACCAATACAGATAGTCCTACACTCACTCACTCCTAACTCTCATTACAGCTTAATGATTGCTAAGGGGAAGTTTGAATTTTCCCCACCAATTTACTGCACAGGGAATTTTAATAAAATAATGGTTACATTAGATTTCCCACAGGCAAAGAGGAGATATAATGTATTAAGCAACTAATAGCTTTCTGTCCCCTCATCCACAAAAACTACTTAAAATACAAATTGTTTCAGACAACTGAGAGTTATGAAAATCTCCCAAAAATGAAAGACATCAATCAACAGATAACTCTCACACATTCATTCATTCATTCATTCATTTTTTCATTTTCCATACCCACTTGTCCTATGCAGGATCACAGTGGTCTGGAGCCGGTCCACGGAATAACCCAGGACAGGGCGAGCACCCAATGCAGCTCTCAAGTACATTTTATATAATAGAAAAAGAAATTCAGAAGAAAATACACGTTATATTAGTGTTTCAAAGATCAAACGCAAATGCCTTGTGATGCCAAAGACAGACTACAGGCACCCCCTACCTTCACCCCCCCAACACCCCACAAACAGAAACCTGTCCTAGACCTCATGTACTCCGTTTGACTGGAACAAGCCGCAGGCTCGCCATGACCCTGGACTCACTAAGCTACGAGATGATGGATGTATCAAACTGACCTGGCAAGAGCAGACAACCTGGAGCACTCAGGTTACAAGTTTCTTTGTAGGTCCTGCTAAAAATAATTAAAACTACAGCCCCCCTAAAATATAATAATAAGACAGAGTCATTTGGTTTTGAATTATCCCAAGGACATCGGGTCCAAGGGCTAACAGTCCCATCATCACTAAGTGATAACCTGGGAAATATATGGTAAATTATTATTGGTTAATTACCGCATGTAATATGTTAGAAGTAGGTAAATACAATGAAACTACAGCTAAAATACTGAGAAAAATGTCTACTATTGCCCTTTACCTGAACTAAGTACTGCGTAGTTGGGACTGGTGTACTCAGTGAGTAAGCTGAAATTGCACTGTAAAAGGACACCTTTGTTTGCATGGTTTTTCCAGGCTCTTACCATATTCTCCCATTTCCATGTAATCAACACAAACTTGCACCGTGTATATCCTGCAACATAACAATGTACTCAGTAAGTAAGATGAAACTTAGCAATTAAGGGAGTGTAAAGGACCTCGTGACAAACTGCTGAAGTCGTGCAATGTTTTCATGAGCGTCACAAAATGTGTGCGTTCGTTATTACGAACCATTGTGTTTAATTCAATTTTTTTTAATATATATATAATAGGCTCTATGGTAGTCTGTTTGTAAGTATGAGATATCTGTACATCAGATGTTCGTAACCCAGGGACTGCCTGTATACTGAGATATCCTCCCAGAATTCCACTGAAGTGATGCCATTGCATGCAGAGGGAGCATTATGAAATGAAGGAAGTTACTACTTCCTCATGGAGACAGCTTTTGAAGCCAGCTTGACTTTGCTCAGTCTTAAAATGTTTTTAAGTGTGATTGGAATCCCAGAGTATTTCTGCCTGTTTGTTCTTACCTTGGAGGTGAACTGATTTTGTGATTCGTGGAGCTTTTTCCTGGTTTTGTTGGCTGGGGTGAGTTTTTGTTGTTTGTATACCTCTATAAAAATAATTGGCTTCACTTACAGCCCCTGCTTTTGTTCACATTTACACTCATTAGTCCTGAAGTATGCTTATACAGTACATGCTTTCACCAGCAGAAGGAGATTCATAGCTAGAATCTATTTTCTGTATTAAAGACTGATGAAACAGACAAAAAATATGTACAGTGAACAGGAAATGAAATTTACACAATTATATTTTATGATTGTTAAATTTGTCTTATTCAAAGTTACCGAGAGGTTATTACTGAAGTACAAGATTTAAATAACGTTAAGCAAAAGCACTATTAAACAAAGCTCTAAGTAAATTTCATAATTTAAATGGTACTTATAAACTAGGCATGGCAGTCTGCTTTAAACAGGGGTAGTGGGCTAAATTAGCATTATGAAAAACCAAACATGTAATGCTGAGGTCACAGGGATAGCACTCGAAAATAGAAGTGTGTGTTTTCATTTATTAGACATTAACATCAAGCCGAGGGCCATTTTCAGTGGCCTTTTGAATCCCACAATAATAGAATGGGTGCTGGCTGGATCTTCCATAACTTTGCCAAACATCTATATTTATCCAAGAAGAATATATATACACACATTCACACACACACACGTGCACATACATATGTATGTATGTATATTTGTGTGTGTGTCTGTGTGCGTGTGTGTGTATATTTATGAGTGCAACTCATTTTGCTCCTTTTAATTACTTCCAGAATGTGGTTAAAGATTGCTCCAAAAGGATTACCTATAAGTTTCCTGTGAGTGTGTGTGTTTGCGTATGCATGTATCTTAATACAAATAATAAATAGTTTTAATTGTAAGCATGTCATAATCATGTCTGGTAGTAATAAGTTTAAAGAGTGCATATTAAATTGGTATGCATTCATGGAGATTCTACAGAGATTTCAGAGTATTATAAAAGTAGTTCTAAACACTTATTAATCTCAATTTATATGTCATGCAGGATATCAAAAGAGCCCCATGCCCATATCCAGTGATCTGTAGCCTTTTCTTGTTGCAGCTGATGTTCATGTTCGTGTCTCAACAATAAGCAAGACTCAATAGCAATGGCATTTCAAGGAGGCTACCCAAGAGAAAACCTATGATCTGAAAAAAGAACATTGCTGCTCACCTTATCTTTATAAAAGACTACATGGCTATCCCTGTAGATTTTCAGAAAAAATGTTCTCTGGACAAATAAGTCGAAAACTAACTTTTTAGCATTGACTAGAAATGCTACATTTGGTAAAAAAGAGAGAGAGAGAGAGAGCTACAAGAAACTGTCACCTAACCTCAGATGCTGTATTCCATCTGTCATATATAATGGTGGCAGGCTTATGGTTTGGGAGCAGCCCTGACGCTTATGATTTGCCATCATTGGTGTAACCAGAAAATACAGACCCTGGCCAAAATACCAAGTCCTTTCATTAAAATCGTTCCAGACGTTGCGCATCTCATCTGCAGTTCAAATGCTGATTGGGGTAAAGAAGTATTTTGGCTGTGTGAAAGGATTTTGAGGATTAATTAATTTTGAGGTTGCTTTATAGTACATTATTCAAATGACATAGCCTGAGTTCTTAGAAACTGACAAATGTCTTTACGTATTTAAAATACATTGAAAACTCTAAGAATTTGTTTATAGCATGGATGTCTATCCTTGTAATCATACTGAAATCTTCATTATTACCAGTCGACAGGACGGCTGAATTAAACGCGCTTCTATTTTGTAATTCAAAATCTCACTGTCCTGTCATTCATGATCAATGTACCAAGTAAAGAAAAGGGAAGTGAAAATAGTTATTGATTTTGTTTTTGAAACTTCACAACAAAAATGTTGGCAAATATAACCATATTGACTAACAAGCTTTGCACATGTTATTGACTTTACAGGCTATCTGACTTTTTTGTTACTGGTATTATTTCAGCTCTAGGAGACAGAGGGCTTGTGCGTGGCTGGGAGTCTGACAGTGGACACTCTGCAAGAAATAAGTCAGGTGTTTTACTGACAAATAATGCAACATATTCTATTTTCATCTAAAAATAAAATATATTAACAAAAAAATAAAATCTCATATGACATATGTAACCATATTTTCTGTGTATGTAATGTGAGGCTAACAGGATGCAGAAATTGCCATTGTCACTTGGGGTGTGGCATGCATCTGTCTAAGGTAGCTGAGAACAATGTCCAGCAGCTATTTCATCAGTTCCTCACTGGGTTTAAGCACCTTGTTACGTATATCAGTACCTCGGAATCTTCTGGAAAGGAAGCAAACTCCTCCATCACCACACCTCTGGCATTACTTTTATTTTAATACTTTTTACATCACTTCAATACGTTATGCTAATGCAGAACTTAGGAGGATATGGACTGATTTTAGACTTCCATCCTCATTTGCATGACATAGCAAGTGATCAGAGGGATTTGATTAGGTCTAGATAAAGTCACCTGTTACAGTAAGTGGTCTTAGAATCAAAAACAAGTCAAAACACAATGGAGAAGCGAACACAGAAGTGTGTTTTTTGAGTACTTGCATGAGACTCTAATGGCTGACTGCCATTTGGTTTTAAGGGGTGGTCCCCTATAAAAGCACAGCAAATGATTTTTCAACATGCTGGAGAGCAGCTGGGGTTTCAAAACTGGGGGGTAGATGTCTGATTTAATGAAGGCACCTGCAGAAGATCAGGTGGTCTTTGATATCTGTCACTAGAGGCTCTCTGATTGGTCACATACTGTAATTAGAGGAAGACCTGAAAACGAAAATGTCAGTGAATGGCCACCAACTATTTAGCAACATTCATTTGTTCATATTACAAATCTATTACGTTTCCATATACATTTATCCAATGCACAGTAAAAAACTACAGAAAAGTTAGAGACACTAATCTGTGCATATCTGTGCACAGTGGGCTATCATGCCCATGTCATGGTAACTTCACCAGAAAAAAAAATGCCTTCCCCAGAATAGTCACATGTCTGTGGCTCAGTGGGCTATGCCTCTGTACCTCTGTTTAGCGACTTGCCGCTTCAAGGCTGCCTTCCCCAGAATAGTCATATGTCTGTGGCTCAGTGGGCTATGCCTCTGTACCTCTGTTTAGTGACTTGCCGGTTCAAGGCTGCCTTCCCCAGAATAGTCACATATCTGTGGCTCAGTGGGCTGTACCTCTGATTGGCGACTTGCCGCTTCAAGGCTGCCTTCCCCAGAATAGTCACATGTCTGTGGCTCAGTGGGCTATGCCTCTGTACCTCTGATTGGCGACTTGCCGCTTCAAGGCTGCCTTCCCCAGAATAGTCACATGTCTGTGGGCCCTTGACCTTAAACCCTCAGGTCTATGGTGGCTGCCCTTTACTGCCATGTCTCCTCTCACCTATACGTGTCTCTTGGAGAGCAAGATGGGGTAGGCAAAAAGAGAATTTCCCCACAAGGGATCAATAAAGTGTCATTAAAAAGGCAGGGGAGCACATTGCATTTTCCAGACAACTAAATCAGTTCATAGAGACACAACACTGACTTGTCTTCCAAAGCCAAGGATAAAAAGCTATAAACACATTAAATCAAGTCACTGCAGAAGTTGCTACCTACGGAAAGGTCCATCGGCTACATGTTAGGTTATTTCTCTATATACCTGAGCATAGGCAAAAACAATCCGAGGCACAAACATTATGCAATATGTATGCATGGCGTGACTAGCTCTCCATGATGGACATGCAGGCGGTGGGGCTGGTATTAGTGGGCTGATGGTCAGACAGGAGTAGATGCTTGGTCGGACACATTGTGCACATAGAATTCTGCTATTACTACTCTTTTCACCTCACTGGTCACAGTATGTGAAGCGTCTGATGATTCACTGTGAGTGGCAATGAGCGCCCCATGCAGAATTCCTTTCAACCTTTTACTGCAAGCTTATTTTCCATTAAACTAAAACTGCCAGACTGCTTTAAAAAATAACCAGTTATTTTACGGCTTTGCTTAGGGTGTTTCACCTTAAATTTTTAATTTTGTTTCAATAGATTCTCAGTGCAAAGATATTAAACTACTTGTTGCAATTTTTAATTTAATATCTCATTTTAAACATCCTCAGTGCTTGCTGTTAACTTTTGACAAATATGTTTAATTTAAGCATCTTATGCAATAAAATAACTAGTGACAAGTAAATTGTTTTATTTTCATGTAGCTTTCTCTTTCCATACTTTTAATGAATGTCAGGAATATCTTTTGCTGTCTGAGTCGTGCCAAACGGATGTTATTGGAATCATTTCGATGTAATAGTCCAAGAATTTGCCTGAGGATGTAATGACAGCAGTTGCTTGGTTATATTATACCAACAATGTCCGCCTGGTAATAGCTAATGTTCTCATGCATCATAAATTGTCCGCCAGCAACAATGACCCTTTTGGCAACAAGTAAACAGTATTTGTTTTCAAACTGGCAGTTTTACAGCATTGAAGATCCCTCTTCATGATTGGTAGTTGCCCCATTAATGGAATATGTCCCATTTTTGAATCTTGCTCTGAAGAGCTCTGAAACAAAGTCTAATTTAGGTGAAGGTGATTTTCATGGACATAATAACACTATATAATTTGAAAAGTAAGAAGTCATAGCCTTAAAGAGCTATGTGATATCTATGTGAAAGGGAACCATGATGGTTCCAAGACTTTCAATACACTAATAAATATTTATGAATAGTGATTGAGTTTACTTAATTGAGATTGGGCTGCCTTACTTAACCATGATAATTGAAAGGATTACAGTTATTTGTCCAGTTGACTCATTTGATGCTGCAGTCTTTTTAAGAAGAAACATTTATGGAAAATGCTGCATGTGTTGATTAATATATAACCTCCAGAAATCTGAGAAAGACTAAATGCCAAATCACAGTATGTTAATTCACAACCTGCATTTTAGAAACAGCCCCCGCCCCCCCCCCATTCAAAACAATAAAAGGCTGGGAAGGTATTTACAACAGCACAAATATTAGAACCAATGACCCCACCCAGGATAAGGGTTTGGAAGATGGATGGATACATAATATTTCTCCAAGATGCATAACAGTTACGACAATACAGTAACAAAATGAATATTATAATATTTTTACTGGGAGGAAAGTAACACTTTATAATCACCTAGGCCTATCCATATATCTGAAACCTCTGTGGAATCAGACTCGGAGTACTAGCACTTCAGGTATAGTAAGAGTTATTGTGGCCTACAATATCATTACAGAGATAAAAATGGGGCAAAACAAGGGGAAAATATCACTTTTTTGACTTAAGATTTGGAAGATCTGGCAAATACACAGCATCATCAAATTGCAAAAGTAGGTATGTATTGTTGATGGATTGTAAGGTATTCTAAGGGTAGCTGTGTATCAAATTTAAATGAATGACCCTAAGAGCAAAGGGGAATGTAAAAAGTAAAAGGGCATCTTTAGATTTTTTTATGGAGTAGACAATGGCAAGCTGATAAGAGATGCTGGGAGTCAGTAGGAAACACTTATGACTGAGAATCGCCTCTTGCAATAGTTTCTGCACCTCCAGCTCAGTTCCATCTGTTTCTGACAGGCAAGATACATCACCAGGTAGTAGCAACCAGCCACAAGGACCCAGCCAGTCCAGCCTGTCTAAGGAGCTCATTGCTCATGACACCATCACTGTCAAAAAGCGAGGAGTAACGTTCTCCACTGTCCCAATGGCACAAAATGCAAGCCAGGCAACCTCAGGCATTTGAAGGACGCTGCTACCCTTTTTTCAGCAGAGCGAAGCCCTGCATATGCTCACCTTTAGCATCTGATAGAATGTCTGGAGATGGAAACGCTTATCATATCCGAACATTACAAATGTCATATCCGCACTACATGTCCATCCTAGAGTCACCCTTGGGGCAGCAGACAGCAGAAAGTGTCTGGGTTTGTATGTGCTCTGCAGCTGTTGACTGCACATTTCCTGTGGCTGAAACATATCATTTCTGAAGAAAGAGGGCAATATGTGCTTAGGCTCGTTTTTAAGTAAAATAATACCATGCACTTCACATTAGAGAAGAATTATAGTTGTTAAATTATCCTGAGTTCCTTTATGGGAAACAAATTCAATTAAAATGGAGTCAATCAGATTAATACTCTGATATAAAGAAACCATGCATATGATTTAAACGAAAAAAGTAATCCAAACCACCAAATAGTAATTTGCAAAATAAAGCAGACATTTTAAATGCCCTGTCCCAATCACCAGTTAGGATGTATTTTTTCACATTTTCTTATAGAGTAGAGCAGCAAAAATATACCCAGCAAACATGATGATGTTGCTTGCTATCAATTTATGTTCCCACTAATCCGGCAAAGCTGACGCCAGCCAGCTACTGCTTCTCTCTCATTAGTTTGGTTGAACATATTCCTTCGGGGCATTAACTAGAAGAATAAGATGATATCACAATAAACTCAGTAGCTTTTTTAAAAAAATAGTGGAGTTTGTGTCACAGTATTCCAGAAAAGAAATACAATTCCCCTCTTTCAAGCCAGTAAACCAGGGGTGTCAAACTCCAGTCCTGGAGGGCCAGAGCCCAGTGTAGCTTAGTTCTTTCCCTGTTCCACCACAAATGATTCAGCTCAAGAGCTGTGAGGTAATTAGCACAAGGATTTGCAAGGAGTTGAATCAGGTGTGTTAAATGAGGGGAAACCCAAAAATGTGCAGGGTTCCGGCCTCCAGGACTGGAGTTTGACACCCCTGCAGTAAACTTCAAAATGAGGGTACATGTACTGTAGGTATGTGTGTTCGTGAGCTGGTTACATATTGAATTGAATTGAATTGAATTCCTTCATTGTCATTGCACACAGTAAAATAAGATTCAATGTGCAACTCCTCCATGCAGTATTCAATAAAAATAGTACAGATATACAATATGAAGACATAAATATAGTGTACGTATACTGTACATATAGTGCAAATGGTTCATAAACTGGCTCAAATTGTGCAAGGTTACGGTTGTAGTGCAAAGTTTATTGTGAGGTAATTTTAAGTACAAACAATTCTACAGTGGACACTTGATGGATTGATTGAGTGCATTTATAGCTATTGGGATGAACCTGTTTCTGGGCCTTGAGGTCTGTGCATGAGAACTTTTGTTACTCCTCCTCCCTGTAATACAGAAACTAGGAGACCCAAATGCCAAGCAAGGCGGCAAACAGCAGTTAGAATCGGCAGGCTGGGTTGAGAGCCATGAAGCACAGAAAGGTCGAAAGCAAGGAAACTCAGTCCTCTGGAGAGACAGAAGTAGGAACATAAGGAGACGGGGCAGGTCCAAGAGCAGAGAGGGAGAGCAGAGCCAGGAACAAAGCAAGAACGGAGAACTGGTGGAACAGGGGAAGATGGAGAGGAAATGCTCAGTATAATGAATGATACGGCAATTCAACAAGGTGTGAGACACCCCCTCTGCAATTTTAATTCATGTCATAATTTCATTGGGAGCAATGACTTTTCACTTACTAATCTTGATAAACCTCATCTAATACGGTCTTAATCAATCAATAAACCTATCTATCTATCGATCGATCTGTCTAGTCTGTCTTCTCTGCTTGTTTATCCATTCATCCATATATCAATTGTTTGTTTATTAAGTGTTGCAGTGCAGAATTAACATATACAGTATAGATAGAATTATTCTGCATGGGTAATAACTGGATTGTTTCTAAAAATGCAATGGATGGATGGATGGAAAGCTGTTAAGGTATGTCAGGATGTTGAGGTACACTTACATCCTGCATATGAATGTTCTATACATTATGAATGCATTATGAAAGTGCAGTTAATGTAAAGCCTTACCCTTATTCTTGCATAAGACCTGGAGCAGTAGACTAGCGCTTAGGAAAGACTGCCTTTGACAATGTGCTGTGATTGCCTTGTTTATTTAAGTTTGATTGTGAATGTTAGGGCTAATGTGTATGGATGCCTGTGGAAATGGATAGTGACAATGTATTTGTGTCTGTAATATGTTCACTGACAGCAGAGTGCTGATAGTGTTTAATGGCTATGGGTAAAACAGAGCAGAGGTAAGAGCTTCAGAAATCAAAGCCGACAACCTAAAGAGGTACCACAAAGTGTGGGAGAGGAAGAGAAGGGAGGGGAAAATTGGATGGAAAGAGGGAGCAAGAGATGGGAGGACACATGGAATGGAAAGTAGAAACACACAACAGGGTGACAAGAAGAGAAAAATAAGGCCAGCAGGATGATTTAAACAAAAAGTAGGTTCAGTGCTGATATATTTCCTGAATGAACACAAGAAGATTGCTGAAACTAGTTAGATTTGCTGAGATCAAACAAGATAGACTAAGACAGAAAAAACACCCCAAATCAGACCATCCCACCATACTGCTAGATTTTCAGAGTCCACTGGAAAGGACATCACAGAAAACAAATAACCAGTGACTTATGGTACTCACTGGAATGGTGTTTTTGAAATTAGGTAATAAGGATGGTGGTTGGAGATGGGGAAGCAGTGGTGGTGGTGGTAATGGGGGGGGATCAATAATGATCAGAGAGGAAGACTGAATATACAAATTACAAGCAAATTGAAACCACAAGCACTGACAAAAGTCCTACAGTATCCCACTTGCATTTTATAGTATACAGTAAACGTACTTTATATAGTTACATACTGTACGTATACTGTAGCACACACATATGTATGCATACACATGTGTGTGTGTTTGTGCGTTACAGTATACAGTATGTACATCGGAAAATACTTACAGACTACACTGTTATTTTGACAACATGGCTAAGCATTTTGACCATCTTGTTCGTGAATGATGAAACTTGAGTCTGATGGCGCTGACAAGTTCATTGACATAAATATTTACTTTTGAGGGATAAGCTATGGATTTTGAGAAACATGTTACAGGTTTTTGCAGGGTATCCATTATCTGGTGCTGTTTGTACTAATTGTTTGTACTCCAGCCACCCTAAAAAAAAAACCTCACACTGCTCGGAGACAGCAGGCAGGACTCTTTTCTGCTCTCTATGGGAATAGCTCTGCTGCAGCCATCCACAGGAAGGCTAGACGCACTAAGAAAGGGAGGAGGGTCTAAACCACTGGAGAGTCAATGGGGTCAGGCCTGTTGGGGATCGGAACTGGTGTGGGGCTGAGGCATCACCCGCTGCACGGCAGTACAGTGATCGTAATTTGAGGTGGCCCACCTGAATAGGCACATAGAATGTCTTGAATCTTTGGCATGATGACCATGTTCTCCTGGTGTCGGGGGAGCTTCATAAGGAGTGGTGGCACACTCTGAGGTACGCAGACCGGGGAGTGGTCAGATCTCTGTTGGTGGGTACACCTGTTGTTAGTCTGACCATTCTGATGGCTGCCATACTCAGGGAGAAGCTGTTGCTGTGGAAGATCGGCTCCTCCTGATGGTGTTCGATGTCACTGCTTTCAACAAGCGTATTTTGCGACTCAGACTGAAGCACTTTATGGGTGTCATGTCTATTGTCTATGTGTATGCTCCAACTGCAGCTCAGTGAGGGAGACATTTTATTTGCAACTTTATTCGGTGGTTGATGGGTGCCCATGAGGTGATACTCCTCTGACCATGGGTGACTTCAACACGACCACTGACACTGACAGGGCTTGTTATTGTGTTAGTCCCCATGGGTCTGGCAACTGTGGTAAAAGTGGTTCCATGTTCCTTGACTTTGCAAAAGAGTCTGCAGGTTGCTGAATCTTGGTTCCTGCAGAACCAATAGAATAAGCTGCCAAACCACACGGTTATCATATTCCCTCTCCACCTTCAAGAAAAGCCTTAAAACCCATCTGTGCCAGAAGTACCACTACTAGCCTGATACCAGTACATTGTAACCTGTCGGGCTGTAATGCTGTACTGTGAGCACGGACCGGAGAATCAGGAAGTAGGAGCGGGGAGACGGAGAATCAGGGAATACGGGGTTTATTCGGGAAAAACAACAAAACAAAACACAATACGGGGATCACTTCAATGACAAGACTGGGGAAACATACTCGGACGCAGACTAAAATACACAGGACTTAATGGAAAAACAGGAAACAGCTGATAACAAGGGGGATTCCACACGAGGTTAACGAGGGGGCGTGGCACACAGGAGGATCGGACGAGCAGGGCACAACACGGGTAGTGTGGCATGTTGGGCCAGCGTCAACCCTGCATATAATGTAAATAGTTCTCTGTATTTGTCATGTGGTGTGGTGTTATTGTGATGCATGTAATGTCATGTAAAATTAACCTGTTATAGTTGGTCATACAGTAGTAGACATTTGCATCCTGGGCCAAACTTGGCTCCACTCCTCATGAGAATGAGTGTTGTCTTAAAGAAAAAAATAGTCATGTTCTTTTGCCAGCAAGGGCAATACTGCCCTTTATTTAACACAATCTAAACTAAATTGTTTCCTTCTGGAGGGCTGTATTGCAGTAGATAAATACTCATCTAGATTCTTTATATTGTGATCCCATTACAGGATGGGGCTGGCAGCAGGTGACCTCCTGTGTATCTTTGACGACTGAATAACCTCAATCATTCTGCCAGATAAGTAACAGCAGCCTGCAAATGAGAACATCATGCCCTCTTCACAGCTCGCACTATGAAGCAGCCAACACATCTTTGCATTCTTCTTAGTGATTCATGAGTGTTATCCTAAAGAATATTGTTATGTAGCTATTTAACAGATGCTTGTATCTAAAGCATCGTGTTGATTTTGCACTTTACCTGCTTTACTTACTTACAGTAATCTACTTTACTAAAAGTTGGCAATTAGAGGGATAATGGTGCAGAGCAGAAATTTGCCGGTTTTTTGGTTTCCATGGTGACTAATCTCCAACCACTCATAAACTCTGCTTAATGAAACCCGGCTGGGCTGAAATGCTTGAATGGCGAATGATGCTACAGTATGCTCCTGAGATATGTGTGGACACCATTTATTGTGATACTGTAGTTTTTGGCATTATTTTTTTCATAATGGATGCAGTTTATCCTTTTTCAAATGAAAAATGCAACATATTCATATTAACTGAACCCCATGCATACAATAACCCTACAATATATTGCAATTTTAAAACATATATTAAATTATAATTATATATAAATTACATATATACAGACGTGGACAAATTTGTTGGTACCCTTACAGCTCATTGAATCAATGCTTCATTTCTCCTGAAAAGTGATTGAATTAAAAGCAATTGTGTAATGTATACCTGCATGCCTTTAGTATGTGATAGAAGCAATAAAATTGTGAAAAAAATTTTGTTTATTTTACAAAGATATGCTAAAATAGTATGGACAGATGTGTTGGTACCCCTAAAGAGACTATTTATCATTGCATTAGTCATGTATCAAACTAAGTGTTTAACCTTAATTAGTATCACAGGTGCATCAGGCTTTTCATCAGCCATTCAGCCTATTCAAAAGGAAAGAACATGCTACTGTGTTGTTTGGTATCGTTGTATGTACCTGTTACGCTGGGTGAGCGAGCGAGCCGGGAAGCAAGCGAGGCAAGCCGAGAATGCAGGCAAAGGGTTTATTTCGGGTGGATGGGACCAAGACACCAATAAACATTAACGAACATTAATGACGGATCTGGGGAAGACTGACTCAGACACGGACTAAATACAGAAGACAAGTCGAAATAACAAGGAACAGCTGGGCACGATCGGGGAAGCACACGTGGATAATGAGGGGGCGTGGCACACATCGGGATCGAACGGAGCGGATCGTGACAGTACCACACTGAACATGGACCAGAAAAAGCAAAGGAGAGAGTTGTCTGAGGAGCTCAGAAAGAAGATTATGCATAACCATGTTAAAGGCAAAGGCTATAAGACCATCTCCAAGCAGCCTCATGGTCCTGTGACCACAGTTGTCAATATTATTTAAAAATATATGGCTTATGGGACTGTAGCCAGCCTCCCAGGATGTGGACGCAAGAGGAAAATAATGCAACCCCAGGTTGATCAGAAGGACAGTGCAGATATGGTGGAAAAAGAGCCAAGGAAACCATCCAAAACCATTCAAGCTGAGCTCCAAGGTCAAGGTAGGTCACTTTCTGATTGCACCATCCATTGCATTATGATCATTAATGGGCTCCATGGAAGAAGACCCAGGAGGGAGGACTTCATTATTGACAGCATAAAAAATCCAAAGTAGAATGCACCAAAATGCATTTTGACAAGCTGTTTGAAACAAAAGTTTCTGGGAGAATGTCCTTTGGACTGATGAGACAATACTGGAAAAAAAAGAAAAGAACACAAACCTACTGTGAAACATGGAGGTGGCTCAGTTTTGTTTTGGGGCTGCTTTGCTGCATCTGGCACGAGGAACCTTGAATCTACGCAGGACACAATGAAGCCTCAAGACAACCAAGGCATCCTGGTGGGAAACATACTGCCCAGTGACAGAAAGCTCAGTCGCAGGTCAAGGGTCCTCCAACAGGATAATGACCCAAAACATCCAGCTAAAAGCACTTAAGAATGGCTGAGAAAAAAAACATTGAACTATTCTCAAATAGCCCTCCGTGAGCCCAGATATCAATCCTATTGAACATCTATGGAAAGATCTGGAAATTGCAGTGTGGAGACTCCACACTTCGAACCTGAGACAGCTTGAGCAGTTTGCTCAGGAAGAGTGGGCCAAACTACCTGTTGGCAAATGCAGACGTCACATTGTGAAGTAGAGATCGCTTGTTGCCAGTGATTGCTGCAAAAGGTGGTGCCACAAAATATTAAATTAAAGGTACCATCTTTTTTGTTTGTGCTATTTTCATTTGTTTAATTATGTAAGATATTCACCTGAATCAGTAATTGAAAGCAGAGTCTGATTTGTGTTAAATACAGAATAAACAATAAGGGATGCCATTAAACTTTTGTCAGTTAGTTAGTTTTTTTGTGGAAGGGTACCGACAAATTTGTCCATGTCTGTAAATGCATCTCATAAGCTGCATTCTTTGATATGATGAAGACTTAAGATACATCATTTCAATGTTAAGGTTTAAAGGCAAATAAAGATAAAATGTAATTGTATAATTTCCCATATTTCATACCCACAGTTAAAGGATATGCGTCATACAGCAAAAAGTGATTTCAAGTCATGTCAAGTCACACCAACCATATTCAGTACACTGCATACGGTGATGGAGAATAATGTTCCCTGACTGTGGTGTTACATACCTGTATATACATAAAGTGTATGGAAAGACAGGACAAGTGCAGGGAGACAGCACATTAACAATATCGACATACAACGTAACAGTAAACATGGAGAGTTTAGAATGGGAGAATGGGGTTTAGATAATGGAAGCAGCAGAATGGTATGTAGGAATAATAATACTGCTAGATAGATAGACATACAGACAGACACACACACACAGGTTTGTAATTATACCTTTGTGGGGACTCTCCATTCATTTCTATGGGGAAAACTCTAATCCCAACATGACGACCTTAACCCCTACCCTGCCCTAACTGTAACCATTGGCAATCAAACAAAATACGAGACTTTTGGCATTTTTAGTTTTTCGATTACATTCACAGATCTTTGTGGAGACCGAAAAATGGTCCCCACAACATAAAAAAAACAAGTTTATATTACACTGTGGGGAACATTTGGCTATCACTAGATGTTAGGCTATCATTAGATGTTAGGCTATCACTAGCTAGACTGGATGCTTGCCTCTCAAGGAACTGAGTACTCTAGCATTATGCGCTTTATGTTTTATTTCCAGATGTTGGTAGAAATTGGAAGTTACCGATGATTTGCATTTCGCAGTGTGCTTCAAGTTTACTGGCTGTCTTGCAAAGACGCTACTTAGGTTTATATATGTGAAACGAATAATTGCTGACTTAGCAGATATGATGAGGATGTGAGTTAACTGTGTGGGTTCATGCACAAAGCTGAAAACTATTGAAGCTAATATAAGAGACTGGAAGGAGGGCTTGGGACACTAGAGCTGTATACACACTGCAGACATACACTATGTGTTCAAGTCTGAGTCAAGACAGAGTGAAGTTCACCCAAGTGCATAACAAGGCTGAGTCCATTCATACAGTATGTGGTCTCAAGACTGGTACCACAACAGTGGTGTAACTATGTGCCTGGTGACGGACTGGCATCCCAATCCCATCCAGAGTGTACGTCATCCTTGCCCCCTTATACTGCCTGGGTAGGAAGAATCACTATAAGGGAATTTATTTTGTTGACGGCTTGGATTTGGACAGTGGTATGCAAAGCATTTAAAAGAAGGTGGTATTGAAAGAAAAGCAACAACCAAAATGTAGAAGTTTTATATGATACATCTGTCACAGAGGACAAGAAGAAAAAGGAGAGCCATTGGAGAATCAAATTATTCTTTAAACAGTTAATCAAATAAGCAGCAAATTATTTTTCAAAGGAGCTCACAGACAAGGGCAACCTGTAAAGGACAAGACTTCCATGAAACTCAAAGAAAATCATCATTCTTTGGTCAGTGGTTAGTTTAGAGTGTCCAAGATATAAACTACTATATGTAAGTCATGTATCAACTGGAGGAAAACTAATAAATGTAGATTTACATGACATTTATATAAAGTACAACAGAGTGCTAACTTACTACTAAAAAGGTCCCGCAATAAAAAGGCAAAGAAACTGTTTGAGGTCACCTGAAAACAGGCTATTCTGTTCAATTAAATCTTATGAGGTCAAACCGTCTTTAGTGGTTCAATAAGCCTCTTGCAGGTCAGCTAAAGTGGATTCCCTAAGCCCTACCCATTATTCTTTATGTGATTAGTTGACCGTTCACAGTGAGGATCTGGAAGACATTCCTAGGTTACACCACCTTTAACTGTACATACTGGGAAGCAAGCAATGATGACATTGGCCACCCGAAGAAGATACTGTAGCAGTCAGCACAGTTCATAAAAAACGAAAAAAAAATTACAATTACAATTAACATAGGCTCTATGGGTATTGTGTTTGTATCTTAAAACCATGCTTGTGCACCATTCCTCTGAATACTCTGGCTTCCATCTACAAAAGGTATAACTGTGATTGCCATGATGCCATGATGTGTAGTGTATGGCACTCTGTTCTAGTTGTTCTGGCCTGTGCTTCCTAGAACTTGCATCTTAGCAATGGATAGCGATAGCCCTTGCTTGATTTTAAATGCAATAGCTTTATCAAGATACTTTAATCACAAAGGGTAATGCACTTGTTTTATTAACATCCTGAAGCAAAAAATAAGAATTTTAATCGACAAATAGGGCGAAACAGATTAAGTCTTTAAATTTCCCATCCCATCCACACATAGCGATGAATAGTGCATGTAATAGTAATTCAAAGTTTTATTACAAAGTTTTCATAGCTGCATGAAATTACAAATACTTCTCTTGTTGAAATTTCTGCAGAGATTAAAAAACCAGCTGATATAGAACCACATAAATAAAAGAGTATGTTCATCAACAGGAAATTAATTTCTTAACAAAAAGAAAAGCATTATCTGTGCAGCCTCACAATATACTGTCATTGCATATGTATTTGTTTCTTTTTCTTTTCATGTCATTTTCTGAACATGAAACATGAAAATAACACTAACAATGAAATATAATTATGTGTACTTGTATCAAACATTACAGAATTTGGAATGTTGTTTTTAATCTGGTACAATTCCACCAAAGCACATTAAATGAAGCTTGATTCAGTTTAGTTAAGTACATATTCAAAATGAATAGATTACAGTGTTTTTGTTCACCGCAAAAACACCCAAAACGTATTCTTCAAAATTAATACCATATTTCATACTTTCCAACGGCCTGTTCTGTCACCCTAAGTCCCCAAATTGGGGTTAGCCAACTATATCTAGGGCAGACGTGGAAAGTTCAGGTCCAGAAAGTACAAATCCAGACCAAGGTTTTGTTTCAACCAACCAGTTGAGTCCTTCGTGACTGTGACTTAACTGGTTGTTTGAAACAAAACTATGGTCTGGATTTGTACTTTCTGGACCTAAACTTTCCACGTCTGATCTCGAGTTAGGGTTAGAAAGTTTACTTTTTCAGACATCAAAACCTGTTTTCATGATTGTTCAGGAGCCTCGTATAACAGGAACCCAGAGTTTGGCTTGATTTAATAGCACAGCTTTGTTTCCCCTTATATCTATCAGAATTTTATATGGTTCAGTTCCCAGCATTCTCACTTTTCATTTCATTATGTTGTGTTAATTGTAATTCTTGTTTGGATCACTGTTTCAGGCTATACATGTTACAGTACCAACAACCTTTCATGTCAGAGACTGGTTCCTCTTGGAAGGTGTATATAATAATAAGTGTATATAGTCCTGCAATACACAAAAACATGCTGAGGGGAATTGGAGTTACCAAATGGTGTGTGTGTGTGTGTGTGTGTGTGTGTGCGCGAGCGGGTTTACCTATCCTTATGGGGACACAATGTCCCCATAACGTGATAAATATCCGTTTTTTTTCCCATATGGGGACCGGTTTCCATTTCTCTATTTTATTAAAATCGGTGACTGCTATGAAAAAACTAAAAATGCAAAAACTCTTGTATTTTGTTTGGTTACTTATGGTTATGGTTAGGGCAGGGTGGGGGTTAAGGTTGTCATAGTTAGCGTTAGCATTTTTCCCATTGAAATGAATGAGCGGTCCCCATAAGGATATGTTTATAGGGCAAGTAGGTACAGAAAATGGATGGATGTCTTCAAAAACACATACATAGCAAAAAGTACAATATATGTGGTATATTTTACGTGTCTAGTTTCTTTTATGCAGATAATGCTAAATTACTGGCAGCTAAAACGTTTTCCTCTTATGAAGTCTCCTTTACCCCAGTGCTTCCAGTTTCAGTCAGCACCAGATCTGGAAAGACAGATGTATTCCCATTAAGTCATGTGAATACAAAGGGGCCTGAACACCTCCAGCTGGGGCCTATGCATCTACAGTTAATGAGAAGCACTCTGATGGCATCTGATATTTCCTTTGATAAAACCTGAGGCAGGCAAACACAAAGAGAACGGCAAGATTAAACTCCCATTCAATTTAAGCGGATAAATGGAAAATGCAAGTTGGAAAAAAATTACTGATATTTCTTTTCATATTCAAATTAGCATTTGAAAATAAAACAAATTATTTTTGTTATTTTTAAATAATTGACTTTCACAAGATGTCTACAGTTTTTATCAACACTGTTAAAGTACTGTTAAAATTCTCTAAACTTCAAGTGCAGTCACTAATATCTGTTTATATGATGCAGCCAAACACTAGATTTTAAAACTGAATAATTTACTCAAAATGTTTAAATCAAGTTCAAAATCACAAAAATCTATAAATGAACACAGTCAGTGTTATCAAAATAATACATCCTATTATTATTGCTTAAATGATAATAATCAAAATGTTAAAGAATAGTCAGAATATCTTGGTGATATCCATTATGTCAGTATATCTTGGTGATTTCATTTACCGCATTTTTCACTGAGACTGATCACCCCTATAAAATTAGGTCAAAATTTATCTGTACCCAGCTGTATAGTATCAGTGTGAACTGAAGTCACTGCATTCAAACAAGAAATGATTGAGTTCACTGGAATTCCATGGAGAAATATTACATGATTGCATATGTGTTTTCGCTCCTAAATGTTCAGACTATCGATGGCAGTGTGGACGACACAGTTTAGGCTGCACTCTATGATCAGCCTCCATCATACTTAGGCCATGGCTGATTACATGATATTTAGCTCTAAATTACATATCTATTGAAATCGCTCCTCTTCCTATTCCTCCCTCTTCCTTGAGCTGTGACCCCCTCTACCACTTACAAAACCAGCCCGCATTCTAACATCTTGTCCCTGTACAACAACTGGTTGTTATCTCTGTCTGATACCTCGATGATCCATATTCAGAAATTGTAATTTTTTTTTGTTTCACCCCTTTGAAATAAAAGTTTCAGAAGTGGCAGTTTCAGCTGAAGGCTAAAGTTTATGTGTGAGTTACTGTATAATGTCACAAAATTAACTTATGTAAATAAACTGCTTTAATTTTTTTATGGACTCTTGAGTGCTAGATCATTGCAATTCATGCAAAACTTCTATTTGGTGGTTTATGACTGTTGGCTGGAGTATTTTGCCTGTTAAGATTGTGCTATACACATGTGAATGCAATGACATGAAAAACAATGCAATTCATTATGTTTACTTAGACTTACTGCAAAACTGGGCCATTCATAGAAAATTGTATAGAAAAAGAGTTGCATAAATTGTTTTAATTGTTGAATTTTGTGTGAAATGCTTAAAATTCTACAAATAAATGCAGTGTTGATGGTGGAGGATTTAAAACATAGCACAAAAAAATTCATTTGAGAATTCTACTTATGCAAAATAAAGAAAAACTTCAAAATACAACTAAATTACATGCAAAGACATTGGCACAGATGCATGACATGATTTCTGATCCAGTTTAGCAAAGTTTAGAGAAAAGATGTCCACAAATTTAAACGTGGAACAGTAAAAAAACTAATATTCCTTGGGGTCAGTATGTTACTGTTACAGTGAATAATGCGCCATATCAGGAAGTACACAATGAGCTTACGCTGTGACCAGGACTGACCTTTCGCATGTAATGCAATCTGAGCTTTTTCCATTCTGGGCCATTCAACTTTCCAGACGCTGAAATTTACCAGTCTGCTCTGCTATAACCTCTTGTTATCTATACCTCTCATTGCATTGCGAGGTCAGGAGTAGGGTGCTATTTTTAGAAAATGTATTCTGTTCTGCAGAAATTGCAACAGCAAAGTCTTCATATAGTTGCATTTTGTCATTGCAAGCTAAAAACTATTAATTGTTTAATCAAACTGACCAAACTAACAGAAACTTTATTTTGCAAATGACAAGCAACACAAAACACAGACCTACTGTGAGTCAATATGATTCTTGACCGTTTACTGTTAAATGAAAACATGGTGCATAAAACAAACAACATAATTAATTTAATAAGGAACACCTTAATTCATTGCACTAATGTTGCCCTTAGTAGCATAAAAATCTATATCATTTAAGCCCCATAACACAAACAATATTGTGTAATTTATGTCTTCCAAAGTGTTTCATTACAGTAATGGCGTTTGTTTTTGTATCATCCATGGCACAATAATTGGCACAGTGTTTAAATCCTATACTATATATAATACATTTCCTTATCACCTTTATCACCCATTGTTACGGCAATAAAGCAAACTGTTAAAACAGATTGAAGGCCAGTGTTGCTGCAATGCACAGGCTTGCCTGGAAAGAGGCCTGAACTAACACTGTGTAATAAAATTATAATCCTTGTGTAACCCCCCCAGACCCCCCATGTTTTCCTGCCATGTGCCTCTTGTCATGGGTGGTTGGTAGCTTAAAAAATTGAGTCGTTGTGAAGATAATACATTATACAATATTACAATATTGATGTTGTCCAAAGTGGAAAGAAAATGTGTTTTTACATGACAGTAGAATTTTAATGAGTTTTTTTTCAATGTTACTTGTTTCATAGTTTAATCTCAAAAACAATGGCAGTACTACCTCCTCGACCTCTATGGCCCAGCCACTCCTGTGCTTTGTGCTTCCTAAAATAGGCTCTATGCCAGCTGTGAGTCTGTACTTTATAGCGGGTCAGAATATGGATGGAGGGATGGCGCGATTGGTGCATGGAACCTGATTGCACTTAAATCTTTAGTTCAAGTTTACAGTGACAAGTAAAGTCATTATCTTTAACCAATTCAAGCAATTCTCATGTCAGATGGCAAAAGAATTAAAAATATCATACACAAATATAGATTAAAAAGAAATTAGATGAACTGTACTACAAAATGAAGGCATATACACATTAAAATGCATGTGAATAATGTCACAAGTATGTAAATTACTGGCAGCATACTCCACAAGGTAGAAAAACACCCTGGATAAGATTCTACATCATCACAGACTGTACCCATACAACTGGCAATTTAACAATTGTTTTTGGACTGTAGGAGGAACATGGTTACCCTTTGGAAACCTCCATGACACATGCACATGCAAACACTACCAACTGTGGAGGTGTGAGGCAACGGTGCCAAGGTGCCACCTAATTAGTACTTATTAACATATGCCCATTCACTTTTGCCCAATACCCTCCACAAGTTGAGGTGCAAAGTTCCATTTCCTTTTCATAAGAGCAAGAAATTACTGTTATTTTCCGTACTACTGTGGATTATTTGGAAAATATTATGTTAAGGACAAAGTATTAACTGCCAGATCGAAAAGGGGATTGATGTGACTGTATTAAATTGTGTCAACTGGGAGCTAGTACTATATTATTAGTGTGCATAACACATTAGGAATCAGATTAATTTTACCACGTCTGTGAAATATAGCAGAAATAATACGAGAGAAGGTAATAACAGAAAGGTGTTTATTTGTTTTAAACAAATTGAGTTTCTTCCTTAACATTATCAGCATTTTATTAACATGGAACATTTTCAAATTTGATTTCTACAGTACTTACTGTTACCTCTTGGTTGTGGTTTCAAGCTGTATATTAAATTTCAGTAATAATATGACCAATATGATTTGTCCAGTGACTTGGACTTAAAGGGGCAGAATTAAATTTTTTCCCCACAGTGTAATACACAGTCACAAGCTGTCTCTTTGTGTTTGAATTCCCACACAGGATATGCTTTAATTCTTGGTGTATGGAATGTTTGAACTCCATAATGTTCTTGTTTATTGTACAAATGTCTTAGTAAGTATATATTTGCTCAGAAACACACACAAACACAATTTAACATTATAACATATGTAACTTAACAGTAACACAATAAAAAACAAACAAGAGTTTCTTCTGTTTCTCTGAAACTTACTGATGTCTTGTTGTATACTGTAGCTAGATGAACCACTTTGGTTCCCAAACCTCTCCATAGAGGCACCTCAGCCATTTCATATTTGTTAAACTTCTCCAAAAACTCAATAAATAAATTAAATGTACACAAAAATTATAGATGACAGTCTCATTTAAGCTTATGGAGTATTATAATCAACACTATAATTCCTTCTGACTGTCAATAGAAGTTGCTGTAATGCTTTATAAATTTTTATACTAACCATTATAATGCATCATTAACGTGTCTATAATGCATTATAGATGACAGCATCAAATAAAGTGTTACCAAAAGTTGTTCCACATCAGTTTGTGATTTTCCTTGATTTTTAAGGTTAATACTTGCAGTATAACTCATTCTAGATCACAAAATCAGTATTCATGTTTTTTTTCTGTCTATACCCGATTCCCTGAAAATGTAGGTAATATTCTCAAAATGTGCCCTATCTGCTTATTTAGTTGGTTGTAACATATGGTGTGAAACTGTTTCTGGGGCTAAACAGTTCAAACACACCACAGTGGCAGAGCCGATTACATTACTCTGCATAACTTCTTTCTATAGCAAGGTGTCGTTAAGGGTGAAAAGGGAGTTTTAATTCTAGTTAAAGGGGGAGGAGTGAAAAATAGGTAAAAGGTGGTTAAATTCTTTTAATTCAAATAGTGTGATGAGTATAGCTGTTCTGCTAGGAGGATTTATCAGTACATTGGTATCTGTTCAGTACTACGACGGAGTTTTAGGCACACTTAATAAAAATAAAAATATAAAACCTCGAGAATAAAGTTGGAATTTTCTAGATTAAATTTGTAATTTGCCAGAATAAAGTCATAATAATTTGAGAATAACGTGAAAATAAAGTCAAAGTTATGAGAAAAAAGTCATACCTTTCGAGAATAAAGTCATAATTTGCTAAAATAAAGTCATAATAATTCGAGAATAAAGTCATAAATTTACGAGAAAAAAACCTGCAAAAAGATTCAGAATTGTGTAAGGATTTTGAATGGCAAAATGAGGGGGTTTGAGACTGCGGGCCTCATATTCGATATTCAGTTTTCTGGCTCCAATAATTTTTATTGGAGGTAAGGTGGGGCGTTTTTAATGATAGAATTGTGTTGTCCAGTACACAGACAATGATGCACACCGATTATTTTTGCACTTCAAACCATTTCGTGTTAATAGCTAATATAATAGATCCTTTCAGCTGTAATGAAATGGTGGTTTAGTATTTTGGGCTCATGGTGACTGTTGCACACCCCAGATTGCTTTATGTACAAATTTTAATTATTTTTTTAATGTTTGAATGTATCCGTATAATGTGCAATGAGACAATACATGAATGGGTTAATAACTTTAAAACTAGACAAGACAGGCACATCTAGTGAAGTGTGCTTTGATCTGTGGACTACAGGGAACAATGCACACCCCTTGGATTTTCAGATTATTTTTGTCTGTAATAGTTATTAATTATTATAGTGCATCCACTTCAAGTGCAATGGGGCAACACACTAAGGGGTTAATAGCTCTAAAACAAAATGAGACAGCCATGTACTCCATTTTATACATATTGATAGTTGTCAGGGGTCAGGTTTTCCCAGTGCTCAGAAGAAACTGCCCTGAATTTCAGCCGTAAGTTCTTAGAGTTATATTTCAATTTTTATTAATAGTGGCCCTAAAACTCTGTCCTATCAGTACGCAGAGTGAAATGAATGAACACATTTCTTTACTGGGGCAGAACCTAAATTGCAAAAAAAAAAAGAAAAAACATTGTTAATTGTGGCTGTGAGTTTATAGTCATTATCAGCAGTTTGTTTTCCTAATAAATTACAGCAACACTGGAGAGACGGTAGTTGATAAAACAAAAGCTGCCTTTCGGTGTTAGACCAAGTATGGATATGTTGCTGAAAACATATGAAATAACATGTTTGTATGACCAAACCTTCCCATGTCGACAAATTCCCCATCAGCTGTGGTACAAATGTGCAGGAATGCCTTAGTCACAGGTGTGTTCAGGCAGATCAGTCACATGCTGCTGACATGAGTTATTTCCTGCTGACCATCTTGACTGACCTGGGCTTAATTCCTATGTATCTGAGACCACATGTCCCAAGCAAGCATGATTTACATTTTATTTATTTATTGGATTAGCAAGGACAACACAAAAGACAATGTTACATGTAAAAACAATGCAGCCGTTGTTTTGTACAGAGGGAATACAATTACAGGCCAGGAAAGTCAAAGGGGTGACGGAACATTTATTGCCATCATTATTTGTTCATCTTTCGTAATTTACAATTTTTTTGTTTATTATTTTATTAGTATTTCACTGTTCCCCGTGACCCAGATGGATGAAGCGGTATAGATAATGGATCGATGGATGGATAGTATTTCACTGGAGCTGTAGAGAGAAGGATTACAAAGTGGGGAACTTTGTGGCCTGGATAATCAGAGACACCTGGTTATGAATGTAGAGGGAATACAGAGGGGAAGGGAGGTAAAGCTTACAGGGTGAGGATGCCACGCTGTGGGCTTTTCTCTTATGTCTCTGTTGTGGTAAACACTCCCATGGGTTAGACATTAGGCATTTCACAGGCTGGAAAACAGGCACCATTTGCACTCTACTTGTCTCCTGGGTTCTGCATTTGTTCTGCTGCTTTGTGCTGCAGCCCCCCCCCCAGTATTTTCCCCTTGACTTTACACAAATGAACACAGATTAGAGACACGCTGTGGTGTGTGTGAGAACCGAGGTGCGTTGGGGGGGGGGGGGGTTTCTAGTGACCGACATAGTGAGGCATCTTCCAAATTTCTCCTCCGTATTTTGCCTGGCCTACTTGCAGTGAGTATGTGTGGTGCCAGCAGCCCCTCAGGAGTCCCTCAGCAGTCCTTCTGTGCTACTGGTTCTGTCAGAACAGCTTCCACAGAGACGCTGGGAGACAGAACACATTGAAACACTACAAGTCAGGCCTTGTGGTCGGCCGCCATGGTGCAGGCCTTCCCCCGGAGTAACCGCGGCTCCCATAGCTGATTCACACTCTCGGTCAGCCCGTGTTCTTTGCAAGACTCCATCATGAAAGGAATCCATTGGGCATTTACAGTGTGCCATTTTTCAAGACCACCTATTATTGCAGCATGCTGCTTTGGTATAATATATTGTACCTATGGGTCAGAGTTTAATAAAAAATAATAACTGGGTTATTAGAACTCTTCTGATGGATGTATACAACTGCTGATTTTCAGGCATAAGTGTCCATTTGGTTCCCCAGTGCAGTGCATCAAGTTTGCTATCTGACTTTAATAGTGCCCAATACTTTTTGGGCCAGCGAAAAGGTATGGATCAATTTATCACATACCACTGTCTGAAGACACAAAATTAAACCTATTTATTTGGCTTCAAGGTTGCCGGATTCCCTCTCGGGTTGAAGTGAATTGGTTTTCTTTTGTGATTACTGAGCCACATCTTCCCAGATACCAGGTTTATTCTAAAGAATAAGATCCCATGGGTCTGTTGTAGTATGTGATTGTAGGACACAGATGAGCCAATGAAAAGTTAGGGAATACCATTTTTCTTTACCAGACGTTAAACCACATACTGTATCATCAGAAGAACATTGATGGGGAAGAACAAGAAAATGCTTAATATTTCTTTTTAATTAGGTGTAAATTAGGTGGTAGGTCCTGCATGTATTCAGTCATTGCTTATACACATCCCTCATAAAATCTGTCTTCCTGCCCCATCAAGCATGTTTATCACCCAGTTCATCCAAAATCAAACCCCCCACATCTATTTTTTTTACTTGTGCAATACTGCACATCTCAGTCGGAACCAGTCATAAACCATGAAAGGTTAGTGAAGACATAGATATTGATGCATTTCATAATGTGTATATATTACAAAAGTCAGGCTGAATAATAGGTGTTTACAAGTTCAAATAAATTTTCTTGCCAATCTGTGTTTCCACTGAACAGTTCACATTTAATTGGAATATAATTTCATTTACATTACTCTACTACTAATACGACTATGACTACTACTACAACAACTACTACTACTACTAATAATAATTATAATAATAATAATAATAATAATAATAATAATAATAATGGGATGCAGCTTGGCACTGCATATGACAACATTTTAGTGACAGGTTATGACATTTTAACATATTATTCATTTAAAGCCACTGGCAGCTTAATAATGTCAAAATGGAGCAAATGTATCCATTACTAAGTAAATTAATATAAAATTTTGTACAATTAAAAAGCTAATCTGTCCCTTCAATAATATACAGAGCTGTTGTTCAGTGTATAAAGACGTCTTTACCAGTACAGTATATGAAATTATACCTATGCATTGCTCAAATGGACATTAATAGCAAGCTGCTTTCCATTGGACTGGTGTTTTCCATATGTGCTTGAAATGCTTCTCAACGATACAAAATACTAAAACGATACAAAATGTCGAAACAGAGAGACCAGCGACTTGGCGGGGGGGGGGGGGGCACTCGAGTTTTCATCAGCTCTGATAAGTTTATCTAGTAAGGAATAGAGATGCAATGGAAAGATGCATTCACCTCTAATAAGAACCAAGGCATAATGGTATACAGAAGTACAATCCATTTACGATCATAAGGGATTATGTGCTGAACACTAAATTGCTATATTTCCAGTACATATACAATTTGCTCAGGAAATGTGATGAGGTTTTCAAACAATGCATCTATTTTCAAGAAAGAAGGGGCATAGGGTAAATAGCTGTTCCATGGGGGCTTATCACTGATAAATTTCACAGTACATGTTATTAAGCATCTAATTTACTGAGACACATCCTTTGTGACGTGATTTTAATAAAGACACTGAAGTTATAGTGACAACAAACATACTATATTGCTCATGAGGGACCCAGCTGTTTATTAAGCTGCAATATCACACTGGCCCAATATTAGTTTTACAAGTGACAAAACAGTTTTTTAGGTCCAAGCTCTGTGCTGAATCTGAATGTGGCTTTGCATGTTCTCACAGCATACATGCAGCATCCTTTGGGTACCACAACAGTCCCCTGACAGTCCAAAGAGACGTAGCTTAGGTGAACTGATATGATTAATTGTGTGTGTAGCCTCTGAATGATGGGTATCCCGTGTACCCTAGATAAACACTTACGTAAAATAGATTGCGATTCTCTTCCCTTTCTTTTAAATTTTTCAGTTTTGTTCTGCGTACTATAAAAAATAGTGAATCTTCATTTTGAGTAGCCACATGCTTAAGTCCTGGGGGGGCATTTGGCACTAATGAAAGTGTTGGTAACTGAGACACGGGCCACCGTTCTTGAAGTGGCCCTTGGTGAACCACATTATTGAGTGCCCCAATTAGAACCTTTAAAATGACACAGTACTGTGTTACTTTTTCAATAGGAATACATTTTTATTTAAAAAATGTCTACTGTGTACATAAACAAAGTCGAAAGGCAATCCCTGTGTTCCATCTGCTTTGTTGTCATTGGTTACCATGTTTCATTTCTTTCTGCCACAAACTCAACCAATGGTGGACCAGTAACCTAGATTGTAAAAAGCTTATTTTTTTCTCTCTCCCTGTTCCTCCCTCATGAGAGCCCAATGGGTGGACTATTGCAAACCTTGATGCCTGCAAAGAGTGGAGGAGAAAGAGAGTTCGCTGGGTAATGATGCCAGTCCTTAAAAACTGGGTCTAGCGCAAAGACTGCTAAAGCAAAGTAGGTCACATTCAAAACAGTCTGCCTCTCCAGACTACTCACATTTCTATTTTTGAATAGAGAAACTAACACTGGGATGAGTTGGTAACTCTCCACCAGGGACAAATTGTCATGTATCAGTAATGGTCTAATTGTGGTTCGGACAGGGTCTTCTATGGAAGATGTTAGTCATCTGGGTATTTATCCTACTTCCCAATCCCCATTGCCTGTAAATCCAATTGCATCTGCCTGTGTGCACATCTGTGGCAGATTCACCTTAGGCTGTTGTTTGTCTTGATAACTAGCAATCCCATTAAGTGAAAACCAACAACTCAAATGAGCTTCAGGGTGTAATTGCATGGAAGAATCAATAATGAGTCTGACCAAAGTTGTTGTATTCCTCAAAAATGACAGCAAATCAAATTTACCCACTAAATTGTACTATAAATTGAAAAACAAATAGTAACCATGACTTCTTCAGGTATATTTATTAAAAACAGACAAAGCATTACACCTCATTTGTATGTTCAATCATCTGTCACAGAATGACAGGAGTGAAGCTTGTATTTTTTTATAATTACATTTCGCTTCATCATTTTCAGCTAGTATAAATGGATTTGGCTGGTAATGGTAACAAACAGTATTGAATAATCTGCTGAGAACCATGTTATTTCCATAACAGCTAGCTCTGCTATCACGCATCTTCCCAAAAACTTACGTGAAAGCACTGGTCTGCCAAGGAATACACCTGATAAGCTGTTTACAGTACTTGCTTATTTCGGAAGTGCTCATTTTTAGTTGTGTAATGAAAATGCTACATCTGGATCAATCTTAAAATGAAATCAGCCAAAAACCATTAAACCTGTCACAAATCGATATACCTGCCTTTTCAGTGTTCCTGTGTATTACTGTTATATTAATTTCATGTTAAAATATAATTAACTTCAGTTCAGATGTTTCACAGTGTAAAGTAAATTGATTTGATTTGAAGAAATAAAATCTTTTGAATTTTTTTTTTTAGTTAGAAAGTTCAGTAGCCCAGTAGGACACTTATTAGCATTGGTGCTGGTAGCATACTGTCCTGACACTGCTGTGACTTACTCGATGCGAGACACATTCAGCCAAAGATAAAGTTACTACAAATGGAATGAAAGCATAGCTATAAAACAGCAATGCATTACGGCACAGGCAAGAAAAAGGTTTTCTTCTTCCCCTGGTTCCCTCATGACTCCTTACCAAATACTTTTTTAATTACCACTACTCATTATCTGGAGCAATTAATTACTCTGACACATTTCTGTCAGAGAAAAGAACCACCTCTGTCTGCCCAATATTTCTTTAATTAAAACATTGACCTGGTGAGCAGATGAGTTTCACTGTATTGAACATGGATTCAGACAATGAGAAATGGACAAAACACAGGCACAGTGGTTAGCTTATGCTTCTGATGGAAGTGTGCTTTCTTTGTTGTTTAATTAGGTACAGAGACAGTTTTACCATGGGGCCAGGCGTTTATGATCATTTGATTTAATTTAAAATGAGACTTTCCTTCAGTTTCCAGAGCCTACAGATTAACCTTCAGGCAAGTCTTCTATTAAATCAACAAACAACATCCCAGTATAGTTACAAATAATTTATTTTATTCACTCTGTTCATAAGTAATTTAATTTTCTTTCATAGCAGACCCCATTCGCTGTAGCAAATTGCACTGGCCAACCAAAGAGCAGAATGCCGAGTTGTCTACTAAACACCATCGCAGTCAAGGGAACATTCAAATCCCTGGACAGTGGCCTTGTTTCACAGAGGCACGCACACTTGTGACACATCTAGTGACCAGTCAGCATCTACAGCACTCTTTGCCATCCCCCAAGATGAGGTTGGGAATACTGAAAGCCACAGAATCAAGCATTCTAGCAATGCACCACAAATGAAATGTCATTTGCAATATCGCCACAGGAGAACACTCAGGCTATCCAAGGCGTTGCCATCGATGATTCTCCTGCATTTTCACATTTAGTGTGCTACTGCACTTTGTCCAACTGTCTGAATTTCATATTCAATATTTTTTAGAGTGAACTGTTGGAAAAAGCATCCTTTGTGTGTCTTTTGTGTGTCTGTGGTTATGCTACCCTTTTGAAGTCTAGTTTAAGGTCTTACTCATCGGTGCAACAGCCCACCTTTTGCAATTTAGCTTGCTGTCATATGTCATAAGTCACAAGTGGTCTTTGCTACCTGCTCTGGTAATCAAGCATAACAAGACCCATTACTGCACCTAAATGAATTTGATGCACTTCAGACTGGCAAGTCAATATGCAGTCTTCAGAAAACTTG
The DNA here is from genome assembly GCF_048594095.1 of Paramormyrops kingsleyae. NCBI lineage: Eukaryota > Metazoa > Chordata > Actinopteri > Osteoglossiformes > Mormyridae > Paramormyrops > Paramormyrops kingsleyae. Next base: position 27,614,504 of record NC_132802.1, on the reverse strand, counting down.
TACAGTTTTGCAGTGTCGGCAGAAATCCTGATATGAAATTTAAGACTTTTTAATGTAACCTTTTTAATGCCACTTCAAGCCAAATTTAAGACCAAAGTGTAAGCGTTAATATACTTTACCAGAATCAATACTCAAATGTTTACACTACAGTGATAGACTCATTGTTCATTAAAGCTTGGATTAGAAAATTGTCTAACAATTGAGGCGTGAATAATAAATGAAACGTAACATACAATGATCAAGCCATGGGTGCCTCAATTATGAAAAATCCTCCTACCTCCTCCCACAGAGCAAGATTTTGATCAGAGTCTGATCTGGGCGAAATGCTGTTCAGAAGTTACCACAGATTCATAAACCAGATCTGGCCCGCGGTCTTTTTGCGCAATGGTCCAAATCTGCTTTCTGGATTTGAAACTGATTAGAGCCACATATGGGGCAACTTTACATTGAGTATTACCAAATCTAACCCGTATTTACACAAGAATCAAAAGTTAAATTCAGATCTGTTCCGAATGTGGCTCAGACTCATTTTTTTCAGACTGACTGCCGACCAGTTCTGCTCCAGGATCCTAACATAGGATAATATAATAAATGCTTTTATTTGCACAAGTACATTGGAATGCATCTCTTTGCCCACCTAAGCTTGGGCCCATGGACGTTAGACTGTTCCGGAAAGGCTGGGGCTTGAACCACTGAGACCAAGGCTGCTGAGCTACTCACCATCCACAGGCGGTAAGTTCAATGTTGGGGAAGTTACTTTCAAAATGTTATCCATTACAGACAGAGGTGGAAAGTTCACAGATCCTAAAAGTACAAATCCAGACCAAGGTTTTGTTTCAACAAACCCTACTGGAAAAAAGTTTCTGTGAAACAATTCAATTGAATAATGTACAGTGGTTCCGCACAACTAGAATGAGCATTTTGAAAATGAGTTGATGCATTCAGTTTGATTTCTGAGAACATAATTGAGTTAATCTCACTAAATTTTTGCATGTCTAATTAAACCTTATGTATTTGTTGCTAGACTGCATAGCATTATTTATTAGGGCTGAGAGAAGGTGAGAGCCCCCTTAGTGGCCATAGGAGTTATAACAGATATAATGGGTGGAGTCCTTATTGCTTTTAGACCGCGACTTTGGATAGAAGAGCAAATCAAATCATTTTGCTCATTTAATATTCAGATTTTTACTAGGCTTAGTTTTTAGAAGCCCACCATTACTGAAGATTCTATGTTGCGCATATTAGTCTCTACCACATTATATAATTGGCCTTTCTTCAGGGTCCCTTGGGGCTGCTGGAGTTAAAAAAGGGATACATCAAAGACAGTACCATGTCATGCTATGCAAATACACATCCAGCTCCTTCAGTCTACAGGAAAGTGGACAGCTCCAGCACAGCACAGCAATGGGCCTCTCAAGTCTCCCTCTATCTTTCTGCATATAAAAGGCCGGAAAGGCAAATCCAGTAACCATCATGGCCTTAGACCAACAAGACACTTCACCCATAGGGCAATTCACAAATCACTACAGCCACTCGAGCTTTATTACAAGCAGGTATTCTTCTTATTTGGTCTTCTTCTTGACGGTGGGTGAAATAAACTAAGGCTGCCGTTAGATTATATACCTAATTTAAATTGAATGAAAATGATTCTGTTGGTTTAATGAGAAAATGAGAAAGATTAACTCCATTATGTTCTGTTTTCAGAACACAAAGTCAATGCATCAGCTTAAGTAGAATGTTTCATTTTTAGAAAACTCCTTCTAGTTGGGTGGAACCACTGTCCATGATTCAAATGAATTCATTCAAAGTAACTTTTTTCAGTGTGGTTGGTTGAAACAAAACCTTGGTCCGGATTTGTACTTGCATGAAGAGAGGCTTTTCCGGATAAGTACATGTCTGCGTACACCATGAAACTATGGACATATCCGGGGCATTTGCTTCAGTTTTACCAGTCAGCAAATATCTGTAAATGTCCACAGATACCACAGTGTGGACATCTGCAGAGAAGGGAAATTCCTGTATAACACCAGTCGCAATCCCTTGTAGTATTTCCCATCTTAGAGACATTTACATTCAAACCTTTCCTTGTCCATTCACATTTACGTACAAAAACTTCCCTCCCCAAGCTTCAGCCTTATTGAGCAGGTCGCTTCTCAAAAAATGAAGCCCTTGGCTTATTTGGCTTTAAGGCCACCTCTGCTATTTACAACCCACATTGTCATTGGTCAAACTAGTTTTCTGTTCAAACTTAGAAGTAATTACAACCCATACCAGCTGTCCACCAACTACTGCATCCTTTTTAATAGACATGAGGTTAGCATTTGCTGTTGCCCAAAGTGCTGACTCCTCTTATGTTTGATAAACAGCATTCCATGCACCCAGGAACTACAACACACAGATAACACAAGTTATAGATCACTGAAAACCACTCCAACAGTCAAACCAATCCCGTTCCATCAGTTATATGAGCAAATGGTACTTACTCTTCTCGTTTGTTTATCTTGTTTTCAAAATAGGTCCTGCAAGATGCTGCGAAGTAGTGTTAGTGTAGAAAAAAGCATATGCATAATAATGCATTATATAGTAACACCACATTTTGTTATGAAAATGTGTAACATTTTGTTATTACTAGGGCTGTCAAAATTAATGAGTTAACGCAGATTAATCCATCATCATGATTAATTTGATAAAAAAAAATTACGCAATTAACCCATCTGCAGCGTAGAATGACAAAATCCCTGAAATGTCTCTGTCAACCCATTTCGGGTAGTTTTGGTGAGTTCCATTTGCCCTGGGAACTCGTATTACGGAGTTTTGAAGCCGGAAGTGACAACATGCACGCTCCCGTTTCTCGGACATCCGACAAATATCTCGGAGCAGCACAGAAGATCCCGAGTTCAGAATCTGAGATGGCTGTGCCTTTTATCAACGGAAGGGAAAGTTGTAGTTTTATACTGTTTAAGCACTACTTCTCATTTGTGGCTCATTAAATCGGTCGCACACACTATACCGTCCAACTTATCTGTGGACGTGTTGCTACGGAGTTTTATACATAAAGCACCGCGTGTAATGTGTTATCAACTGATATTGCTAACAATGGCAATTATCCGGGCTAGAATTGGATTTCATGATTAGTCAGATTATTTGTTGGATTTATGGTAGTTCGGGCTAATTGTAAGTGAACGAAGAAAAAGACCATTTAAACTGAGGTACCTTAAATACGACAAGTTGTCCGGCTAAGCAAAATATCTTGATTTTTGATATGGGTCCATGGTATTGCACTTCTGTGGCAGATGGAATGCATCCGACTCGTGTTCAAGATGTTCAATAAACAGGTTAAGTGCATATATATTTCCTTTTTTCTTGAGTCTGTTTGCTCATGCAAAATGAATTGTGATTAATATAGATTAAAAATGAATGACATTTAATCGTGATTAATCTAAATTAATCTACAACAACCCTGTTATTAATCTGATTAAAAATTTTAATAGTTTGACAGCACTATAGTTATTACATAATGCATTGTTACATGACTATGTTTGGATATTTTTTAATGGTTGTAATCTTGTGTATTAATATAATTAAGTCGGAATTTCTGCAGTGAGAATTTTTTTTAGGTTACAGTGTTTTTATTGAAATTTGCAAACTAGCAGCAGTCCACAGACTGGTCGATTAGGGACATGGTGGACTAACGAAAACCTCAAACAGAAACTTCTTTCAGATGGGCAAATATTTTTCTAAGCGGGCCAGATCTGGCCAATGGGGCACCATTTGCTGACTTAAGGCTTACTGTATGTGCATAAAATAACTTAAAGGTTAAACAAACAACGTAGTGGAATCAAATGCTGTCTTTGGTTTAGGGTACATCTAGGTTTGGAAGGCATCTAATTTTTCACATTGCCGAGACCACAATACCACAATTAGGCTATATTGACAGAAATTTCAAAAGCAATGCTATTCCAGTATTCTGAAATATTGGTGATAAAATAAGCTGAGTTGGGGATCTCCCACAATAAAAAGTGTCGGCAAAATCCCAACAGTTTCCAGCCTGCACATTTCAGGTTCTCAGGAGTCACTTATGTCATTGTATTCTCTGTGTGAATCACACATTATTTCTCTAGCTTCATGCTGGCTAATTTCAGTCATTCTTGCCAGCTGAATAAATTCAAGGCAAAACAGAAATTAGGAAACACATGTTAGATGACTAAGAGTAGCCTACACAATTCTCAAAATTTCAAATGAGGATTTTTGGCGTAAAATATTTTTAATATATTAAATGTGAATTTATTCTAATGATTAAGTTTGACCTCCCCGTCCTAATTCTGATAGCTGGTGCACAGAAGGACAAATTCCAGAACACTCTGAGGCTGCTTGAGACAGCAAAGCTCGTGGGGTAGGCCCACAGCCTTCATGGAACCATTGGGAAATACTTATAATGATATCCTGCACCTGATCAATCAACCATGGGTTTGTGGCAGCAGTGGTGTAGTCTGAGGGGCCTCTATATTTTTTAGACATGACGTTGCCCCTAAAGGCCATATGTGGCAAAATAGCACTGCTGATTTCAGAGGCCAACAGTGAAATTCCTGACTTTCTGCTTTTTGTTCAGTCTGTTTAATCTCCACACTGCACAAAAATTGTCTCCCTAGTTTCAGATGACCTAAAAACGTCTTCCTTTCCAGCTCAACGCCATCTTCGACTTTTTTTCTCAGTGCATCTCCACTGGCAAAAGTTAGGTGAAGAGTATCTTGCAGACATTATTACATCTTTGATTTTGGCAGATAATCCACATAATGGTCTGGGAATAATTCACAAACAATACAGGACTCCGATTTATTTAAATATGGGCAATAATTAGTGTAAGACTTCTATATTAATGGGATTAAGTGCCATGATGAATTATCACACCTGTTTTAATGGTCAGTTTTCGAAATGAAACAGAGTATACAGCCATTTCCTATCTTCACTTATCAAATGTTAATGTAGTTCGGCATAAGAATGTAAAAAACCGTATTAGTTGCAATAGTACCATTTGTGTAAACATGACTTTCTCTGAAATCAACATATAAACTCCAGTATTGAGAGCTCATTGCTGAGTATGTAATGTCCTGTAATGTAATGTAATGTACCACAACTTTGTTTGTTTGCTAAAAGACCTCAACAGCACACTTTCAATGTGTAGTGCAAATGACTCAAATGACTCACATGCTGTTTGATACATCATGGATGCATAAGGTTTAGCGTTCATTTTTACTTATTTGTACTATATTCTGTATTTTGGATATATGATATTTCATTTAATTTCTTTGTTTTCTTCTTTGGCTAAGTTAATGGACTTGACTTTGAATTGGCAAGATATTACTGTACTACAGCTAGCTCAGTTACACTCTCCTTCTGTAAAACAGGAATGCAGTGATTATGTCTTTGTTATTACTCACTAATAACAAAGGTGGAAAGCTGAAGTTCTGAAAGTACAAATCCAGACCAAGATTTTGTTTCAGCCTACCAGTTGAGTACTCTGTGACTATGCCTCTTTATACTCAATTGGTTGGTGGAAACAAATCTTGGTCTGGACTTTTGCTTTCTGAACTTTCTGCCTCTGCTCACTAATGCATTAGTCATGCATCAACAGATTTTTCTTAATTGATGGTTTGTATAGTGTAAACCTCTATGTACACTCAGTGACCATTTTATTAGGTACCCCTACATAGTCCTACTGTAGGTACAGTAGGGCCCCATTTTATCTTTGATAGCAGATAGGGTGGATGATTTGTGTGTTCAGAGAAGTCATTTCTACACACAATTGTTGCACTGAGCTGTTACAGTATTTGTGCACTTGTGGCTTTCCCGGCAGCTTTAATGATTCTGGCTATTCTCCTCTAACCTGCCTCATTAACAAGCAGTTTTCAGAAACAGAACTACCATTGACCTTATTTTTTGGTTTATCGCACTATTCTCCCACCACTCTAGAAATAAAAATTCCAGGAGGCTGTTTCTTATTAGCTGGAGCCACTGCGTCTGGCACCAATAATCAAATCACATTTAAAATCACTTAGATTGGGCATCTTAGCTATTCTACAATGTGGGAGGTGAGCTGGAGTATGCAAGGTAGAGATACTGTGAAAATTGAATGTATGGACATAAAAACCTTTAAATATGAAATGCTAAAACTAGTTCTGACACTTTCACACTATTTAACTGACATCAGTTACTATCTTTACAAATCTTTGACTATAAAGTTTATTTATGATTATAACATGCCCCACCATTCTTCTTTCATATGGGTAGTATGGAAAGATGATGGAAAGTGTGTCAAAATACGACGTCATCCATCATTGTCAGCCACTTCATGTTTACATCTATTGAGTACAGCAACTTCCTTTTGGGTATTTTTTACAGTTGTCAGTGTCATTTTATAAGAATAATTACTTGATGGAACACTGCCTGCAAAGAAAAGATTTCAAACAGAAGTCTGAATTTAAAGTATAATTTTAGGTGCATAATGAAATGGAGGTTAAATGAGTATACAAAAAATAAGCTGAAAGACCACAGCACAATTTTTTGTTTCACTCATTTCTCAATTTATGGGTGTATGTCTTTGAATAATATAATATATATATATATATACAGTATATATGGCAAAGTGCGGTCTGGTTCTTCCGTGTTTCTCATTAATGAAGGGCTTCTTCCTTGCTTTATGGGACTTCAGTCTTCCTGTAGGAGCCTAATGCACAGTGCACCTCACACCTGCACTTACTGTAATGTTTCCCATTCCTTTTAAAGATCATTTAATGTTATCCTACGATTCATGAGAAACTGTTGGATAAGTTGACGGCCATCTCTGGCTTTAGAAAGTTGTTTCCGGCCTTTACCTGGCTGGTTTCTGGTCATTCCCAGTGTCTCCCATTTCACCTTGTTCTTGTGTACTGCTGTCTTAGAAATTTTGAATGTGGAAGCAACCTGCTGCTCAGCGTAGCCTTCTACCAGCATAACCACAATTAAACCAGGATTTAAAAATCCAGATTTGTTTAAACATTTAGGCCCGGTTTCCCATTTAGGTCTTAAAATAAATTAGGACTAGGCTAATTCTACTGAAATTAATCCGCACTAAACAACTGGCTTTCTGAGATGTTGCTTAACTTCAGATTAATTAGTTCTAGACTACAGAGTCTCAGATGAAGGTAATCAAGGACAAGTGAGATCATCTTTTGGAAACCCGATTAGATTAATGGTGTGCTATAAAAACCTGTTGTGGAATACTTGCAATTCATTCACATTAAGTAGTATGTGGAACAGGAGTTCTATACAAAGTACCCTATAACTGAAAACAAACAGCATAATTCAGGTACAGCGATCAACAAGAAGAAGGCATGGATTTCCATTTTCAATTAATTCAACTCAAATGGAAAAGTAACCGGACACTCCAACAAGTTCAGGTAAGATTATTTATTGTTGGCCTAATCTTACAAATCAGTCAATTATAAATGTTTTATGTAACATAACAGGGTGGGGCCAACATGTATGTGCACAGAAATTTAACAAATAATTTTATACAGAACCCCTAATTCAATGTGTATATTACCTTTCAAAGGTCCAGTGGAAAAACATAAAAATAGACCAGAAAAAAACACCTGCAGCTGCTCGTCAAGAGCATTTCAAGACAGGTGGGGGATTCAGTTCCACCAGAGACAGGAGTTGGGGGACTTGTTGGCTGGTATTATTGAAAGCCAGCAACCCATGGAAGGTATTCCAGATGATGATCATTTGGACAGTTCAGGTGAGGAAACTTTCCAAGAGTCATTTGGTAGGACACATCTCATTTAGCATGTGGTATCCCACCCAACGTACTTAAATGCAAGTCATGTCTTGCTCTTGTAATAAAAATGATGTAATGACCTTAATTCTTGAACTCAAATCTAATACTAGATTTTTTTCCATACAAAGATGACCAGATCTTGACCCAGAACTTGGGGTGGGGTGGGGTGGGGGGTCAGGGCAGAGTAAGGAGGCTCAAACAAATCCAGCAGCATCCAGCCTCCTGCAGCAGCACTGGCATTAGCCAGCATCCAGCAGTCTGTAATCCAGGCAGCAGGCCAAGGGGGGAAAGGCTGACCAGTCATGAGAAACTTGCCATAGAGTTACATGCACATAAATAACAATATTTTAAAGAACAACATGAAGTAAAAATGAAAATTCTTTATCTTGAGTTGCCTATGAACGAGATGGAGAGAGACATGAAGCGGCAGCAGTGTCAATTTTCTTTGGAACCAAATCTCAGTTAAATAAATACAGTAATTTTCTGAAATTTAACTGTCCATGCTAATCATTTATGTATCACTCAAGACACATTTGTTATGCTCTAAGTGCTGCAAAGCAAAAGTACAGTATCTCTGTAAGCAAGTCCATTTCTCTCATTAGCTAGCTCAGCTATGGGAACGTGGGTCATCATCATCTTCAAGATCAGGGTCTGGGCAGCCACGCTGTTTAAGAAAATTATGAAGCACTGCTGTTGCAATAATAACAATGCAGCATCTACTAGGTTCAAACCGCTGTGTGTTTCGGAGACACTGGAAATGATTCGTTCATACACCAAACATGCGCTCTATTACCCCTCTGGCGAGCATGTGAGCTTGGTAATAGCGCTGCTGCTCTGGTCTGAGATAGAGATAAGGGGTGAACAAGAAGTTTGTCTGTGCTTAACCACTGTCACCAAGTAATGTGTCTGTAACGTGATTTATCTGTTCTTTGTAATGCTGAGCCCATTACTGTATTTCCCCAATTCTGTCTTTTTAATGTACTTATCTACTCCACCAATTTTCACAAGATATTCAGTTGGTTTGCGGTATGAGCCTAACACACACACCTCCATGATCATTTTAAGGCCATCTGATAGAAAAGCGACTATAGGGAGAAAACCAAATCACAATACAGACAGAGCTGGGTGTACCCTAGAAGTGTAAGTTAACAACACTCTTCATTTCCTTTCCATTTCCTTTTTGGTGACATCAGTGCAAATTATTTGTTCCTTTGCAAACTTTGCTATATATAGACCACATATAGTATGTGCCCAGACAAAGGAGCCCCTGCAAGTGACTGGTTACTTTGTTTTTTTGAAAAGTCTCAACTGAAAGACAATTTTAATATGACAAAATTGAACGATAAGATACTAACGTCTTAAATTAAATCTCGATAGGAAGAAATGTAATTGTTTGAAATGATCTGCAAGAATGAAATAAGCATGCCGATAAATTATCAAGAAATAATATATTATGCTATATATAAACATACATCCATTATCTGACTGCTAATCATAGACAGGGACCCGGGGAAGCCTGGAGCCAATCCCATGCAGCATATGGTACCTGGCTGGGGGACACCGTAGAATTGATGCATGAATGTGCAAGATCCAGACACACAGTGCAAAGGTGGGAGGTAATACTGCTATCCACTCAGCCAGTAGTTCTCAACCAGGGCACCTCAGCGAGAACTGGGGGAGGGGGGGATGCAATTTATTTGAAAGCGCAAATTATGACTTTGCTACAGTATCTGTATATTGTCATAGCAAGGATGACACAATACCGGTTATATCAATATACTTTTACTATGCATTAACATTAGGGCTTTATTAAAGATTTGTGATAGAAACTAATAGTATTCATTCCTGGTTGTAAACAACAGGATAGCTTCTTTTGTGACATTACACAGAGTCTCAGAATACAGAGCTAAAATCAAACCATTCAGTTAGCATCTTACGGGAGCTAATGTCACGCCTCCAGAAGCGCCAAAAGAAGTCCATATTATCACAGCTAATGGAGGGGAAAGGTGAGGAATCATTGTTACTTGCTTAATTTCATTTTAAAACATTGTTAAAAACATTGAAATTTGCAATGTTCTAATTTTTTTGTTGAAGGTTAATACCTTAAAATGATGGTCTTTTCAGTTATTAAGCACAATTTTAATGGTGGTCTGGCTTCAGATTTCAGAGTTATTTTCCAAATAGGTTTTAGATGTAGATAGGTTTTTGGTTCATAAACATTCACCTTCTGTTTTGAGACCAATGTCATAAATGGAAAAAAAGTGATGGCGGACAAGGTGAAGTGAAACCTTGTTTGAGATATGTTCAAAAGAAGTTACATTGTTCGGCAGTGTAACTAAATTAAAATGTTTATCTTAATAAAGAATGTCAATTTTTGTCATAATTGCAGAACATATACAAGAGAGAATGGGCATCGTTAGGTCTGATCACTCAGGACTATAGCCCCAAGTATTTTAAAGCTAACCTCGAGTATTTAACCCCTGATGTCAGTCTTCCTTCAAAAAAAAAATCAAGCCCCGGGTAAACTTGTCTTAGCCCCTGATTTTTTTAATAGCTAGAAACGCTCCTGCAAGATAGACAATATCATAATCTGTGTAGGGGGGGGCAAACATGTTTTCCTGGACACAGGGGGTTCTTGGGAAAGAAAGATTGAAAACCACTGCATGAAGATAAAAGATGTTTAAATTGGCAGGGCTGAATGAAAGCATTTGCTTCAAGACAAATGTATCAAGTACATTACTAAAAGGCCATTTCAGTTGCATGTACACTACAATTTGCTTAGAAGCATATTTTGATAGTCTATCCATTTATCGTCCAACTTCTTAAACAAAACAGGGGTACTGATCCTGGGCAGCACATGCCACACCCTGAATGATGATAATGAAGTTTCTTTATTTTGTAAATCAGCATTCATAATTTCACATTTGTTATCTGATAAACTGATTAAATTTATCTCATAGATGTGAATACCGTTCGCCATATATAGTGCTTGGACCAAAGCTTGGACCAAATTGTCTTTAAGAAAAGGGTAAAAAGGTCAGAGAAGCAAAGATTGTCAAGATCTGCAACAACTGAAATAACAAAAAATTAGTGGCTATATTAGTATAAATGTCTCTGTTTTATAAATGTGAAATATTTCCAGATTCCTCTGGAGTAATATTTAGTTTCAGTGGATTACTTCTATAATTAAGATTCCAGAAACTAAAATTACTGCTCATTTCACATTAAATTAGTAAGAGCTTTTCCTCATGATCGTGGTATTGAAGCATCCAGTGAAACTGACAAATACGATAAATTAACCAAATGAAAGCTTGGCTTCCTCCTGCTAAAAGTCAAATTTATCCTGCATACTGTGAATTATTACCTGTATTTGTTACAGCATGCGGGACAAAGGACTAAAAGGCGGGTGTCTTAACTGAACAGGAGCAGGGAAACAAACAACCACGAGAGGTCAAAACAAGAGGGCAAGTACAGGAAAGGACACAGACAGACACGAGAAACAACATCAATGACCACACTGGGGATGACAAGACAAACAGGTACTTAAATACAAAGGCTAACGAGCAACAGGCATGGATCATCAGGGCCATATTAGGGAGGAGACAGGAGAGTTTGACGGACCTGACAGGCAAGGTATGCCAGTATTTTTCTTTTTTTTTGATGGTTCCTTTATGTTCATTAATAGCAAATGTAGTAGAAATGTGTACTTTCCACAGTAAACAACTTTTGAGGACTCGGAACTTTTTTTTCTTGTTTACAGCATAAATCTACTCTGTGGGCAGATTGACATATTTAGAGCTGCCTTGAGTAAAGACAGTTTGCTTGTGCCAATTATGCTAAATAAACTTTTACCCCTAACCAAGCTGCACACATGCGTTTCATCTCCCATTCCACCAAACAAAAATATGCAAATCACCAGGAGAGGCACTAATATGTAAATTTGTTTCTTCTCACTGCTGAATACTGTACCTATCCGGTATTATAGGTGGCAAAAATACAACCAAGCTTGGGGAAACTCAACATCTGTCTTCAATGCTTGAAAACATTTTGTGGAAATAATAAACAGCATTTGATTTCTCCAAGTAACACAGCCACAACAAAAGCAGATGTCCACAAATGTACCATTTTATTGAAATTTTAATCACAGCCTGAGACATTTTGTTAATGGTTAGGCAGCCAAGCCGACATCAACATGAAGCGGATAAAAGCAAAGAGGAAAAGTCATGGAAAAGCACTGAAGACTAGACAGTATATGGCTTTTATTGTCCACACGGTTAATCAATGCAGGAAAATATTTGATGTTCCTCAGTGTGGATGTTAGTCTTTGTCTTTTCATTCAAAACCCCTCAGGTGAAATGAGATCAGAACTCCTATCCAATCAGAGTAATTTATGATCACCAGAACAAAACTGCATAATGCCAAAAGGATCCCTTTCATGTAAGCCTAAAACTAGGCATGCTACTGTATCTGGTTTTGAAGATATAATGCTTTATATAAAGCAAATATTAAAAAAAAAATGTCACTTGCAATACTTTGATAAAAACAACCATCTGTATTAATGAAAATATAAACTTACAATTATCTGCAAGCATGCTTCAATCTATTTGTATAAAAAACTGCTATTAAATGGAATTCTTTTTATGTTTTAGGTATTTCTTATGTGTGCAATAAGCTGATAAGCCTAATCCCGGCCCTGGCTGTTTTAGCACTGCCCCTGTGCATGAAAGTAAGGAGTGGGAGCTCCAGAACTTTGTGCCTATTGAGTGAAGAAATTATTTTCTTCAAGCTGTGAAATGAAGGTACGCAAAAACCAGCATAAAAGATTTCAACGATTTGAAAACTTTTTAAAAACAACTTTTCCTTTATAAATTCTGATTTGTCACCTTTTTTCTCCACTGCAAAAATCAGTGAACAACATCACAGATTTGAAGACATTTCAGGAATGGAAGCAATACTTCAGTTTACTTGTTTTTGAGATTTTTTGCCATTTTATTTCGTTTTTACAATTCAGAAGAAAAGTCAGAGCAAGAAAAAATGTTTTTAATTTGTTCATTTTTTTTGCAAATAATTTGCACCAATGACTGTAGGCTTTTACTTATGAGATTTTATTGTTAATGTTGATCCCTTCATAATACATGAAAGTATGAAAGAAAGAGTGAACAAAGTTAGATAGGTTACATCACGTGAAACTAATCATGTGTAAGCCTGAGCGATTTCTCTAGGAGATGACAGGAATATTGTAAAACTCACTTTCAATAACTGAAGAAAACTACAGTAAAATCCCGTTATAGTGGACTCGCTTATAATGGAATATCGTCTAAAACAGACAAGGTCCACTGGTCCCGGCCGTGCGCCTTTACAAACATGCAGAAAAAGCATCGGATATAGCGGACTCACATATAACGGAATTTAGCTTATAACGGACAAACAATTTGGTCCCCAGGGCCACTTTAAGTTGTAGTTTTGTTCGGCTATAACGGACATGCAGGCTCCGCCTACAAGGCGCGTGGCGTGCCGGTGATATCCAGCGCAGATACGTAGTCGGGATTATTAATAGTCACGCATCTGGTCAGGTGAAGCTGGCTTACTACATGTACAATATAATAATCTATACCACAAATGTGTCTGCTCAGATTTTAGTAAGACCCTGCAACGGCTTCTGACCCTTCTCTGTCACATTCTTAATAAACCTGGTCGCTTGGAACCCTCTGTCCTGGTCTCGTGTCATGGTACATTAACATTAACATTGACAACAACAACAATACAAGGGTTAAGGACTGTTAATAAAGAGCGAGTTCCCCGGCAAGCAAGTCTTCACTGTTTCTCTCTGCTCCCGCTATCCATCAGTCTGACCGTCGCCACACTATATTGTGTTTGTCTTTAAAGTTTTTACTATAAAAACCAGAAAATTAATTAACAAAAATGATTATTTGGTAGGCTTGTGAACGGATTAATCGAATTTCAATGCTTTCTTATGGGGAAAATTGCCTTGGTTTGCGTACAAATTGGTTCACAACCATTTTCTTGGAACGGATTGTGTTTGTGACCCGCAGGCACCGCTGTGTATATATACAGTATATGCAGCAGAAGACAGTCTTTACACACAAAGAACTATACAAAGTAAAGACATTTTGTTTGTCTGTACTGGCTAGCAATTAATTGTCTAGCTGACTACAGTGAACAGCTAATGAGTTTTGAAACATGCATACAGTGATATAGATCAAATAAGGAAAAATAAAAGGGACCAAGGAAAGAACTCCATAAATAGAGTAATAAAAATAGTTACAAGCACACATCTATTTCTAACTGTAGAAAACACATTCATTAAACTAAAATCTCAGTGATAACATATACCCTAGACTGTGCAAAACAAGCAGTACCCATTACTGTTCGGCTTTTAGAAGTGGTTCTCTTTCATAGTTCTATACTGATGTCGTCAGTCATCATAAAAGCCTTTTTTCCAGTTTAGTTGTTAACAAGAAATATATAATAACGTGAGAAACAATCTCCACTATAATTACATATTAGTATCGGTTCCCCTGCATAACCATTTATATTTAATAATGATGTTATTTTTTAGCAGAATAGGACTCATTAAATGTCTGATGGACATTCATGAAGCATGAGCCACAGACATGATCTTCCAGGGAGTGAAGTCTGTGCCTCCTGTGATAGGATCCTGAACTAGATAAGAGAGTATGGATGGATTGATGGATGGATAGATGGATGGATGGATGGATGGATGGATGAGCTACAGGCAAATTAAAGCATCGGCAACTGGTACAAGAAGCTCTGCCTGTCATTGGTTGATGTTTTTACTCTGGATGTTGATTTGTAAAAAGCAGAATTGCCGTGTTTGGTAGTTTAGCCTTGCTGCAGCCTTTTCCATACAAACACAAACATTCTCATTTTAACTCCTTTACGGAGTCTGATTGTTAATGGATTCAACTGCCCTTCGGAGAGCATCTGCAATGGACATTTTAACATGAACAGTGATTAAAATAAATGGGAGGCTTTTGTTAGTGCATTACATGGCTTAGATTTGGTAAAGCAATGATAGTAATTGGCTTGCAAATAGATGCCTGCTTTCCTTTCATATTATTAGCCTTTAGGAAGAGAATATTATGTATTTCTTTAAGGGAACTATTTTTTGCTTTTTTTTACAGACCCTTTCCAAGAATTTTTAGAATGTATTTTTTGCATTAAAAATGCAGTTTCTTAACTATTATGCCACCTGCCACCAACTTTTGAAATAAGAGACTGTTGATGGCATTTTGGTCTGATGTAATTTACCAAACAATCAGGCTGGACATGATAGTCCAGACACTGCCAGTGCTGCTGTGCTGCACTGCAGTCACTGGCATCGTTCTACAAGCAGTGAGAAAGCTGTCTTTCCCTCCAGTTGGGAGTTAGGCTCCATCACGCCACCCCACCAAGAATAGTTATCAAACGGACTTTTCAGGACATTTAGCGTCTCCGTTTATAGAATCAGTCACGACATTGCAGCCTGTGACAGGACAGATTGCAGGCCCCTGGAAAATGCTTGTAATGCAAAGGTCAGAGGAAGATTTAAGACTTTTTTCCTTTTTCCTGACACCCTTTTTACTTATCAACATGCCCCTGAGGTGTTACTTTTCCCTTCTATAAATTATACTCTGTGTGCCAGTCATGAAAGAGACATTTCCCTACTCCGTGGAAAGAGGAGAAGATCACTTCAGAATAGCAGACATGTGCATAATTGTAGCAGTTATAGTTCATTCTACCTAAACAGTTTAACACCACTGTGTCACGGTTATTTAGCATTTTTTAGTACACTCATATGCTGTAACATGCTACATTAAATCTTAGCCATTTTTCTAAAATAAGAAAGCTACAGTCCTGCATATGATTATCAGGAACTGAATTTGCACTTATTCCTACTTATGCATCATTGCTACAGATGGAGTTGATTACTGTTATCATTCCTATTACACAGTGATCTAAAGGTCGTTAATACAGTAGGACGTGAAAATAGATCAAACTAACATTTTACAACACAATCTATATTACAGCAGCCTTATTTGTTATGAAAGACGAAAGTGATACCATGAATAGTAAGTCTTTGTGTATGCAGGCTCAGGTTCACACTGAACATTTTTCAAACACTAAGATGGCAACATCTCCCTAAAGCACACTTATGACACAGAGAGAATGTATACAATAATTAGTGACACTGCAGGAAGTCCACCAGAACAGCCATTAATAACATCCAGAATTTTCCCTTACACAGTCACAGTGCATCCTATTACAAAAAGAAAATATGCTGCCTTTTCTAACACAAATAAATAAAATGCTCATAAGAGTTGCTATGAAGCAAGAAGAATTGCAATCCAGTTTAATGGCCCTGAAAAATTAAAAGTAAAGGTTTACCAAGTTAACTTTAAACTGACACATGTTGCTAGTTCAGTTCACACACACACACACACACACATATACAATTTTTTTTCCAATCATTTCTCAGTTTATGGGTGTGCGTCTGTGAATAAGACAGGTTTTTTTTTTTTGCAAACTGCAGCCTGGTTCTTCTCAGTTTCTCATTAATGAAGGGCTTCTTCCTTGCTTTATTAGACTTCAGTCCTGCTTCTAGGAGCCTGATACAAACTGTCCTAGCAGTGCACTTCCCACCTGCACTTAATGTTTCCCATTCCTTCTGAAGGTCACTTGATGTCAGATAAGTTAACGGTCATCTCTAGCATTAGAATGACCCTTCTACCCTCTACCTGGCTGGTTTCTGGCTGTTCCCAGTGTCTCCTGCTCCACCTTATTCTTGTGTACTGCTGTCTTAGAAATTTTGAACCTGGAAGCATTCTGCTGCTCAGCATAGCCTTCTGGCAGCAGAACCAGAATTAAACCAGGATTTAAAAATGCAGATTTGTTTAAAATATAGAGTGGTCTGTGTGTGAGTGTGTGTGTGTTTGTCTGTGTCCAGGTATACCTTACCTTGTGGGGACCAAATGTCCTCACAACGTGATGAATACCCGTTTTTTTTACCTTATGGGGACCAGTTTTCCCCCAGCTCTAGGACCGTGCAATTTAGCTGGCAGGTTTCCATTTCCAGGAAAAGTGAACCCATTCACTTTGGTTTTGTCTGTGACATCTTGAACTACTGTCAAGACAGCAGCAGTCCATTGTACAGCCAGGATAAAATGGACAGTATGCAATAACAGAGAACCTTGTGATATTCCATTTAGCAGCATTATCCTCTAAACAGTGAATCCTATCCTATATCTACAGTGCACACAGAAAGTATTGGAATGCTTGCTTAATTTAGTAAAAATGTGGCAAACTTTCTGTTTCTGGAACAAAAATTCATTAACACGTAATATTTAATATATCTGCACATGTCTTCCTCACAAACATTTTCTTTCATAATTTTTTTGACTGACTAATTCAGTTCTGTTCTTGTCATTTTCCTATTAATTGCAATCGTAGTTTTAGGCTCCCAAAGGGATACGAAACACAAATGTTTTATGTCATTGCAAAGGTGTCACTAATTAAAAATCACCCATTATGGCTGCTTGTCAATGAACTTTTTAATGCAGAACAGCTCTTTTAGACTTATAACTTGTGTTTCAATATATTAGTACTTGAAATGAATTTTTTACTTAAAACAACTGGTTGTTTTTAATATGATATATATTTTTGTCTACAAATGAATAAAATAATGATTTTTGTTTATAAAACCAATAACATTGCTATATTCTTACTGATCTAATGAAGCGTCCCAAGCCTTTCTGTGAGCACTGTTTGTGCATGCATTGACTGCAAATTCAAAGACCCATTTGTCTTGATGTGGGAAACATATGTAACATACTGTATACTGTAAGGTCATTTCAGAGGTGCGAATAAGCTATGGAATATGCCTTCTTGACACATGAAAAGGTAGCAGAAACTGAAACCTGCCAATTAACCGCCAAATGGGGCTGTTTTGTTTACTTGACCTCCATTTTTTCTAAACTTCACATTTTGTTGACCAAATAATAAAAGTCTATATGCAAATACCTGCAGACCAGCGCAAAATATTATTTCATAGTTATGTATATATTTCTTAACTGAATTAAAATAATAACTAAACCTATAAATAATAGCTCTTAAATCAACTTTTTAACAGACTACTTAGCACATAAACTTTAAATATAATATGAATAACATTTCACAAGAAATACCTGGAGCTCAGAATAGTCTAAGGAATTTTGGTTGAGTAAATGTTTCTAAATTTTCTCTTCATGAAACATACACAATTCAGATACTGTCTCCCTTCTACACTTCAGCTCCCACTTGATCTTTTTCTACTTTCTTACTGTTTTTTTCTACATGTAACCTAATATTATATAGATACTGAAAATACTCAGTTAATAAATATTGAAATTGGATAGACTGGCAGTGTCCTTCAGTAGATAGCGTATCTTCTGTATACCCTCTGATTGGAGTGAAAGCTGTGTGCTTCTCTCTCCTGCCATGGTTGCTCATGTTCTTGTGCAGGTATATATCACAGATGCACTGTGGCAGACAGAAGGTTTGCCGAGACACGCTGAGACGTGACCCAAAACCTGGCCGTGACAGTGTGTTCTGTTTTTGTTCATTATTAATTAGTCATGATTAAACTGCTGATTGCATTAATGGCATAATTTACATCATCAAACAGAGTGCGGGATAGTTTTTCTCAGTTCTATGTGCTATGGGAGACACGTAATTATAAAAATATGCATGAACAATACTAAGATTTTTGATCCTTAAATTGATTTATTAACTAACCAAATGAAATAGATTAACCAATAGGAACATTTATGCTGTTAATATATCTTGTATTCTGTTAATCAAACGAAGCATAGCTAATTAGTCCTGTTAATGTTAATTTAGATTAATCAACATATAGTAACAATTTCATGAGCAACAAGAGACATGAATTTAAAATGATAGCGAACCCTCAACCGTCACTTTCGGTTCAACATGATTTGAATTGTTTGATTAATTTAATGAACAGTTCAGTCCAAGCTAATTAATTAACTGCTCAGTCGGTGCAGGAAGCAAATGTATGCAAAGGAGCTCCATTCAAGACCTGTACTATGAAGCGGGGTTACTGGCTTATCTGGGTAACTTGTCAGATTTAAGGTACCACAGTTTAAATGGACTTCATATTCGTTCAGTTATATTTTGCCCAGACTACTTTAAATCCGACCCCAAGTTACCCCAATAAGCCAGTAACCCCGCTTTGTAGTACAGGCCCCAGGTGAAAAACACTGACTTCAAAACATTAGGGGTGAAAAGAGCAGGGCAAACTCACAGTAATATATCCTTCTAGCCCGTTATTCAGGTCAGGGCTGTGTGGAGCTTATCCCAGGCTGCAGGGAACACAAGGCCAGCATGCCAGCCCAATGCAGGGCATGCAGATGCCAAACCACAGTCTGTGAGCAATTTAGAGATACCAGGAAGTCTAAATGCATGTGTTTAGACCACACAGCACAGGGGGGGGGGGGGCATGCAACAGCGCAGAGGCAGGGCTGAGAGCCCCCACCTTGGAAAGTGTGCTATTTTACTACTCTCTTTTTTGCCTTTTTACGTTTTTGGAGTGATTGTCTAAATAAAACAAACAAAATGGTTTAAATGACAGATAATTTGAAAGCATTTAAAAATAAATCATTTACAATAAAAGGTGGGCAGCGCGGTGCCTCAGCCCTCCAGGTTTGGGGGGGTGGGGGGGGAGGGGGCAGAACCTGGCTGCTGTCGCAGAGACAAGAAACTCGCAAGTTTGCATTCATTCTAAAAGCTAAAATCCAAGATCACAGTCTGGTGCTGGGCAAAGGCAGATCAGGTGCAAGTACTGCTAGAAAATCCATCCATCCTTCCTTCGATCCATTTTCTGTAACCGCTTGTCCTATTCAGGGTCGCGAGGTCCAGAGCCGACCCCGGAGGCTACGGGCATAAGGCAGGGAACAACCCAGGACAGAGTGCCAACCCATTGCAGGGCACAGTCACACCATTCACTCACACATACACACCTATGGGCAATTCGGTAACTCCAATTAACCTTAGCATGCTTTTGGACTGTGGGGGGGAAACTGGAGTTGCTGAAAAATCAAGAATCTTAAAATGAAAAATCAAGCCAAAGGTTGTACAGTAAAGAATCTGAAATGAAACAAAATTGGCCAGAGCTTGTGCCCTGTACTGCCTGGGACAGGCTCCAGAACCCCTTACGACCATATCCAGAGTAAGCAGTTTCAAAATGGATGCATAAATGTATGGATGTATGGTCTTTTATTTGACCAGGTAATAAAACCAAATAATTGCATTTATAATATTTTATGTTAAAAAACAAGTAATTGGCATAATTAGTTTATAAGATAATAAACCGATTCATTGGATTTATTACCTCAGTTACCACAGAACTCTATATTTGAACATACATTTCACCTACATAAACATAAAAATGTAGTAGTGAAAACACATTTTATTCAAACTCCACACTGTCAAACTCCAGACTTCCCACAGCACAGCATGCAGCTGATTGACAGCTGTTTATGATTCTGATTTACATTTCATTTATGTTCACAGTAAGTGCTTGATTGTCAGCCATTTGGTATAATGTGCTACACATTACAGGGTTCTCAAGTTTTATCAAAAGTTTGGAGTGAGATTGCATCTGTTAGGGGCGGAGGGTGTGTGAAACGGTCAATGTGTGACTCCTGAGAGCCCTGCCTACCACATTCATCAGATCTTGTTCTTCCATTTCCATCTTGTCTGCACCCCACGTTATGTGTCATGTAATAACGTGCTTGCAGCGGGATTACATGCAACGTATTTAGGAATTTACCTAGAAACAACAAATGCTATTTTCTGATTGGCTGGTAGGTGGGTAATAACTCCATATAACTTCTGACAGATATGAACTTGGCAGAAAACTCCACTCCGTATGCCTGTGTCTCGTCCATTAATTCTATATAACGGGACACCTTGGTGGGTGTTATCTCTTCTCAGTATGAGAAACACAAGGTGTGGCGTGAGTGTGTGAGCTGGTTGAAATACGTGTGTCTCATGGACAATATGTGACACTTGAGAGCCCTGCATTACTTTTTGTACCCTAAAATGAAAATTAAACCTGCATTTGGCTATTTATTGTGATATTTGCCCAGGCCTTCTTGTGAATCATGTTTTGTTCTGCCTCATTGAGAGATGATAACTGACAAAAGTTTGAGGAAGCGCCAAAGGAAGCCCTGATGGGTTAGCAGCCCACCCCTGTGCCATATGTTTCCTGTGATGCATTCCAGCCCCCCCACAACACCCTGTACTAGATAAGTGATTAGAAATTGACTGAAGGATGGACTGTTTGACTGCCCTGTGTCACACCCCGCATGCCTTTCCCCTCGTGTTCCCTGTTGTGTGGCTCTAACGAGCCACACCTGTTCCTCGTTTAACCCTGCATCTAGTTTCAGCCCCTGTGTGGATGATCCCAGGTGCCTCTCATCTGCTCCCTCACCTGTGGTGTGTATAGTTTCTCCTTGTCCTGAGCTCCCCAGTCTGGTCATTGTAGTGGTATGTTGTCGCTGCCTGCATGTGCGCCATGGTCTATCCTCTGTTACAGTTTGATCCTGCCTGCCCTGTTTTTGATCCCCCGTGGTCCTTTTCCTTTTGCCTTTCCTATTGTTTTTCCTAATAAAGCCCCTTTTGATTTTGCCCACGTTTGCCTTCGCTTCTGTCCTTCCTGCTATGTGACTCCCTGCTACATACAGTATCCGATGCATCCGTGACATTCTACAAAAAACATGCTAATATATTTCTATAGTTATATACTGTAGCTAATAAGCTATACTGTACATTATGGACCATGTAGCTTGCAAATAAATTCTCAACTAATTTTCCAATATCAGTTTTGCCAGTGAACCATCACACTGGATAACAAAATAACCATCATCTTTAGTAAATTTACTAGTAGATTGAATGATAACTCCATTACAGCATGTGTATGTCAAAGGTCAAAAGCATGAAAGTTATTTAACTTATGTTAGGAAAAAATAAAAATAGTTATATGACTTTTCAGTTTCTTGTTTATCAACATCATTATACTAATCATTTCCCCCCTGTACTTCCTGATAGGGATCACGGTAGTGCCAGGAAATCCCAAGCCAGCTGGAATATATAATCTATCCAGTGTGTCCTGGGTCTTCCCTCTGAGTCTTCTCTCAGTGGAACATGCCTGGAAGAGCTCCCATGGCAGTTGTACAGATGGCATCCTTATATGTTGCCCAAATCACTTCAGGTCACTCCTCCTGATCTGTATTAGCAGCAGCTCTATTTCAAGGTCCCTCTGGGTCTGATAATTCCTCACCTCATCACATACAGTGAGTCTAACAACCCTGTTGAGAAACCTCCTTTCAGCTGCTTGTATTTCAACTTGTGCTTTATTCTTTTGGTCATTTCCCGCAGCTTATGACCAATGGTGAGAAGAGAGATGTAGACTGATCGGTAAATCATAAATCTGTTCTTACAACCTGCTTTACTACGATGAACCTCCTCTGTGCCTGAAAAACTACAGTCACTGAACTAATCCACCTGTAAATCTTATGTTCCCTCTTACCATCACTAATGACCAACATCCCAAAGAAGTTTCACTCTTCTCCCTCAACTGAACGGAGCAATCCACTCTTTTCTGAGGAAGTACTATGGCCCCGGATTTGGAGTGGCTGATTGTCTCCAATGCTTCAAGAGTCCCTTGTTCAACTATCAAGCCAGAATCCACGTTGTTCTTCCTGAATCCTATGTTTGATGACTTGGTGGTGTTGCCAACACTCCTGTTTGCTAGTACAGAAGTATCTTTATCTTCCTTGGAATATATAAGAAGTGCATCCACATACCCCCAACAACATCCAGTGCTTCCAATATCTCTGCACAGGTTGCAACTGGGTCAAAGACAAAACAAGGTTGTCAGGCATAAAAATATAAGTATAATATATCTTAAAACTTTTCTTTTTCATAAAAATGTATCCTGTTTAATTTTAATATTTTCTGAGGAAAAAAGAATAGCTATCACATGTTTTTACCTCGATTTACAGAAGACACCCACTGTCATTCAGTGTAACAATGGTTTATATACAAAAAATCTTTTAAGGCATATTAAAAGCAACAATAATTAGATGCTATATTAAAAGACTATTTAAGGATCACAATACAGCCCCTAAATACTAATTCATTGTAATCTTAATTCTTTAAGTCTTTTCAGATAGCCTTTCAATCATTAGGTTTTATCTAGTATTTGTCAGAAAGATGTTTTTGTAAGGAAGTGAAATTCATGTAAAATACACTGCTCAAAAAAATTAAAGGAACACTTTGAAAACACATCAGATCTCAATGTGAAATAAATCATGCTGGATATCTACAGTATACTGATATGGACTAGGTCAAGGTTTCTCAACCCAGTCCTCGGGGACCACCAGACGGTCCACGTTTTTGCTCTCTCCCAATTGGCAGGGAATTGGGAGAGAGCAAAAACATGGACCGTCTGGTGGTCCCCGAGGACCGGGTTGAGAAACCCTGGACTAGGTAATGTGTTAGGAATGAAAGGATGCCACATTGTTTGATGGAAATGAAAATTATCAGCCTACAAAGGGCTGAATTCAAAGACACCCCGAAAATCAAAGTGAAAATATTATGCGGCAGGCTAGTCCATTTTGCTGAAATTTCATTGCAGCAACTCAAAATCGTACTCAGTAGTTTGTTTGGCACCCACGTGCTTGTATGCATGCCTGACAATGTCGGGGCATCCTCCTAATGAGACAACGGATAGTGTCCTGGGCAATCTCCTCCCAGTTCTGGACCAGGGCATCACTGAGGTCCTGGACGGTCTAAGGTGCAACCCGGCGCCGTCGGATGGACTGAAACATAATGTCCCAGAGGTGTTCTGTTGGATTTAGGACAGGCGAGCGTGGGGGCCAGTCAATGCTATTAGTTCCTTCATCCTACAGGAACTGCCTGCATACTCTCGCCACATGAGGCCAGGCATTGTCGTGCACCAGGAGGAACCCAGGACCCACTGCACCAGCGTAGGGTCTGACAATAGGTCCATGGATTTCATCCCGATACCCAATGGCAGTCAAGGTGCTGTTGTCTAGCCTGTAGAGGTCTGTGTGTCCCTCCATGGATATGCCTCACTAGAGGACATTGGGCCATCAAGCCACCCTCATGAATTCTGTTTCTGATTGTTTGGTCTGAGACATTCACACCAGTGGCCTGCTGGAGGTCATTTTGTAGGGCTCTGGCAGTGCTCCTCCTGTTCCTCCTTGCACAAAGGAGCAGATACTGGTCCTGCTGATGGGTTAAGGACCTTCTATGGCCCTTTCCAGCTCTCCTACAGTAACTGCCTGTCTCCTGGAATCACCTCCATGCCCTTGAGACTGTTCTGGGAGACACAGCAAACCTTCTGGCAATTGGCATGTATTGATGCGCCATCCTGGAGGAGTTTAATTGTGCTGTGCAACCTCTGTAGGGTGCAGGTATCACCTCATGCTACCAGTAGTGACACTGACTGTAGCCAAATGCAAAACTATTGAAAAAACAGTCAGAAAAGATGAGGAGGGAAAAATGTCAGTGGCCCCCACCTGTTAAACCATTCCTGTTTTGGGGGTCATCTCATTGTTGCCCCTATAGTGTACCTGTTGTTAATTTCATTAGCACCAAAGCAGCTGAAACCAATTAACAACCCCCTCTGCTACTTAACTGACCATGTCAATATCCCAGAAGTTTAATTGACTTGATGCTATACTCTGATTAAAAAGTGTTCCTTTAATTTTTTTGAGCAGTGTACTATTAAATTTAGTTTGCTCGTGTGTTTTTTCTGTTATAATAAGTATGGGTCAATATATATATACATAAATATACCTGTTACACCAAATGACAATGAATGACACTGAATGACATTAGGTACTTTGGACATTGGATCAAGCGTATTGGTTTTGTCATTGCTTCCATTATTGAAATGTTTTTAGTATTAGTCAGGATCATTAAATTAGTTTTAATAACATTCCTGAGTAAATGGCAGAAGAAGCAAATGTTGAAAAAGAATAAACATTTTATTCTATGAGGAATGCCTTCCGAAGTGAAGAAAGTGATAAATTCCTCATAACTAGATAATCAGGATTTCCACCCAAAGCGACTTGCTTTCTTGTCTAATAGCCAGAATGCAGATTTGATGCAATGAACATAACATTATTGACATCGATATAAACTCAATGTCATTAATTATGAATACTTTCTGTTTCTCAGCATGAATGACATGATATCAGGAAGGGTATCCATGGTCTCACTTGAAACTGTTGCATAGAGAGCCGGGACTCTTTTTACAGAAATAGTGGTAGGTTATTGTCTGACTATTGCACTCCTCAGTACCTTTCTCCACTCCTTGCTAGGAGATCAGCTCTAGCTACTTTTTTTATCTGTGCCTTGCAACTCTCTCTTTGTTCAATGGCATGTAGACAAATCAATAACACAAATAAAAAATATATACTGTACAAAAATGCATTAAAATATTAGGTAACGCTTTACATTAACTGCACCTTCATAATGCCTTTTTAATGCATTCGTAGAACATTTAGTGTACCTTCATAATGCATTCATAATACACTCTTAAACAGGATGTAAGTATACCATAACATCCTAATATACCTTAACAGCTTTATTATAAAGTAATAACATACATTATATAATTATAATGTTTGTTATTATCATATAGTAATTGTTATTAAGGTGCAATAAAAATATCATAGATGATTATGACAAACCCTTTTATAGTCATAGTCATTTTCATATTAAGGTAACATGGCAAATTAATTACTTATGCTTAGTACACTTAGTACATAAAGGCATCCTACAGGAATATTGACGTGTGTGTGTGTATGTGTGTGTAAAGTGATACTGTCATGTAGTGTAAGGGATTACTGTGGTGTGACAATAAAGTTGCATTACACCGAATGACTAAAGCATTACACCAAATGACAAAACTTCTACTTCAACATATGTTTCAGGCTATCAATGGGCCATCTATAACAAACAATGACCTTGACCAATACAGTTAATTACAATTATTCACAACACATACTAATTTTTGTAAAAGTCTAACAAAAGAAGTGTTTTTTGGCATTTCACTGAGTGACATGTGAGTTAGTAGACTACTAAGATTACAACACGATGAAAAGCTGAAATTATCATGTATAAAGAGCAATAAACTCACTTTGCTGCAGCACCACGGAGGTCTTCAGGGATCCATTGATGATGTCATAGATTATCACATGACTATCAGGTTTTGATATGATTTCAAAATCGCTTCTTGATTTTGTTACACCGAATGACCTCTAATGAACTATGTATTTGGGATAAAAGTCTCCTGGTTATTTCATTAGGCCTACTTAAGAAAAATATTGTCCTTTTAATATAACATGTACTGCCAACACTGATCTAAATATGCCAAGAAAACTAATATATATTTTTACTTGGTATTTTATATGTTTATTTAAAGATGTAATGGTAAAATCAAAGTGTGGACCATTAGTGAATGATGATTTAGCAGTTTGGAGCAATATTACACCCATATTTTGATATTTTATTTTCCCAAAAGTTATTTGAAATATCAAAGTAGATACTGTAGTTTTATTTAATATATGTTCCATGTATATAAAATCACTTTTGTAAATTATAAATTTAATGCAGACACAAAAATGGGTGCATCCTGTCTTGGATCCATCTACCCCTGCATCCTTTCCACTACAAAGGCCACTGACCACCAGAGCAACTTGAACTGCGGTGACAGATTTTAATCCACCAAGAGTTTACAATACTGCCTTCTAGTAATGGGACATTTTTACTGGGTTAAGAAGTTCCTCAAAGCGTTTTTCCCAGCATTTGACAATATACTCAGAGTCGGTCGGCATTTCTCTATTCTCGATGTCCCCGACCTCACTCAGCACCCAAGAGAATTCTTACTGGGAAGCCCAGAAGCTTCGGCCAGATGTCCATAGAAAAGTCTTTTGGTCATCTTGCCCTCCCTATGCTCTGAATTCAAGTTCTGATCAGTTGATAGCTCTGCCCCTCTTTTTACTTCAGCATCTAAAACACATGTCCTCAAGTCAGATGACACAATGATAAGTTAATAACATTGATCATTCACCTCTGTCTTGGCCATGTACACTTATGAACATCATTTTGTTCAAACTTGCTGTTCTTTACAGACCATGCTTTGCACACAAGCTACATAACAATTCCGCTCTCGGGTTTGCCTGTTCTGCCAAATAGCCTACCTCCGGCTGTTTCCAACTTTCCCCATGTGAGTACTGAAATCTTTCCTTTGGACCTCAGAATCTATAGATGGTATGTTTTTGATCATCTCACGTCCTCTCTCTTAGAAGATTGGGTACACCAAACTACTGTTTGGTGCTTACAAAGAAACAAATGTCTGAGTTTTCTTCTCTACAACTCACAGTTGCATAGAGGCAACCTGGGAAAAGCTCCAGTTGTACAGCCCTCAGCCTGTGATTTTTGAATATTGCCATAGCTGTCTTAGGAGTTCCATCACAGGGAACTCCACAGCCTAGACAGTTTGCATGGGTGACCCACCCACCAGGTGCCCACTTGCAACATATAATTGAGGAACTATATTTTATTAACAAGAACATTTGCAAAGAAGATTCATTTCTTTTCCACTTTGCTTTATGACCATCCCAATGTTTTCTTTCGATCACATCATCCTTATATATCCTTATAATATTAAATCTAAACTACAGATGTGAAGTACATTAAGTATGAAGCCACGTGTATTGTGCTGAAACAAGTGGTTTGTAAGGACGTCCTATGTCACATAAGTAACTTAAGGTAATAATGAATGTGTTGTTTCAGTTGTAAGTGTAAGGAAACAAATTATAAGAACAATAAGGTGAGAGCGCAGTTTCATTTTATAATTAGCTAAAATCATCTTCGTCATCTATCTTATTACAATTTTTTTTTTAATCAGGGAAAGGGTGAAAACTACCCACTCTTTCTGTGGAGTGGTCTAAGAATCTGATGCCCATTTTAGAACTAATTTAGTTAACTATAATTACATTTTCTATTTATAAAGTTTGCTTTGGTATCTTATTTTTGCAAAGGACTAGCAGTTCCCATTTTATAACAGTTGGTGGCACATCCACCAATTTATTCATTCATTTTTGGTATTAATTTATGTAGACACAGTTATGGCAATTCATACTGTATCTTGAGTGGAGCACAGGACAATCCAATAAACAAACAAACGAATGAAGGAACAAAAAAAAACAATACTATGTATATAGAGCAAACCACCAAAGTTACAATATATTTAACCCATACATGATATCTACATATTATGTTACCAAAATTACAAACCTATGACACAGATATTCAGATAGCTTTTACAAAACATTTAGGGTGCGAGGCAAGGAATTTTTCGCAAGCTGCCTATAAGACAGGAAAACATTTTTTCTTATCCCATGGCTGCTGTTGTACAACCAGATTCTTATCAGATCATCAATCAAAGATAAATAGATAAAAGGAAACGTTGAACAACTGACACAGTTTCTGTGCAGTATGTATGTACATTCATTCTGTAAATATTTTATTTATTTATTTTTACCAGGCAAGTCCATCCATCCATCTATCCTCTACCGCTTGTCCAGGTTGCATCGCCGGGGCAGCAGTCTAAGTAGGGAAACCCAGACTTCCCTCTCCCCGGCCACTTCGTCCAGCTCCTCCGGGGGAATCCCGAGGCGTTCCCAGGCCAGCTGAGAGACATAGTGGGACATGCCCGGAACACCTCACCAGGGAGGCATCCTGAGCAGATGCCCGAGCCACCTCATCTGGTTCCTCTCGATGTGGAGGAGCAGCGGCTCTACTCTGAGTCTCTCCCGAATGACCGAGCTTCTCACCCTATCTCTAAGGGAGAGCCCAGCCACCCTGCGGAGGAAACTCATTTCGGCCGCTTGTATTCTCAATCTCATTCTTTCGGTCACTACCCTCAGCTCATGACCATAGGTGAGGGTAGGAACATAGATCAACTGGTAAATCGAGAGCTTTGCCTTTTGGCTCATCTCCTTCTTCACCATGATAGACCGATGCAGTGCCCACATCACTGCTGACGCCGCACTGATGTGCCTGTCGATCTCCTATTCCATCCTTCCTTCACTGGTGAACAAGACCCCGAGATACTTAAACTCCTTCACTTGGGGAAGGACCCCCTCCCCGACTCGGAGAGAGCATTTTACCTTTTTCCGGCTGAGGACCATAGTCTCGGCTTTGGAGGTGCTGATTCTCATCCCAGCCACTTCACACTCGGCTGTGAACTGTCCCAGTGAGAGTCTGATGAAGCCAAACAGAACCACATCATCTGCAAAAAGCAGAGACCTAATCATGAGGTCACCAAACCGGACACCCTCTATGCCCTGGCTGCGCCTAGAAATTCTGTCCATAAAAGTTTTGAACATAATCGGTGACAAAGGGTAGCCCTGGCGGATTCCAACCCTCACTGGAAACGAGTCCTACTTACTGCCGACAATGCAGTCCAAGCTCTGACAACAGTCGTACAGGGACCGAACAGCCCTTATAAGGAAGCCCGGTACCCCATACTCCCGGAGCACCCCCCACAGGACTCCCCAAAGGACACGGTCAAATGCCTTCTCCAAGTCCACAAAGCACATGTAGACTGGTTGGGCAAACTCCCATACACCCTCCAGAACCCTGCTCAGAGTATAGAGCTGGTCCACAGCCAGGGTGAAAACCACACTGCTCCTCCTGAATCCGACGGACCCTCCCCTCCAGGACCCCCGAATAGACCTTACCAGGGAGGCTGAGGAGTGTAGTTGGAGCACACCCTCCGGACCCCCCTTCTTACACAGGGGGACCACCACCCCAGTCTGCCAGTCCAGAGTCACTTCCCACATGATGCTGCAGATGCATGTCAACCAGGACAGCCTCACAGCATCCAGAGCCTTGAGGAACTCATCTCATCCACCCCCAGGGCCCAGCCACCGTGGAGCTTTTTAACCACTTCAGTGACCTACGCCCCAGAGATAGGAGAGTCCACACATAAGTCCCCAGACTCTGCTTCCTCATTGGAAGGCATGTTGGTGGGATTGAGGAGGTCTTCGAAGTATTCCCTCCACTGACCCAAAACGTCTCGAGTTGAGGTCAGCAGCACCCCTTCCCCACCATAGACAGTATTGATGCTGCACCGCTTTCCCGCCCTGAGCCGCCGGATGGTGGACCAGAATCTCTTCGAAGCCGTCCAGAAATTGTTCTCCATGGCATCGCCAAACTCCTCCCACACCCGAGTTTTTGCCTCAGCAACCGCCAAAGCCGCATTCCGCTTGGCCTGCCAGTACTCGTCAACTGCCTCTGGAGTCCCACAGGCCAAAAAGGTCCAATAGGACTCCTTCTTTAGCTTGAAGGTTCAGGGATTGCCGCCGAGACAGGTACCGACTACCTTACGGCCACAGCTCCATTCAGCCGTGTCCACAATGGGGGCACAGAACATAGCCCCATTCAGACTCAATGCCCCCTGTCTCCCCCGGGACCTGGGCGAAGCTTTGCCAGAGGTGAGAGTTGAAGCTCCTCCTGATAGGGGATTCCACCAGATGTTACCAGCAGACCCTCACTATATGCTTGGGCCTGCCAAGCCTGAACGGCTTTCTCCCCGACCAGCGGAGCCAACCCACCACCAGGTGGTGATCAATTGACAGCTCTGCTCCTCTCTTCATCCAAGTGTCCAATACATATGGCCGCAGGTCCGATGACACGACATGAAAGTCAATCTTCGAATTGCGGCCTAGGGTGTCCTGGTGTCAAGTGCACATATGGACACCCTTATGCTTGAACATGGTGTTCATTATGGACAACCCTTGACGAGCACAGAAGTCCAATAGCAGAACACCGCTCCAAGGTTATAATATTTTTGGATTTTTTATTATAGTTTAGTTTTATTTAGTTTTGACCTTTTTCCCTCTAATTTAGTTAGTTTTAATTAGTTTTTAGAGCAGGTTTGCTAGTTTTAGTTAGTTTAAATTTTTTCTAAATGCTTAGTTTTAGTTTAGTTTTTATTAGTTTTAGTATTAGTTTTCATTTTTTCATACTTTGGGTTATTTGTCAGGTGCAGGATTCAAAAAGATCAGTAAGTATTGTGTAATAAAACTCAACAAAGGAAACCATTTCAAAAAGTGTATTCAGTTACTTTTGAACAACCAACCATCCACAACAACCAACACTCTACAAGATAGCAGCTTATGTGCAAAATGTGTGTGATACTGCTTCTGATGTTGGATACAGGTAGTGTGCCTGGTACAAATCAAAATAGCCAATAGACTAAAGACACACATGAACATAAGAATATAAACCCATTCACGAGGCACACGTCACATTTCTTGACAGCCAGGAGTCTCAGGGAGCTCAATCTGAGAAAAACATTAACAAACTCAAGAACCATTGCACAACAGGATTGTCTCAGCATGGAAACCCAGACTTCCCTCTCTCCGGCCACTTCCTCCAGCTCCACTGGGGAAATCCCGAGGCGTTCCCAGCCCAACCGAGACATACTGTATAGTCTCTCCATCGTGTCCTGGGTCTTCCCCAGGGGCTTGATGCTGATGTGCTTTGCTTTTCTATGTTAACCATACGTCCAATATTGTAAACAAAAAGGAAATTAAGTCTTGTGGTGTTCCTGCGTATTTACTAACCAGCAGCTGTTTGGTCGTCGGTGAAAGCAATTCATTATGGTTGTCCCCTCCTTCCCGGTGCTACCTGGCCGGGATGTTGCTTCTCTTTCGGGGGAGCTAATCAGAGAGGCAACTTGGTCAAGGTACTTGCGATTAGCTGTCTTATGCGAGCTTCTCAAGTGGACTTTCAGATTTTGTCACCTGTTTCTACAATGCACCTGCTCTTAACTGTCTCGCTGTCATAGTCAAAGAAATTCCAGATAGGACTCTGCCGCCATCTCCCAACTTTTGTCGTCGCCATTTTTCCAGGTAACGCGGTGAGCAAAAGCCGACTGTAAACAAGAAGTGACGGACAGAGAGGTGCCGTACGGTGCTGCCTGTTGAGGTAGGTGAGCGACTGGAGAGCGAGCGAGCGAGCGAGCCGGGAAGCAGGCAAAGCAAGCCGAAAATGCAGGCAAACGGGGTTTATTCCAGGAGACAGGACCGGGGAAAGCACATCAACAAACATCAATGACGGATCTGGGGTAACAGACTCAGACGCGGACTAAATACAGCAGACAAGCCAAACTAACAAGGAACAGCTGGGCACGATCGGGAAAGCACACGTGGATAAGGAGGGGGCGTGGCACACATCAGGAGCGGACGGAGCAGGGCGTGACACTGCCAGCTCACGTAAAACTGCTAGAGCGAAATAAATCGACTTATAAATAAATTGACAAAGACGAAAACGAAGGACATTTCATCTATAATTTCAGTACGTTTTAGTTAGTTTTGTCAACGCACAATACAGTTATAGTTAGTTATCGTTTTTTCTTTTAATTGTCGTTTTTATTTATTTCAGTTAACGAAAATGTTTTTTCAATTCTAGTTTTCGTTATTTCGTTCGTTTTCGTTGACGATAATAACCTTGCACCGCTCAGGTTCAGATCGGGGGGGGCTGTTCCTCCCAATCACGCCACTCCAGGTCTCACTGTCATTGCCCACGTGAGCATTGAAGTTCCCCAGCAGAACAAGAGAGTACCCAGGGGGAGTGCTCTCCAACACCCCTTCCAAGGACTCCAAAAAGGGTGGGTATTCTGAACTGCCGCTTGACGCATAAGCGCAAACAACAGTCAGGACCCGTCCCCCAACCTGAAGGTGAAGGGAGGCTACCCTCTCGTCCACCGCGATAAACTCCAATGTACAGGCGCCCAGCCAGGGGGCAATAAGTATGCCCACCCCTGCTCGACACCTCTCCCCACGAGCAACTCCAGAGTGGAAGAGGGTCCAACCCCCCTCAAGGAGACTGGTTGCAGAGCCCAAGCCATGCGTCGAGGTGAGTCCGACTATATCTAGTCGGACCAGTTCAGGCTCTTTCCCCGCCAGAGAGGTGACATTCCATGTCCTTAGAGCTAGCTTCTGCAGCCGAAGATCAGTCTGCCAAGGTCCCCACCTTCAGCCACTGCCCAACTCGCACAGCACCCAACCCCTTTGGCCCCTCCTATAGGCTGTGCCCAACCAGGCCCCATGGGTGCAGGCCTGGCCACCAGGCGCTCGCCATCGAGCCCCACCCCCAGGCCTAGCTCCGGGGGGGGGGGCCCGGTGACCCAAGTCCGGGCGAGGGAAATCGTGGATCCATTATGTTTCTCTTTATAAGGGGTCTTTTGAGCCGCACTTCGTCTGGTTCCTCACCCAGGACCTGTTTGCCTTGGGTGGCCCTACCAGGGGTATAAAGCCCCAGGCAACTCCTGGGATCATTGGAACACGCAAACTCCTCCACCATGATAAGGTGTCTGCTCCAGGAGAGGTACCAGCCAAGTCATTAAGAATAATTTGTTATTCACAATGTTGGCCTGGCAAAAAAGTCAATCAAGGTTACCGCTACCGGTCAAGTTCAACGGCTAGGGCCCAAAATGCCGTACATGTTCCCAGCATCGCTAAAGAAAATGCATGGTTTTTATGGACCATGAGTCTGCAAATAAATAAATATTCAATTCAATAAAAATAAAAAGTAGTGTCCAGAAATAACACATTAAAACAGTTAAAACACTTAAAGATCTACACGAAATAATAAATGTGTGTATCATTGTTTCATTTGTAAGTGTTTGGAAACAACCTGAATCAAATCACAAGAACAATGGGCTGACTAAAATCATCATCATACAGTAGATCTTTTTTGGGAAAAGGTGACCAATTCTTTCTGTGGAGTGGTCTAAGAATCTGATACCCATTTTAGAAAAAAAATCCAACAGTCTTTCTTTTTGAAAAAACGATTTGTCCTGATTCATCCAATAACTGGTTGTGCCACTTTTAGCAGAACTGACTGAACCCAAGCACTGTAGTTATTAATCAGTCTGTCATTGCTTAATAAGAAAATTTGAGGTCCAGCCCTCCTCTGTGCACAACCTCTTCAATTCAGTGACATTTGTGGGCTGTGTTTCAATTAATTCTGAACAGAAATTTGGTTTAGGTCTTGATTTTTGATTTACTAAACGAGCCATAACATTAAAGTCCATGTTTTTTTTTTTTAACTATTTTGAGATGGCCCAGCATTCTGTTACAGAGTAGATTTCATGGTTTATGAAGCAATGGCAACTTATCCCAGTTCATCCAAGTAGGAAAACATCCACAGACTATCACTCTTTGTGTAAGATATACCATTAATTTCAATTAGGGCATTTTATTTTTGTTATGCTTTACATAATCTCTTGCTAACCTATGAACAGCTATTGCAAGGTTGATGCAAGGTATTGTGTTTATAAGAACAGTAAGTGAAGTGAAGTAAGTCAGCGTTTTCAGGCAAGGCCTGTCTTTGTGAATATCCCTCAGATGTTTGAGTGTGAGTTTGGCTTAGGGCTCTCTTTTGAACTTTGGTAGCACTGAGGTCTGTTTTGCACCCTGCAGAATACTACATGCCTGTCAACACTCTTACTGCAGGACATCCACCATGGATGTTTTGACTGATTCCTCACTACAGATGTCTGGTTTTACTTCACTGGAGCTGCTGTTGTTTTCCCAAAGGGACAGTCCTCCAAAACTGATAGAACATGTAAACTCTGTATACAGAGATACTGTACAGAGAGGCGAAGGCAAACCCAAAACCCAAAAAGTGTGAAGTGACAATGGTACGACCTGAACCGGGATACCACCTGTATCCCAGCTGGCATAATGCTATTGAGAGCTGTTTGTGAATAATTGCAGAATATTAGTGAGAGTTCTTAAGCTAGAAACTTCCATTTTCAGTTTTTGTTTATTAAGACTTTATTCTACTGTAGGTGTGTCACGTCACGGGATGAAGGCGAGCAGGGAAGCAGGGAAAAGGAGCCAGGAAGTTGAATTAACGGGGATTTATTCGGGTGACAGGACCGGGGGAAGCACATGGACGAACGTCAATGACAAATCTGGGGTACATCGACTGAGACACGGACTAAATGCACAAGACTAGGCAAACGAAACAGGAAACAGCTGGGCACAATCGGGAAAGCACACGTGGATAATAAGGGGGCGTGGCACACACTAGGAGCGGACGGAGCGGGGCGTGACAAGGTGTTATTTGATATATTATTTATTACACTGACACTGTAGTAGAAAATTTAAGAAGATGTTTAATGTTGTTGAGGGTAGCCTAATATAAGTCCATTCAATGTAAACCTGTCTTTTCAGTAAAAATACTGCCCCCCCCCCCCCCCCCCATCTCAAACATGTCACATTCATTTGAGCGTCCCTCTTCATAGCTGATGTTTTCCCCTGCACCTCAGGAAGGCTGGGAAGTGGAAAATATAGCCTTGATAATGCATTTGACAGGCAGAAACTTTAATTGAGTTCTGACATATTTTTATCTTCAGATGATACGACCCAGTGGTGCAGTAAGCGTGAGAATGAAATGCCCCTCAGAGGTAGAGTAGTGAAGGCGACATTTTTTATTTACAGATGCAACCGAAAAATGCACAAAACAGTATAGTAAAATCCATTTAAATTAAGGAATTTATCAGTTTAGTATATTAAATATATTTGTTTAACATAATTCATTTTAACATAATACATTTCAGAGATCATGCATGAACGTATTTAGAACTTGGGTACTCCTTTGGTACAATGATACTTTGCGGTGGGACTTTTTAACGTGTGGTTATGCAAATATTTCACCTCTGATACACAAAATATAACAAATGTTACAAAACCAGAAAACATCAATAAACTAAGGAAAAAAAGCAACAAATAATGAACGAGGAGACCGCCCTAAACACATCGTTTATTGGTAGGGTCATGTCTCTACTGTCCATACCCAAGTCTTTGCTTTGTGGGGGTGATCAGCAAGACAGATTATGCACTGTACCAGCATGCCTTGCACCCCAATGCGCATATCCTTAAATACTGTAAATTAATATGGGTATTCATGTTTTTATTCTGTAAATAGTAATTATCATAACCGTGCAATGTTTACTATGGAATGTGTGTGTTTTGTTAGCATGTAACCTTAAGTGTATGAGCAGTCATCTTCTTATATAAAAGGCACCTCACACTCACTGCAATATACTGGCTAATCTTCAAAAGGAACAATAAATAAAATTGCAAAGCCTGCAAATTTTTGTTTCCTATGACAGGGTAAAAATCTTTTAGTTAAACACCCCACCCCTGTCCTGTGTGAATTTTACCACCAAGATTTCAAAATTAGCAGAACTGTACTCCTAAATGTTTTTGATAATACTGTGTACTGTGGTATAATGTCCAGACAGTACCAAGGTGTGAAAAACCCAGGCGATTATCATGGTCCTTGCAATGTAAAAATTGCCCGTGCATAATGTCATAACCTGTCCTGTTCATCCCCTGATATGACCAGCAGTGGTCGCTGCTGATCCTCTGGATCCCTCCCAATTCTCCCCAGGTATGTCTTGCTCGTTATCCCCAATCCTAGTGTATTAACTGTCCAGAACTGTATTGTGTCATCCCCTCGTTAATCCTGTGTATAATTGCCAGACCTGTGTTCCCCATTTCAGCCATTAAAGTCAATCCTCCTGTTGCCTGTGCTATTCCCAGCTCTAGACTTCCTATTTTGACCCCTCGTGGTCCTGTCTGTTCCCCTGCTCCTGTTTTTGTCTAAAAAAGCCCCTTTCTGTTCTCTTGATGCCTGCCCTCAAGTCCTTCATTTCTCCAGATGCAACACGTAACATGCAAGATCGATATTAATATCACACATCGCCCAGCCCTACCTCTCGTAGTGTTACAATGATGTTGTTCTGTGCTAATAACCCATGGAAAACAAACAGAAAAAGTACCATTCATTTTGGTGCTGTTTGAAGTTTGATACCTGGTGCAGTGGAATAGCTCCCGTTATCATTGTTTGCCATTCATCCAGGCATAAAATATTTTACGTTGCAAAATATAATTCAGGAGCAGGCTACAAAACAATTAAAAGATGCTCTCTCTCTCTCTCTCTCTCTCTCTCTCTATATATATATATATATATATATATATATATACTGTATATATATATAATATAATATATACACTCACCTAAAGGATTATTAGGAACACTTGTTCAATTTCTCATTAATGCAATTATCTAATCAACCAATCACATGGCAGTTGCTTCAATGCATTTAGGGGTGTGGTCCTGGTCAAGACAATCTCCTGAACTCCAAACTGAACGTCAGAATGGGAAAGAAAGGTGATTTAAGCAATTTTGAGCGTGGCATGGTTGTTGGTGCCAGACGGGCCGGTCTGAGTATTTCACAATCTGCTCAGTTACTGGGATTTTCACGCACAACCATTTCTAGGGTTTACAAAGAATGGTGTGCAAAGGGAAAAACATCCAGTATGCGGCAGTCCTGTGGGCGAAAATGCCTTGTTCATGCTAGAGGTCAGAGGAGAATGGGCCGACTGATTCAAGCTGATAGAAGAGCAACTTTGACTGAAATAACCACTCGTTACAACCGAGGTATGCAGCAAAGC
Source organism: Paramormyrops kingsleyae (assembly GCF_048594095.1). Taxonomy (NCBI): domain Eukaryota; kingdom Metazoa; phylum Chordata; class Actinopteri; order Osteoglossiformes; family Mormyridae; genus Paramormyrops; species Paramormyrops kingsleyae. The sequence goes on along the minus strand of NC_132802.1, from coordinate 27,577,022 downwards.
ATTTGTGAAGCCACAACACGCACAACCTTGAGGCGGATGGGCTATAACAGCAGAAGACCCCACCGGGTACCACTCATCTCCACTACAAATAGGAAAAAGAGGCTATAATTTGCACGAGCTCACCAAAATTGGACAGTTGAAGACTGGAAATATGTTGCCTGGTCTGATGAGTCTCGATTTCTGTTGAGACATTCAAATGGTAGAGTCAGAATTTGGCGTAAACAGAATGAGAACATGGATCCATCATGCCTTGTTACCACTGTGCAGGCTGGTGGTGGTGGTGTAATGGTGTGGGGGATGTTTTCTTTGCACACTTTAGGCCCCTTAGTGCCAATTGGGCATCGTTTAAATGCCACGGCCTACCTGAGCATTGTTTCTGACCATGTCCATCCCTTTATGACCACCATGTACCCATCCTCTGATGGCTACTTCCAGCAGGATAATGCACCATGTCACAAAGCTTGAATCATTTCAAATTGGTTTCTTGAACATGACAATGAGTTCACTGTACTAAAATGGCCCCCACAGTCACCAGATCTCAACCCAATAGAGCATCTTTGGGATGTGGTGGAACGGGAGCTTCATGCCCTGGATGTGCATCCCACAAATCTCCATCAACTGCAAGATGCTATCCTATCAATATGGGCCAACATTTCTAAAGAATGCTTTCAGCACCTTGTTGAATCAATGCCACGTAGAATTAAGGCAGTTCTGAAGGTGAAAGGGGGTCAAACACCGTATTAGTATGATGTTCGTAATAATCCTTTAGGTGAGTGTATATATATATATGTGTATTTGTTTATAGCATATCATTATTAACATATAAGGTAGGATTGGATAGATGAAGAAGATTCTTTCATTTTATTCTTAAAACAGTTACTGCTATTGAATCCTAAGTGATTCCAGCCATTCCAATAATTTGGAAGGCTATTTCTCTTAGACGGTGTGTCTATGGAGGGATCTTCACTCATTGAAACTTTTTGAGAAACTCTGTGCCTATAATCCATTGTGTCGTACAGGACGTCTGCTGCAGACAACCACCACAAGCCAAGCTTACTTAAATGTTGTGTCCCTAACAGAGGTCTCCATGGGCGTGGGAAACAATTAGCCATCCAGGACTTAAAAACCTGCACAGGATGTGATCATGTGAACAATCCCCCCTAAATAAAAGTATATTCTTCCTCTGTCCTACTGAATGAATATAGTCATCACATGGGACAGGATTCATTATGGACAGGGAATTACCATTGTAGATGATATGTGGGTTCAATGAACTGCAGATACTACTGCTGACATGTCTTGCGTGAGGATTTCAGGCTTATTCAAAATGACAGAATTGTATAAAAATGCCAGAATGGGCATGTTTCTAAATACTATTATACGGTCTGTGGATGTATTGAGCTAATACTTCTCACTGTACCAATCATTTATTTCTTAAATTATTCAGACTTTCAAAATTGAATCTGTCCATCATGCTGAATTAATTATGAACTGAAATTTTTAGAAGGAAATGGGGTGTAATTTCAAACATATATTGTAGCAACAGAATGTATTACTTAAATGATTCACTTAAGTAGGTTTTAACATTATCTGAGCAATACATACAATATGTATAAAAGAAGTATATTATTAGATTTTTCAAAGAGCAGTAAGGATTACACTGAGCTATAACTGAATGACATCTGAAATATTTGGTGAATTGCAGTTAATTTGCATTAAAGAAATTATATATTGAGTATCATTATGAACAAATATGTCTATCTACATAAGATGATTTGCTGTCAGATTTAACAATTTACATTTAAAATGCTGAGCAATAAAATAATTAAAAGTTTATCTGCTTGTTAAATGTGATGCATTTGTTTGGGACAATACATTGTCCATGTAGGATTAATAATAATATATTAATGTGAATATGCTTACACTATTACATAAAGCCTCTTCGTGCCCAATGATGTCATCAGTAGTTGTTCCTCTTACACAGGCCCAGACTGGCCATCAGGAGTAGCAGGAGATTTTCTGCTGGCCTGACCTGCCATTCAGAGCAGACCTTGAAATAATCAGATGGTGAAACAAGCTTGATAGATATTTTAGTGCAAAATCCCCTCACAGTATGGTCTCACCCCAGGTCTCTCAGTATGTGGTGTGATCCCACGGTGCAATGAGACCCATGTATCAATATTGGACTGACATCCTGTAAAGATAAATAAACCACCTTGAATATTTTGTTTGGGTAAATAGCTCATTTGCATGGCTTTGGTGAAGTGGAATAAAATAAAAGGCAGGGGAGAGACAGAGGGGAAAAGACAAGCCCTCAAAGAGAAAGCTGAAAAATGTTCTAAATTACTGATTTTCTACAAATTACAACAAGGGGTCAGGTAATGTTAGCAAACATGCAGCTAATCACAGATGCTTGCAGCTAGAGTGGCCATATGTTCCCCTTCAGGCCGAACAGTCTAGGTTTTCAGCTTGATGTCCTCTGTCCAGTGCAAGGTCTGGGCAGACGCTTGTATATCAGCTTATATACCTGCACCTCAGACCAGTCTGTGCTCCAACACATCATACGCTACACACAGTATAGTTAAAATTAAAATTAATTTCAGTTAAACTTTAGAATAAATGTAAATTGAACTAAAATGTTATTTATAACCTTATTGTGTCAAGTGACTTTTTTTTTTTTTTTTACGTATTTCTACCTAAATTAATATGTTTTGCTGATCCGACTTTTGATTTGTAAGGGAAACACCATACTGCACATGTGCAGAAAAATCCACTTTTAGCCTTTTAAAATAGATCAGGTTACATGCGAGGTTGTTACAGCAAAATAATAAATAGGAAATGCCAAATAGGCAGAGTACAGTAGTCCCTCAATTTCTGCGGGTGATACCTTCCAATAACTACAGCAGATAACCAGAACTGCGGTTAATAGCGAACCATCTGCAGACCCCAAATATAATGTGATTTTTCTGTAAAGTTTAATTGATAAATTATGCACAGGAAGACATTATCGACATTAAATACAGTAATAATAAAGTGCATTGTATAGTATTATATGGTAGGCCTATTGTACTATACGGTGCTCTTTCTTTTGAAAAACATTATGACGTTTTAGCCTAATTCTCAAAAGAAGATATTGCAATGATAAATATCTTGTATCAATGTATCAAAGATGACAGAGCAAATAATTGCTTTTTGTACCCCTCATAGGATGAAGGAACAGTGAAAAACATACTGTTACACATTTTACATTGAAAAATAGCCTGTTGTATCATGTACCTGCACAAAATCTGTAATTAGAAAAAATTATTTGTTAAAAATATCTTTGCTTATTGTGGGTACTCACCGGCTTATGGCCTGTACTGTTTCTGGAATTTTTTTACTTTTTTTTCAGACCGGAGTGAATCACGAATAACTGAAATGAACCAGAAAACCTGTCGGAAGAAAATTCAGAAACAGTGAGGAGAGAAGCAACATTTGTAGATGCTCATGCTAATGAGCCACAAAAAGGCGCAAGAAAAGTGCAACGCTGATGAAAATTAAGCACTGCTTATAGCGTACCGACAAACTGTTTATGCGAAGGTGCAAAGTGCTAGCACAGAACATAGCGCAATGTTGGTCTTGCCAATTAATTTGACTCAGGAGACTGGTAAAGCCCACCCACCCCAAGACTCTGCTCATGGTGTACTCACTAGAGTAGACTGTTAGAACTGGAGTCATCTACAGATTTTATATTTGTCCAAAATTTGAGCTCAGTGCAGGGGAATAGCTGAACATCCCGGGCCCCCATGAGAAAATGTCACCTTGGGCCCTTGTTGGGGTTGGCACTTTCAATCGCTTAGTTGATTTTGCTGAGCAGTGGGGAGTTTAGGGCCCCTGCAAAGTGCTGGGCCCCCTTGACTCAAGTAAGATGGGCCCTGCGTCAATAAGTTTGTGTGGAGTTTCTACTTTAACTTGAGGAGTTTTGTGATATTACCAGCACCAAGACATTAAATTATTGCTTTAATTTTTGGCAAGAATTACTCTATAAAACTTTTAAAATGATAAAAGTTGCATATGCCCCATTTGGTTGGAGATTAAATTTTAAATGAAATTAAAATCAGAAGACAAACTTCCTACATATATGATGCTTATGAAAGTTCCATAAGTACTGTTTTATCTTTGCTTTGCAAGAATGTGATTTATTTCCTTGAGGTTTTGAGCAAACTTTAGAAGTTTACATTTCCTATCATGCCATTACTATACTGTAACAGGAATGCCCCAACCAGGAATTGAATCTTCATCCTAAAGAACTATGAGAAGTATCAAATACTGACATAGCATGTGATTAACTGAATAAACTTTCACGTCGATTCTTTGTGTCATAATAACCTTATGAAACACTCATAGCTTTACATAACTTATTTCGCCTACAGACAATAACAGGATTTGCTGTAAAATATAATAATCCTCTCTTAACTGTTGTGGCTAGATTCAATTCATGTCAGATCAAGTATTACCAAACACAACCCTAGTCCCACAGCTTAATGCATGTTTCCAAATAAGGTCATGTGGAGCACAGAAAGCATATAAAGAGAATTTGTTTGATCCAGCATTTTGTAGCACAAACTAGAAGATCTAATGAAGAGCTTGAGTACTTTTCATCTGTCAGAGGTGAGATTAAAAATGCAGGGGTGGGGCTCACAGGCTTTCGGGAGTGGGTCTGGGGATCAGAGATCAACAGGGGGAATTAGACAAAGGAGCTCAGTCCTTTTTTGGGAATCACCTAAACTGACATCATCAATGAGAACTACAGTATCCCGTTCTGCTGCAGTAAATCAAAGCACACTGAATATGATGCAGCAGAAAGCAGATTTTGGGACCTCAATGCTTGATTTTTAGCAACATTGTGTTGCATACTGTAGATATACCATTTCAACAGGGAATAACTATGCACTCCTTTCCCCTAAAAATAGCCCAAAACACTGACAGATGTCACATTTTCTTAAATCTGCACTAGCTGAGAAAAACATTTTATTGCTTAGCTGTTCCACTCTTTAATAATTTTGCTTCACAAACATGCCTTACAATGCATGTAAGATAAAACACAATAGACTAACGCATTGAGGATACTTTCAATTCAAATTTGTTAATTGCAGAAAGTGTTGTCATGTTGGTAGGCCTACCTTAGTTTTATTTGTCCTTATCTGAAGTGATAAAAAAAATCGTGCATGGCATATTGATCAATAATGTTAAATTAAATTTATTTATTCATTTTTTAATCCGATAATTGTGGTGTTGCTCGACAACTCAAAAGAATTAAAATCTGGCAAACAAGTAATTTGCACATACATAAATCTGATTAAGGAGGTTAATGCCTATTTCCAGAAAATGAATAGCAGATGAAATCTGCCTCTTACCAGAACATCAAAGTGCATTGGAAGCAGATTATGAAGAACATACTGGTGTAGATATGTAGTACTCTAACTGTATGATGAATGGATTTATGCAAGTATTTTTCAGTTATTTCTAATTTATGAATGAGAGTCTATACTGTAGATATATGATTTTTATTGCTATGATATAATTTTATAGTGATAAAATGAAAAAAAAAAGTGTGGTTTCAAATCACAAAATGTAATCCATTAATTAATGACCTGACACAATACCCATTTATGAGACTCAAACTGATGTTATCAAAATGTTAAACAATGCAACATAAACTCAACATGCATCCCAATAAACATTAATTACTGCATGACTGATGATGCTTATGATATGAATAATTTATTAATAGTCAAAATTTTATTATTTACAATATTTTATTGTATACATTATACTGTATATTGATATATATATATATATATATATATATATATATATATATATAAAACTGAAATTGAACAGAGTACTAGAATATCCCCCCGACCACACACACACACACACACACACACATTCTCAGCTTCTCAATGGGTCACTATTCTTATTCACTATACCACCCACTGTTATTACACACTACTGACTGTAATTCAGCTACTATCTTTTGAACATCTAAAAGAGAGAATGTGCCATCATTCAGTCATCCATCTCCATCCTGAACTCCCCATCTCTCCTACTCCTCCTTTATATCTTATTTCAGCATCTTCTCTCTCTTTCTGCCGCTTCCTTTTTCGGGCTTAGACGGAGACCAGGCTCACTGCGTTATCCCCTTCTGCAGGACCCAGGGCCTTCTGCAGAACATGCCCAACCCACATCCAGAAGGGTGAGCTGAACCTTGCAAGGCACAAATAAAGTTAAGACAGTATGTCTCAAAGTTTAGAACTCTAGGAAAACAATTAAGGAGAGTTTTGAAGAGAAAACATTTAAATCAGAATGGATCAGCAGGAATTCTGATTCTGAATCTATAATTAAAATAGCTAAGCCTTGTTTTCTAATTACATTATCTGTTTAGATTAGTTTATAAACTGGTAAAGAACCAGGAGTTAATATATAATATTCATAAGAAACGCCAATCCATCATTGCAAAATCTACCCTGTTCACATTATTGCATTTCTCTTTTTATGTCTTTTGAATGAAAATTGAGGATATTTGGACAGTGGACTGTTAATTTTTCAGATTAGAACAGAATCTATACACAGAACATCATAATTATACTCTGGGCTTTCATTTCATGCCAAACGCCGTGTCAGCAGCTCGTCTGACGTCCTGCAGACTGCTGTGCTCCTGACACTTTCTTTGGTTTAATCCCTGCATCCAGAGTTTACTCTCGTGCAAAAGTGGCATCAGGCCCCTAAACCGTCTTTTGATTGGTAAACACTCACTGCTTTTGAAGTGTAACTCGACAGCAGAGCCTTGTGACCCACCTTGAAGTTATCAGCCGTATGTCACTTTGCTGTGTAGTTTCCTGGTCCCCATAAGGGAAAACTCAACTTAATAAAAATCCATGAGTGTCATAGCGCGTAAAACACGGACCAGGGAAGCAGGCGGACAAAAGCAGGAATGGGGTTAAATAAAAGGGTTTAATTGGGGAATGAAGGGGCATAACAGGGAAAACAACAACACGGAACTACATGACTATAACAATGCACGACACTACAATGACAGAACTCGCGAAAAACAAACTCTGACGTGGACTTAAATACATCGAACTAATACAGACAATTGAAAACAGCCATGAAACACTGGGAATCGACATGAGGTAAATGATGGGGGCGTGGCACAGGAGGATCAGCACGATCGGGGTCTGACAATGAGTGCAATGGTAAAAACTAAAAATGCAAAAAAACTTGTATTTTGCTTGGTTACTTATGGTTATGGTTAGGGCTGGGTAGGGGTTACGGTTGTCATGGTTAGTGTTAGCATTTTTCTCGTAGAAATGAATGATCGGTCCCCATAAAGATATTTTACTCGACGTGTGTGTGTGTGTAGCATTTAACTCCCAAGACAAGAACTTACAAGACATCAAAGGGCATTCTGACACAGCAGGTAAGTAGCTGAATTAACCAAGTGATTCAAATAAATCAAACCTGTTAGTGTAGAGACTAACCTGGTACAGAGAGCGTGATAAACCAGCTTCCTGCAAGAATTGGTTGCACATCATGACAGGCAGTGAATGAGAGAGCTCCTGCTGGTCACCACTACTTCACTGGTTTCCACTATGATAGTGAGGATTGGAGAAAGGGGGCAGGAGCAGGAATTTGATTCCCGCTGCAGGCGCTCACCAGCATAAGCACTGTTTTGATCCTGGATAGCCTGAGCACAGATAGCAAGCATTGAAATAGGAATCATGCTTGCATCATTCATGATGGTGGAATCCCTTCAGCAGTCCCAGGGCCTATTATTAACTCAGCATGTTCAGTATCTCCCATTGCTTTTTCGCACCTGCACGAAGGGGAACCTGCCTGGTCCCTTGGTCATGGGTCTTTCACATCATTACACATGCCAACTGAAACTGTGGTCCATTCAGACATTTTGCTTTCAGCTGAACTAGGTTTAATGCGATGATAAATGTGCTGCCACTACATATGAAATGTAAGATACAATCATTCCTCTCTATTGAAGTCGTCTTTCATTTAAAAAAAGGGGGGACAGCACTGATTATTTCATTTCATCTGGAAGCATGACACAGAATGAGAATAGATGTAAAAGGTTCATAGCTTTCATGTGGACCTCTTTCATTTCTGACTAAAATATATGATAGATCTGCACACATCTGGAACACATGTCTGCATATGGTAAAAAAAAGAAAAGACTATTTGGGCATATGTATCTTTATTTAACCAGCAAAAAATGGTAATAGTTTACAATTAGACTACTTGTCATGGTTCCGGGCGGCTTGGGCACAAAAACGAGGCATAGTGCAGGCACAGAAAGGGCGGACGACCCACTTGCGGCTCCAGGAACAGAAAAGGGGTTTATTAAAGAAAACAGAAAACACTACAAACGACTAACCAAAAACAAAGGACCACGAGGGCTCAAAAACTAAAAAGGGATTAATTAACAAAACTAAATACCAAAACTCGAATACACATTGAACACTGAAACTCTCAAAACCATCAAACAACAACAAGCACCTTACACAGTCAACAACACAAAGAACAACTACTACAATGAACCACTAGTGAACTACACAGAATCAGGAACTAAAATACGAAAGGGGTAACGAGACTAACACAGGACAGGTGAGACTAATTAACAAAGACCAGGGAAACAGGGCACAGGTGAAACTAATAACTCAAAGGAACTAAAAAACAGGGAAACTAAAAACTAACCCAGGAAACATAAACCAACACTAGGGAATTAAACAGGTAAAGACACAAGCAGGGGCACAAGGAACAAAACCAAAACCAACTACAAGATCAGACACAAGAACTAAAGAAACTCAAAATGAAACACTAGGGAGCAAAATACAAAAAACAGGAGGTGGGATTTAAACATAGGACAGAAGGCTACACAGACAACCACATGCTCAACACATTGAGCCACATGACCAGACAGGTAACAGGGGAAACTCAAAGACAAACATGAAGGACGGGATGACCAGCAATGCCTGCTGGTCAAACGGGGAAGAGACACGGAAGGACCACAGCAGGGGCTGACCCTGACACTACTGTTGTAAAAGATTTATAAATTGTTTCTAATCAGGCTATAAATTAGGATGAAAAGCACTTTTTGTGACTAGCATGTTGTCAGCCACAAGCTAAGCAGGTTTGGGTCTGGCCGGTACTTGGATGTGAGACCAACTAGGAAAGCTGGGTTGCTGCTAAAAGAGGTGTTGGTGTAGCAAACAAGTTAGCCAATCCTGGGGGCCCCAGTGCAGTGATGGGGACATGATGCTGTCCTTTGGATGAGATATAAAATTGAAACCCTGACTCTCTGAAGTCATGAAGGATCCATGGGTATCTTTTGAAGGTGGTACCCTGATGTCCTGAATAGAATTGCCTCCTGTGGCTCTTTCAGATCTGCCCTCTTAATCAGCCCCGTTATCTAACTGGTGAATTCTCTCCTGCCCCTTCGCCACCTTAGCTACCATGTGGTGACTGTACTGGTGCCTAATGGCAGCTGTAGCATCATCCAAGGGGGGGCTACACAGTGGTGGTGGTTCCCCATTGGTTCTGTAAAGTGCAGAACCAAAGTTTGGGAATCTTAAAAAGTGCTGTATACAGTAGGTGTTACATTTAGGTTTATAGAAATCAATGAACACATTATAATGCATTCATAAAGCATATAAACACAACTATAAATATTTATAAAAAGGCATAATGCATTATAGCTGTGTTTATTTTGCATTCTGAATGCTTTATGAAACTTTCATCTATATTGCAATACAGATACCTTCATAATGCAGTACAAAGCACCATTAATATTTAAACTGACCATTATAATGCATTCCAAAGTTATTGATGTTTCATTATAGATGAGACCTTCTTTGGAGCTTATGACGTATTATAATCAACCATATAATGCCTGGCCATTATAATGCATTATGAAGGTATCCATAATGCATTATGGATGACAGTCTCAAGTAAAGTGTTATCATAACACTTTGTTATCATTCATATTATTATTAAGACAGTCACAAACAAGTTATGACAGTTTATTATTATTATTATGATTATGATTATTATTATTAATAATAATAATAATAATAATAATAATAATGACTTACTACCATTTATAAGTAGCAAATTGGAGCCTTGCTGTAAAGTGATACCCAAAACGAAGTCCAGCAAAACTGAAAGGTTTTCATTATGTGGAAATCACTCAAGCCAAATGTGCAGGTGTTTAAAAGGGAATTACATCCAGCCACACATATTGCATGACTGCTTATTTAGTAGAGGATCACAGGAAGTCTTGAGCCTTTTCCTGGAAGCAGAAGGCAAGAATTGAGGGATGAGATTCCAGTCTGTTACTGGGCACACTTTCACCTATACAATCAAACACTATGAGCAATTTAGAGTCAACAAGGCACTTAACCACATGTTTTTACACTGTGGCAGAAAAAACAGAGTATCTGGGGGAAATGTTTCTAAACACATGGAAGAACACCAGCATTGCAAATGCCAGGCCACAGTGCTAACGACTGAGCCGCCATGCCCAGAATTTCAATTTAAATTCAATGAAATTACCATAAAGTAATTGTGAAACATTGATATCCAGGAGAAGGAACCTGGCAACATTAAGAGGGAGATCAATGGCTTTCCAATTAGTCTGAAAGCTGACATATTTATCTGGTTATTCATTAGATATTATTAATTACTCTGCCTGATTTTCCAGCTACTTACAAAAATGTGGCTGAGCCTTGCATGGGGATGACAGCTATGTATGGCCAGAGAAGTCAAGATGATCCATTCTCTGATGTTCTAAGCGTGTACTTTTCACACTGTGTGATTCATTGTGTAACCAGACCGCTAACATCGCCTTCGATACAAAACGTGTCTGTCGCAGACCAGTGACAAAACCATGAATAATACAAAAAACATTTCACAATTGTTGAAAGCTAGTAGAGTTCTTATGAGAAAAAAGACAGTGTAACATGCATGTTAATATTAATCAGCTTTGTAGGGTGCCCTGGCATTTCCGAACCATTTTGAATACCAGCTTGACACTCAGATGTCTATGACCCCTCTGCCGAATATCATGAGATTTCGTGTCTGCCTACTGAACAAATCTTTCCTTGACTCAGCATCCCAATCAGATAAGAATGGTAAGACCCTGAGTGCATATCTTTCGACAAGCGAATCTACTCTCCATAGGTTTCCATATCAGCAAGGTCTTTTCACAAATTCCATGAAATTCATTATTTTTACTGAAGTTCTCTTCAGTATAGGCTTCAATAATCTTTAAGTCACACAAGACCAGCTTTTGAATGTCACAGATGAAGCAGACATTTTGCACTCACACAGAGGTGCATGCACATAATTTTCGCCCTGCACTTTGTGACAGCCCTTTAAGGACAGCCTTGAACAGTATAATGACTGAATCCCAGCTCAGCAGAGGGTAAGGTCACTGTTTTCACCGGCAACATTGGCCGAACCAGAGTCAGGGGCACCAAATGAAGTTATTCTGTCATAAGAACCTCCTGGAAAATTATTCTTTCCACATCTGCTCCAAGTTGAGAGTATTTTTGCTTTTTTTTCTGCTCTCCGGCTGTTACACAAAAGCTCCTGTTACCATTTCAAACAATGAGACACAAAAGAAAATGACTGGAACTCATGAAAAGCCATTTCTTAGGGAGCCTTTTTGTGAATCATTAGTCAGCAAATATGATCCACTACCACTGCTACTGACAGGTCTTCATTAAAAGAGATGACTCAGCATGTGCATTGTGGTGACAAAGAAGCTGTACGATGGGACCCCATCATGTTTGCTAAAACCCCGTCCCTAAAACCCTTGACTCAATGCCATTTCAGGAAAAAGAGATTCATATATATCATTTAATGTCACAGCCTCCCTACGAACTGGCTTCCTCATGACCTGCTTTTTTCTTTTCAGTTGACGGTTGTAATTTTATGTTAACCTTAAGGTATCCAGGAAAGGTCAATGAGAATACAAATGAGAAAAATTGCCATGTTTCACATAGTGCATATTAGATTAGAATTTAACATTTGGGGGGGGGGGGAGTTTGAAATGTGTGCTGACAAATTTTAGAAATTTATTTTCAATTGTTAATCGATACAGGTCAAGAAAAGAAAAATTCTCAGCTGTGCACCAGTGAACTTTTGTACAGAAAGACATTGTTCATCCTGATCTGACCACATGCAGCTTAGGACACAAGAGTTTTGTGGGCTTCTACAATTACTCTGCCATAGTTGCTACTTTGCCCTGTACATGCAAAGAAAATGTACTAAGCATTTCTCAAAATGTGTAGAAACTGCTAAAGAACTGTATAGTACTCATTTATTCTAGCAGAAATAAACAAGAAGAATCATAATTATATACGATTACAGTGCAAACTGGGAGCAGCCAGGTGAGGCTGCAGTTGTCACCATTGTCTCACATCTTTGAGACCGGGGTTTGTGTGGCATTTGTATGTTCTCTGCATGCCATCGTGTGGTTTCCTTCCTACTATCCAAAAACATGCCTTAGGTGAATTGCAATTGCGAAATGTTTTGTGTCCCTGGGAATAGGTTGGTGGCCTGTCCTGGGCTGCTCCCTGTCATAGGCTGGGATTGGTTCCAGACCCCCACAATCCTGAATAGGTATAGAAGATGGGTGGGTATAGTTCAAATTGTATACAAAAAGCTGCAAATATTATTTCTGGGTTGTCTAAAAAAACACAAAATTTAAGCCATTTGAGGACTAAAGGAAATACTGAACCTGCATTTCTGTAGCAATAGATATAGGATTGCTTGGGTATTAATACTTTTATCATTTCATTCCTATATATATCTTGACTCCCTGGTTGGATGTTTTTTTTTTGCAATTTCGGCAGAAAGTCTGTGGCTGCCTGCATCTCAATTAAGTCTCTTAGCTTCTCATTCAGAAATAATGTGTCTTGTCAGCAACTTTGCGATACGTAATGTATTTGAGTGGCCACATGTCATTAAAAAAGAAAAAAATCCAATACCCAGCGGCTGATTAACTTCTCTGTGGGCCCTAGGTTGACGTGGCGAGGAGGCCCCCCCAAGCAGCTCCCCCGACATTTTTGGAGCTGAAAGAGAAAAGAAGGAGAGTTTAAAAAAATGTAAAACTGATTGCCAAACGATCCACCATTATTAAGTTTATCTCTAATAAGTTTACTCATTTATAATTGGAGCCTCAAGGCCCCTAATTATAGCCTGGAAAAACCTGTGCACCAATCCGCCCCTACCAGTACCCATTGTATAACTGTTAACACAGTGTTCATTCCACTGCATACAAAATGCAAAACCATTCTCCATAATTAGACTTTTCTATTTGTTTTGTAATGAAAATAACAGAATACACTGCGTGAAGAATTATTCGGCATGTATTTTTTTTTTTATCTTCTCACAAATAATTTTCAGTCCAGATGAAATAAGAATGGACAGTTTAAATATACAGCATGATGAGTATTTTATCTGAGTACTTTCTGTTTGGAGTAAAACAGGAAATCGTGGATACTTCCCTTTGCAAAATTATGCTATTATTAAAAGGCCCATAATAGGAGCTTACAGAGAGCGGAAAAAGAAAAGAAAATAGGACAGTGGCAGTCAGACAGATGCAAAACTGAAACTGACAAACTTTTAAAACGTGATCACCATACAGTTGAGTGTTTTGTGGTCAGCAGCCAAAGATGACAGAAGAAGCATGTAGAGAGAAGACAGAAATTAGCTGCCAAAGATGTGGGCCAAATAAAAGACGGGAGGGGGGGACCTTCCAGAAACTCTTCCAGAAGCATCAAATGCCACCACTTGCAATCTGAACAGAATCTCTGGAAGTTCTAGGTGCCATGTGTCACAAGATCTCTAAGGTGTAAAGACAACCTCCACTTAACAAGTCACACAAGCTCAAACATGAAGACTGGGCACAGACACATCTAAAACTGACTTTACAAGGGTTTTATGGATAGATGAGATGAAAGTGACTCGATGGAATAGATGGATGGGCCAATGGATGAACACCTTCTTAAAGCATCGACAAGGTGGTGAAGAAGTGATGATATGTGCTGAAATTATCAGTGATATACTTGTAGAACCTTACCAACTTGCAGATGGTGTGAAAACTAACTACAAGATCTAATGCTAATTTCTAGACCTTCTTCAAACATTGGTGCAAGAATAAGCAAAGAAGTCAGCAGCTTTCCAAAAGGTTATGACGTTCATACAGGACAATGCCCCTCCCCATGAATCAAAGTATTCCACAGATTGGACACGAAGGGCTTGAAAGGTGATTGAATTTTGACCACTTCGCCTTATTTAACCCCCACTAAGAACTACAGGGCCTTACTGAAGTGTGAGAGTTACGAAATTCTGAAACACATGTTCAAAATGGCAAGATATCGAGCTCAGGGAACATTCATCCATTGTTCATACATCTGCCTGATGTGTCAAAGACATTTCACAAAAGGATTCAGCTGAAAACAAAAGAAAAAGCATAAATCATGCATTCATTTTAACCTCACTTTTAAGACCTTATCATGCTTTTGTATACATTTCCAATGTAAAACGTAACTCTTAACAAGACTTTTGCTGACAGCCTTAATTAAACAACATAAACATGAGGAAAGATGACCAAAGAATACTAAATCCCTATTAGCTCAGCGTAGAGGAATGTGCGTGCTTTGGAAAAAAATGATGCCATTGGGACACAGCAAAGTCCCCTGTGTTTTCTTCAGCCTGGTGCTTTTAAAACATTTTAATTGCAAATCCCATCCATCTGTATGGTATACAGATAACATGCTGAGACTGAGCACTGTTCACCAGTGGGTTTAAACCAATCAATTGTATTTCCATGGCAATTGATTGCTAGCCACAGGCAAATAAGTGCCTTAGGTAGCAAAATCAAATGGCTCCTTTAGAGGTAAACTGGGCTGTGGGCTGTATGCAAGGGATTGAAATCGATGGTGTTAAGAATGCTGGATTTTAATACTTTTAGCACCCCAGCCCCATTCCCTAAGGGGAACACGTCCTGGTTTTGAAAAGTAGAGATTTTATTATTTTTATTTGGACCTACTATCCTGTGTCTCTTTGCATGACCTTGTACTACCCACTGTACTTTATTAAAAGCTTAAGCTGTAGGTGCCTTGCCTTAAATGATAAAACTATTCAATTGAGTAATGTAAATATTACCAACCTAAACAGCAGTATAATAATGAAATGGACACACAATGGAACTTGGGAAGTGCATCTTTTTGTGTAATGAAGTATGGGTGTAAATTATGGTAACTCCCCCCCCCCCCCCCAATAAACAGAACCAGCCAATACAACCTCCCCAAATAATCATATTGTCATGATGAATGGGTGGGGACCCCCCCCCCCCCAATGTTCAATCCAAAGTTACACCCTTATAATCAGGAAAAACCCCAATTACATGTACAGTATAAAATAGTGGGTACAGACCTACCCTGGTCCATGTTCTCTCTGTCTTCTGGACGGTGATTTTATTCAGTCGAGCATATTGAGAATTGTGGGTGGTATAGCGCACAGGTTGGTATAACAGGGGCAAAAAGGCAAACAATTCTCGCAAGAAAGGAACAGCATGTACCAAAGAAGGAAATAATGACCTACTATGTACTCTGTAGTGGAAAAGGGAGCATTTTAAAAAGCACTCCCCGCTTGGGAAATCCCAGTCCTAGCCACACATAAAAACCAGCTGTACTTTTGATCGCTTGCCAAACACAGTTTAATTAATGTCACTGAGTAATTAAAAACAACATATGGAGAGCGACTACATAGCCTGACATTATTGTTTAGGGATATGTAGGGATATACGGCAGTTTTGCCAGCTCACCTTGGTCAGCGACAGGGGAAACAGAGGGAGATCAGGGCCTGGTAATTGCCCATTACTACTTTTAATTGTCTTGTTCATTTGCATTGCTTTTTACTAATCCCCTCCCCCCTCCCCCCCAGCCTCTTTTTACTATATTTGGAACTTCAAAAATTTGCAGTATATGTCTACATAAAAATGTTCTCATCACCTGTCTGTGCCTCAGTAACATCGAGTGACTTATAAAGAGGTGTTTACCATGACAATGAGGTGAAATAATTAGATGATAATTAATACTCTGCAGTCTTCACAATGGGGAGCTTGATATATGTGTCGCCATCACATTCACTGAATTTGGCCAGTCATGGCATTTCCCTGACGACATTCCGAACCCAGAATGTAACAGTCCAAATTACATTTCTAAGGTATCAAAAAACTACAAAGATGATGTTATTCAACCCAGGTACTGTTGGCATGTGTACTATAATAGCAGCAACTGGATTTTGAAAATACTGCATAATGTTAAAAATGGAAAAAAATAATAAATTTGAAATAGTGTATTTGGATGTGTTTCTTAATAAATATCTAAATGGCAAACACAAAATTATATTTTTACAATAAATTTCTCTGTACTTGTTTCATATGCTACATTTTTCATGGTCTCTAAAAGTTTTTCTTTTTCAGTTCTATATAACTTTCCTGGATGTTAGACAAATCAGATTCCTTATGTAGCCATTAAGGTTCTGCCCTTGTCAAGATTTGAATCATTTTGAATGAATTCTGTGGCCCCGAGGGGAGATGTCACCTCTGGCATGGCAGTACAGCACATTACATATTCTTTCAAATATTCACAGAGCCAGCAGTGGAAGCTGGTTTTGAATGTGTATTACAGTTTCACTGCAGCAATTTCAGTATAAAATTTCACATACATTTCAGTCTGAAAAATATATTACACGCCATAACATATGTTGCATAACAGCACATAATTTCTTTGTATTCAGAATAAAGACAATGATATTCAAATGAAGTTAGTTTTCTTTTCAATTAATAGTTAGATATACTTTTATACTTGGCACATTCATCCAGCTGAATGATGAAAGCCTTATTCTAGCACTTAAAATATCTAACCTGCTGGTCACAACTATAGTTACATAGCAATTATGCTACATGTACCACTTTAATATCTCATCCGTCTATTTTCTGTAATCCTACTGAGGGTCACGTGGGGTCTGAAGTCTCCCCTATAACATGTAGTTTTCAATAAAAGAAAATGTTTCTACCTTGAACATCTTTCTTCTATTCTTATACACAACAGCAATTTTCCAAGTATGAAAGAGGACTATATGGTATAGATAGATATATGGTAATGTCATTCCCAAAACAAACACCCTTAACCACAAATGTCACAAAATAAATAAACATAAAACAATATTTTGTAGACAAGCAATTAGATCTGTGAACTCTTTGCAAGACTTTTACTTTTCCTGTTTATGTTACGCTGAAACCATTCTTCCAAAAAAAGTCGCACAATATGAAAAAGGAAAGAGGAAAAGTGTTAAACAATGATGGACACCAGTGTAAATAGCAGCATCCAGTCCATCAGTGTATCAACATTCCCCAAACACCATTAGCTGCAGAGCTGCTTACGAGTACAAGGTTCACGCAGAGCTAAGGGGTTATAAAAAGATACTTCTAGCTGGGGTGGCCTCTGGGGTCACCAGAATGGATACTCTATTCCAGTTAACTTGATCTTGTTGTGAGAATACACTGAGGAACCATTTATTATCGACCTCCATATAGTTAATATTGAAAATGGATACATTCTCATCTCCACAGGATTATCTCCTCCCTATCTCTGAAACAGCACTGGCAAGTGAAATAAGCATGTTTAGAGGGGCCACATCAGAGGGTGAAAGGATTTTCTGTGAACTGCTGTAGAGCAGATGTCCATTCTCTAAATTACAGGTTTAAAAAGAATACATTTATGCACTACAACCATGCCATGTACCATACATAGAAAAGAAAATCACCAAAAGAGGGGGAAATCAATAGTTTTCTTCTGTTAGACACATTTACATAATAGTCTGATTCAGTCATAAGTTGATATACAGTCATGGGAAAAAGACATTAAACAAAAACCAGATAGGATATTCAATATTTAGTCATGGGAAAAGAAAATGCACCATCCATCAGTTATAGGTTTTTATAACAACCGTGTGGTCCTCATCAACCTCTTTCAACAAATAAATCTACCCTGATTTAAAAAAAGATATTACAATATGTTTTATTTTTTCCCAAAATTAAGAAGACATGTAGAAAAAAATAAGTGACACCCTCCCTACTTTCACGACAACTGAGTACTTAGCAGCCACGTGTTACTACTCAAAGGCGCAAGATTAGTTAAATATCAAGCAGTGTGGCTACCTCTGTAAAAGAAGATCTTTTGGCATTTTGCTATTCTATAGCTGCTTATTAGTCTTGGAAGGTTTACATGTCCACCTCCAAACGATTTGAAATCCACCATTCTACAGTGAAAAGGCTGTTTTCCAAACGGAAAGCCTTCAAGTCTGGAAATTCATCCAAGGACAATTAGAAAGCAACTGAACACGTGTAACTTTCATTCAAGATTCAAGGTTCCTTTATTCGTCACAGACATAGTTAAACAAGTACAACATGCAGTGAAATGTACACCTGCTCACATAAATATCATAATATATAAGATAAATATGGAAAATACACAAGGTATCCTGTCAAGGTCGGCGCCCATCCGAGCCCATCCTACATGCTCTGTTTTGGCCATCCTGTTCCCTCGTCCATCTTGTCCCTTACAGTACATCTTCCATTTTGTCCCAGTTATACAGTAGGTTTGCCCTGCTTTTGTCCTGTTCACTGCCATTCTTGTTTGTATTTCGGGTCCATGTTACTTATCTTAGTGTAGTAATTCCCAGTGTGTGATTAGTGTTTCTTACTTTCAGTGCTGGAGTTTCCCTAGTCTTGTGTTAGTAAGGCAAGATTAGTATACGCTACTGCACCTGTTGCCCGTTTCTCCTGAGCTGTTATTGGTTAATTGTCTTATGTGTCACATCTGCCTCTTCATTAGCCCGGTTGTCTGTTGTATTGAAGCGCTTGCCCTCCTTCTGTTCCTTGCTAATTCGTCGTGAATGTTTCTGTTTGTCTCCCTGCTCTATTGCCCAGTCTTGTTCCCTGTGTTCTGCTTAGTTCCGAAACTGTATTTATTCTGTGGTTTT
The DNA here is from genome assembly GCF_048594095.1 of Paramormyrops kingsleyae. Classification (NCBI taxonomy): domain Eukaryota; kingdom Metazoa; phylum Chordata; class Actinopteri; order Osteoglossiformes; family Mormyridae; genus Paramormyrops; species Paramormyrops kingsleyae. The sequence continues at coordinate 27,557,909 of NC_132802.1, read as the reverse complement.
TAGTCAATTCCTTATTTTTTTTGCCCTGTTGGTTTTCTGACCCCTCATAGTCCTTTTGTTTTGTAGCTTTACCCAGTGTGTTCAATTTCCCCAATAAATCCCTTTGACGTCCAGCTTTTAAGTTGAGCGTCACCTTTTTTCCCCAGCCAGCACCATACTGCGCCACAATAGTATACAGTGTGCGCATTGTAGCGCCAGCAGGAAGCCTCTGAGCAGCGCAGCCATTAGCGTATCCCGGCAGGCTCACCAGTCTTGCACATATCCCTGTGTATGTCTTGTTATAAATAGCTGTCTGTGTTTTAGTGTAAACACCTGTTGTGCTCCCACTTGTCACATACAGCCTTACCTGTGTTGTATGTATAATCCTGATGTGTCTCTAGCTGCTGTGCATTTACACACCCGTGTGTGTGCGCCTTGCTGTCTATTGTGTAACCTTCCTGCATTTCCCGGCCATGCTGATATTAAAGAGCAACTTCGTGCGAAACCGTCTCCCCTGGTCTTTTGCCGCTGTTGCCACGATGCTTCGGTCTGCCAGGTACAACAATATATTTAAGTAATAGTGTACCTTACTACAGTATACAGTGTTGGCACATTACATACAGTAACCTGTATATATTAAAGGGTCATGTGTAATTGTGTTGAGTACTGAACCATAGTGTTGAGGCTAGTGAGTAAGGGTGTGCAGCATTACAAGTTCAGTTTTTATTATGAAATAGTGTTAAAAGCGGTGGTGTGTGTGCAGGTGGTGTGTAAATTGTGCCTCCTGGTGAAAAAGTCTTATGGCTTGAGGATAGAAGTTCCTTCTGAGTCTGTTTTGGCCGTAATACTTCTGAGACATTTGCTTGATTTCAGCAGGCGAAACGGACAGCTACTGGGGTGAGATGAGTCCCTGAAGATCCGTGACGTTTCTCTGGTTCTGCATCTATGATGTAGGTGTCCTGAAGAGACGGGAGAGTTGATCTGGTGCAGCGTTTTGCTGCACAGATCATTGTCTTCAGGACTTTCTGGTCCCGGGCACCAAGCTAGGATTTGATGTTCTGTGTCAGTAAGCTTTCCACAGCACCAGAGAAGAAAGTCTTTAGGATCTCTGGAGTGACCCCAGGCTTCCTCAGTGGTCTCAAGTGGTAGAGAAGCTGCCTTGCATTTTTGGACTGGACTTCTATATGTTCAGTCCATGTCAGGTTCTCTGAGATGTGAACACCCAGGTATTTAAGGCTGCTCACCCGCTCCACTGCACTCCCATTGATGTCGAGGGGAGTGTAGGACCTGCTGCTGTCTCCTGCTGAAGTCCACCACCAGCTCCTTAGTTTTTCTTATGTTCAGTTGGAGGCAGTTCTCCTAACACCACAGTGCCAGGTTCTCCACCTCCTAAATGTAGACTGTCTCATCATTGTTGGAGATGCAACCCAGTCACCACTGTGTCATCAGTAAACTTTACAGTGAAATTGGAGCTCTGTGCAGCCACACAGTCATGGGGGTAAAGGTTGCAGAGCAGAGGGATAAGTACACAACCTTGCAGAACTCCGGTGTTGAATGTGATAGTGTTGGAAACACAGCTACCCACTCTCACCATGGAAGGGTGCCTAGGCAACATCCCTTTCTCTCCAATGAGAATATGGCAGTGTGACTTAGGTTTGCAAACTTGCATTTGAACAGACCACAAAAGTCCCGGCATACTATCCTTTGGATCAGCGAGACTGGGGTGGTGATGTTTGGTCATCATGCACAGCACCATGTACAGCGAAAACCAAGCACAGCATATCACAAGTTTCACACAATTGTGTTTTGGAATTTATGGTTATGGTCTTGTAATTCTTAACACTGCACATTGTAATAACCAATATATGTATCTTTATAATATGTCTCCCATTCCATATTTATTCGCCTTACTTTATTTAATGGACAAAAATTGCACATTGTGGTAATTTAATTATCGTATAACTGGTATTACCAAATAATCAAAATGTGAGCACAAATTAATTAATTTGAGAGCTTAAATTAGCAAATGGAGAGCATGAAAAAATCAAACCATGCACATGTATTGTGGATTTCGTGAGCTGAATTTAGTATTTTGTGGACACATATAAACTAAATTGTGAGCATGATTTAGTACACTGTGTGCATCAAATGTTTTTTTTTTTTTAAGAGATCTTAGCATGAACAAATGCCCTGAAACATGAAAGAACTGAAGCAATGTTGAAGAGAAGAGTGGGCCAAAATTTCTCCAAAAAATGTGACTGATAAACTGTTAGAAAATGTTGACTTCAAGTTATTATTGCTATTATGTTACTGAATTATAGGTTTTACTTGTTTATTCCCATTTGCTCTCTCAATGTTGACTGTTTTCAGAGGTTTGAGATTATTCATAGAAGTTGGTCAGGACCACATAATTTTTATTTTGGCCTTAATAGATAAAAACATAGAATTTCTTTTTTTAACACTTGAAACGGCCATCGTCTATATTTAAAATATATTAATAAGTAGATTGATTAGCAAATCAATGAAGAATATAACAGAAAGCAACTCTGAATGTAATAATGCAAATGTAAAACTGACTGGCATGTTAGTTTTAAGATGCCCTTAGTCAGAGGCCTCTTAGTAACAGGCACCCAAAGTAGGAGCAAAGCCCTGCTGGCAATGACTACAAGGAGAAGGCAACTCCTCTATTGATTCAAAAGGGAAGTGAGCTTGAAGTACAGAATATCCTTACAGCAGATAATACACAATAGCATTTCCCTGAGGTGATTAAGGACGAGCCAGGCCCGGGGGGGGGGGGGGGGGGGGTGGCGTTAGTCAGTTCTACATGGACCTGTATTTGTCTTTAGTCATTAAGTCACAAACAAGGTTCACAATCAGGAGATTTACGTCCGGCGATGTGGAGTTGGTGCTGAGGGCAAAAGTTGTCTATGTGGCATCATGGAATCTATGTGCAGGGTTACAGTAAACCTAGTGTCTATGACAGGAAGCACAGAGCAGAAGAGAGGAAGGGTCCTGCGTGGGGTGGCAGGTCATCACAGGGCATCCATTCTCACATACAGTCACACAGGTTGCAATTCAGGGACACCAGTTCAGAAGTGGGTGGATCGAGACTGAAAGCCTTTCCAGCTCTGCTACCCTCATGGAGGTGTTTGGTCCTTTTATCTTGAAAGCTAGTTGCCCCTTGATCCAGCAACCACTAGCATTGCCTCTAGGGGCTGGAGGTTAAAGTGGAAAATTCACAGAAAGCACAGTCATGAAGAGTGTCCCTCTTGTTGAAAAGATTGTCAGTAATGTAACCTATAAAATAGCAGCTTCCCACAGACTCAAAAAAGATCTTGCCTTGCAGGCAAAATTATCATACTGATTATTATAATGATCAAATTCAAGTGGAAATAGAACTATGCATAGAGACATATGTCTTCCCTTTTGCCCTTTTACATTTGAACTAATTGGTTTGCTGTCGATTATGAGCATGCACACACACACACACACAAACACACACGCACACACACACACACACAAACACACACGCACACACACACACACACACACACACACACACAGGTTTGTAATTATATCTTTGTGGGGAAAACTCTAATCACAGCATGATGACCTTAACCCCTACCCAGCCCTAACCTTAACTATAAGCAATCAAACAAAATATGAGACTCTTCAGGCGTTTTTACTTTTTTGATTGCATTCACAGATCTTTGTGAGGACCCAAAAAATGGATTAGAGGATATATTGCAAAAAAAAATCCATGTCTGTTGAACCATGGAACTCAAACAGGTGTAGTCAGTTCACCCTCACTTAAGAGTACTAAAGCCATTTAATCACTTCCAGATTTAATGCTGAAAAAGGAAACACCCTGAAATGTTGGGCCACCACTGTAAGGTTACACCATGTCAAATTTTTTGCTGAGTAAAGTATAGAAAGAGCAGAAAAGAAAAGTCTCAGCACTGGAAAACTGGAATAACCTTTTTATGTCATACAGGAAGACGTATCCTGTCGACAAATGCTGAAGCAAAAACACAAGGGAGCCCATTTAGCCTTTGCCAAGAACCACATCAACAAAGGTGCAGATTTTCAGGAATCTCTCTTCTGGTTGGATGAGACCAAAATCATATTTTTGGATCTGATGGCATCCAAAAGGTACAGTGCACTTCAGAGGAGGAGCTCAGTGATAAGAGCATGGTTCCCATAGTAAAGCACAGTGTTGGAGTTCTTATATGGGGATGTATGGTGGGGAGAACTGCATCTTTAGAAAATTTTGAATGGAAAAGCTGTGCAGTGTTAGTCCTCAAACATCGAGGCACAAGGATCATCCTGTACCAGTTCAGTCCAGTGGTACAGGATAGGTATAACAGCACCCTATGAACTAGTACACTGACTGTCAAGAACAATCACTCCAGTGCTATAAAGCAAGGTTTCTCAACCCAGTCCTCGGGGACCACCAGACGGTCCACGTTTTTGCTCTCTCGCAATTGGCAGGGAATTGGGAGAGAGCAAAAACATGGACCGTCTGGTAGTCCCCTAGGACCGGGTTGAGAAACCCTGCTATAAAGTAATAATGGACATTCTAAGTATTAGAATGTTGCCTGTATGCAGTATTGCAGTGGTGGCTTAATGGTTAGGGGGGCACACACACTTGTAATTGAAAGATTGTTGGTTCAATTCCCCAACCAACAAGACACCGCTGAGGTACCCTGAGCAAGGTACCGCCCCCTAGTACTGCTCCCCGGGCGCTGAATTAGCTGCCCCCTGCTATGTCACATACTGTATGGGTTTAATGCAGAAGTTACATTTTGTTGTTGTGTGCTGTGGTGTGTCAAAAATGATCACTTAAATTTAAAATTTTATCAAGGAAGTACTTGTCTTTATAATAGTGGACCTAAGCAATGTTGCACATCTTAGAAAAATTGTCAAAATATTCTATGTCACTGTTCAGTACACGTTTAATACAATTTAGTTGTTACCTTTCAATTAATGATTATTTAGGAATAGAAATTTATCTTTCTGTTTAGAAGGGGTGTATTCATTTATGCCGCATACCGTATATCAACAAAATGCAGACTAAGCATGTATAATTAGTTATATACAGTATCCATTCCTTATATTCATTTGTTTTTTATAGTACAGTTATAGTATGATATACGTGAATTTGTATTGCATGTACTGCATTGTCCTAACATTCCAGAGTTTGAGCCCAAACTTTGCACTAATTCAAAATATCTTTCTAAAGGGGGGGGGGGATACAAAAAAAGACATGGAATTCCTCCCCACCCAGATACACTTGCAATATATAGGTCAGAAAGTGATGCGATTATGTGTGTTGTACTCTGATGTACTCTGTCACACCATCTGTCAGTCGTCTCCTCAGCCGGCTGCAGATCACTCTTCACAGAGCTCATCATAGAGCTGTCTGCAATATATACAGTATGAACTTAGTGGATGGCCACCCCAAGCATTGGGCACCTGGGGGGGGGGGGGGGCGGCAGTAGTGTGGCATTCCAGCTTCCTCCCCAACAGCTCTAACAAATACAACCTTGAGTAAACAGCAAACAAGCTACCCCCAGATACAGCACCCCCCCCCCCTTCCCCATGCAAGCCACTTCTCTTTTTCATCTCATCTTATTTCCACTTGCTTCCCCGCCAGCAGCACAGCTGGCCCTCTTATTCTCACTGCTTATGTTAGTGGGATGAGAGCCAGCTGTGTTGCATTAGCAGGGAGTGGAGTCACTGGAAGTACTGGTGCGGAGACAAGCTGCTCCCCTCTGAGCCTAGTGGGAGATGCATCATACCTCTGTAATCAACAAATCCCATTCATTTACCTTCTTAATAAAAAGTCTGAGCAGTGAGCAACTCTTCAGGATGTATATATACTGCCTTCAGAATAAGAGCCAAAAGGCTGCCAGTGTGACAAAAGGCACAGCTATAGTACTAAGGAGTTTAGTATTTAACCTAAAATGCTTCAGAGAGATGGAATCCAGTTAGGCAAAGTATGTCTACTACAATGCAAGTATATCTGTCGCTCAGGGAAATGCACTATGCCTGCTGGAAGGTTAAAATCCTCACTCAGAAATATTGTAAAGGTTAATTAGTTTTCTATGTTTAAAGTAAAAGCCCCCAGCAAAATGCTATATCTACTATGAAGAATACTGAATAATCAATTATAAGCATGTTGACATGAAGGGTATATAAGGGTATGTAAATCAGTATAGTCAGAAATTAAGTTTGTCATTTTATTTATTTATTCATTCATTTATTTATTTGACCTTGGGAGACTCTCTGAAATTGTTAAAAAGCCGATGACAGATATTGGAGGCTGTTCCTAAATTAACAACAGGTGTCGGTTTTTCTGTTTGCCACAGCAGTGTGTGTATCATCATGAACTCGTGTGGACAGTGACGGATACTATGGAAGCACAATTTCAATGACAGGCTCAAATCATGTATTTGACACTTACTAATGACTTCATCTGTGTGCTCCTGAACAGCCAAGGAGATGGTCTCCATTCACAGGTCAATAATTCATTAGCAATGTGTCAGAATGACTTCAAGCCAGTGAGTAAGAGCTGTGAACGGCTCAAAAAATACTCAAGTCGTGACATTGGAGAATGCAGGTTTAATTGGGAATGATGGGGAGAATTAAGAGACTTTCTCTCATATACACCTCATTGTTCTTTTGCATTATTTCTTTCATTTGTATGAAAAATGAAAAGTTAAATATGTTTAATATGATTCATTTCATGCTACCACTGTCTTCACCTAATTTGTCCATCTTCCAACTAATCCTTCTTAGAGTTATGGGGGAACTTGAGCGAACCCGCCTCGAATAATTCCCAGGCCTATGGCAAAATGACTTCAACCGGATCCCCATGATATGCCACCCTCCCACCTGGGCCCTCCACTATCTCCCCCCCCCCCCCCCCCAACTCCACTACCCCCAGCAGACCCCTCTAGACAATGATCCTGTGGTCTCATTTATCAAATTTTGCATGAATTTCATTTTGCACATATAAACAGAAAATAGCATATGCAAAAAAAAAACAGTTAAAAATGGATTTGTCAAACCTAGCATAGTCACATATATACAAAATCCGCCCCATCCCCCGTCCCGATAAATCCAAACTGTAAATGGGTGTACGTGCACAAGTCTGAGATCCTTCCAAGTTGCCATTCAGAAATTACCATAAATGGTCAATGCAAATGACCTATGTGCTCATATAATACATAAATCAAGCCATTCTGGTGCAAAGTACAGCCCGTCCATTTTTTGTAAATGTACACATTTTTTCCCCATCAAGTTATATTTCATGCCTCCCAGTTTATGTGTGATAAGTCTTGTGCAGACATATTGGGATTCTTTTTGTGCTTATGCAACTTTAATAACATGAGACCCTTGGACCTGAGTATGGCACAAATACCATTTTCTTATTTTTTCAATTAAATCCATGTAACTATGATATCTGCTGGTCTGTTCACGATAATGACCAAATTGTACACATCCTGCATTTCGTTGTATTTTCTTTTGCTTTGATGTATTACAAAGACGTACATAAATGTGATTGCTCTGCAGCAGCAAACAGGAGCTGTAGGTTGTCGCTATGTAAAATAAGCAGTAGCCGAAATATATGGCTTTTTTATAGTGTGTTCCGTAACAAAATATCCTACCCAGTTCAATCTAGTGAAAATAACAACCAAAACACTACAGTGTTGCAATGCTTCTTAATGTGACTGCTACGGCGATCCTAATGTAGTTATTGTGTCTGGTAACTTGAGTGCTATGCCACTCAAGGTGCTTGCTAAGGTGTTGCTAGCTGATTGCTATTATTTTGCTAAGGTAGCTAAGGTGGTTGCTATTGTGTTGCTGTGGTGTTGGTAACGCGATTAAGGTGGTTACTGAAGTTTTGCTAAAGTAGGTAAGGTGTTTTTCTAAGGTATTGCCAAGGTAGAAAGATGGTTGCTAGTGTGTCACTATGTGATTGCAAAAGTGCTACTGAGGTTGTTAAGGGGGTTGTTAGAGTGTTTCTGTGTTGTTGCTAGGTGGTTGCTAGACTGTTGCTATGGTGTTGATAAGGTAGGTATGGTACTTGCCATGGTATCTATTTGGGATGTAATGGTAAACAACATATAATAATTAGATAGAAACGTCGGTTTTGGGTTAGAACGCAATTTCAGTACAGCAATGCCAAACTGAATTTGTTTTGAAATTATTTATTATCAAAACTGCAAAAACTGTTACTAACAGTTGTAAACCAAAGGCATTGTTTCTGTCACCATGTCTGAAAAATAAAACCTAAGATATGGTTATTTGCACATTGTAAAAATGAATATGTAGAATAAATAAAAATGCAAAAATATAACTGCTTTGTAACAATCATAATTAACTAAATCCTATCTAAATCTCGTGTTCTCTACTGCCCAGTATGACTGCTTATCTGTAGCGATGAATGCTCCTATAGCCAAATAGCTAATTGTGGCCATAACCAACTCATAGCCACAATTAGCATAATGTTTTCTGTATTGGACATCTGCTTGTAAATTTAGGTACTGCCTTTGTCAAAAAAATGTATTGTTGCATTTCACTGCATGTTCCAAACTGGCACATGACAAATATGTGTAACATTATAGCCCTAGTATCTATATATTTGGTATGTATGTAAACCAGTCTGGCTTGTCAGCATGTTGGGAGGCTTGGTCTGAGTTAGTATATCAGATTTGGTGGCTGTGGCATGAACAGTGACCAAGTGGAAGTCTCTGAAGATCTAGATGCAAAAAGACAATAATGTATTCCCGGACAACCCCATCTCTCTCTTCCCTACTCATCTAATCCCTACTCATCCCACACCCCCAATCTCTAACCCCCTAACACAATGCAGATAGTATATTATATTGTCCATACAATATTTTTGCCTTTTTTTCTTTCTTTTTCAAAAGCAAAGTTATTTCAGTATTTTGAATATTTAAATGAGTGGTCTTCCCAAGAAAGGGGGGGGGGGTACACAATGAAATTTGTTGAACTAAAATACTGCTCTGTAATGAAAATACCACCATAACACTGCCAAATACTGTTATGTGCCACCACTTACTATGACTAAGGATAAGTGACAGAATTTAAACCTCCCATGATAATTGGGCAAACAAGTGTGGGGGGTCCCCTATGAGAAATTTAGTCAACCAGCTAATGGACTGCTACCAATATGATTTACCAGGTGGGGAGAGGGGTTATGATAAAGTTCCCCACAATATATTTCACCAGCTGGCTACCAGACTGCTACCAATACATTTCATCAGATTGCAATGAAAAAAAAATAGAAACTTTTTTAGCATATTCAGAAAATCATCTCACAACCCCTCACAATTATATGGCACCACACAGTTTGAAAACCACTGACCTGTGTAATGTCTGAATAAGATCCACAGAATACTTTTTCTATTTAGTGGTCTCATTAGATCTGGTTTCTTCTGTAACTGCCCTTTCCAGTATTGCAGCCACGTAGTGCTGTTGCTTCAATTTTGGGGGGGATTTGTTCCAAAATAAAATCAGGTATAGATCTCATCCATATGATGTTTTGGGATAGGTTAATATGATCAAATACAAGACAATAACTCCATCAAATACTTTTTGAGCTATCATGCTGACAAGATCAAGTGTCTGAGGCTGTCCTTTTTGTTTGTTATCGTGATATGGCACTGCTTCAATTGTTATGTGCTAACGCTCAAAATTTGATGACTTCCAGATCGCCCATTTAATGTGTCTGCAAACTTTGAAAATGATCCATCAAATACTTTAAGTTACGGTGTTTACAAGATCAAATGTCTTCTACAGCTGCCCTTTCAATCCTTCCATCCTGATGTCATCACTGCTGGCTGCTTTTTGGGGCAATTTGTTTCAAAATGCATTCAGGTGTAGATGTTCATCTATATAATCTTTTTGTGAAGTAGTCTTAAGATCAAACCAAATACTTTCCAACTTATCACATTCACAAGGTCAGATATCGTCTGCTTTTACCCTTCCCTTTGCTGCCACTTTCTCTCAAGATTTGATCAGATCCCATTTGTCACCCATACAATGACTCTGCAAAGTTTGAAAGTACTTTTTGAGTTACAGGATCGAACAGGAACAGGTTCAAGTGTCTGAAACTTATACCTTAGAAAAACCCCTTACCTACTTTTTCTTTGTTATCCCTATGCGGTGCTGCTTCAGTTTTGGTGTGATCTGTGATCTGTCTCAATATTTCATCCAGTTCCAGATCTTCATCCATATAATGTGTCTGCAACACAAAAATATCCATTAAATATATTTTGCACTAACAAGAAAGTATCTGCAGCAGCCCACCAGTCCCAAAACAGTATATATATATATATATATATATATATATATATATATATATATATATATATATATATATATTCTGCATCCAGGGATTACAATGAATGGAAGTCAATGGGAATATGGAGGGATGAGAAGCAACAAAAGGATGAGTGCAAGCCAATTCAGCTTTAAATGCATTTTTTGTGGAATGATCTGAGTGAGATCATCTTTGGTGGCCGTGGCATGTACAATGACAGAGTGGGATGACTCTCAAAAATGAAAGAAAGTCAATGGGAGGATGGTGAGATGAAAAAAATGACAAAATGATGAGTGTGCACCATTTTCAAAGCATGATGGGAGACATGGCCTGAGTTACTGTATCAAGTTGGTGACTGTGGCAAGGACAGTGACTGAGTAGGTAACCTCTGACAAATGAATGGAGGTTAATGAGAAGATGGAGGAATCAGAAAAATAGGGGGGAAGATGAGTGCGGGTCAGTTTTTCTTTATCTGGTTTTTGCATGATCTGGCCTGAGGTGGCCTAAGATTTCAAAATCCCATTTTATCTTACAGGGCCAAAATAATAATAATAATAATAATAATTAAAAAATCAACATACAATGGAGAGTGAGTTCACATATCCCTAGAGCTGTATACAAGCACACCTGTCAGGTGTAGGACAGATGAGAGGAATCTGGTTTGGGGTCAATATCTCAAAATCTGTAGGAAGAGAATCATGCCAAAAGTCAGGCTGAATTTGAGGAATTAGTTGTGTGTTTTGCTCTTCAATCACACTAATAAATAAAAATTCTAAGAAAATATAACATAGATTGTTTCTGAATTTTTTTTTGCCTGCACCATACTGTTCCATCATAAAATCTTCTATCTTATTCTGTCAAATACAGACAATATGCACACCTAGAGGCCAAAACATTAAGGACCACCCCTACGTGAGACAAATAATGTTTACCTTTTCATAAAAGTAGTGTATGTCAAAGTCTGGGATATATTAAATGATAAGCTAACATTCGGTACTCATGGTCGACATGCTGAATGCAGAAGAAATGGACAGGGATAAAGATCTGAGTGACTTTGACAGGGGGCAAATGATTATGGCCAGTCGACTGAGACAGAGCATCTCCGAAATAGGAAGGCATGTGGAGTGCTCGGTGTTAGCCTGAGTGAGTACAGGTCTACTGAGAGCGGTCTGCGAATCCACGAAGGGAAAATCCATGATACACATGCACAGTTGAACACAGGAAATAATTACACTTTGAAATGCACTCATTTAAATATGATCATTGCTATCATAAATTTTGCACTATTCCTTACGGTACACCTCTCATTTTACACATACATGCCAATAACTGAAGTATTTTGGCTAATATGACAATGACTTGAAATAATACAACATCTATAATGAGAACCTTTTTTTGTGTTTTTGTGTAGTAGGTTGAGCATCTGTAGTCAACAGCTCTTTCACAGAGGGGAGTTTGACATACAGTACTGTGCGAAACGTTTAGGCAGTCAAAGAAAATGTTCTTCATGTTTGTGTAAAAATATATAATATCAGTCCAAGTGCATCAGCTTAAACATTTCAAAACCTCTCCTAAAGAATGTGCAGCAACCATCTAATACAACCATGTATTTATTGACTGATCACTAGCACACCTTGTATGGCTAATCCATACCTCTTTGGCCTTTTTTACCTAATGAGCTGGTGGTGAAATTTAACAAAAGCATGGATTGGGAACTGTTTGGGAACTAAAGTGGTGTTGTTCTAGCCATTCAATGAGATGAAAAGTTTTTGTTAATATTAATTTGCATATATTCTGATAATAAATTGTGTTTTTTATTGATCAAATATACACTTTCTACCCAGATAAATAGCTTTAAACTTTTTTTACTTGTGCACAGTACTGTAAAAATGCACTTACTGGAATGTACTTTAAGAGATTACAGCCTACTGGTGCTGGAATGGAGCTTCTTCTCAGATGGGAGAAGACTAAGCAGTCCACGCTTCGGGTGGGAGCAGATTCCCGTGATGTTGCAATGCCCTTTTCAGGCATTGCTTTGCTGGAGGCCCTCGATGGAGGAGAGCTGGGCTTCCATGATGTAATGGGCACTTTCCACCACCATTGACACCATGACACTGCTGGCCAAAATGCTCTCAATATTACACCAGTAAAAGTTATTCAGGATCTGAGGTATAACAGGTTTGAGAATTGATCATATTCATCAGGCAGACCTTCTGCCCAAAGCAGTCTGGAGACTAAAAAGCCCTATTATGTTTTCAGTTAAAATATTCAGGGATGGTGCAGAACTTGACAATTTTAGGTTTCTTTTGATAGCCTTTTTTGCATTTCTAATTAAAATAAGACATGAATATTCATATGAGTCACTTATATGCTACTTTGCTGTATTGTAACAATGTATTCTTCTTTTACTTTTTATTTTGCACTAAAATTGCCATTGTGATCTGGAGTAACATGTGGATAACAGTTCTTTCAGATTTCCTCATCCGCTAGTCCCTCTGGTTCATCTTACGGAGAGCTGTTGCTGGCTCCTGGGAGTTTTACTTTCTGAGGGCAGAATGAAAAATGATTGGTTCAGAGAGATAACCAAACAAACTTTAGAGGGGGTGGGTCCAAGGAACTAGAGGAGGCGGGGCCAACCAATCAGATGTCTTGGACCTACCTCCACTTCAATCTGATTGGTTATCTCTCTGAACCAATCATTTTTCATTCCGCCCTCAGAACATTAATGTGTAAGTAAAACTCCTACGAGCCTGTTGATGGCATCAGTCAGGTGTGTCATGAATCCCTGTAAACAAAGGTAGCGTAATAAGAGAGATATTTAATCTGTGGTCCTTCTACTTTTCTCCATGCATAAGTTGTAGCAGAGCTTGATCACTGACATCAAAGCTCCTTGCAGGATGCTGAGTGGTAATGAACTGTTGCTTGGTTACTGGGTAAGTCGTTTCCTTTCCCAGCCCTCTCTGAGTGTTTTCTTATGTAGTGCTGCACTGGCCAGAATTCAGCTTCCCTGCCTGGCACAGCAGGAAGCAATCAGTCCATCCTTAAGTGCGGCTCATCCACACAGATGTCTGGCAGGGCCCGGCCGTCCACACCGGACTATTTGCTGCCTTGACAAAAAAAGAAAGTGTTAAAAAGTGTGGTAATTAAACCCTGTTCAAAAGAAAATTAGCTGCAATGATTTCGCATGATGTTAATCTACTTGGGTTTTTTCAACACCTTGTAATGCCTGGACAGGGGGAGGGTCCAAGTGTAGGAATAAGAAGTTTACTTCCAAAATCAAAGTCCAAAGGGAGACAAAGGGCTGAAAACCAGGTACAGGCACACAAGGCAAATAAAAGCAAATTGTGATCTGAAGTACAGAACTCAATACGGGACGTACAGGGCAAATAACAAAATTCAAACTACTGTACAAGATGAAGAACAAGAATACTAGGATGTAGTCAATAGTTCATGACAGGGACCAGAACATGGTGGAACATTCAGTATTTCACAAAAGATTTAATTGAAAAGCAGGTGCTACCGTGCCAGTTAAATCAAGCAAATAAGATACAGCTGCACCTTCGTATTCAGGGGACGGGGAAGAGTAAGCCGCTGGGTGTGGCTGGATTGATGCTTGGCTTTATGTGAGCATGTTAAACCTGGAAGGTTCCCATAGTCCCGTCAGGACCAGCTAGACTGTTTACGGATTGGTTTTTAACGTATGATTGCATGTGCATGAATGTATCCTGTGAAGGACTGACATTTCATCCAGGGTATTTCCTAGCTTTGTACCATATAATGCCCAAGTTAGACTCCAGCCCCCATTGACCTTGAACAGGATAAGCTCTTGGAAGATGGAGGGATGGACAGATGGATGGAAGGAGGAAATAACTTTGTCTAAGAGTCTTAAACATGTATGCCTTTACTGTTTTCCTCCGATTCTTATTCCGATCATGGCCATGTTTTTGACTCATGATTCCCACAGCAGATTAATAATTAATCAGCAATGACTTACATGTCCTTAGTATTATGAATCAAACTGTCAGCAGATGGGTAAACAACCAGTTTTATGTTTGCTCGTCTATATTGGACACTGGCAAAAAAATACGAATAAAACAGCGAATAAAACCACAAATCACAAATTCAACCCAACAAGTCAAATTTACTTCTAACTATTCTGTGGAAGAACACATATACTGTAGGTGGCAATGTATGGCAGATGGTTATAACAGAGTGGGACATGGTATAAAGACAGCATGATAGACATGACCAAAGTAATGCAGACTAATGTGATTTTTTTAGGTGAACTTCAGTCCAGTCCACTCCAGTGGTTCCTGACTGAGGTTGCCTGGATAAGTAAAAATTGACCATTTTTCGTAAAATGACTAAAATCAATTAATACGCACTTAGCTATAAGCCAGAGAAACTCAATTGGTGGACTCAGGAAACAATTTAATCCAGAAGAGGAACACGCGATTGGTCCCACCACCACTCGATGATCTACCGCCCCCCCCCCAAGTCTGCAAAATATCCCACCAACCCCCAGAAAACTATTCGGAGCAGTGGACCTTGTGTTGCTGATGGAATTTGCACCTCTGGGAAAATGATTAAATAGCCCTGCTATAAACAGTAATGTATGTTTGTTTTTAAACTCCATTAGATATATAATGCTGTACAGTCTTTGACTTACTCTGACATAATTGGGCAAAAAAAAGCACCAAGATCACTATCCTAAATACTTTACTATTTAGATACAATAAATGGTATGTAATGTAACATGTTAAAACATAGTGCGTCAATTACTGTACATTATTGTGTGGAAAGGTTCAGATAGCAGCTTTTAAAATGATTGCATTGACGCTGTAAACCTTTGTAATCGAAAGCAATCTTTGTATCAAAAATAAGCTTTTTTGAGTTGCGTGTTTGACCTTCAACTTTAACTGATTTAATAATGTTTTCCTCATTATTATTTAAATATTGTGAAGCTGTGGCAATGAGTCAGGTACCAGATAATGGTTAGTTGGTATCTGTTGACAAATAAATTATCAGGACCAATGAGACCAGTTACTGTACAGTATGTCAGCAAATAAACCATGTTTTCATATACGGCTTTCTTGAACAGGATGTGTTTTCATAAGCTGAAACTGTTTTATGCATGATTTGTGTTAAAGTGCATGATGGGAATGACAGGACTGAGCTCAGAGCAAAGCTCAAATCTTAATTAAGTCCCAGGCGACAGAGGTGTAACACAGGGTATTATTTTGGCCCGTGATAGCTCCATGTGGTAAGAATTGAACAACACTTAAGCAGAAACAGTTGTGTGAGCTTGTCTAGTTTGTGTGAATAATTGCACACAGTTCAACACAATAATTGTGCAATTTGTCCATTCCAGCAATTGGAGTTTGATCAATAGGTATTGCAAGGTCAAACAAATGGGACTTATGTATAGGATTTTAAGGTACTATGTGTATCCCATAAATATCTCTCTTGACTTGATTATATTGAGAGTTTTGCTCTTCATGGAATATTGTTTTGTCTACCAATTATTCTGATACCGTCCCTGATGATGAGTGAAGTATTACTAGACAATTGCCCTGCTCAATTCAGTACATAATTATGATACTAATGAATCTGGTACTAATGCAATTTGGCCATGTTATACCAGGTTGTTTTGCAACTGTATCTAAGGTTTTTTTCACACCAGCACTTTTTAGTCCAGTCAAAACAGACTCTGGTTCAATTTTTTATTACTTGGTCTAGCAGCGAGGTACGTTGCCTTCTTGAAATCTGGGCAGATGACTACATCTGTCAGCTCTGAAAAACAGCTTATAAAAAGTTTTCAAAATGTTCAGTCAATGGCTGGAGAGAGGATTTGACCGGTCGAATGAACAGTGCCATGTGAAAGGAAAGAAAGAAAAAAAAAAACTGGAGGCAACAACACGTAAAAGTGAGAGATGTTCAGCCTCATAGCCCAGTGCACAGGATCTTCTTCTCCTGTATTTACATTTTTGCTCCCGCCACAAACAAATCCAACCAATAAGCAGAATGAGCTTTCTCACATGGATGGTAGTGGTGCATTGTAGATTTGTTTTTTCTCTGTGTAAAAGTAAATCGTACCGAGGGGAAAACAGTACAAGTTTACAAACTCATCAACTGATTTGGATCAGAGAAACTGAACTATAGGTGTGAAAACGCCATAAAAGACATTTTGAGTCACCTGTAATAGGCATGGGCTACTACACAAGTGAACATTATATGAAGCAGACACAATGTGCTTCACAGTATAATGGCTGCATGTTCCTTTTCTAGTTGGACTGTAATCATACAGTATAATATTTCAAAGGGAAAAAAAAGTTACTCATTTTATCATATTTGAGGAAAATGCACAACGTTCAGCAACATTAGTTTTCACAAACGCGAACTGAATAGCCTAGGGGTGCAAGACACAAGCAACATGCAAACGCTGAACCACTGCATTACATATGAGTTAGAAAAAACTACTGCAAGGTGCTCATGTAATACAGGCAAGCCCAACAATTTAAACAATAGATCAGAAGCTTTCAACACCTGTATGAAATGCATAGATGATAAGTGTAAAACAGGCACTACGAGCATGGTGTCACTCACTATATGTTGCTTCACGTGTGATTACTTTCTGAAACATTGTACAAATATCACCTGCTAAGGAGCTTATGTGAGCTGTGTGCTAACTGGCTAAAGAATGTTTTCTAATCTTTGCAGCCTCTGCACCGTAGAAAAATTGCATTAGCATATACAAAAGGGTAAACTAAGCAAAGTCAATACAGAAAATGCATAAAGTGATATAATTCTTCCAAGATGGTTGCAGCCTACATCAAATCCACATTATATTAAGCGCAGTCCAAAAAAATGCAGAAAACATACTACCACCCAGCAAATCCAGGACAATACAGGAAGGGCCAGAACAAGGGACAAGGTCACCAATCTGTATGTGGGTGCTCCTTCAGATGGCCTGGGAGAAAGATGCCAAAATTGATGATATTCAGCATACTATGCATCTCCCGGGGCTACCTAGGAACCTTATCCTATATTTCACATTTGCAAGCCATTTCTATTGTGTACCTAAACTGGTTGCATATCCCACCCAAAACAATGGACAGGTTTGGACCCATACCAGATCCAAATCTTGAAAGAGTTTGACCTTTTATTCTAATCTTTTCTCTGTCTCTCTTGTGCTCTTCCACATTTTCTCTGACACTGGACTAACGTCTGCTGCTACAGCAATACCTCATATGTATCTTGGTCTGGCCTCAGTGATATGGTGTATTAGTGGAACTTAGAGCTTTCTTCCCAGACTCACTTCTGTAGTCCCAAACCAGCACTGATCACCCAAATAGGATGATCTCTCACATGTGCAAAGGATCACAAACACTGGAATCTTCGAAACTAGGCTGAGGTACAAAATCAGCAGAGGCAAAGGCAGAGTCAATAGACAGGCAGATATTCAATAGAAAAGAGGCAGACTATCACAGGCAAAGTTATCTATAACACAGGGCAAAACTCAGAAACAGGCAAACAGTCAGGGATCAAACACAGGACCAGGAGGAGCAGAAAGGAACAAACGCAAAAGAGCTTGACAGGGACACTATTGAGACAATTGGGAGTTAGGGAACAGAGATTTAAATTTACTAGGGAAGAGGCAATCAAAGAGGAACAGGTGAAAGTGCTTGACAAATTAAACAAGCCGACTGGTACTCGCAATCAGGTGATCTCTGGGAGTGGGAGACTGGAGACACAGCCAAAACACAGGTACAGGTAACAGTGAGCCAGGACGCCACTAGGGGGCAGCAGGAACAGGAGAAACCCTGACAGCAATCATCACCTTCAAAGTTGCATTCTAGCTCTGGGGATTGTAGGCAGTTGTCGGTTTCTGGACGACCCCCACTGTTGACATAGGGTATGTGGGACATATGAGTTCAACTCCCTACGGACTTAACCCACCCACTTGCTGTAGCACCACATATACAGTACATGCTTATTCCGCTTAGGGATTTTAGAAAGGAGTCCCATGATATATATCGACAGCGTGAAGCCTGCTTCCACCACATGGCTAGACAGGAGGCATCCTGGTAGCTTTGAGATACATAGCTTATACTTTCAGCCGACCAAGGATTTTTTGCAGTACTCCTATACCTCCTGTTATACTTGCAGCCAGTAAGCAATGGCTTCATCCTACAGTACCTAGATGCCTGTTCAAGGGTTTACAGAGAGCGCAATTTGGAATTTTTTCTCTCATGCTTGTTCCACCTCGCATTTTGGTACCCTGGTGAAGCAATGTCCAAATTTCATTATACAGTTGATAGTAGATTGTGCTTGAACCTCTTCAACAGGCCTCTGGGTGCCTGTGTCATCTTTCTGTGCCTTTACCTAGTCCACTGATAGCTTGGCTTGCTTAGTTGTGAAAATGTCTACAGTATTGCTGATGTTCCTGAGGGACTCCATCTGGCACCATTTCAGTAGATTACATTGAAATCAACTTTCTGAAGTCTGATTGCCCAGCAGCAATGAAGGCTGAAGGTGATTGAATACCCATTTAAGAACTATATGGTTGATTACCATTTCTCTATGGCCTGAAGTACTGCCAGACGCTTTCTTCTATGCTGAGTAGTTACACTCAGCACCTTACAACCCCAAGAAGACACAGGGTATCACATGCTCTTCTGCCCTTGACTGTTTGGTAAGCAGCACTCCTAGCCCAAATTCACTCACATCTGCTTGCACTCACAAAAACTGAGTGAAGTCAAGTGGAACCAGTACTGGAGATGCCAAGAGTACTTGTTTGATGCCTTACATTGTATCTTGAATACTTCAAGCACCTACATATTTTATTTATGCTGACAGTCCTCGAATGAAGAGTTATATGCACTGCATTTTTAGACATTTCAGGAATTTTTTTGTTAAAAAATGTCCTCAAAAATTCTGTTCCTGTCTACATCTATACAGCAATGGTGATACATTTCCTTGGTCCTGTGAAAGACACATTGATCTACCATACCTGGATGTATATGACCATACATTCACTTTAAAACAAAGGACACAAAGAATAAAATTCCTATTCCTTGGTGTTTTAGTGCCACAACAAAAACACACATTCGGGTAACAAAACGGTAGCATGCCAGGCAATTTGAAATGAAGCAGAAGACATGCATGAAGGTACTGTAGAATTTAACCAAAGGAACAATGTTGTCTTCTAGTTTTTTGAGAACCAGTTGTCACAGGGGTGTTCCGAGCACATGGCACTGGCAGTCAGAATTAAGCCAAGCAGATGCTCACAGTGGTTCAGAGAACTTCATAGAAGAGCTTTGATGGCTGAACACTGCCTGAGGAAAACAGCCACCTGAAGTTCATACTTAACAAGGAGGTAGTTCTCAGCAAGTATATTCATGGGGTGGAATCAGAACCTAGAAGCTTCCAGAGGACTGGGGTCTCCTCCTGTGCCTTGTCAAGAATATGACACGATTTATGTTTTTTTGCATCTACTGTGACTTTAAAACCAAAGACCAGATATTACCACTAACACTTACAATAATTGCTCTTAAAGTCAAGTCAAAGCTTTTGTTGTCAAATGTATAGTTATACTCAGTAGAATGTCCAGTGAATTGCATGGTTGTGTAGGTCCATGACTCTGAAAAAGGGGATATATAGGATATAAATAGTCATAAGTATACAGACAAGACATTAGACATTAAACAATAATAATAAATAGTGTGCTATTGGCAGTGCGGTAAAGGTCATAGACCAGGGGTTGCCAAACTTTTTGACCAATAGTCCACATCAGATATTTCTTTAAAGTCAGAAGTTCAGAACAATTTTCAATAGCAAAGCAACATTTCATTTTACTTGAATGAATTCACAATAACTTTTGATTAAATATATAATAACAATGGGAATTTAATGTAAAGACTGGTGGGGGGGGGGGGGGGGGGGGATTATGTGTGCGAAGTTTGGTGGTTCTACGTTGTATTTTTGTGCTTTACACCACATTAATTATTAATTATTACTTCATAAGTAATAATTCACATCCAGGTGCTGCTGATCAAATGCATGTGATTTATTGATGATCAGCAAGTGTGACCACCTCTATAAAAGCATACATTCTGGTCAGTTGCTGTTAATGGAGCATCCCGGGGGGTGTTAACACAATGCCAAGCAGAAAAAACTTCTTAGAGAAGCAATTGCTGCTGTCCATCAATCTGGGAAGGGTTATAAGGCCATTTACAAACAATTTGAAGTCCATTATTCTATAGTGAGAAAGATGATTCACAAATGAAAAACATTCAAGACAGTTGCCAGTCTTCCCAGGAGTGCACGTCCCAGCAAATTCACCCTAAGAACAGACCGTGCAATGCTCAGAGAAATTTCAAAAATCTCAGATAAACAGACTGCATTTATATAGCGCTTTTCTACTCCTACGAGTACTCAAAGCACCTTACAATACATGCCTCACATTCACCCAAACATAAAGCAGCGGCAGAGGCTGCAGTGCAAGGTGCCAACCTGCATGCCAGGAACAATTTTGGGTTCA
Organism: Paramormyrops kingsleyae; assembly: GCF_048594095.1. Taxonomy (NCBI): domain Eukaryota; kingdom Metazoa; phylum Chordata; class Actinopteri; order Osteoglossiformes; family Mormyridae; genus Paramormyrops; species Paramormyrops kingsleyae. The sequence goes on along the minus strand of NC_132802.1, from coordinate 27,537,033 downwards.
GTGTCTTATTCAAGGATGGAATCAGGAGGAACCAAGGCTCAAACCTGTGACCATCTGGCTGCCAAACAATAGCACTACCTCCTCTGCCACTATCATCCCCTGACTTGCATGTCAGACGCTACAGGCTTCAGTTAGCATGTTAAATGTTAAAGTTCATGACAATACCCCGCACAGCGGGAGTAGCGGCCAGAAGTCATACTAGGCGGAATTGGCGTGCAGAAAAAAAAATGGAAAATGAGACCCCAATGAACACAATTTGGACTTAGTCCTCTTCATTCGTATGTCTGAAAGTTCGTAAGTTCAAAGTTTGTAAGTAGAGCAGCGTCTGTACTTAGTTTTTCCACACATGGCTTCTCCATTTTGCTTCATTTTTGTTAAATAAATAATGATATGGTGGAATCTGTTGTGTGTTGTTTTATACCTGAGGTTAGATTTTAGAATCTGGTAAGGATCTGATGATTTTTTTATTGTGTCCTGATACATAGAACCATAGAACTGAAAGAGGGTGTGCTTTCTTTTTCACATGACTTTATATTGCAGTGATATTCTCTTTTAGTATTGGTTAAGCCTTAAGCAGCATGGTAATTCCAGTCATTAACGATGCTTTTAAGTTAATTCATATATTCTTTTTTCCCCCGTAGAAATTTCTAATTTTGTGTTGGTTTAACTAATATTGTCATTTAACAGTCAGCATGTGGGCTTTCCTGAAAATTTCTCTGCCAAAGTAAATTAATTACATTACTTTCCAGTCCCCCTCCCCTACCCCAACACACAGCCCCATAAAATCAATCAGAGAAAGTATCTACATCCTGCTGGCCAGGTGGCATTATTCTCTGGCACTAATTAGGTTTTCCGTATTCCCAACTCATCTCTCATTGGCTATTGACAAGATTAATTGCTGCCCATCGCATGCCGAGTGGAAAATAAATATGATTGTTATAACATGGAAGAATTATTATGTCTTGAAAGAATATCAGGGATGCCTACTACTTCTAAGGAACAGGCAAAGGGAAGGAAAGAAACAGGTCCTGAGACAGCTGAAAAAATATTTCATGTTTAACAGTCTATCCCATTGGGAACTGAATCAAAGACATCAGTAATCAGGAGGCAGATTGGTCATTCGAATGACCCTAGACCAAGGGTCTCCAACTCTGGTCCTGGAGGGCTACCATCCAGTAGGTTTTCTATCCTACCTAGCTTCTGATGAGCCACACTAGTTCTCAGGTAAATTCCAGGAACAGGTGTGGCTCATCAGAACCCAAGTGGGACAGAATACCTACTGGATAGTAGCTCTCCAGGACCAGAGTTGGAGACCCCTGCCCTAGACCCAACCTACAGGAGTTAGCTAACCTGCTGCTCTGATGGACACTCATATAATCACAATAAGCTAAGCTAAAAACTGCACGCATTAAACACCATGTGGTTGCCGAGTATCTTAAGCAAACAACAAGCCCAAGGTGTGAAATGGTGGTATTAACCTGTCATGACTAGGAACCAGCCAGCTAACAGGAAACATTCCCAGAGCTTTAGCCAACAGTATGTGAAGGTCTTCTCAAAGTTGGCAGAGAATGTTCTTACTGTAACATTATTGTAATGTTATTTGCACGTTGTATGTTTTAACAAAGATTTTGTTGATGTCAGCATGATAGCATTATTGCTTGAACATCCTTAAATGTAATTAATGTTAAAAACAATCATTTAATAATGATGAGTGTGCTATATGAGTATATTTTAAGCTCCTAGTCCAGCCTTGAACATATGACCTTTGACATATAAAGAAACACTATGACCCGCTGCTCTACCATACCCTTCATCTTCTTGTTTTGTTCGTCTTACCTGAAGTAGTAGTTCTGTGAACATCAGTACAACTGGACACTTTGAACGGTTCCACACCTTAATCGTATTCGGTAAATGTTCCTAGAACGAAAAATTGCAAGTGCGACATCTTCAAGTTGGGAAGTTGTTGATGACCCTAATCTTTTCTAGATCAGTATGGACCTCATCAGAGCTAATGATATGGCTAATGAAATGGAGAAAAGTCTATTAAATGACTTCTTTAGGTTGAGTCCACATCATATAGGCAGGACATTGCAGCTGATAGAACACACAGATGGTCCTCTTCACTGTGGAAAAGCAGCACATTTTTATATAATACAAAACAGCACCAGCATTTTTTGGTTTGGAGAACAGCCTCTGTCAGACAATAGATGAGGCAGGGGCGTAAGATCCGGGGGACGTGAATTATGGAACTTTGTCTCCCCCCCCCCCATATCAAACTGTTGGAATGAGGCAACAGCATTTTTTAAACCAAATGGCAGCCCCCTACGTATTATAGAAGTAGTCATTACTGCCTTTGAGGGCAAATACTGCTGGACTTAGTGAAGAGGTGGACTCCATGCCAGGACTCCTACATAATCCAGAACTTGTAGAATGGGCTATCCATCTAGGTTTAAATGAATCTTGGCACTGAGCCCCCTGTTGTCCACACTGAAACACAAACCTCCATCCTTCTTCATGATTAAGACCCCTGGAAAACGTGCCATGTTGTCAATTTCCCTATCAATAAATTTAGCCTTTTCAAAGGAGATATGGCCTTGGTAATGGCAGGTGTTTCCAGCTTGAAACTCATAGATTTTCGGGCTGGACGGTTTTCTCTTTTCTTCAGTGGTTGCTGGTGTTGCTTTGGTTATATTGCACCTGCTGGATAAGGTGCTTTTGAATCTCAATGAGCTTAGATGTGTCCTGATCAGGAGATGACAAGTGTGGTATCAGCAGTTCCAGAGGACTTTTAAGGTGATTTCTGTGGGAAAATATCCTGTGGACTCATGGAGTTCATTGCATAATGGAGCTCAATGATCCATCTACCCTAACAGTGTTCTCCTCCATCTGCTCAGCTGTTGCAGTTGTGGTTGACCCTCTTTGTGTGGTTACAGTTTGAGGCCCAGATTAGACATGAATGAACAGATACTTGGCTTAGCTCAGATGTGATGTATCTTAGAATGAGTTTTCTAGTATTTTTATTTTGTTATTTCATTGTTTTGCTTCTGTTATGCAAAGCAACAGAGGTTATTATGAATAAAATGAATTATTTTAGTGAAGCAAATGAAGTTTACAACCCCAACATTGAACCAAGTTGCATTTTCCATGTTCTTAACTACCACACAACATTTTGCAAATTAAATACACATGTGGATGGATTATAAAAATGTAAAAAGCACAGTATAATCTACATATATAGTTAGGCAAGGCAGGTTTATTTATATAGCACATTTTCAAACACAGAGGTCATTCAAAGTGCTTTACCTGAAACAAGATCAAATACAAGGCAATTAAAATAACAGTGTCTCACGCCCATAGGTGTGGGACGTAGCCGCTGTGGGCGATCTCCCACGCTGACAATGCAAAGTATTGTTGCCATGTTCCGGAACATTACCAAGCATTCTTTTGTCTTTTGTCTCTCCCGTTTTCCCTGCCTGCTGCGTTCTGCCTGCCTGTCTCGCCTACCCTGCCTGCCTGCCCTCTCCCACCTGCCCTGCCTACCCAACCTGCCTGTTCTACCCCATCATCCCAGTCTGCCTCGCCTGACATCCCTACCTGACCCATCTCCATTGATCCCCCTTCCCCGTCGTCTTCTCATCCCGTGCTTACCTGAAGGACTGACTCCTCAGGCTCTCGACCGCCCGCGACCGTCCCGACCACGATTCCTGATACCTGTCTTGGCTTTGTCTGCGCCCGGCTTGTCAAGTAAACCACTGGCTTGTCAAGTAAAACACTGGTCTCCCACAACACGGGGTCTGCCTCCGAGTCGCCTTCTGTTCATTACACAGTCATTAAAATTCAAAATAAAGAACAATTAAATAAAAGTAAAAGGAAAATCATCAACGTTGATTATCAGCATAAATCAAAGGCACTGCGGAATAAAAATGTTGTCAGTATAAACTGGTAACACAAAATTTTGAATTTCTTGACCAGAAAATTATTACTTAATTTTTGCAAAGCACCTGTAGTAAGAGGCACGGGATTATCTGCAAGATACATAGTGTTTCCTTAAGCCAGAACATTCACACAGGCCACCAGCTAACAATACAACTGACAAACAAAAGTACAAATTCAGAATGTGGCTCAAACAGCCCTTACATAACTAACCATTCCACTCCAACTTCCTATAAAAGGCAGAGAAGAAGAGTCTTCTTGTTGCAAACAATTCAAATAACTAAACTAATCAAATATGAAGCAGTAAATTTAGGTGTCAGAAATGAACTAACAGTCAGTGAATGTTTCCATACTGTGACATTTTAGCTTGTAATTAAACAATCATTAAAATTAATTTCACATTATTGATTATCACTTATTTAATCAATAGTGTGTTTCTGTTTCATACAAGTTATATCATCATTTTGTTTCAGCAAAGAATAAAGATCTACTTGAAACATTGTAAAAACTATGACTATTTCTTTTTGACCAGACAGACGCCTGAATAAAGACCTCGCCTAATGCAAACTCATGCTATTATATGCAGTACAGCAGGGGAGGATGCAGCCCTAATGGCTGGGGAATTGTGGGAGGCAGATAATGGGGTCACTACAACCCAGGGACAGCTCTTTAGTACCTCTGTGGAAAATGGCAGCTACACTAACTCAAAAGCACGACAGGTTACTACTGGTGCCTGGATACCAGATTATCAGCTACAGTGGAAAAACAACTGTGAAATCTATAAAACCAAATGATGGTTTAAAAAAGCATTCTGAAGAATTGGGTGGGCGCCCCATCCTGGGTTGTTCCCTGCCTTGCATCCCTAGCTTCTGGGATAGGCTCCGGAACTCTGTGACCCTGCATAAGGCAAGCAGGTACAGAAAATGGATGGATGGATAGATGGATTTATGGATGGATGGACAGACAATGGGGAATATCAGCCTGGTTTAAGAAAATATTTAAGAACAGTATGATTCTGATGCTATAATTTCCATGTCACAGGCTAGGTAGTACACATACAGTACTGTGTTTACTTTGTTCAGTTACTCATGGATTTCTGCATACTTAATAGAAAAAAAATGAATTTGTGTTTCTATGGTCAACACCTAAATAATAAATGCTGTCTATGAAGGAACTGTATGACTTGTAGGTGCCATAGTTACTGAAATAGCATATTCTCCTTCTGCCTTCCGTACTTGTTGATACCATAGTTTGCAGTCTTTTTTTAATTCAATTTAATTTAATTTAATTGTTTTTTTACAAATTGCAATTCGGTATTCTGTTGCATACCACATAAAGTGCTTTTGCTGTTTATGGTTCTGCAATAACAAACAAGAAGTCATTTGTTGATAAGATTTTGGTATTTCTAGTTTAAAACATATTTTTTAAAATAGAACTCTCTGGACACTGAAGTTTACCAAAATTATTATAATTATTATTTTATATAGAACATTATGAGATGATAAACAGGCTCAATGAGAGTGATGCAAAGCGTTATCAACATAGAGGACAGTCTCAATGAGCAATATTCCAGGGGGAAATCTTACAGCTGCAAATCAAACAACTATGGGAGAATAATCCGTTCAAGACATCATTTGGTCAATAAAAATATTCATATTGTGAAGAATGCAAGGAAAAGGTCTGGTAGCTATATATCCTCCTTTAAAGAACCATACTGGAAGGACTGTGGATAAAGATGAATCACTTTTAAGTGAATCTACAGTCAGGACCTTTTCGATAAGTTTATCTTGGGTAACTAACCAATCATTGTGCATGGCATCTCATAGTAATAAATATTAATATGACACATACATTAGTAAATAATTTCCTGAACAATAATTAGTCCTTTTTTAATCTAACATAAGAAGGCATATGTAATGAGTTTTGACACAGACTGAATTGTGGCAAAGTGAACATATGGTGCAAGGTGAAAACACTGTCAAAAGAGAAACCGGAATAACTTTGAGGATAGGATAAGAAAGATTACATTTGAAAAAGGCAAGCTTTGGCTGACTGAGTACATCACATCCAGATGCTTGATTACAGATGAACACTGAGAGATTGGACCAATTGCCCTTGGTCACCCTTATCTCAAGATCTCCATCAAATCTTGACATTAATCAGACAAGGAGACTGTCTTTCTGCTGGTATTTGAAAAAGGCACGACCCATGGCAGGGAATGTGTGGCATGTGGAATGACGAGCATCATAAAAAATCTGACTGTATCCACTTCAGTGTTTTAACAAACAGAAACAGTATTATCTTCCGGTGGCTCACAAGGGGAAGTTACCAGCAGAAAAGAGAATGAAAAGAATAAGTAATGAATATTAGTCAGATCTATAAAAAGGATTATCATGAAGAAAGAATCTGTCATTCTTTTGAAATATTTGAAAATTTTAGTATGTCATAATTTTACACATACCATGAACCGTGAACATGGTTAACACCCCGTCATGGGTTACTCCCTGCTTTACTGTCCAAACCAAAACTATGTCTGCAGATAACTAGAAAAATTATGATAAAAAAAATATTTGTGCATAAGTGGGATGTCATTCCAACTGGGAATGTGAAACTGGAAAGGAACACATCTGTCTTGTAAAACATGATCATGATATACATGATATAAATTTTTTAACATTATCCAAGATATCAGTATGAAGCAACTACCCATATATTTACAACTGGATTTTTCAGTGTAACAAGTCAGCGTACGCACCTGTCTTAGAGGTATAACGGAGCGTCTCCTGAGATTTGAGCCAGGATCTAAGCTTCCACTCATGAAAACATCTTGCTAACTCCATGTTAACCTCACTCACCTTCCAAATGCATGGATATTTAATGCACTCACAAATTGAATTTAAATCTATGGAATGCCCAATGCAAAGAGATTGTTGACACTGTTTGTTTTGCTATATTTGCAAAAAAAGCACATGTTTCAAAACACTCATTCGTGCTATCATCCATCTTCCTGCCCCTTGTACACTACCAGACTGCAGAGAGCTTGGAGCCCAGCCTATTACAGGTAAACACTACGGATGGGATGCCAGGCAAACACACACACAATATGGGCAATTTTGAGAAGCCAGTATGCCTAACTCTATATTTTACAATATGGAAAGAAAGCTGCACCAGATGGGGAAAGCATAGGACCTCCACTCGGGCAGGATGGAACCCCCAGTCCTACAGTAGTGAAGCAGCCAGGATGCCCACTACACTCCTTCAGTATACTGCTGATGAGTATGTAGTTTGACTATACTGATTATTAGTATGTTATTTGAGTCGTCTTGCTAAAGATGGAAGAACACTACAAGTGACTCCCAGCTGAACTAATTAACAACTGAAAACCTAGATGAGCAACAAAAATCAGAGATTGAAAGCTCATCAATACATCTCTATGTGCACACTCAAATGGAGAATATTCTACAAAATAATTGTAACCCATAAAGTATTAATGGCATCTGTGGGAGACCTGCAGGAATCAAACAAGTAAAAATTTAATCAACCAGTTACTTACATCTATGGTAATGTCCTAGCTATGTTTTAAATATACTGTATGAATCAGTAAACAAATATAGTATTCAATATATTTCTCTGCGCTAGTTTAAGACACGTCGTTAGGTAGATGTATCGTTTCTTCTCTTATGTTATTTTGATTGTTTAGAATTATTAGAGCAAAACACAACATACAGTATATAAATTGTTTTATTTACGTTTGGTTTTAACCTGAATACAATTACTTAGGGCCCTTTAAAACAAAGACATTGAAACACTGAATCAAGCACTAACGCTAGACCTATACGTCCAAAGGCCTTAGAGACGCTCACATTTACGGTAAAGTATGACAACATGAGCCGTAATGTCACTAATAATATCACTAACTGTTCAGTATCGACGGTGACTAACGCTAATAGTAAATATCTGGCATTTTTCTATTCTATCCCCCAAGAGAATAAATGGTGGGTTGAAATACAAGGGAAATTATAGTGATATCTCAGTACATTTCAAAACAGAATATCTGGGTTTTATATATCGACACGCAGTTTAAAGTAAGCAGACAGTGCCTCAGTGCGTCTCAGTCGTTCTGCGCTTTTTCAGAGGAGCGCAGGGAAAAAGAGAAGAAGGAGGGGAGGGAGCGTGTGAGAGAGAGACTGGGAGACGAGGAGACTGGGAGAGGAGACTGGGAGAGCAGGCAGCGGCGGCGTGAGCAACAGAAGTACCGCGATCCCGTCCATCATCATCGCATGCAGCAGTCAGGCGTCAGGGGGTCGCCAGGAGAGCCTGCGATTGCGGGGTGTCTCCTGGTCCATAGTGAAGAAGGAATGATCTCAAGCGCCGGAATCGTGACCCTTTAAATGAGAAAAGAACTCTAAATAGCAAAGGTGGAAGAATTAAGAAGTGACTGCGTTTTTATCTATTAACTGCACATATAACCGTTTAGATAATAGGCTAATAATAACTTCATTTTTGCGACATCCCAACAGACTTGGATAACTGCGAAGAACGAAGCAACAGCTTACCCCGCCAAAGGAACACTTTGCAAAGTAAGATCATTTTCTTTGGTTATTTTATTTTAGTTTTGGGGAAATTTATAGTCAGTTAAAAAGCTGGTATCTATGTATCATATATAGACTTGCCTTATATTGCTGCTTTGACGCAGCAGTGCAATACTTAAAAAACTAGGTTTTTCCAACGCCCTACGTGTTTTTTTCCCCAGTAACCATACGTTTAATTAACGAAATTATCACTTGTTTTCGTTTGGATTTTTGACAAAATGAATACAGACAGATCCACCACAGATGTTTATTTAATACACTTTATATCGTAAAAGGCGTGCGTACAGTATGTATACATCTTTACATTCGACACGGAAAAACATTGTTTATAAATGTGTAAAGGTAAACATGCGTGTAAACGTTAAAATACACGTATTTTTGGATTTTAGACCGCACAGCAGCGTAAGAGAGCTACTGTATGACAATAAAACTGATCTTAAGACTCCCCGTATTTCAGTACTTGTATTGGCTCAACAGGTTTCAGACCTCTTGTATTGAATCTATACGTGTTTGTATTCATAAAAAAACTTAATGCTGTTTTTGAAAGCTCTAAAACATATATCGTTTTCGTTTATGATTTTTAGGTTACAGTGAGAAAGTCATTTGTAGAACAATTATTCAACGATTGTAGTATAGTATTATATACGTTTTTAAATTTGCTTATTATAGTTACTGGCAATAAATATTTAGCAATTGTATAACACACTTTACTTTTTTGTCTTTTCAAAACTCATAATAATACACATCATTACAAATTCATCTTTATAGCATAGCGATTATCAGTAAAATGTCAACGTAAATGAATCCATATAATTACAGTATCTACCATTTTTAAATTGTAAATGAGTGTTACTCATTCAGCAGATCTGTGCTTTCACAGAAAGCCGTAAAGTTGTAGAACTATAATGTGTTGTCCATAAAATAAAATGAATATTTGATCAGCTACTCAATATTATTCTGTCACAAGTTTTACACCTCTAAGATTAAACCTTTATGATTTTTGAGTCACAGCCTGTGTTTTAAACATAGTTAGATTTTTTTTTTTCAATGCTTCTTGGTACAGAACATAACCTTCACACCATGGTGTAGTCTATTCAGGATGTAATTATACTTTGGAGGATACAGACTCTGCTAGCAAATTACTTGTTTGTTGCGGGGGTATGATAATGTTTAATGTTGTGTAGTAACTGCGAATGTCAACAGCCTGAATCGGTTATTAACAACTACCTTAGGAACTTGGCTGAACGTGACTTTTTTTGTATGTGTTTTTCGTTACATAGATGGCTACTGATCTGAAGATACCCTGCTTTTAGAACAGGGTGCCCCCGTTGCCCTTGCCCATAGCCAAAGTCACCATGGCAGCGGGAGTAGCAGCGTGGCTCCCCTTTGCCAGGGCTGCCGCCATCGGCTGGATGCCAGTGGCCAACCTGCCCATGCCCATGGCTCCCGCTGAGAAGAGCAAGCGGCAAGACGAGCTAATCATCCTGAATGTCAGTGGGCGCCGCTTCCAGACCTGGAAGAACACCCTGGACCGCTACCCAGATACGCTTCTTGGTAGCTCTGAAAAAGAGTTCTTCTATGATGAGGAGACCAAGGAGTACTTCTTCGACCGTGACCCTGACGTCTTCCGCTGTGTCCTAAACTTCTACCGAACTGGAAAGCTGCACTACCCTCGCTATGAGTGCATCTCGTCCTATGACGAGGAGCTGGCTTTTTTCGGCATCATTCCCGAGATCATCGGCGACTGCTGTTACGAAGAGTACAAAGACCGCAAACGGGAGAACGCAGAACGCCTCATGGACGACCAGGAGGACAACAAGGACAGCAAGCAGCCTAATGTGACATTCCGTGAGACCATGTGGCGAGCGTTCGAGAACCCCCACACCAGCACCATGGCCTTGGTCTTCTACTACGTCACTGGCTTCTTCATTGCCGTCTCTGTCATTACCAATGTGGTTGAGACTGTGCCCTGTGGAGCCACCCCCAATCAGAAAGACATGCCCTGTGGTGAGAGGTACACTGTAGCATTCTTCTGCATAGACACAGCCTGCGTCATGATCTTCACCGTGGAGTACCTGATGCGGCTTTTTGCTGCACCCAGCCGCTATCGTTTCATGCGTAGCGTGATGAGCATCATCGACGTGGTGGCCATCCTGCCCTACTACATCGGCCTAGTGATGACCAACAACGAAGATGTGAGTGGTGCCTTTGTCACGCTGAGGGTCTTCCGTGTCTTCCGGATCTTCAAATTCTCCCGCCACTCTCAGGGCCTGCGCATCCTGGGCTACACACTGAAGAGCTGTGCCTCAGAGCTGGGCTTCCTCCTCTTCTCTCTCACCATGGCCATCATCATCTTCGCCACCGTCATGTTCTACGCAGAGAAGGGCTCCACCTCCAGCAAGTTTACCAGCATTCCAGCTTCCTTCTGGTACACCATCGTCACCATGACGACCCTGGGGTAAGAGGATCTGTTTCCTAATTTTTTCTTGCTTGTCTGTCTCTCAGTATCCCATTTGCACTTTGTCTGAAAAGTGTCTCTTTGGCTCCAAGGGGGAGTTGGCAAAAAAATAAAACCTGACTTCAGTATCGCACAAATAAAAGGAATCCACACTGGCGATCCAAGGTTTTAGGCAAGCACTCTTTTCACCCCCTTAAACAAGACACAGATTATGGGATGGATCAGGGCTTGACAGTCTGCTCTTTCTGTGTATTCCTTTTCTTTATCGCCCTCCCTCCCCCTTCCTGTCTTTCTCGCACCCACACACTATGAATCTCCATCACTAACTGTGTTTGTAAGCACACTGTGATCAGGGATTGAGCTTCAATCATTTATATGTTTCCAGGGGATAGAAATTACGTTACGGATGTGTGGACACCCAGACAATTCTTTTTTGAGTTTTTTTTTCTCTGCCAGTTCATTTTATTCTGTTGAATTCATTTTGCATTATGTACTTTTTAATCAGGGATAGAAGAGACTAAGTTGTGCATTGGCACCTTTGCTGCACTGGATGGTTTTTAGGAGGAAAAAAAAAATTATTATTATTCATTATTTATAATAATTATTCTTATTGATGGGTTGATTAAGTTGATCGATTTTTAATGAATTTGTGTGCCTAGCAAGTATATTCACGCTTCATACTGAATGTCAGAACTTAAGAAGCCACTACACTTCTGTCAGTGCCAGCTATTCCAGCCACCTGTTAGCGCATGAAATTATGTAACTGCGAAGGGTCTGGACAAAGAAGTTTTTATTTTTTTCAGATTTTCTAAAGGGTCACATGCAGATGTCACATATTTGACTCATAACCTTGCAATATTTTAGGTCTTTTAATAGCTTTGTATTCTCTTGAGAAAAATCTTCAGTATGGTTATGGCGATTCCATACTCATGTTTTTCTTTGTACTGATAGAAACCAAGCGAACAAGTCGACAGGCTGACAATCGAAGTGTTGCCGTGATCTCACATTGCATTTGAGAACCATCCAGTGCCATCATTACGTAAAGAGTCATCAATAAAGCACAAGGGCCATAAGTAGGTGGGATCTGCTGTATCCGCCGACTAATACTTCCTGACGTTCTCCGTTCTGCATACCTGAGATTTGGACGCGATGTTTCATTAGCTCTGTTGATGCCTGTACGGGGAACTCGGGGTGTGTTGAGCAGTGAGACCGCCAGGGGTTTGCACTGATCAGAGCAGGACATTCTCCTGGGTGGGCTTAGCATCCTGCGCTAACAGGAAACAAAGCATCGGTGATGCAGAAAGTGGCAGTCGCGGTATGATGGATTACAGACCGTTTACCTCCTTTCTGCTGGAATCGCTGCTTAATGTTTGCTCTAAACACACACTACTTTTTACGATTTAAATCCCTTGCATCTCATGAATAATGCAGCATTTACCTATCGGCATTTACCCACCCTGGTATTTTTAAATTTATTTTTTTTTTGGTGAAAGCACAAGCGTGTGCACCCGCACAGACCAACAAGATAAAAATAGACTTGTCCAGGAGCAGTTTCTCAGAGGCGTGTGAGAAGAGGATATGGGCCAGTTCATCTGCATTCTGCCCCGTGTCCTCACAAAGACTGTTATCATACCCGCCTCAAGGGAGCTGTGGTTAAAGCACACCTTCCAAGGAAGCCACAGACTCTCCAAGAAACTTCAGGGTTATGTCGCATGAAATTATCTTTGACTATTCTTTTTTAAGGTCCCTTTTGGTTGTATTTCTGGTTTATTTACATAATATGCTGCGCTTTGCTGCATAAAAGCTTTGTGTGAACCGAAAATAACCTGACACTTAGACAGGTACCTTATAAACAATGGCACTGGTACGATCCGCTCCTCCTACTAATTATCATTTCCTACAGAAAAGCTTATAGTGTCATCCACCATGTAATTTATGCAGTGTACTTGATTACATTTACACATTGGCTCCATGGCCAGGGAAGAGACCTGGGATAGCGTGCAGGGAAACAACCTTCACAGGCATTTCTTTAAAATTAATTTACTGCCTTGTGAGGACTGGCTGAATCGGAGCTCCATCCCAGACTGAACCAGTATAGATCGTTAATAAAATGGATTCTCACCTTTGAAGGAAGGGCATTTGTACACATTGTCATTCTTCTGGAAACCAAAAAGGTTTTAGTTCCTGCAGATTGCAAAAGGCGGGATCGGATGTTTTTTGGCTTGATTATATCTTCCTACAAGGAATGCTTAGTTAATGTATTGTATCCAAGGCAGACTTGCAATCGTCAGTAGAACTGGAGTTTGTACTGAGGGGCAGTCACAGGAACGTACCAGGTACCTGAACTCATATCAGGAATTTTTTTTAAACCAGTTTCAACCACTGCTTTTTGGATTATTTGGATTGAGGGGCTTTATTTTTTTACTGGAAAAGGAGAAATCTTTAGTATTCCATGATGAAAGTACTTTTGTTTTAAACTATGCATGACGTTCTGTCACTAAAACTGCTATATAAACATAAGTATTAATTAACATTACTATAAAAATTCCCAAAAAATTGTGACCTACAGGTATATTGTGGATTGTGATTATAACCAAAAGTATCGTGATGTGACATTTTGGCCATAGGGCCCACCTCAGTTTCCATCCACAGTGGGGCGTCCAGCCACTCACCCTTTCCCCCGTTACTAACGATGCTTCATAAGTGAAGTAAAACACTCATGGGAAACATGTCTGTTGTGTGGAAGCAAGACATTAAATTAGCAGTGTATAAGACATGAACAAAACCGTGGGGGAACTACCCCAAAAATATCTAGAACAACCAATTTGACACTATACTCATGGAGCCATTTTTATTTGAAAATGTTGTTTCAAATTCTTTGCTGCAGAACGCTAATTTCATTAAAGGAGATTTAAAAATGTAGTATGGAAATTATCATTACACTAAGAAAATCAGTATCGGTCAGAATCGGTATCGGCAGTCAGCCTTAAAAGAAGTCAGCAATCGGTATCAGCCATGGAAAATGCAACTGATTCATCCCCAGTCAAAACTGATTATTTCAAGTAAATACTCCAGTTAATGGTGAAGGCATCGGCAGCAGCGCACACATCCATTCTCTCAAATTGATCATCATTTATACATTACTATACCTCTTCTTGTTTACAGTAGAGAAACGAAAAATAGGACAAAAGGCCTCATGACTGACCCTAATAAACAATAAACAAATAGCAGTGAAAGCCCTGTTTACAGAGAATAGCAGTGATTTTGAGAGCCATTTTGAAGGCTCTTTAACTGAATAAATAATTAATGATATTTAGTTAAAAAGTCTGGTTGTGTTGCCACCTGTTGTACAAAGGGTATCTTTGCACAGTTTGCAAATTACGGTAGATTGGTCGACGTCAGATTTGGCGAATATAAACCATTTCCACACAATAAAAGCAGAACCTTTTTTGGAACCAGTTTTTCCTCATGCTGCACGCTACAGTCATGCGTTGCTTATCGTCAGGATAGACAATTTTGTTGTTGTGTGAACATCGCAGTACTTACAGTACTTACACACCTAGACTAGAGAACACCTTCTTTATAAATAGGAAGAGTACACTGTAAAATAACGACAAAAAGCACAGTATAGTAAATACACAAACCGTGCAGTAACATAGTTGTTTATTGTCATTATCAAGTGTTAGGCCTATGTACTATGTACTGTATATAAGTTTGTATGCTAAACGTTTATGCGATAGGGGCAGCACAGTAGGTTTGTTTACACCAGCCACCGCAAACATGGAAGCAATGCCTAGCAGTATGACATCATTGGGAATAGGGATTTTTCACTTACATCAAAATTTAACAGGACCACCGTTGCATATGTGATCTGTCGATGACCAAAATGTCATTATTTGGCACATGACTATCGTATTTATTTGACAACATAGTCAACCTGACTATGGACTGTTTGTTGTTTATCGTGTGAAACAATTTCACAGTGTGATGGTGTATAAAGTTTGTTTTTTCGCCAAGTTTGGTAACTAGTCAAAAAGGATCAATTAGCCACTGAATTGAGATCGACAGACAGATAGTTGACAAATAAGTGAGATATACAGACAGCACATTGATGTTATCCCGGCTGAAATTGCTTTGTTTCACAATTGTCTGTTTTTGTTGTGTTAGCCAACTTTTGTTGCAGCCTCCAGACACACAAGTATCATGTGACAGGCACTTCCCCAGTTTGTTCTGTCGTTATATTAATAGTGTTAAGTAGTGCACTTGTCACTGGGCATTCTCTGCGACAGTACAAATGTTTGCAATGTACTCTTTGCCTCACTTAAACGTAAATGTAGTGCTGTGCAACGATTCTTACGATACCTCTGAAATGTGTATCATTGTACAATTGTAACCAGGTACAATTAAATACCGCCATATGACCCACCACTAGACTTGGGACAAAAGGTAACGTTAGTCGGTAAATAACTTGATTGGCTCATAAAATCAGTCGTAATTAAACTGATTGACTGATTGCCGATCAGCTCCAATATAAGCGAAAATTCAGTTTTCAGTTCCTCGCCGATCGATCGGTGCATCCTTACTTTCCATTACCTCTTCATGTGTATCTTCACCCATTCATCTTTTACCGTCGAATCCTGGTCTTCTTTACTAGGTCATGTATATGATTCTTTATAAAGTTCTATAAATCTACTTCTACTTAAAATGTATTATTCTTCCGATCAGGATGAGCAGTTGGAAGATGGATGCAAAAATTGGATTCTAATAAGTAAGTCTTTCAATGTGAGTCTCATTAATAATGTCTCCTTTTAATTAGCATATAAAAGCCACATACACAAAAATTCCAATAATATTTAAGGGAATGTTTTTGCATCACAATAAATTCAAAAACACCACCAATCTTTTTACGCACACAATTTTTTCTTGATTATATGCACAGATGCAATAAAGATTTTTATATGCAGATGTGCCAATTTAAAAAGCTTGCTTTAGATTATTGTACCAGGCAGCCATTTCACAACAACCATCTGATACAATTATAGGATAATTGATGATAGTGGAGTATCTAACAAACAGAGCTTAGTAATTAAACTGCATTTGATATGATTTGGCAGCTCGTTGGTTAGTACTGTAGACTCACATCTTCATAAGCAGTTATGGAAAATGCATGGTCGATCGGGACTTTAATAGAAAAAAAACAATTTAATATGCAATTTTAGCCTATTTTACTTTTAGAAATCTGTAGGTTTATATCACTGGTGTCCTCTGAAGAACCGTGGCTTTGGCCAATATAACAAGTCCTGAAATGTTCTACCGAATTTATCTTCTTCTTGGATCATAATTAATAGATTGAATACAGATATATACTTGTTGGCTACTTTATTAGTTGCATATGACTAGCAACAGGTACTCCCTGACCTGTTGTAAGTTCAGAGAAGCCATTTTGCGCACTGTCGTACTGAGCTGTTATTTTTGCACTTGTGGCCTTTCTGATAGCTTTAACGAGTCTGGCCATTCTCCCCCATCCTCTATCATTAACAAGGTGTTTTTGGTCACAGAAATGTCCCCTACTGGAGGTTTTTTTTCAGCGCACCATTCTCTCTAAACTCTAGACACTGTAGTGTGTGAAATGCTCTCAGAATCACTTAGCCAATCTAAGGCTCAGCAGAACAGTAGCTGAACCTCTTGTCCCTGTCTGCGTGCTGTATGTATATCGAGTTGCAGCTACATTATTTGCTGTTTGGAGGAGCAGTCTGTTGGAGTGCTGTTTAATGAGAAGACGTACCTACTGTAATAAAGTTGCCAGTGGTTGTACTGTACTGAATGTGCATACAGAACCTTCTGTGGGTAACCTCATTTCTGTATAAGATTGCAGCACTCAAGCATACCAGTTTTAAACTTGATAAAATTTTTGATTTTAGTTGGCTAGCATGTTTTGATAAAGACAGCAGTAAGTTGGGCACTGTGCTAACAGTTCTGGGTTTGAATCCCAGGGCGCAGATTTAAATGGCAACCTTTTCCTTTATATTCTAAGTGGCTTTGGATAAAAGCATTAAATAAATAAACCTTAATATTGGTAAAATTCAGTGGAGATGACTGGTTATCTGGGCTGTAGAACGGCATGTGTGAATCAATAGTTGTCGTGGTTTTGTCTACGATTAAATCAGGCAGAAGTAGTATTTAGACTGAGAATTTGCTTCAATTTAAGCACATTATCTCTCTCATCCTGCAGGTCATTGAAGGGGTATTAGCAGAGACTTTTATCCAAAATAATATGCAGTTGACAAAAATGCCAACCAATCATTGGAGCAACTAAGTTTAAGGGCCTTGTTCTAGGGACCATGGGATTTGGACCTTCAACATTCCGATCACAGAAACAGCATCTTATCTGCTAAGCCCCCATTATACATAATAGACATCAGTCTGAGCTCAAAGTGATCTTCCTTTGCACTGGCTTTTTAAAACTTAAAAGTCACTGGCAAATATTCTATGTAAATGTCATAGTAAATAGAGTATAGGAAAAGGGTTTTTTCAAAGCTATTGTGTTTTATTCCTTGTTACATTAAGGCTTTCAAAAATAAAAGCGTTGATGATCTAAATAATTAATGAAAAACTTTACAATAGACAAATAGGTGTTTTTAGTTATTGTAAATGCAGAATATTATTTCTTGGGTCCTTGTTTATCTGCTTGTTGGCCATTGTCTGTTTATAGTAGAATAATATACATGCCTTGGCTTGCATCTGCTTGTTTAATCTCAAGACTTTTCCTCACAGTCCTTAAAAGAATGTGATAATTGGGCTGGCACAGTATAATTACCTCTGCATTAACCCTGCATCCGAAATTAACATCTCTCACACCGCAGCCCTTGATCCTGCGCTCATTTGTTCATTTTCTGCCAGGACTTTGTGGTCCCTCTGCCCGTCCGTCTGGGTTTGTATGACTCGCGCCGACCTCCACCACGCCGAGAGGGCGAACCAGCAGGGCTCCTCAGGTCTGCTGCTAAACGCAGCCGAGAGTGAGAGCGGGACCAGCATGGCAACAGGCGCCTGCTTTTGATCACGCTCCGTCCCGGAAGGTCCTTGCAGTGGAATTTTTTATTGTTGCCCGCATTCCCCACCGCCTGCCCCCACTGCACGTTTTTATGCTCTATCCAGTGAACGGCCGGGCCGCAGCACCTCACGCGTGCCAGCCTGCCAGATTATCCCAGCCGCCGCAATTATCTCCAGAACCTGATTATAGCTGCACTAGGCTTTGCGCTTAACACGCTTAGAAACAGGTGGATTAGCCTTAATGGGAGAGTTGTCAGATGCGGCGCATTTGCTCAGGATTAAGAAGAAATCTGCAGCTTTTTTGGGGCGGTTTGTGGACTTTGTGCGCAAATGTACGACAGCCTTGCTGGTGGTTTAGCATTCTTGCCTTAGCCGCGGCAGAAAAAGCCCCCTTTATTTCTCCCGCTTGGTTGTCTTCCAGCTAATCTGCAAAATAAATCCCGAATAGCATGGCTTTCACTCTGATCTTGCACAGGTGTGCATGAGAATCTGCGGTGAGAGAGATGCTTGTTGTATTTGGGCAGCTGAAAAAAATATGACAGACATAGTTAAGCGATAAAGTGTTTTAAGATGGGAGCAGCATTAGGCATCACGCCCTGGCAGGCCCATCAGTGATAGGTCATGCATTCAAATCGGACAGAATGGCACATGTCCAGTTCTCTGCAGTGGACCTGGCGAGTCCCAGCAGCCTGAACGAGAGGCGTGTGAGGAAAGAGATGGCTAAACACGGGTGACACAGGCTTGAGACTCTGGCACTAGATACAACCTACAGTGTTACCCTCTGTCACGCCTAACAGGTTCTGCAGGGCAGGAGGGAGAAATTGTGGTGTTTTTGTGCCCACGATCAACATAGGACGATAGAAGTAGGTGGGGATTATGGGAGGGAATGGACGTTAATAGCGACATAAGCCGTCTTTCATTTTTGTGGGGTCCTCTGGTAATTCAGTCCTGTAAGCGGAGATGGGTTAATTTTGCATAGCCTGACATAAGTAGCATAGGGATTAAGGATTTGGGCTTACCAGGTTCAGGCTGTTGAATGCGTTCCTTCTCCTGTTTCAGTGACAAAGCTACGGGCATGCTAATGAATAAGGTGTAAATGTATAGCCTGGTTCGGTTGCCTTTCAAGAATAGTGTCGACTGTTGAGATAAACAGAAGATATCGAGCATGGAGTAGCGTGTGTGGCAGCGGCTGTGAGTATGAAGTGGTTGCCTTTTGGCCACACTGGTGCCGTCATTATTGACACAGAGATGGAAGAGATCATCATCGCCTCCTGCAGGTTGAGCTGTCACATAATAAATCACAGGGGTGACACACTCGTTGATGGTTGTGCTACAAGATAAATGATAATAATAAATCCAGTCATAATTTATTATAGCGCCTTTTTTGGCACTGTTGGGTTTCAATTGTACTTGGACGTCTAGAGAGTATCACTTCCTACGAAAGGCATTGATCGTTCGATGTTTGGCAGTCTGTTTGGTGTTCTTCTGAAAATAGACAAACCAGGGATTACATGTGATTACTCGGGTGCAGCAACAAACCATAATAAGAATTCATTATTATTGGTGTATAATTTCAGTATGATCACGTCAAGGTGATGAACCTTTTTATGTATGCATACTAAATGATTGTTATATATGTTATTATTAAGTTTAAATTTGTGACATTCATGTGTGTAGTGCTACCTCTTTTGAAGGATGTACAAAAAGTACTTGTGTTTTTATTACATGAGAATTGGGGCAATGATAGGTGTAAAACAAAAAGGTATGTCCCATTTTGGCATTATAAGACTGAATCAATTAACACACCTCCTGACTTCCTCTCTTTCAAAGCTATTTTAAGCACACATATGCCCAGCGGTGCTGTCATTTGTTATCTGCCCCCTTCACTGCTCATTCTGGGGTGACAAAACCAATTGTACTGCCAGAATCAGTCTGCCGTGGATTAATGTCTGTCTGATTGTTTTTCAGTCTGCTGCTTTGTGTACCTGCCGGACCACAAGCCTTACCCAACATCACATGCTTTTATTCAAATCAGCCATATTATACTTTTTCAATTTATTACTGATTGCATCTGGAATCGGTCAGGTATTGTAGCTTTCTCAAGGATCAAACAACAAGACTATCACCCTTAAATAGAGATAAGTCAAGCAATTTATCCCTTACATTCTTGTGCAAATGTGCTTCTGTCATTTGTTTTTGTGAGAAGATAATCAGATAGGGTGAGCTGTTTGCATAATTTGATAAACTGATCTGATTTGGGCCCCATCCACTTTAATAATCTTTGGACCTCACCCTTAGTGGGACATTGAGATAAAAAATTCTTGGAAAGCATTGATGCTACATCTAAAGCTGAATAGTAATGAGACTCGTACTTTTCATTCATTCATCTTCCAACCACAAGGTCAACTTGGGGGTGGGGCATTGCCCTGTGACCTATCCCCAGCAGCGTAGGGCACGCACGTCCCCACAATCATTGACACCAGGTCAGCCAAGGACACGTCTTTGCGTCAGTGGAGAATGTCTGAGTACCTGCAGAAAACACGACCAATACAGGAAAAACTCCACACACATATAGATGCAGCAGGATTCAAACCCGGAAGCCCTGGGCTTATGAGGTAAGAGGGCTGCACACTGAGCCGGCAGAATGACTTGATCCCCACAGAAAATATTTCAAATGACAGTGGATTAGCAGAATTAGTTACAGGGAGAACTGTACCGTAATGCCTCCACGGTGCTATGGGGGACTAATCAGCAGAAATTGGTTGCAGTCATAGCTTTTAACGTGGTGTAACCAGTTACTGAGCACAAGAGAGCAATTAGGTTTTATTTGGGAACATTGTGTGTTTTATAGCTATCTGTTAAGTTAATGGCATTAGTATGAAATATTTGTTATTTTTGAGTTTAGATTCCCATGAATTAATATTCAGTTTCTGGTTGATCTGATAAATTCAGTAACAAAAATATACTATATATACTATGTACACTCAGTACAGCAAATTCATCAGAACTATGCAGAACTAGATATTTTTAAGGATTACCATTGTTAAATTGGGATTTATGGCAAATACTCCTAAATACAAAGAAACTGACCCATTTACTTATAATACAGAAGGACATCATTTTTTCAGCAGGGTGCATGAAGTTAGTTGTAATTTAATTTCATAGTTAATTTCCGAATTAATGAGGCTAATCGCGGTTCTCTGTCTGAGCTCGCATTCGTCAGTTTTGCAGTCAAGCATGTGCTGAATCATGAGATACCACATTCAAATTTCCCTGTTCAGTCATTTCCTGTTTTTCCTTTCATTACATGCTCTCCGTATTACAGCAATGACCTTGCCACTATGACTCTGTGTTTAACATGCGTGACCAATTTTACTCGGTCCACAAGCTCTGTTTTGACCTTATGTTGGATTCAAAGGAGATTATAATTTCCTGGATGTTGTATGGGGAAATTAGGAGGTACCATATCGAAGCTGGACATCTAATACTCTTAAATTGCTTTTAGCAAGTGACACATATTATGTTTAAAAAACAGGATGCATAAATTCCATTGCAGGAGGTGAGTCATCCCCATTGATTTATTTTACTCTACATAACACAGGTATTCTTCATTATTGTTACGTTATTGTCCACTCATGCTTATGAAAGGGATCGTTACAGAGATTTATGACAGGTGAATGCCCACATGCAGCATAGAAACATAAGCACAACATAAAATGTTTTAGTCGCACAGTCTTGATTTTCTACGATGTTTCCATATTTCTTCATTATTCCTTCAATAATACTAAATATTCATGTATTACACTTGATAATACAATTCAGCAGCCAATAACAGAGCAGCAGTAGAACATTGTTAATGTAAAACAATATCCTAAATAATTGTCACTAGTTATCATTAAGGTATGTATATTGTACAGCAGCTGTGGGCACTTTTTATATTGTGATGTCACAAGGCTCAGAGGACTCAAAGATATAAGCACACAGACTGAAGGACAAAACTGTGTGTGTGGGATTGTGGGAAAATTGACAATAATGGCAACCAGGATTCTGAGCCTGCCGTTTTCCATCATCTTTGCTCGATTTAGCCCCAGTCTGGAAGCTCTGGGGTGGAGTTGATCTTGGATGTTATTCTGCTGGTAGCAAACAGCAGCATACCTGGCTCTTCTTGCTGACAGAAGGAGATTTTCGGATCACCGGGTAAAATCTCTGCCAGTGAAGTCTATCAGAATGCTGGAGCATATAGGAATATTCCCACGTCTCACTGTTTGCCTGTGACAATGAATGTGATGCATCTGTTTCTGTCTGACCTTGCGTAAAGAACGTGTAGGCTGTTCCATGTTTCATCCCTGCCTGCCTCAGCAGCACAACCAAAAACAGCCATTAGCACCTTTTCACAAATTAATGATTGCCAAGAGATGAGTGCTGCAGCAAATAAGAAACATCCCTTAAGAGTTTGTCCACTCGTACTGTACTCTAGTTGGCATCAGGAGTGGCTTGAGTCCCGTTCATTCAAAGGCAGCAAATAGACTTCAAACATTTGGAGTACAGGTCAGTGTGCTCGCAGACTCAAATTACAGGAATAAATAGTTTCATGTTATACATCTAGTGTGTCTTAAAATTTAATTAACTCAATTTAATTCTGAAGAGACATAAGCTTTAGTATATCTGTGCTGCTGGGTTATGATTGGAAATAGCAGACCTGCTGGTAATTGAATGAATATCCAGTCCAATAAGTTTTAATAACTTTAGGTCTACCATCCTTGTATTTTAATATTTTACCCACGAAATTCATCTTCATTCATGTCTATAGCAATAATATTCAGTCTTTTGTGTGAAAAGAAATCTTTTACTGAGTGAGATGTTCAGCTCAGGTCAGCTCAGTTGGTAATCTGACAACAACAGATTGCCACTCAAGGCATTGTACATGGGGTTACAGGACACGAGTATTTTATATTCATGCAGGAAAGTCTTCGTGAGTGAACAATAGCAAATTCAAAGAAAAATTACAGAACTGGCCCATCAGAATCCAAAAAGTTTAGATTTTTTTTCCTCTACTAACATGTGCAAACTCCAACAATGCATCATTGTAAGGCTATAATCTATAAGAATAATGAGATGTGTGTTCCAGTGTCTGTGCACAATTCTCAGATAAACTAATGAAAGATTACCACAAAGAAGTCAAACTACTCGACATGCTAAAAAGCATACGGTAAAAGGGAAGAATATCAGCAATATTGTCAATCAAATATAACAATTTATTTTTCAACCTAAGCTAAGAATGAATGAAAACAAAATTAAGTATTGAGGGAGAAAAATTGAACAGGAAAAAATGGTTAATAGTATGAATAGGCTTGTAAAACCTCATTTCCATTACATATTGAATCTTATAAAACAACAGAAAATCCAAGGCACCCTTTCTCAGTCCCTGTTTATGTACAGTACCAAGGGAACAGAACTCAATGTCTCCGACACTGATTTGAGTTTAAAATATATGCAAATGAACAGTGGCAGCTATAATTAGAAGACGGCGTTTCCGCCTTACACTTGTGTGTGCAGCACTGGTGTTTTTAACAAAAGGCCAAAGAAGCATGTATGTCAGAGGAGTCGTGGTAGGGTGAAGGATTCTGGAGATTCTGTGTGTTAGCTGCCCTTCTGCAGTCAGAGCACGGTCTGTGACATATCAGGAGTGACTATGGTACAAATCACCCAATTCCATTCCACAGAATTTCCTTGGTGTAAGTGTGTTTGTGTAACACTGTGACCTGCACTTGGAAGAATCTTTATCTTCTCGCTCTTTGTAAAGATCTACACGCCGGGCACTCAATACTGTGCGGCATCAGGCCTGTCTGTCTTCATCGTTGTTGCATTTTAGTTGATGCCCTTTTCCATAACAGCTTGCAGACCTTTCATTGCAGACATTTAGGATTGTTGTCAAGGTAAATGACTTTGCTCCAGGGCTGTTGAGTCACTGGTGCCGTGGCACAGATGGTAACAGAACCCTCAATCTCCAGCCCATGATATCTAGTTCTTAGCTGATCTGCTGAGGCCCCTTTCTGGCACTGCGATCACTTGATGAATCAGGAGGGTATTCTTCTGGGGGCGATGGAGCTTCAGTGAGGTGGCAAGGGGCCACTTGGGTTTGGCAGCATGATGAGAGCCTGTAGCATTGCTTCAGGGGTTGCCGGTGTGCCCACACAAACAAAGCAAAATGCTAAAACAGAGCGATAAGCTAAGAGCATGCTGTGTTCAGGCATTAAGGTGCAGTATCTGGTACAAAGGCTATTCCAGGAGGCGCAGGCTACAAAGCAGGGGACAACCTGAGAGGGACGCCAGGACAGCACAGGACACACACACACACACACACACTATGGAGCAGTTCAGGTTCATCAGCTTACCTGGAGTACCTGGAAGAAATTCACGCAAAGGCTTTAACAAAGCTGGTCATGTAATAAAGCCAGTGAACTATATGGCAAGATGCTGACCCAAACCATCATACATTTTGAGAGTGCTTTGTATGTATGTAAATGGAATAAGGTGTGCTGATAGATGCAGTCCAGCTCATCTCAGTGTGTCCCCCAGGATGGTGACCCAGAACTTCTGACGCAAGGGGAAGGACACGCAACAGTCTGACTTCATCTGCAGACTGCTGTTGATGTGGCAGCACTGGGGCACAAGCAGCTTACACATGACTACACCACTCCCAGTTATTGAATAGGATGATCATAGTGCTCAATTAATAAAAGGGATTAACATGCTCTTCCAGCAAAGTTGAGTACTGCAAAACTTATGTGCAAAAATAAAATGCAGACATCTTTAATCACTTAAAAATGTGTGCTATAACAATAAAGCTATTGGATGATGTTTTCTCCATCATCCAATTAACTCATCTTCTACGGCTCATTCTGGGCCAGGTTGTGGGGGCAGCAGTCTACAGACCATCTTCTCCCAACCACCTTCTGCAGCTCCACCGGGGGAATACCAAGGCGTTTGCAGGCCAGCCCAGAGATATAATCTCTCCAGCGTGTCCTGGGTCTGCCTTGAGGTCCCCTCAAAGTGGGACATGCCCGAAGCACCTCCTCAGGGAGGCGTCCAGGAGGCATCCTAGACACCTGCCGATGCAGAGGAGCAGTAGCTCTATTTTGGGAGCCTGCAGAAGTGCTTTCCTGACCTGAGCCGGGTGAAAAGGTTGCTGTCCGGGTGGATTGTGCCCCTGCTGACTTTGACAGCTGTGTTCCTGCACTGTCTGAAATAAATGTCCTGCAGGGGGCTATGAGTAAAGACATACCAGCTCGGTGCCTCTCAGCCAGGGCGTCTCTGTAATGGCTTCCAGCTCCTCTCGAGAAGTTTGGTTCCAGAGCCCCAGTTACAGGTATGTATTGAGATGAGCCCGATTTGACATTATCTCTCTACCTCCTGCACTAGCTCAGGCTTACGGGAGTTTAGGTACATCAAATATGGTGAGTAGTTATACTCAATCCCGTGTTCTGTACTACCAAGTATAGTCGCCTATATGTGGCAATAATCACTCTTATAGCCATAGTTATTTCTTTAACCTGGTCTGAATTGTTTCCTGGCAAGAGCACCTTAAATGCCACAAGCAGACTTGCAGAGACTGTTTCTGCCTGACTCCAGTAATACAGATACTCGGTATCCAAATATTGGTCCATCAAGGCCCTGCCCTTGAATGTAACCCGAAACTCATTCAGGCTTTGCCTGGCTGGACCTCATGGGAAGAGGCCCGACCACCAGGCGCTCGCCTATGAGCTGCCCCCCTGGCCTGGCTCCAGGGCGGGGCCCCAGTCTCCATATTCCAGGAAAGGCACATGATCCTTGTTCTTGGGTTCCATGTTGGACATCTGAATTGCACTTAGCCTGGTCACTCACTTAGGACCAATTTACCTTAGGAGACCCTACCAAGTGCCATTACCCCCGACAATATAGCTCCTCGGACCATGGAGACACATAGACCCCTCCACTGCAGTAAAGTGCACTTTCCTGGAGGGGTACTCTTTTATCCAGTAACAATATTTCTATTAATGTAACTATATGGGTTAGACTATATATATTTAAGACCCAAGGACCGGCTTTAAATTTATTATTAAGCCTTAAAACAATATACATTTGTCCTTTCACCACAAAATAATTACACAGTGTCTTAACATAAACAGCTTTAATATAAATATGTCAAAAAGAGAAAAAGGCATTGCCTGCTTGCAGACAGCACCACACTCGTGATATACAGGAAACCACCGCACAGAAAAAAAAGGAAAAAAATTAAAACACAAGCCTCTCCTATTCATCGCTCTTTTCCTTGTTATTATCAAAAAATATTGCTCCGGGTGGCCTTAGCTCTAGCATGCAAACATGAGCTACAACACTTTAAACAACTAATATCCACTTCCATGGTCACTCCAATGAAAAATTAACAACACACTTGTCTGAATGACACAATGACAGTTTAAAAAGGGCAAACTCAGTATGCCACAAACACTGGGCCGGCACACGAAAGAGCAAACAGCTGCACATGCAGAAACACTGCTATATAAAATAAACTAATTTAAAATCAAACAATAAAAAATAAAGCTTGAAACACAGTGGCAGATGGAATAACCAACACACACATAAAACAATCTAAGTAATAACTTACAGTTTACAGCCACGTCTAAGATACCACCCATTGTAACGAACAGACACATGAAGTGTAAAGGCGCTCAGATGTGATACAACATCTGCATAGCCATCCGTCCAAGACCAGTTATTACCAAACTCAGCAGAGGACAAGCAGCAATCCAGCGTCCACCATGGGCACACTTTCCTTCATATCAATAGACCAACAAGACTTATAAAGATCCCACGAGACTAAGCATTTGGGATCAGTCGCCTGTTAAGACAGACTGACTATCACCTGACCATTTCCCACCTTAAAGGCACAGGCTCCATTTATCATGCAGGATCTAACCATTCATTTGGTACTCAATAAAAAAAGAGCATAATGGAGGAAATGCCGCACACTGGCTGTTACAGTCACTGTACACAGCGTGCAGTGGTAGAGGAGATGGGTAATTCAGGTCCAGAGAGTAAAAGTCCAGACCAAGATTTTGTTTCAACCATCCAGTTGAGCTTAAAGAGTCACAGTCACAGAGTACTTACCTGGTTTGTTCAAACAAAATCCCGGTCTGGACTTTTACTCTCTGGACCTGAATTACCCAGCTCTGTAGAGGAGTTTACAATAATTTCATTATTGTAATAATATAATATTTCATTATATATTTCTATTTAAATTTTTGCATGGTGCTGTGGTATTAATTTATGGTTTTTATTGTGTCATCTTTAAATTGCTATACTTCTTTGTGTTATTATATGATAGCACAAGATGTTCAGATGAATTCTATATTTTTGCATGATATTTCCTACCAGTACAGTTTCTCTGAATTTCATTTTTGGACTGATATTGATTTTTTTCTCCCCCAACCATTATTCTCGCAGCTGTAAAATAAATGTTAAATATACCTTTTGTCAGCTTCGGGGTGGGACGCGAGCACGGAAGCAGGCGAACGAAGCCAAAAGGTCCAGTTGAAGGGTTTATTGTAGGCAGAAGGACAGGTGCAGACAACGACGGACCATACAACGATGACAGATCTGGGGAATACAGACTGAGACTCGGACTAAATACACAAGACTAGGTAACAGAACGAGCTACAGGTGGGAACACTTAGGGCGAAACAGGAGGTAATGAGGTGGGCGTGGCACACATCGGGAGCGAACGGAGCGGGGCGTGACATAACCCCCCCCCAAAGGCGCGCACACCGGGCGCGCCAGGGAGGAGGCGACGGACGGGACGAGGGAACAGGACCTGAAAGACAAAACAGAACGTCAACCAAACCCAGGGAACAGGACGGAGACGCAAAAGACGAACAGGGACGAAACGAAGGACAGGACCTGACAGAGAACAGGGAAAGCGGAGAGACAGACCCAGAAGGGAGACACAGGGGGAACACCCACAGGCGACACGAAAGGGCCAGGGGTGCCAAAAGGAGGGACAAAGGGACCTGAAGGAGAAACAGGCGGGACGAACGGAAAGGGAGGAGGAACAAGGGGAGCACGAAAAGGCCCAGGCGGGCGACGGGCAGCGGCCGGAGGGGCCGCAGGGGAGAGGGAGAAGGGAGCAGGAGGGGACCACCCAGGGACCAAGGGGACGGGACGAGGGAGTGACGGAGGGGACCAGGAGGGAGCAGGAGGGAACACCAGGGAAGGCAGGCAGGAGGGGGAAGCCGCGGCAGGCGGAGGCGCAGCCGCAGCCGGCGAAGGCGCCGTCCGACGCCAAGCCGGAGCAGGGGGGCCCGGAGGCGGCCGACCGGGAGCCGGAGGCGGGACCGAGGACCGGCACCCAGGGACCAGGGGGGGACCCGGCGGCGACCGCCGACCCCGAGGCGCAGTACCCGCAGGCAGCCACCGAGCCAGAGCCAGGGGCCGAACGGGCGAGCCAGGGGGCATGGCGGGCGGGACCCAGGCCCGACGCCTGTGACCCCGTCCCTTACGGGACACTGACAGGCGGGGTCCTGGGCGGTGTTGGTCTGGCCGGGGTAAGGGCGAGGGAGTCTCAAGGGAGGTCAGGTCTGGGCAAACAAGTGTCACGGCCTCTAAAGAGGCAACAGGCGGGGTAGCCAGAGCCTCGGGTGTGGCCGCAGGCAGAGCGGCGGCCTCAGGCGGGGCCACGGGCAGGACTGGAACGGCGGCCTCTGGCGGGGCCGCAGGCAGGACAGGAACGGTGGCCGGCTGGACAGGTGAGCAGGGCTGGGCCGGCTGAACAGGCGGGACGGGCAGGTCAGGTGAGTCGGGCTTGGGTGTGCGGCCCGCAGGGGGCGCTTCATCGCGCGCCACCAGCACGCGGGCAGCAGGGGGCGTAACCGCGGCAACCTGAGGCAATTCAGGTGCCGGTAGGACAGGTAGTTTAGGTGCCGGCAGGACAGGCAGTTCAGGTGCCGGCAGGGTAGGCAGTTCAGGTGCCGGCAGGTTGGGCGCTGCCCTCCCGCGGCCAGCCAGGGGCGCTGCCGTGGGGCAGAACCCCCCCCCAAAGGCGCGCACTCCGGGCGCGCCAGAGAGGGACACCCCGGCGGGCGCCACCAGCACGCGGCCAGCAGGGGGCGCCTCGGCGGACGCCACCAGCACGCGGCCAGCAGGGGGCACCTCGGCGGATGCCACCAGCACGCGGCCAGCAGGGGGCGCCTCGACGGGCGCAGCCTCCACGCGGCCAGCAGGGGGCGTCTCGGCGGACGCCACCGGGACTGCAGGCAAGCCAGGCAAGACAAGCGGGTTCAATGGGACAGACGGGTCAGGCAGGTCAGGAGGCGCCGCTGATAAGGCGGCAGAAGCTGCAGCAGGGAAAACAGGCAGGACGGGCGGTGCCGCTGACGAAGCGGCGGAAGCTGCAGCAGGCGGTGCCGCAGGCAGAGCGGCGGCAGCTGCAGCAGGGAAGACAGGCAGGACTGGCAGGTTGAGCGGTGCTGCGGGCATCGCGGCGGTTGCAGCAGGCGGGGCTGCAGGCAGCACAGCCGCGGGCAGATCGGCGGCGGCAGCAGGCAGCGCAGCCGCGGGCAGATCCGGAGCGGCGGCAGGCAGCGCAGCCGCGGGCAGATCCGGAGCGGCGGCAGCAGGCAGCGCAGCCGCGGGCAGATCCGAAGCGGCAGCAGGCAGCGCAGCCGCGGGCAGATCGGCGGCGGCAGCAGGCAGCGCAGCCGCGGGCAGATCCGAAGCGGCGGCAGACAGCACAGCCACGGGCAGATCGGCGGCGGCAGCAGGCAGTGCAGCCGCAGGCGGATCGGCGGCGGCAGCAGGCAGCGCGGCCGTAGGCGGATCGGCGGCGGCAGCAGGCAGCGCGGCCGTAGGCGGATCGGCGGCGTCAGCAGGCGGTGCCGCAAGCAGTGCGGCGGCATCAGCAGGCGGTGCCGCAGGCAGTGCGGCGGCATCAGCAGCCGGCGGTGCCGCGGGCAGTGCGGCGGCATCAACAGCCGGCAGGTCCGGATCGAACCGGTCCGGTTCAGGAAGGAGGGGTGCTGAGCGCGTGGGCGCCTTCCCTCTCAGGGCTTTAGGAACCCGGGGAATGCTGTCTCTCGCGGCGCGAATTCCGCCTTGCCCCAGACGCTCCGGCCGATAGTGATAAGCCTCCATCGGAGGAGGCTGCTCCGGATGCGAGCTTGCCAGGCTCGTAGCGCTGGTGTCGGCGAAGGCGGGGAGGAGATAGCAAGCTCCTAGGAAGAGCGACGGAGTCTCCTCCTGTTGCTTCTCCCCTTGCTCGGCGAGTCGGCGTTGTAGCCGACGGAGGCATTTCCGGGCTTTACCCAGCGGGTACTCCTGCCCCGGCGGGCGCTCCTTCAGGAGCATGTCCCGGCCCCGGCTAGCCAGTACCAGGGCTAGCGGGTCCTCCTGTACCTCGGGCTGGGCGTGCCAGTACATGAAGTCCTGCAGCAGTCCGAGCCGGTGGTGCTCGGACTGCTGCTTCATGCTTTTCGGGAGATCTGTCATTCTGTCAGCTTCGGGGTGGGACGCGAGCACGGAAGCAGGCGAACGAAGCCAAAAGGTCCAGTTGAAGGGTTTATTGTAGGCAGAAGGACAGGTGCAGACAACGACGGACCATACAACGATGACAGATCTGGGGAATACAGACTGAGACTCGGACTAAATACACAAGACTAGGTAACAGAACGAGCTACAGGTGGGAACACTTAGGGCGAAACAGGAGGTAATGAGGTGGGCGTGGCACACATCGGGAGCGAACGGAGCGGGGCGTGACACCTTTTTTTCCAGAACACATAACTACTTCTGCCCTTTATGAGTAAAGGAAACATCACATGTGAGGTATAAAACAAGCTGTAGCGTGATTTCAGTTAGCCTGAGGATATTGCTATATCGGTGCTCAGAATGTGGTAGACAGCTACCACAGCAACAACGCTATGGGTGTAATATGATTCCACCAGCAGCGGAAATGCAAGAGTCTAAATTTAGTCCTCTTTAAAAACATTTACTGAAATAAAATAAGACAGAAGGCATTTCGTGCAGAAATAACCAAATTCAAAGTGTGATTAATGCAAGTGTGCAATAGCAGTAGACTTTAGTAACTAGGTACAAGCCCCTGTCTGCAGGCAATAAAAGGGTAAAATAAAAATGTTCTTGAAAGCTTTACAAAAATCAGCATGACCCCTTTTACTCTTTCATATATCTGTTACTCATATGGAGCAATGAGCGACATGAAGGCTTGTAATTTCTGTGTATTTTGCAATAATGCATTTGGCGCTCATAAACACACAAAATTATTTATGTTGCAAAACAAGTGTCTCTGTTGCATCTGATGAATGTTTGTTATTCAGGATCATTCAGTCTACATCCCCCAAGGGCGTTCTGCTGATAGAATGTGAGGATATCAGATGTTCATTAACGCCTGCATATTTTTTTTACTTCTACTGGAACAAGTATTGGTACACAGTCAGTCCATAAGCATCCGGTCTCCCCAGCGTGTGCATCCATACATACACGCCCACATGTACACATATACACATTTGTGTATATGTATGGATCTATGCGTACATTTTTTTATTCTAAATGTTAAACCTCAATATGCCTGTTTTAATTGGTGTCTTTTTTAGAATACGTCACTCACCTTGCGCACGTTACTGTGGAAACAGACTGTACATGAGGATCATTCCCTAAGTGTTGCCTATTGTTAGCCCATGCAAAGTGAAAGTCTCTCCCGCTATGTCATGTTTCATGCGTGCTCTGCCGTCATGAAAAGACGACCCGCTTTCGGTTCTTAGAAGATGCTAATCCTACATTTGCACTCTTTGATGCTCTCCGGCATTCGTTCAGTTTGGTTTGATTAGACGCAGCCACAATAGCAGTACTGTTGGCGCACCCAGGAGCTTATAGACAAGTTCAGTTATGAGCTCAGCCATTTGAACTGACTGCTACTATTAGCGCAGGAGACCGCAAATGGAGCCATATTCTCATAAACCACAGGAAATTCAAATAGACAGTGAGACTCTGAGGAATGGTTCTTTCTGCCAATTTTGCAAACCATAAGAATAGTTATACTGTGCCAACTCAACCAATGCTAAAATAGCCATTTTCCCTTTTATTTTATTTATTAATACTTTACCTCTGTAGTAACTCTGAATGCAGCTAAAGCCTTTTAAAAAGGCTATTTTCTCTGTTCCTGATTAGTGATTTATTTATTTATTTATTTTGAGAATTCTATTAGTAATACTCCCTCTTGCAATCAATAGTTTGCCATCAGCTCAGCGTGTTGGTGCCAAATGCCATAAAAGGCCTTTCATAAATTGTCTTTTGCTCCTCTGTCTGGGCTCAGCTTAAGGTTAATTTGTTTCTTGATCATCACACTTAATCAAACTATGAAATGTTGACTAGCTTGACAGCGTTAGCTGGGAAAGTTGGTATAATCTCATTTTATTGACTGCAGTCTGCAAACGGAATCACATAGAAGAAATGGAGAATACTTTGAACCATCCTGTTCCAATCAAAGGAGATGTATTGTGCAATGATTGTCCCAGCGACTGTATAGACTGGTGAACGGGGCTTGTGGTGGCTTTACTCAACGAATGACTCCAGATCAAGATGCGAGAGATACAGTATGGCTGAAACCAGAGAGTCAGATAGGCAGTTGCTGAGGGGGGCACAAGAAAAGCTTGGTTCCAGAGGAACCAGAGTTTAATGCAGATCCAAGAGACATTTAGATTCATACACTAAAAACAAAACAAACACATGCAGTATTTGGATAAAAGAAATATCTAAGGACGGGTAAAAGGCACATCTAAAGATGAAACCAAACCTAAACACAGGGATTATAACTTCTAAAATATATAAATAAGTAAACTATACCTAGCAAGGCTTTCTCTTGAGTTTAAATAGCCCTTAGATCTAGGCTGTAGATTGAGGTACCTGTAGGTAATTTGGTCGTGGGTGGAACGGACGGGTGTTGCTTTTAAACTCATCTACCATCAACAGTATGATGTTATAGTCATATAAGATTGAACAAGATTCAGAAAAATGTTGTATTCTTGTACTTCAGGTCTTTAATTTTATGCTTCTCCAAATGACAGGTCAGTATAGTGAACTACTGACATATAATAATGTACACCTGTGGACTGCGGCCTTCTAGTAAAAACGATACAGTGTATATAGCTTTATCGTGTTTATGGATATCAGCAGTTTGAAAGCTGTCAGGGAGGAATAGGAGCAGCAGCAAGCAGTGACCAGAGGATGTTAAAGGGCCGACTTACTCAAAATTTCTAGCTGTCTTGCTGTCACACAAGAATCCAATAGATTGTTTTCTACACTTATTTAGTATTGTTTTCTCTAAAACATTACAAAAGGAACAGTGCAGAAATATGGTTTGAATGTTCTCATACCCACATTCACACCCTCAAATACATAGTAATGGTTTAAAATAGGGTTTTTGTCAGTTTCAGAGTTGGGAGAATTACGCATAGACGGAATTTCACAATAGCCATCTGAGAACAGTATGACTAATGAAAATCAAGGAATCAAACTGCACATAGCTGTTAGGCAGCATCAAGTCTTCTCATGGCAGAATAGCTTCCCTTTTAGGGGATTAATGTCTTGTTCATTTCTTTTGTCCAAGCAATTAATTTTGCGCTAATAATATTGAAGATGATTGCCTGAGCCATCCACTTAAAGTCAATACAAGACAGGGAGCAACGCCTAATTATTTCAAATCAATTTTTCTGATTTACTGATTTGCTGTTTAATCTAATTTACAGCTAGAGCTCTGTCACTGCCCTCGTCCCTTAGCTCTGCCCCAGAGCCCCACCCCTCCACCCCACAAACTAGTGACATTGATCTGAAATACATCCCTGCTTTTAGTTTATATATATAGACCCAGAAACCCCCAAAAAACATCTGAAGTTGTTCTTGGAGTCATACATTTGCTAATGTAATGCAACACGGAGATGAATGATTTTAAGCTGTAGTTTAGCTAGTGGCAAGTGAGTGCTGTCAGAAGTATGTGTTTATCTGCCACCAGCAGAACTAGCAGCTTAAACTGTATCTGTTTTGATAGATGGTTTTTTTCACTTGATTAGTCTGCACAAAATCAATCAACATTGAATGGTTTGGCGCTATATGCAAGTCAAGTCGAGGATTTAAAAAAAACCTTCATCCCTCTTTGATTGTGGTGGGTTCTAGCTGATATCCAGAAGAATGTGCCCCAATAATTTTCACCCCTCTGTTAGGACAAATATGGGATGGTTTGAGCATATCAGCTAAGTATCTTGGTGGGTTTTGGTTCTGCAGGTTAGACATTGGTACTAGCGTCTGGAAGTGTGCTGGTTTGAATCCTGTCACACCTGTCACTTCAGACATCTTTGAAGTCGACTTGTAAGAATGGATAAAAGGACTTATCAAATATGGTTTAGATATAGAAAAATAAACTTAATTACTATCGTTATCTAACTTGTCTCAAAAAAATGTGAAACACGTTTTGTTATTCATGTTCTTCTCCAAAAAGATCAGGGTCTAACCACAGTGAAATATGGTGGTGCATTTAAATGTCCTATGTGGTACAGTCTACAATTCTAAAACAATAAAGATGGAAACAGTGTCTGGGCAGACAGGGGTATGTTACATCTAGCCTTTTGACACTGATTTGGGGTCAGCTAATTATATGGAATGAAGGAGGCATCTTGCTATAAGAACTTGCAAAGGCATCACTCTGTCAAGCCTCTTCAGCAGTGTGCTCTGCTGCTTTCTGGCTCCTTCTCACTATGTCACTTTTTCCCTACAGTATAGATGTTGATGAAAGGATGTGCTTGTCCTCTAATTTTTTTTTCTCTCTCTCTCTCTCTCTCTCTCTCTCTCTTTCTCTCTCATTCACTCACTCAAGTTTTTGATAGCTAATAATAGCATATGTCATGGAAACAACATCTTTTTCCATCAGTAACACAAAAGCACAGCGCAGTGAGTGGCATATCATACCTTAAAGATAGACAATGGTTGGGTCTTGAGATGAAAAAAATGTAAGGGAAATGAATAATGTTGAATATCTCATAAAAACTAACTATCTGAAAAAAAATTATGCGTTTCAAGATCTAGGATATACGTGTATTAGATGGCAAGCTAACATTCGGTACTCGTAGAAAGAAACAGGCAGGGACAAAGATCTGAGTCACTTTGACAAGGGTCAAATCATTTTGGCCAGAAGACTGCACCTTCTTCCATTCCTCCAAGGGCCTGGTCCGATGTGCGCCTGCCCATTGTTGGTGCTTTCGATAGTCTAAAATATTTCAGACCTTGATATGCACCATTTTTACTAAATAGTGAATATTATTCACTTCACATGGGGGTGGTGATATTGTATTTCTGCTGTGATAAGCAAATGATCTGAGCAGTGTTTTTGCCCAAGGGAAGGAAAATAAATGCAGTCTGCCAGCATTCCAGTACTATTAACCCTTTCCAGTTGCATAATCCATTATCCACCGGGTATTCCCCAGCAATTCCATTAAGTGCCGTTCTCAAGTGTGTGGTGAGAATGAAATGCCGTTTCCAGGACTGAAACACGTGTCATCTCTTTAGCTCCATTCCCCCAAAAA
The DNA here is from genome assembly GCF_048594095.1 of Paramormyrops kingsleyae. Classification (NCBI taxonomy): domain Eukaryota; kingdom Metazoa; phylum Chordata; class Actinopteri; order Osteoglossiformes; family Mormyridae; genus Paramormyrops; species Paramormyrops kingsleyae. The sequence continues at coordinate 27,501,382 of NC_132802.1, read as the reverse complement.
TATCTATATTTATAAAAACATTCAATTTCATTATTTAATAATAAATTAAAACCTTATGCCTTTTGAATTCAAACTCACAGTGACCTCAGTTCTCACACTTTTTGGGATTTTCTTACTCTACGAGCACAGTAGCTGCTTATAGACATGCTGAAGGAGGCCTGTATTTGGTGCACAGGTTGTATGACTATCAACAGATGACATTGGTTTTGGCAGCTTTCCTCCGCACGCGGATGCCGATGTTATATTTAGAATAATCAAGTCAGAGACGAAATGTTGCATGTGGTTTTGAATTAACACCCATGTCCTGATCCCAGACGGGAGGCCAGAGGATTCTGCCCAGGGTTCCCTGCTCCGAATTGAGAGGAACACTCACATGCCCATGCCGCCTCGGCCTGCAGTTTGCCTGATGGTGATGTGCCAAAACACACATCAACAGTTTGCTTTCGAACCCTGCTGCTAATCCACAAGAACAGAAGTGTGTCTTGACAGAAGCTCAGAATGCCTATACTTCATTGTAAAATATAGTCTCCTTTTTCAATTTGAATTATATTCGGCACGGATGCTTTTGTTTAAGCAACCAGATAGTTGTCATTGGAGCCCAGTCCAGACTTTAGCTTGATATTAAACAATTTTTGGCTTCCCTTATGAAGACAGATGGGCAGTAGGCCTTTTGTCAGATTGCTAGGTTAAGTCTCCAGTCCTAAGCAGCAGGTGTTCCTGTAAGTTCACGCTATGAGAGATAATAGACCAGGTTGGCCCATGTGTTTCACAGCCCAGTAGGAATAGAAGAGCGTGCGAGACTGGATGTGAGAGGTGAGACCAGAGCTGTCGGTCGCACCTTAGCCTGGGTGGAATTATGTCACTTCCGGAATTATTGCTTCTGCGTTTGGCAGGCTTGAATTTAAAATCAGATTGGCAGGTATTTTAGGTTTCTGCTCAATTAGACATTAATAGGGAATATCAATACTAATAATATTATTACAGCACTGTGACTTCGGTTGTCGTGTTGATCTCATCATACATCTGGTTTTTGTCCATATGAATACATTTTGGAAGTTCAGTAAAAATCTGCATATCAAAGCATCCCCCGTTGTCTTATCAGCCAAAATATGCTTTTCTGGTCTCATACATGGAAAACTGAAGGAGAGAGTCATAAGTCATCCACATCTGCTATATCTGTCTAATGTGTGCCCTTGCAACCAGCATCAGCTAAATGTGACCATTCCAGAGCACTTGTGTTCCTCCCAAATTTCACTTGCCTCTGACCTCATCTCACTTATGGGCAAATGATGACATACGTAAGAATGGGAAGATAGAGGCAGTATGTGGAATGTAAAGAAAAGGCACTGATGATGATTTTACATTGGATTATGTGTCCTAAAATGATCCTTCACAACCTTTCAATGATACCTGATCCTGAAAGATGTTGGGAAAAACAGTTATCGTGCGGGCTGACAGTTCTCTGCCCCCTTCTTACTGTTTGGTATTCATTGGCAATATAGTAATGAATATGAGAAATTATCTACTTTGTCAGTTGGTACAGGTCGAGTTCTTGAAATGCAAGGCAATGTCAGAGCCTAATAATCATTCAATTTCTCATATGGACCTGTCGGCTGATGAGAAATTAACCCGTGGCTGATGCAATCTTTGTGTCATTACTAGTGAAGAGTAATGACAAACGTAGGTTTTTTATTTTTCTCTTTTGCATTTATGACTGCAAAGGCATACTGTTTCAGTGGGCTGTGATGAACTGTGTTTTCAAAGGCTGAGGGAAGTCCTGCCTCATGCATGTTAAAGTTTTACTGCAGCTCTTTCATTTCATGAATTTTATTCATCTAAAGTAATAATTGGTTCTGTGAGCCAGTACTGGTGCATAGGGTTGTATTCCTCTAGTTTTTTTGTTGCCATGGTGATTAATTTCCCACCCCATGTAATTTTGCCTGCTTAATGATGCCCAACTGTTGAAGTTAACAAGACTGAGTAACAGACTATTTAAACCAGCTGGGCTGACAGGCAGGGAGACTGAAGTGAAGAGAAGAGGAAGGTGGGTGAAGCTTCAGAAGGATTAGCAATTAGAGCTGCTCATAGTGGCAAAGTGTATGTTTTAGGTTTTGGCTTTTGGGTAACATAACGTAACGTACTTTGTCATAAAACTGATTTCGTTGTACACAAAATTTCGTTGTATGAATGTGCAATGATGATAAAAGTTTCCAATGTTTTTCCCATTCCATCTTTAACATCTAAACCATAAATAATATACACAGTGCCATTCTCTTTGACGTGAAACATTTCTGACGGTAGTCTGTGTCAGATTGCACAGACCTCAGCAGGTATGGCCATTAAAATGAGTAGTAAGCCTTAAAGATTGCTCTATGGTTTTACTGCGCTTTTTGACTGTGCACTAAATACTTGGGTTGTAATAGCTACGTAGTGGGGTATAGGATTATGCTTCTGGGATACCACTGTGGAACAGCAAAAAAATTTGAGGGACATTCTTCATTGGTCTAACGAACCAATGCTAAGTCATTCGGTCTGTGGTGCCATTTCATTTCCACCCAGTGCACCGTTGGTAAATTCTGAGGTGCCGGAGTTCATAAAGAGCACGATGACGTCATGCACACAAACTACTACAGCAACGATAATGTGCTAGGCGTGACTGAAACCCTTCATAATGCAATAATTTCTATCAACGCATGTTAGTTACATCAAACTTCTCATCTGCTTTGTATTTTTCTTGATCCTTCTTTTGGTCCTTCTCATTAGCTTTAGCATTAGCTCTCCTCGCTGTCTCTGCTTGTTCTTCCATAAGGTTTTTTGGTTCATTTCTGCTCTGCTATGTCAAATTTAAAAAAAAAAAATTCTTTTCAACATTTTCTTTTGATTTATTTTTTGCTGTAACAACCTGCCGTGTATTCTCACCTTGTTTCAGTGGTCAAAACAGTCCGCAAGGTACGGTTCTTCTCTCAAATCAAAAGTCAGATAAGCAAAACTTACCAATTTAGGTGGATGTATATATTAAATGGCACAAATTATTTAGCACAAAGGATTTCATAAATAATATTTCTTTAGTTCAGTTTGTAATTTTTCCAAAGTCTAATTGTGTTGGGTGTAGCGTTTCAGGTGGTGGAGTGCAGACGGCTGTGGGCCAGAGATCCCGGCAAGTTCCGGCACAAATTAAGCACTGCTTGCACCGAAAATGTATTTGTTTGTTCGTTCAGTCATTAATTCTAAATATTCCGTCGTATGGATGTCTACATGTCATTTATTTATGACTGTGAGTGAATGTGTGAGTATGAATGCCTTAATCTACAATTCTTAGTCTAATGTTTCAGCCTATTTTGAGGAAACAGGTAAAAATGATTTAAATATATACAGTAAACTACTAGCAATCATTGTGAAGTTTATATCACTATACTTCTGTCTAGGAAGCACTGTGTATGTGTATAGTGCTTTCAGTGTTCTGCCGGCAGTGTCTGTTTGTGTGTCAGCTGGTATTTGTGTTTAAATGTGTCGCTGCTTTGATAGGATTCCTGAGCTAATGCCAAAGTAAAGGTGAGGAAAGGTGAGAAGTAGCACGGGACCTTCGAGTGGAACCACATTTTTTTCCTGTTCAGGTACTAATCGGTGTGGTACTCATGTGAAATCTTGGTGCTTTTAGGGACGGTACCGCTAGAACTGGTGAAGAAATGTCCAATGGGAAGGAGGAAGTCGGTTTTATTGTGTTAGATTTTCACATAACTTGCAACTTTTTGGAACAGTTCATAAAAATGAGGAATTCTTTTGTTTGAGCAAAATAAGCATGTGTAAATTGTCTAAATGGACCCAGTAGCATAAAGAGTTAATCTTTTGTTGCTCAACTAGCATACAAATAGAACACAAATAATGTAATGACCTGTATGCCCACCATGCCATTGATAATGCGATCCTAAGCCTGTTTATACTATGCATTATAATGGCAAGGATTACTGTTGACCTAGAACACAGATAAGTAGTGATATATGTGCCACTGCAGCTTGCATGTCTCCATTTTATCTTACTTGATAGAGATATGTTTACATTTAAAATAGGCTCTAATGCATCAGTTTGCTAATGACTTTAGCCTTTAGATGATAGATTTCTGGTGCATTTACTACACAACTCGTAGTTATCTTTGCTGGTTATTTCAAATGTCCTTATTAAGCCAGGTTCCTTGACGCTTAAGACTTAAGTGATATAATATAGTGCCTTACACTAAAATCTTTTCTGTGGAAACAGAATTTAGGGCTGATATTCCATAAGAAGACCCCTAGGTACTGTACTGCCACTGTTCCCCTCTTTGCGCACTAGACATTTTCCTATGTCCTTCTATGTATATAAGTATTATATAGGATTATATAACATATATGATGTCATAGTGAGCTGTAAGGAGTCTCTTCTATATGCTGGAATGTTCTGTGAATTCCAAGGATGATCATAAGTTTTGGCAGCTTTCATGGTAGCAACAGGCAACATGGACACTGGCGGCAAAGGAGACCTTCCTGCAGGAGTTCCATGGAGATAAAATCTACCGCCCAGGGGCACCAGACAGGGTAATTGGAAGAATCTTTTTATTGAAACTCGCCCATCAAAACCCCATTCTTAATTTATTTATTTTGTTAAGTAGATGAATGACCAAGGACTCCTCATGTGCCTAAATTTAGCTTGGTCAAATAATGGCCCTGATATAAAAAGACTAATCGTCTCTGACCCTGTTTGTTCAGGCCTAAAACCATTGTGCTTTTCACACATATATTAAGTCTGACAGCAAACACACACACGCCGTAGCCCTTGCTGCAGGTGCTTGTGTCTGCATAGTAATTCACGCAAGCAGGAGCTGCACAGATGAATTTTTCATGAGGCATAAGGCAGTGCTGCTTCCATTAATAGAAAATTAAGAGAACCCATTAAGATGACTGCTGCACGTGAAATTACGTGTTCTCGTCCTCTTTCCTCCAGGTTCGGATGGTACGTCTAATGACATCCGATAACCTCAGAGGAAATGTCAGGCCTTTCTGCAGCTGTCGTTTCCTCGTGTGAATGTAGGGCGAAGGGCTGTTCATTTCAGGCCTTTCAACTCTGGAACAACAGATGCAGCTCGAGGAGGCAATATCTGAAATCCGCGTTATCATCCTTAGCCTTCTGCAAATCAAAGACCCTCCATATTTTGAAGGCTCCAGGTTTTTCTTTCCTAGTGGCTGCCCTTCTGTAGCCAGTGTTATGGTCCTATGTGAGATGTCAGGCACAGGGACCATATATTTCTAATGTAGGGAAATAACTTTACAAACAAACGGGAAACCAAAGCAAGCAAAACATAAATTTGAGCAGACAGTTGTGTAACTGCTTAGAATACTTTGCAGGGAGCTAGTGTAAATTCCACCTGAGATACCTGACAGGCCTTACCCTTTAAGCACTGGTATCTTCCAGAAGTTAATAATGGATATTCAGAATTATTCAGCTTGTACCCAAGCAACCAAAAAACTTGCAAAAGCATTTCTCAAACATGTTTTTAAAGACCCGCTGACAGAATCTCTCCTCAGCCTCCATCTTTTTCCCTTTTAATGATGTCCAGGAGGGAACCGTCAACCTCCTGCAGCAAACAAGGAGCAGGCCCTCTAGTGGACTGCTTGCCAAAGGCCAGAAACAAGGACAGACCAAAAACCTCCTACACAAGCACCCTCTACTCATCCTAAAAAAGAAAATCTGCTTCCTGATATTGTTGTTATGCTATACATTCCGTGGCCACAGCTGTTTGCAAATTGCAAATGCAGCCTGTTCCTCCAAACAGAGAATCTCGTGCCTGCAGTTGAATGCATGCAGCACACAGACGAGGTCAGGAGGTTCACTGGATGTTCACTTAAGCATTAGAATGACTAAGATGCCTGATCAAAGTGCTTTTGAATGTAGTGTGATGGTTGGTGCCACATGTGGTGGTTCTCGCACCTCAGAAACAGCCTTCTGGGAATTTTACATGCTGCAGTGTCTAGAATTCACAGAGAATGGTGTGATGAACACGAATCATCCAGTCAGGGGCTTTTCTGTGGACATAAACAACTTAATGAAAGAGGACGGAGGGGCCAGACTTGTTAAAGCTAACAGTAAGGTCACAAATGCAAAAATAACAGCTCAGGACGGCATTAATGTGCAAAATGTCTTCTCTAATGTTGAAGGGGATCCTGAGGAGAAAGAGGCCCCTCATATTTCAAAGGCCTCCCTAATAAGGTGGCTACAGGCTGTGTGTAGGGTATATGTCAATGAAATATGCAGACAGCAGTGTGCAGCAGTTAGATCAGCTAGATTTGCCAGCTTGGGCAAATTGAGTTCCATTCTTCCTCATTTCAGCTGACATGCTAAAACTTCTGACTAGACAGAGTAAAGGTCCCATTGCATTAGTAAAAGAGAAAAGGCACAATGCATTTTTCTGCATGACCCTTTCTGTCTGCATCAAGGAATGCAAATAGGGCCTGTCCGAGGTGTCCAATCCATTACAATGAATGCGGGAATGCAAGCATATCCAGAATGATGATGTCAGATGAGAAGACTCAGTGCACTAATGTGCACTGTTGTGGATGCCGTGCTAAACTGTGCTATCAAGAGCCCTGTGCTTCAGGTCAGTGTCATGTGACTCAAACCCTGGCACCCAGCATATACTGTACACACACAGCAGGGCATGATTCGTAAGAGTTTGCTGAATTGCTTGTTGCATCTTACCCATAAAACAAATATCCAAGGCAATAGCGAATTTGACTGGCATCATGCCCCTAGTAATCGTCATCAGTCTCTCTCAAGGTATTATATGCAAACCAGGGGCCAATTGATCCTCATATTACTATATCATGGTCCTTGTTGTAAAACTTTGATAGGAAATGAGTGGTCTCTGTGTGTCACTGTCACAGACTTCCCAGGCTTGGCCAGAACCCAGTCTTAAAAATGGTTGTAAAGGCTGTTTGACAATGTGAAACGGCAGTCTGTTACTGACATGCTTAATATGGGAAACTGATCTCTTACTCTGCAGCCTCAGGGATGTTCATAGCAGCTGTACGCTCACATGAAGCCAGGGCTTGACTTTGGAGATGCTTCTAAAATGGGAATCTGGCGTAAATGCCAAGTGTAATATAAAAAATCGTATCTATTGAGTGTCTCGTGACAGGCTAACAAAAAGCCTAATTTCTACTGAAAACCTTCTAGGGCACATAAACATCTTCCTTAGAAAATTATGGCAAGCATGAAGCTGATGAGAGGTTATAAACCTTTTTTGTTTTCAAATATATGTGTTGCATCCTGTTTATCCCTGTCATATATGTCTGCTGTGCTCAATACTTTTAGTATTTATGTGCTGAGAATGAAAAAAGTATGCTCTACATACTCTAACACCACAAATATAGTAATTCTCAATCTGAGTCCATGGAGCCGAGTAGCTGTTTGTATTTTCTTGGAATGAATATCGTGTATCACACAATACTCAAGTGTAAATTAACCAGCTTCCTCCAGTTCTCTAGTGCTATTTTAAGTGCACCTGTAAAATTTCCCAGTTGCTAACGATTTTGTCGCAAACCTGCCACAGTTAAATGAATGCCATGACATCTCTAAATGTCTGCAGCATTCCTGGTGCGTGGGTTTGCTATGTTTAGTAGGCCTTGGGTGCTTCTCTGTGGCACATTCATGCAGAGGATGGATTTTTTGTAATGCATTGTCATTGTTATTCTCTTGACTAGACTGCAATTACATGGAAAATGCAGTTGGCAGCAATTTAACAGGTACGACTTTAAGAAAAAAATAACAAAATAAAGCTATAGTTCATCCCTCAAATAACACTCACTTTCACAATTGAACAAATGTATAACAAAAAGCTGATTGTTAGTTAATTATTTTTTTCTTGATAGTGTGTAACCCGTTTAGCTTCAAACCAGAGATGCATGTACAGTACTTAGCACAGGTTTGAAGTTTAAAGCAGTGCTGAGATCGTCCCTTGGCTTTCCAGGGAAGGTAAATAAAAACAGTCATTCTCTCATCGGACTGACAGACACTGCAGAAACACCCGCCAGCTTCAGCTACAATATGTTACAGAAACAATTTGGAAAATGGCCTTTTCCTCATCTAAAATGATTATGGTATTCAGACAAGTTTACCTGTATGTCATCACTCATCTTTACCTGTAGTCATCACTCATCTTTACCTGTAGTCATCACTCATCTTTACCTGTATGTATCACTCATCTTTACCTGTATGTATCACTCATCTTTACCTGTATGTCATCACTCATCTTTACCTGTATGTATCACTCATCTTTACCTTTATGTCATCACTTATCTTTACCTGTATGTATCTATCATCTTTACCTGTATGTATCACTCATCTTTACCTGTATGTCATCACTCATCTTTACCTGTATGTATCACTCATCTTTACCTGTATGTCATCACTCATCTTTACCTGTATGTCATCACTCATCTTTACCTGTATGTCATCACTCATCTTTACCTGCATCACTCAGCTCCCCAGAATCTCCCTCTTTGCTGCCGCCTTCTGTACAGAAATGCACAGTATTATCAAAACCTGTGCCAAGTTTAGGGGCAGTAAGCTGCATTGTGGTTAAGGACCAGAGGTTTCAGACAAACTGGTTAATATACCACAAGCAAGCAATTATAAAAACAAGTTAACAAAAAAAAGTTGTTGACATTCTAGTGCAATATATTTTCCTCATGGGTGTGTGTAAGAGAAACATCTATTATTAAAAAACAATAATGAGATGCAGAACATAATGTTTAGAATAAATGTCTCCCTTTATTTATTGTAGAATTAATTTACTCAATATTTATTATGATGCAATGTGGGATAATTGCATCATATACAGACATAAAATTGTATTTTATTTGCACCATTCTGCTTCAGTCTTACATGCTGCAAGTTGCATGAAACCTTGTAGATATTACTGCATTATATGGGCTGCAGTGCACAAATTGGATGCCAAGGCCCTTGGCATAACCTCTCTGAAAGAAAAAAATTGCAACTGTTGCTTTAGCACAGGGTTCCTCAGTTCTGGTCCTAGAGAGCTTTGCAGATTTCCCTGCTGAAATACACCTACAAAACCTGGTAATTAGCTGATTAAGATGTGTTTGAGCATGGGGAACCCTTCTTTAACATCTTTTTGGTACACGTGTCAGGATCGGTCCCTGTCCTGTCCTGTTCTGTCCTTTGTTTCCCTAAGTTCCCTGCTCACCCCTGGCTAGTGTTACTACTCTTGTCTATGTCTTGTTATTCTCCGAGTGTGAAAGTCATATTTTGTAGATCCCTGTTTGGCCAGCAGGTCTTGCTGGTCATCCCATTCTGCTCCTTGTGTTCCCTTAGGTATATCCCCAGTTCCCATCGTTCTCCCTGTTTCCTGGGCCATCCAATAGCTGAATGTGCTGGGCATGCGGCTGATAACCATTCTGCCCAGACCAGTTTGAGGCTGATCCCACAGCTGGACAGTTTGACTGTTAGATGTTCCCTGTTCCGAATCTGTGTACATACTTAGTGTTTCCTCATGTGTCCTTTAAGTCTGTATTAGTTCTAGAATCACCAGCCTTTTTTTATGACCCATCATGGTTTCTTTAGTTTTGAGTGGTTTCACAATTAAGAATATTAAGTTTCCTGAGATTGAAAGTCACCTTTTGGACTGTCATCCATGCCCAGACGTGACAGCATTTTTCCATTTTACTGTGCTATACACAATAAATATGTGTGATGCATTTGAAAGTTTGATCACTTTTTATTGTTCATTTGCACACATTGCTTGGTTTTCACATATTCCATCATGCTCTCCCATGAGATACACTTTTTACCAGTGAGAGTGAAGCTTGGGGTCAAAGCACAGGGATTGTGTGAATACTCAGCCAGCCATGGGATTCAAACTGGTGACCTTCTGGGCAAATGCACAAGCCCCTAACCTACAAAGCCACACACGGCCCCCTAAAACTTGCAGACAACTTTACAATGTTCAATAGCAAGAGCGGAGCATTCCTTCCATGAATGGCAGGCTTGTTATAAGTCTAAAGGGGCAATGACACATGCAACAGAAACAGACCTCAGAGAGAAGAACGAGAACCCCACTCGAAAAGGCAGCCTGTGCTACGATATGTAGCATCAATAGACATTGATAATAAACCATACCCAGAGGCCATGTGTAAGGGTTATATTTCCCTCACCTCTTGAGCAGTCCCATGAGGAGGTTATCCACCCTTTCCTGCACTGCAAGACCTAGAATTTTAATGGGGTGTGGCTGGTCAGGTCTTTCAGATTTACCCAGTATTCCTCTTCAGCTGTGACTTGATTTGCTGTATTCCTGCCAGCTCAGTCCTGGTATTGCTATAAAAGGAGTCTTTGCATTAGAATTCCAAGGAGCTTGATGATGGCGTGCCAGCGCCATGATGGCTCCAATTCTGAAGGAGTGGAAAGGCAATCAGGAGGAAGGCCATATATTTTGAGGATGTAAGTGAGGTGTTTTCAGAAGAGTGGTGATTTGGCTGAGTTTGATGAAAAACAGTGGGTTTGACAAAGAGCAATTTAGTGACACAGTACTGGAGCTCAGAAATGTTAATCATTGGCCCCAAGGCCTTTTGATTCAATTACGATTATTTAGGGAATGGTTCGATGCACCATAAATCTTTAATTTCTAGCATGATTCTATTCAATTAATTGATTATTCAATTATTTTGATATCCCAAATTCAAACCATTTTTAACTTCACTTTTTTAACTTCATCGCCATTATTTTAATAGCCATGTCTTTAGCTCTGAGGTTGCTAACTTTGAGCTTAAATATCAGCCAAGACTGACCGATATCTTGATTTTTAACAAATATCGGCCTGTACTGATATCTTAACCAATATGTTATACATCTCTAAGGCCAACATTAGTTTTTACTTAACTAACTAGTTAGCTACCTCAGAGTTTTGGCTATTGTTACTGTAGCTAGCAAAAAGAACAGCTTTTTTTTGCGCTACAGAAGGACATTTCCCAAAAACATTGCAGCGCAAAGATTATCTTAGCCATTAGAAAGGTGGTTCTGCGCTACAAAACAGGCAAGTCTTCCAAACACGTTGTAATGCAGAGATTATCATTGTAGCGCACATATCAAGTAGTGATTCCTTTATGAATATTGCCATAATGGCAGCCTTCCCTTGCCAGTCTAGGTTTCAGAAATTTGTGTGCTGGCTCTGCTGATTTGCTCATCTGTCTGCAGCACATGAGCACGGGGGTGTGCGCCCTGGAAGCAGGAGGAGGCTTTGCTCCAAAAAATTGATAAAATTTAAATTTTGTGATGATTAGGACATGAACTAATTTTATAAAGACTTAAACGGTGGTCTTTGCCATGTTAATTGAATAAGATTTGTTTGATAAAGTATGACATGAAATTCTGGTCATAAATCATAACATCAGAGAGTCATGGATGAGTCAGGTGGTTGTCAAGCTAAATTCTGATAAAATCTTAGCATGGTGACACAATGTCTGATGTCTGGTCAAAGTCTGGAGTGAGATAACTAGCACAACATACATGCATGCACAGAATGTGTAATGAGTAATATGTAAATCAGGAGGTAAATCACATTTTGTTAGAGATGTGCTGGGATCCAAGTGATACTGATCTGTTGAATAGTCATATATGTACGTGTGTGTGTGTGTGTGTGGGGGGGGGGGGGGTTATAAGTCAGGTATCAGGAAATGGGAGATGGTATGAGCGATAACTAATCCTGTAGAACAGGGGTGGCCAATCTTAGCCGCAAAGGGCCGGTGTGTATGCGGGTTTTCGCTGCAGCTCCCTAATTATATTACTAATTAGAGGACTGATTGGCTGAAGAGTCCTCACACCTGGGTTTGAACAGCTGACCTACAGGTTATCCCAAAAATCTGCATACACACCGGCCCTTTGCGGGTAAGACTGGCCACCGCTGCTGTAGAATGTCACGTATCTAAGCATTATAGGAGAGTCAAGAAGAACGGAGATAATCTGGGGTGGCTGCCGGATTTGTGGCAGAAGCCAGGAACTTTAGTTTCTGAAATTGAGAACGGGAATGTGAATCAGCTGGTCCATTCTTGCAACTGAGTATGTGAGCAACTCTTATTATGAATTGATTCATTACTGAGTCAATCTCCTGAACATGTTTACAATGTAATAAAAATCTGACTTGTCATTGTTGATTATATGAACAACTGCTAAATTCAGAATGGAATGAGATGCCAATTTATGTCCCCATAGTGCAGACCTCGTAATACCTTCCAAAGCCTACAGATGGAGTGCTGTCAGTAAGTACATATTTTGTAGCAGAAATACAGACATCACAAAAAGGTTAGGACATTTCAACTTTCTTTGAGATGGCGCCATACAGTTCCTTTATTGATGCATGCTCAGGTGGACAGGACACATGTGGACAATGCCCTGGAGAGAAGTTAGGAGATGAATCAACACCTTTGAGGGGGTGACACACATGACAGTGTTGAGGTGGCATAGGAGGAAGACCAGCTTGTGTGGGACTAAAATGAGATGAGGTAACAGGATGGTGATGATGCAGGAAGCCAAAAACAGATCTGAGATTTGGGTAAATTACAGTATTTAGAGGCATTAAATACTAACCTCTGAGAAAAACCCTGTGATCATTTATGAGACAAATTTACGACTGGGGTGGCGTGACAAGCATGAGTATAGCGCAGTGATGTTTATCTGGGTGGGCAAATGGTGGGGGCCTAATCATCTGCTATTTATTTTGTTTTGTGGACGAGCATTTAGTGATGGGGAGGGCGGGGCTGGGGCGGACTCTGCTGGAGTAATTACAGATACACAGAAATCCAGCATCTTCATAGGAAGCAGTCACTGTCATTCACCTGTCGGGCAGTTATCACTGGTGCACAATATGGGGCAGTAACTTTGAGATTAATTAAGGTGCAGAGTGAGTTGAATTTTAAAAGTGTAAAATTAAATCTAAACCCCTGAGATGAACAAAAACTTGGTGAAAAAAAAACACACAAACAAAAAAACAAATCGATGAATGAAACATGCTTGTAAGCAGACACTGAGAAGTAAACACCATGCTCCTTCATCCACCTGTTTACCTACTCAAGGTGCAGCTGATTTAAAGCAGGCAACATGCAGTGAGAGGGGGAAGTTCAACCTGAAGGCCAGCTGCTGGTGGACTCATGAGTGTGGAAAGAGCACTAAAGGTTAGCGGGTGGATGTGGAAGATGTAACAGAAACAGAGAAGAGAAGATACTCAGTGAGCTTAGCGGAACACCAGTTGCGTGAAAAATCCAAATGCTATGTACAGTCAACATGGAATCGTGCAGTGCATTATTTATTGATGCAAGTTTAGGCATCGTTCTTGAACTTCCGTTATGAATGTTATTAAAACTTAAAACTATTATAACATCGCTTCTGTGCTTGATTCTTTATAAGAATATTACATATTTATATTACTTTCAATAACATGAGGGGGAGAGGGCAATAAAGAAATTAACAGAAAGCTGAGTGTAATTCTTGGAAGTGGCCCTTCTGTCGTACTCCTGAGCATTGTATGTAAGTTCAATGGCCTGATACATCATATGAGCTACGGTGAATATACTTATCTGCTAAAAGACTAAATTGTGTACCATAACATAATGTGGCAGTGGGCCTTGCATACTTGTCTGACAGAAATCTGGGCTGATTACACCCATCACTTTATATTACCGTGACAATGCTGATGGACGAGCTGGAATTTGGTGTGACGCGGATTGTTTGTTTTTAATGAAGGTCTAAGCCTGCCTTCTGCAGCACTGAGCCATTTTAATTGGAATCGCATCTGGCTACCCCCAAAAATAGCAACCGGCAGGCTTCCCTCAGGGGGGCTGCTTTTGCCTCTCTGCTCCACTGACTTACTTCTGAGAGTGGCTTCCTCGCCCGCCGCTCGCTCCCCCAAGAGCTGCGGCCAGCCGGTCTAGGAGAGACACTACTACCAGGGTGATAGGAAGCTGGGTGCTAACCACTTATCACACTTGCTCCAGCTCTGATAATGTATGGTAGATACTGTCATTGTGAATGCCCCATGCAGATTATTCCAGGGTGTAAGGAATCAGTACACATCATACGTATGGTGCTGTGCTTGGAATCTGTTAATACAATCAAGCTGTGAGTAAATCACTGAGCTTCTGTCCCTAGACTATTTTCACATTATCCCCGTATTGTTGTGTAATTGTTCTTTTATTGCTGTGTTCCGTAATGATCAACAGACAACCGAACAATATTTTCCTTATTCTGACACAGGACACACTTTACAGTAAGGTAATTTTAATTATCTTAATAATGCAACAAAGCCAATACAGATTACTTGTTCAATGAAGTGCAGCTGTTAGACCACTGACTTCTATAAATAAAGCTGTTGTTACATATTATTACACCTTAATACAGAGACATAAAAATGTGGTTAGTTCTAGACACAACATTGTAAGGTTCTTACGTTTTATATTCAAGTGTTAAGCAGTGATATATGCGCCCTACTTTCATGTAATTATGCCATAGGGTCCATAGTAGTGCATTCATATGACTATTCATATGACAAATGCCTGGCATTTTAGGACCTACGCCAAGAATCACATTGAAAACAGCCCCATAACTTAGCAGCCACTTTGACAAAACTGAATACTGGAATAGGTGTGATTAAGGTTTTGACTATTTTACTGAGGAGTACAGAAGAAGGGCCTCCCATGGGACTTGAACTAAAAACGTAATGGATGCAATTCTAGCCACATTCTTAAACACCACATTGCCAGTCCGCAAGTAATAACCTAGTTGTTTTTTTGTCCTTCAGGCTCAATAACCTCTACATGGACAGATATGGGTCAATGGTGAAAATGCAGCAATCAGGTTTAGAACTTATAAGGAGAACAAACTGAAGAGCAAATTTCCAAAACAGGATATTTTGCAAGAAATGTTCTGTTGACTTAGTGAGTTTTGGAAATTTAATGAAAGTTTTTCAATGGGTTAAATGAGGACTGAGTGAGCTTTGGTTCCCTTTACTGTAAAATATGATGAGGAGGCCTAACTTGTCATTGGCAGTATCATCTTAAAAAGGACAAAAAAATGGACTGAGTGTGTTTTGGAAAATTGTTCTTAAGTTCTCAAGTAAGACACTTAAAAGATGGAAGCTAGTGTGATGATGACATGTGAACCTGTCCATTTTATGGGCAAGGATCACCTGACATGCAGAAACGTCTAACACAGAGAAACATGGCCCTCTTTGAGCTCAATTTTTGATGCTCATTGGCAGCAGAGATATTTCTTTTAGCTAATGAAAATAATTAGTATAGGCTGTCCAAACATTTGAGTCAGAGGACAAACACCTAACATGGCACAAAGCATGGAATACCTCAGGAATTGGGAAGTTATGGGGTTAAGTTATAGCCCAGACAAACAAAAAAGCAGCAAGACTAATGTAATTTATTTTAAACTCAGATGGGAATTAAACAATGGAATTTAGCAGTTAGAAGTTATCAGATGTCAGGGCAGGATATGGTTAGCAAGATTAATGTTACTATTTTCACAACAAGTCAACTAATTTAGGAGTCAGTTCCATTTATTAATTTGGCTGATTCCATAAAACCATCAAGGAGCCAACTGTGGTACAAGTGCCGCAAGACTGGGCTTCCGATGAGAGACCAGTAACAAGTGCAAGATAATTGTGGGAACAAGAGATATATAAATAGTGAACCTCACATCAGAAATTCTATACAGATAAATATCACCTAAGTGAGAATTTTAGTAAGAACTAAGTCAATGTGCAACACATAGAAACACACTCGTAGTGATAAACAAACTTCAAAGGAGCAAGTCAACTGTAGATAGTGATACTGTAGATGATTTTTGGGGATGAATGTCAAGAAGACTGGCATAGCATTATCATAGTGAAACCAATATGTTTAACTAAGGATCCTTTTGAAATCAATAAATATCTCTGCAGTATGAACAAACTGTGATGGTAAACAAGCAATTCATAAGACTGAGATTCAGATTGCAGAGGAAAACACTTTTTAATCAATCCTGCTAACCAAATATAAACTGAACAACCTAGCAACCAGAATGGACAGAAATGCTCATGGGGTGGACATAGCTATTTACATTATGGTGACACACTGAACACCAAGGGGAAAACTGAAAGCAAGAATGAGGTAAACACAAAGGTACTAGAAGTAATTGGACCAAAATGGGGGAAAGACATACAATAACCTGTCAAATTACCCAAACTTTGACTGGATAAGCAAATTAGTGCCAGGCTGATGTAATCCACATGCCGCACAGCCAGTGCCTGGGATTAAAATACAGTACACTAATATACTAATAAAGGTGAGGCATTTATGCAGCTACCATAGCAACATACTCATATTTCATGGTATAATAGAATGGGGTAAGACTTTACTTAAGGGTGCTCTTCATAAGGCTACCAACATAAGCCCTTCATGAGAGCCAACATATCTTGACAAAAGCATTTATAAAGGTTCGTTCCAACTTTTGTAGCTGTCGAAAATGCTGACACTGGCGACTCCTGTGCCAAGTTGACATACCACATATGTTATACAAAAGTTATACAAATGTTACTCTAAGATAGATACCTTTCAACAGTGTAGTTTGAGAAGGATGAGAAACTTACATCAGGAAAGATCTCATCTTAACTTTCAATGTTTGGTATAATTGTGGCTAGGCTAATTTAGATGGATAAAATGTTATATTGCTATAGATACAGGAGACAACTTGAAATGTACTTCTTCAGTCTTCACATCATGTGTTAGTTGACATTTAATTTACAGATAGTTAATGACGGGAAGAAAATGCCATTAGTAATATCTAGTTAGCTGTGAAGTGAAAAAAAGAGATATACCAGCTTTATGTTTTCGATCTTTTTTTTGTTATTTTAATTTTAAATATAACTAACATTAAAAGTAAAGATTTGCCTCGCCTGTCTTTTTTGCTTCACAACTTTTCATTAGATGAACAGAACTGCAATTTAGAAATTTCCATGCTAAATCTCAGAGAGACTAATTACGTTTTGGTCTGGACTGGCCTCGCTGATAGTGCTTGCTTGACAGGGCTTATTGTTAAGGTCTGTTGGAAAGGCCCACTGTTTGAGTCTGTTTGAGTGTCCCCTCAAACCCATCTGAAATGCCCAGCTTAATAAAGCACTATCGTGCGCTGTCAGGCATGTGATATTTGGCTAAGACTCACAGAAACTCAAAGAAAGTTCCATGCCTGAGAACTTGGTCCACAAGCATCAAGATAGCGTACACTCTTCCTAGAGGCCAAATTCTGTATAATCTCCTTAATTTGGTATAGAAATCATCTTCCTTTGTTCCACCTTGCATTCCTGTGAAGTGGAATCGTGATTGTTGTTATGTTCACAGTCGACTCAGTCAGCTTTACACCATATTTCCAAGAATTTTTTTCTTTGCGTATATTCTGCTCTGATTTTCTTGGTCTTCATCTCTTTCCCTTTTCCTAAGCGTTGGCATATATTAAGAAGAATTATTGAACATCCATGCTTATCGCTCAGGCTGCCTGAGAAGGCTAAAGGCTTATAATGTGGCAGTTTAATTAAAAAAGGAGCACGGTTTGGACTGAAGATTAACCAAATCTCCTTTGCACAAAAGTAGCAGGTGGAACCGGAAGCCTGGCTCTGCAAGACTCATTTCCTTTTTTTTCTCTCTCATCTGCATTTATCCTTCAGGCATGACACAGTAATGTCTTTATTTCCATGTGCAGATGAGGGAATGGGGGGGAAAATGTATGGTAATTCAGAAAGATGCATCTATCTGAAAGGAGAAGGCAAAAACTTCTCCATGGAAAGCTTCCATAAGCTTGGTGCATATGTTTATTTGTGATGTATTTGATTCAAAAACAGCAAATTTAAAAAGCATATGTAGACTAATGTTTGAGTTTTTCTAGTCAAAATTTTCTGAATTATGGCGATTAAAATGATGTAATATTTTCCACAAAGTTAGGGTACTGTTTTGTCATAACGATAGTGAACAAATGATAGCTATGAGCTGCACAGTGGGATTCAAAAATGGGATAGAGCTCTGGAATGGGTGGACATCTTGTGCGCTTGAGACAGCACTGTCCAGGTAACATCTGGTATTCGTCATTTGGGAATACATTCACCCAGCACTGCTGACAGAGGATGATAGAATACATAAACGGTGCTGCCATTCACAGTTAATCCAATCACCCCTTGGATGATTAATAAAAGTGGGCCGTGGTGGGGGGGTGGAGTAGACAGGCTGTGAGACTCAAGTGCCTTTAAATACATCCTGATCTAGTTGTAAGAGCAGCATTGCTGTCATGGTCTTGGTGGGGCCGGTGAAACCTGTGAGCCTCGATCAGGAAATCGATGAGTCGTGACTGCCTGAGACGTACAGTACAGGGGGGGGGGGGGGGGCACTGCTAAAATAGGCAACCTGGCTTTACTAAAGCTGAAAAGGGCCCACATCACAGCACCTCGGACAGCTCCGTAAGTCTGAGTTCAGGCATGACAGACCAAGTTACTGTTTACCTGCTAAAGACTGCTGCTCGGATTTTACTTAACTAAGGGACGATGCATTATAGATCATGAAGTTTCTGGAACTTTCATGACAGAGCCTATTTAAATGACATAATGCAGAATCCTTATTAATGCACTCTGCTGTGTTATTTTAGATGTTTATTGGATGGCATTTATCCAAAGCAGCATACAGCACGCACATTTTTTTGTGTGTGTGTGTGCGTTTGCAATTTAAGATGTCTGGACAAGAACCTAATTTTAGCTCCCCAGGTTGCATTCTACAGCCAGAACTGCAGGCTGCTGCACGCAGATGACCTGGCTGTGAGACCCGGAGGTGAGTGTGGCCTGGCTTGGCCTCACCAGCACCAGCAGCTCCCCTCGGTGCTGGGGACACTGCCTCTCACTCCCGTGGCCGTCCTTTAAGAGCGATGGGATATTAAAGGGCTCCGTGTTCAAATCAAATTTATTGCTGTAGTTAGTAGGACTTTCCCCCACCCCCCTTCCTTTCCAACATAATGTTATTACACAGCTCTCCAAATCTGATTGCCTGCTCGTTCCTCATGTCCTAGCAACAGGCGTTCCCATAGTAACTTGGGGCAGGATAAACGGCGTCTGTCCCTTGCTTGTCTGTCAAACATTCCCCCACTCAATCTAATTCAGAGCACTGGATACTCTCTCTCCTAATTTACTTGATTGGCATCTTTCAGCCTATTCATGACATAACAGGATGCATGTAAACAAAACAAGCCGGTGGCCCATTCAGCCATCAAGTTAATTTATCTCTTTTTTTAATGAAATTTGATAAATGAAAGCCTGGATAACAGGCTTTATACCATTTTTGATTGGATAATTTGACCACTCAGCTTTGTGTTTGACTGGCTGATGTAGCTGTGTGCTCTGCAACTGTTTAAAAATATTCATAAGCCATGCCCACAAGGTACGCAGTGAGGGCACTCCAATTGGTGCAAAGCTTTCATCATTGCACAGTCAATTGCAGGATACAGATAAGTCTATTATTAAGCATGATATGAATGGAAAATGTGGGGACTTTGTGTGCGCGATAAGTTTGAGAAAGGCTAAAGAAGTAGTTCCTCAGGTGCCAAGGAAAATGATAGAGGTGGTGCACAATTCTCTCCTGAGCCAAAAAAGCAATTGAGACATTTCGGCTCTGTAGGGTTGCTCTCCGGTCAATTCCAGCCAAGCCCCCTGGTGCTGTGGTAAGCAGTGCGCTAATCAAGATCACTGGGGGAAGGCCTAAAAGGGTCTTTCATTGGCTGGAGGTCCCACAGAGATCACACATCTGGGGGGGCTTTGGTGATCCTCCTTGAATAAATGTCACACCCAGGCTTATTTTTAGCCTTTCCAATTAAACTCCCAATTTTTCTCAGAGGTTACCCTTCTACCTCATTCAGTAGCCAGTTATCTCTTTTGAGAGACTTCCCAGATGCAAAAAGGATCCCTTGGGCTGTGTGTGTGTGTGGTCATGCATATATGTCATTGTGGGGACCCCACAATGTGGAAAAAAAACTGTTATTTTGACCTTGTGCAGACATTTTTTCGGTCCCAACAAGGGGAAACAGCTTTCTAAAAATCTGTGAATGCAATCATCCATCCATCCATCCATTTTCTGTAACCGCTTATCCTATTTGGGGTTGCAGGGGGCCCAGGGCCTATTCCAGGGCGCAAGGCAGGGAACAACCTAGGATGGGGTGCCATCCCATTGTACAGCACATTCCCACACCATTTACACCTATGGGCAGTTTGTTTTTGGACTGTGGGGGGAAACCAAAGGAAACCCCACAACGACATGAGGAGAACATGCAAACTCCACACACATGGAACCCTGGCAGAGATTTCAATCCAGGTCCCAGAGGTGTAAGGCAAAATTGCTAACCACTGCACCACCATGCACCCCTAAAATGCCAAAAAAAAGCCAAAAGTCTCATATTTTGTTTGATTACTTATGGGTATGGTTAGGGCTAAGTTGGGATTAGACTTATTCCCATAGAAATGAATGGAGAGTCCCCACAAAGATACAGATACCTAATCTGTGTGTATGTGTGTGTGTGTGTGTGTGTGTGATGTGTGAGCGGGTTTATCTATCCTTATGGGGACATAATGTCCCCATAACGTGATAAATATCCGTTTTTTTTTCCCTTATGGGGACCAGTTTCCTATCTTATAAAAATTGGTGACTGCTATGAAAAAACTAAAAATGCAAAAACTCTTGTATTTTGTTAGGTTACTTATGGTTATGGTTAGGGCTGGGTAGGGGTTAAGGTTGTCATAGTTAGCGTTAGCATTTTTCCCATTGAAATGAATGAGCGGTCCCCATAAGGATATGTTTACCCTACATGTGTGTGTGTGTGTGTGTGTGTTAACAGCCCAAGGCTTTTTTTGGCTAAATACAGTTGTGATCATTCCTTTCATGTCACTCCTATGTTTCTGTTCCCCCCCAGATCTGTGATTTAATTACTCAGCCTGAATTTTCTAATTAACAGCATCAGTTTTTCATCTGGTATCAAACATAGTTACACAGAAAAACACCTATTGAATGCAGGGTCATCCCTCATTACAAACACACAAATACACAGAACATTTTTAAATATACACAAATGTTACTAGAGCTGGGTTGTAATTATGGGATAAAAATCACCTGCAATACAAATGTCCTCTAATTATATAACCCATTATACAGAATCAATAATTTAAACTTCTAAAATAGGTCTCACTTTCTGCGTTTTCTTGGATATTGCATTTGTCTCCAATTGTGTTGTCAGTATTACAGCAGGGTTTCTATTCATTGCCTAAGCAACTGCGTTCAGCTAAGAAATATATAAAACTGGAGTGGACACAGAAATTATTTCTCTTTTTTTCCAAAATGAGGCCATTGCCTGCGGAGCAGGTGATGTTTGCAGCGATGTGTGCCATGCGGCACTTGGTGGATTAAAGAGAGGATCATGCCTTCTTCCTTTGTTGTCCTTCACTGGCTCTCAGAATGATTGACAGTTGAATCTAATGCCTAAAGGGAGTTATAAGGGAATAAAAAAGAAAAATATATAAGCATAAAAAATAAATGTTATGCCGTATACTTACCACAGAGGTTTAGTTAGCCCACTCCTTACATTCCCCGCTATTGTGGTCTTTGAGGACTATTTTTGCCATAGAAATCTACTTGAAGTGGAAGAAGATGGAAATGGTGTGGTAAGATCAAGGTAGAAGAATATCTCTGAAACATATCTAAAAGTATTAAAATTGTCATGTTGTCATAAATTAGTGTCAATGATTATTACGATTGCTTAACGTGTTTAGTCAAAAAGAAAAACATCAAAACTCTTTCTGATCATTGTTGTGAAAGCTCTGCAATGTTTTGATTCAGAAAAAAAAATGAAGTTCTCCTTGTACTTTGTACTTCGTGGGGATACATTCAGGAAATAGTTTAAATAGAGAAAAATACGTGTATGATTTCACAAAAGGCAATGTTTCGTTTTTTATTCAGATTATATATCGATATTCTGCATTGATGTAATTGATGCCTCTCAGCTAAAGTATTAAGTTTATTAGCATTAAATTTCATTATTCCTATGGTTAGACCATAAATTATATTTATTTTATTAACATATATCTGTTACCTTCACCCAAGTACAATGACCAATAACTAGAAAAGATGCTGCCAGTACAACAAAAATGTATTCCCTGGATGCCCCGATCACCCCTCCCCCATCTAATCCCTACACCTCCCACAACCCCCAACCTTTGCAATTTCTAAAATTACTGGTTGTATCATCCAGGGAGGGATGATTGTGGGAAATCAAGTTGTATGAATTCAAGAGTCTCATCTGTGGCACTTGCTTTAGTTTGTTAGTATTTTTTTTCCTTGGGATTGTGTTAAAGCTGCCAGCATGATCAGTGCTTGTCACTGCAAATAAGCACATGCTCCACAGGGGCCACATTGATGGTGGGGTGAGGAGGGGAGCCAGATGGGGCCCGGGGGGGTCTGGGGATGGGCGAAGAGGCATTTTGGGAAATCATGCTCCGCGATGTTCCAATACTTCCAGACCGCTCTTGCATCATCATGTCCTTCATTAGGACTAGAAACAGGTACCATAAATATGGCTTTAAAAATATGGCAGTATTGTTAGATGGCCCAATTTGACTGTTTCAGACTTTTTACAGTATGTGAAAGCCAATAAATGTGCTTTTACCCCAATGCTCTGAGTCCTGGTTGTGACATGCAAGGCTGATTGTTTGTGACTGTACACACACAAGCCCCAGTTAGCTGGCAAAAAACTACCCCACAAGCACAATGGGATGTACATAAAATCACAGTAGGATGTACATAAAATCACAGTAGGACGTACATAAAATCATAAAACGCACCAGGTCCAAAACTTGTGAAAAGTAAACACCAAGGAAACAAAAAGTTATTACATTAGCATTATAACTTTGGAAATAAACATATATTCATTATGATTCTAGACTACTTAAGATCAGCATGCATACAGATTGCAGAGAAGCTGACAAAAAATGACAACAATGTATTTCCTGGATGGTCCAATCACCCCCTCGCCCCTATAGAAACAGTATTCTTCATCTTTCTCTAGCCCCGCTACAGTAGGCTTTGGTGCCATCTATTTTTTCATACCATCCATACATTATACCGCAGTATTTTGATGGTATTTCCAAAAGCAGCACTGTTCCAGTATTTTGCCCCATGATAAAATTTGCAGAGGAAGCGCCATGGCTTGTCCAGTGTAATCAGGTTCACCAGATCTGCTCTTGCTCTTTCATGTGTCACCACTGACTTGGATTAGGGCTAAGTGACGCGATTTAACTCAACATGATCAATTTGAACGGCCAGCTACGGGCCTGACTCTGATCAAATTTGGTGACCAGGGGGACTGGCGAGGAAAAAAATATATATATTTTTTTTAGAATTTTCAGAAAACCATCTTGTGCCCCACAGTTTGAGAACCCCTGACCTATACAATGTTCCTGGGAAGTTCGAAAAAAAAAATCTGTACTTTCAAATTCACAAGATGGCTTCTGCAGCCTCCCATTCCATCCTCTGCTGCCGACTGGTGATTTAGTCTTCAGGTGATTTGTCTCAATGGTTTCAGGTGTAGATTTTCATTCATATTTTTATGAATGAAAAAGATCCATCAAAGTAATAAGATCCATCAAAGATCAAATCAAGGCTCTTCTGCAGTCAAACCTTCCTATTTTCCCTTTGTGGTGCTGCTTTAATGTTGGTCCATTTTGTGTCAAAATGTAATCACTTAATCACTTACAATGTGTTCACAAAAGTTAAAATAGGTCTGTCAGATACTTTTTGAGTTATCGTGCTAATGAGATAAGGGTTTTAAACTGCTTCTGTGTTAACTGGGAGTTAACAACGTAGTTGAACCAGGTATAAGGATAAGTGCCAAGTTTCAATGGATTTCATTAATGGGAGGGTTAAGCAACGAAACAAGGCCAGTTCATTAGCAACCAGCGTCAAAGACACAGCTAAAGAAACTAGAGAACAAACCAAAAGTCAACACTGGGAACTATCTAACAAATCTAAATCACAGAACCAAAACAGAGAGCAGACACATAATCAGTAAACCAGACAACCAAACCAACAAACAGAATACGGAGACAACTGGCTGACTCACAGAGGTCAGCATGGACTTTAGCATCAACACTTTGCTTTTAGCAAGCAAGCCCATTCTTTCTTTTTGTGTAATGTTAGTATGCCCAGGAGTTGTTAATCGATAGCCAGCTGACCTTAGAGCCCCAACGGTTTTTTTTCGTCCCTATAAGTTTTTGGTTCCTCTGTTGTCGTCTTTATTATTTTCTTTCTTTCTTTTTCTTTCTTTCTTTCTTTCTTTCTTTCTTTCTTTCTTTCTTTCTTATCTACAGCTGTACAATAAAAATAAAAGTACTGGTTAAACATCTACAATAAAAAGTTGAAGAAAGATATTTGGAATGAATGGTCTCCTTCATCCAACCTAGTTGTCACTAACCATAAGTAGACAGGATGTATTCAGACGAATGCTTGCATATTTTTTTCTGATGAACCTGAGCCCTGAACTAGCAAGCAGTCTGAATTCCATGCAAAAATCCAGAAAGCCATTTCTCAGCCTCACTATTTTCTCCTGCTGTGAAGAAAAAATATATAATGATGACTTCAAACATCAGTCTGAAGCAAAACAATTTAGGCGGATGATCAGACAAAAACAGAAAATATGCAGAATCTTTTTGAAATCTCGCTGCTGGTTAGGGGTGAGGACAGGAGCAGGATGGAGGAGTCTCAGCTCAGATTCCTGTTCTCTACATTATTTACAGGCTAGTGTCCATTCCATAGTGAGGTCACCCTACACATACTGTAGCTGTCTTGTTCACTTTCTGCATATACATACATGGCATTCTTTTGACGGTTTGGAAACACAAAGATGTTTTTGCACTAGCTTAATTGCTACCATAAGACTTTTGGGCAAATAAATGAAACTTGACAGTTATGCATATATGTCTGTTTAAAACAACAAAAAAAAGCTTGCAGGAATGTCAAGAATGATTAGGTCATCCCGCATCTGACTTTTGAACAGCGTTGATGAATGGCAGATGTTTTAATTGGATTCGCAAATTACATCATCTCATTCAACACTCTGACATGTTGAACTCTGTGTGTGAGTGAAAACAAGATGACTAGGAAAGAACAAGTAGTGGGAAATTGATCGTAGATTTTAATACTTAATCATCCTGGGCTCCTCTGCATTGATTGTTTTTGCCTGTAATCGAAACATGAGTTAACATTTGTGGAAGCCCTTTGACTAACACACAAGGCGCGCCATAATTAATTAGTGAAGAGCGAGGTAAACATTTGTCCTTCTTGAGGTCTTGAAAACAAAGCCAACTTTTGTTTGTTTCCATGGAGCTTCTTCTGCTTCTTCTGTAATCTTGGACCCTCACTTTCACTGCTTCAGTTTCCTGTCATAACTTATATTTGATCCTTTTTTTACATTTTTTCATGAAAATGGGGGAAAGTACATGCAAATGAAACCAACTGGACTAAAAATAGACTGCTAAAAGCAGATGAGCCACACTGAAATCCTACTGAGCAAATCAGGAAGACAGAAATGATACCTTACATTCAGACTGGCTTCAAAATATTAACTGAATTTGTGCATTTTTTCCATTTCCTTGGTTACTAGGTTCAGTTTATGTAGTGCATATTGTTTGCAACCTGCTTATTGTATATGTCTATATGTGCAGGAGCCATTTGAGATATGAGATTTTTTTTGTTTTCAATAAAACGTTCTTAAAATTACTTAGCAGCGGCTTACATTCCAAATGAGGTTAAATATTTCCCTGAAGCAAGTCATCATCCGTCCTAAGGTATGAACCAGAAAAGAAGCCTCTTAAAATGTCCTTAGGAGCTACTGGCCAAGTTAATGAAATTCCAAATTGAGTGAGAAACACATCCTCTAACGCACTGGTACGAAGATTCACCTGCTGTCACATGTTCGCTCTGCTGTGACTTGATGGGACAGCTAAGGAATAGAACAGCTCCAGATTTTTGTAAAACTGAATTCTGTTCACTGCTGGCCAGCTAGTGTCTCCCCAGTGGTGTTTTCATATTCAATAACTTACCTTAATCGACAGAATGCATTTATTATCATCGTATAGGTAGCATGAACCATAGAATTCAGTTTTCTCTTGCTCTTCTTGCTTGGTGTCAGAGTGCGGGATCGGCCAGTTTTGGGCATTCCTGGAGCAGTGCTGAAGGCCAGTAGCCAAACCAGAAAGCCCAACAGCAAAATTGAGATTCTGCTAGCTCCAGAATTCAAGAAGGGTAAAAAACATAAGAAAATATATAGCTGAATAAACATATTCAAAAAGTATAGTTGGCAAAGTACCCATTGTTAAAATCTCCAGTTATAAAGTGTCCAGTGTTAAAGTGTCCAGTGTTAAAGTGTCCAGTGTTAAAGTGACCAGTGTTAAAGTGACCAGTGTTGACAGGGGAGCTTAAAGCGATGCGGGGGGATGTGTGTGCTTGTGAGGTGGCACTGGGAGTTCAGGAGTCTAACAACCTGGGGGAATAAATTGTTTAGCGGCCCGGCGGTCCTGCTTTGGATGCATCTGTCCCTCTTTCCAGGTGCCAGAGGAGAAAACAGCCTGTGTGAGGGGTGGGGGGGATCCCTGATAATGCTGGAGGCCTTGTGAGTACAACGTTTGTGACAAATCTCCAGCAGACTGAGGAGAGGGGCACCAACGAACTTTTCAACTGTCCTCACTATCCTGTTCAGTTGGCACCGTTCAGTTCAGTACACTTTTAACGATGACCTTGTAAAAGGTGGTGAGGGCTTGGGAGGGGAGGCTTGCCTCCTTAGAGGGCGGAGTCGCTGTTGGGCCGTCTTGATGATGTCTGTGGTGTTAATGGTTGGGGTCTCTTCTGCCAGGGACACCCCCTGGAACTTAATGTTGCTGACCCTCTCCACTGCTCTTCCATCAATGATCTGTGAGGGTAAGTGGGCCCTCCTGAAGTCGATTAGCGTCTCTTTGGTCTTCTTGACATTGAGGGCGAGATTAAGATTCCTGCACCATGCCAGCAACTGGTCCAGTTCCGTCCTGTATGCCGACTCGTCTCCATTACTGATGAGACCCCTGGCGGGTCATCGGCAAACCTGATGATGTGGCTGGAGACAGTGATGTAGGACTTGAGATGGAGCTTGACACTGGGAGGGCCCGGCGGTGTGGGGGGGGGGGGGTAATATATTATGACATCGCAATGGACACGTATACAATAGAAATCGTGAAATTATGCGATATAAGAAAGATTTTTCAATAATATTAAAGATTTCATGATGTAAAATCTGACTAACAATGTTTAGGGTACAGGGTCACATAAAAAATACATAAAAACATAACTGATCCATACTGTATGACAAAATGTTTGATACAGGACTACAATCTACATAAGGTATATGTTTTGTCCTTCCACTTTGTATGCAGAGCAAATTGGCCTCAGTAATTCCTAATAAAAGATAAAAAACATGCTATTATTTATTTTATTATTTATTTGTTGGGGGTGGGGGGGGGTCCTGCTGATACTGGGGGAAAGACCTCCACCCCTTTCCCCCTATTTCTAACGCCTCTGATTGGAGTTAAATTTGGCAGTGAAGTAATGGGTGATATATACATGAACTCTGTTTCTAAGACAATAGGATACGCGTAGGAATAAAATTGCCTGACCATTGCAATAGATCTTTACAATGTCAAACTGGTATGAAACCATTTAGCAGATTTTTAGCGTGTTAGTCACTTGTAAATTTCCAGATTTGTGGTAATAAAACTTTAAATAATGAAACTTAACGAAAACTTGCAGATTTTCTGTGGACCAAATTTAACCAAAATCCACGCAATGAGCAAATTTGTGACTGACCAGTCGTTGGTCTTACAAGTAGACAATCCATAGCTTCAGATGCCAATCAAAAATAAGTTAACTTATTTACTCCCTGTAATGTCACGCCTACAGTACTGTATGTTAATTAAGGCAGAACCCGTTATAGAGGGTGAGCCGGAGACTCTAAGTAAAATAAACTGCTTTAAAATTTGTGTCGTAACTCAAGACATTGTAAAATTCTGCTATGTATTTACAAAGACACCAGTGAGGTCACTGTAATTCACAGGTAAACATTGAGGGGCAAGTGTCACTGGAAATATTGTAGCGATTTGTCATCCAAGCTGATGTTTACATTTCCCCACTTCTGTCTCCAGTTAGACAGGACAATGCGGTATAGTATCTTAGAGCAGAAATGTCTTGTTCACTTAAATTCAAATTTGTTTCTCTCACTCCTGCAAATTTTCAGGTTATAAGCAACATTTGAGTGTAATGCTGATTGTTGGAGTGTGAAATCTACTAAAAGGAAAAAGGTAGCATACAAACTCCTAACCGCTGATAGATGGCCCAGTTCAGGTAAAAAATCTGAGTCTCACTTCCCCACGAGAGTGTTTTATAAAGTTGTGTTATGCCCCCCTGGAATTCCCTAACTTAGACTACAGTCCAAGCTTGAAATACAATATTCGCCTATGGAGGAACACTGAGTTCCCAGAGCTAGTCAGTTACGGTCATGAACTGATCACACTGAAGACTTTTTTGACATCTTGCCAAAAAGTTTGAGCTCAAGGATCTGAAAAAGCTACTGACAAAGTGGTGAATGCAAAAAATGACATTCTAAATACCTCCCCAAAAAGAAACATTAGCAGCACACCTCAAATTATTCACATTCTACTGGAGCTTAAAGCTGAAGGAGAGGTGTAAAGCATGAAAATAACAGGTATCAACGAAAAATTGACTGGTTAGTCAATTAGTCCTATCTGTGGTGGTGGTGGGGGGGGGGGATTATTCTGGGAAGTACTACAACAGCGGTGACTAACAGGCGGACCGCGGTCTGGGTACGGACCCAGAAGCTGTCCCATACGGACCCAGACCGACAGCCAAAACATTTAGTTATTATTTAAAACCTGACGGGGCGCTTTTATTTTAACCGGTGCATTGGTAGTCTTTTCGGTAGTGGTTTAGCGGTAGAACCGCCGTTTCCCACACCAATGAACGTCAAACGCCTTTGACCGCCAAGCAAGACGTACTGTATAGTTCGGCGTATGCAGCCAGCCAGCTGGCCGAAGTTCTATGTCACGTGACAATAAATAATGTCAAAAGTTTTTGAATTGTACTGAATTAATTTGATTTGACAGTCAGGTACTGATTACATACAATGTTGATGCAACTAATAGGCTACTTAAATATATATCACACTATTAAATAGTTAGACATTATGATCTTCCGGACCTTTGCTTCAAGAATTTTTCTCTAACTGGACCTGGAATTTTAGTTGAATACCCCTGTACTACAATAATAATACTTTTCTCCAGAATCAAAGATAACAGGTCTCTTCCTGTGGTCCTAAGATGCAAATTCAATAAATCAGATGGCTATAATTAGTTAATTTTAGTTTATGATTAATTTCCCCAGCAAAGGTGCTGCAAGTTCCTTTGAAGTTGGAGACAGTCTATAAATATACTAATCATAGACCAATTTATTCACAATTACATAACTTATAGAAAAACTAGTTTCTTGATCTCTGAAAGGCTTGTGGATTATGACAGAATATAACCCCTGAGTAAGAACATAGTTACGGAGATACACAACATGATGAAACGGCACAGGGTCAAAGGTAACATAGTACTAAAATAAAAACTATAAAATGTAGCGACAGAAATGCTAAGAGCAATAATTATGTTATCAGAAACTGGCACTACATAAAGTCATACATCATTTTCTGACTACCCAGTCCAGGTTAAATAACCCCATGACTGTTACAGGCTGGATTTGTGTCAAGGTGGTTTGGAAGGAAGTCTGCCATGCCTCAGGGACCTTCTGCTTATTTCCTGTGACTACAGCTATGGGCAATGAATCCACAGAGAAGGCAGTCCTCACATGTAATGAATAAGCTATACTTCAGTGATCGGGCTGACTCATACAGCTCACAGCTTCGCCCAGGTGCTCATCACAGATGTACAGTTCAGGCAAAGCAGATTTGCCCCCACCCTATTTAGATGATACTCATTAATGCTTGACAAGATTTTAAATTCCCAGCACCCAGTGATATTTAACAGGTCTGCAAAGAAAAATTCTGCTTTGTATGCCTGACATTTACAGACTGAAGCCATGGTTTATGTGTGTTTGTTTGTGGGTGTTTGTGTTTGAGAATGCGCATGCAGCTATGCCCTTCCAGCTGTTCAGCAACAAGAGGATGGATAGCTGGGGTCAGCTAAAAAAGTTGGCCAATACAGAGGAATGAGGACCATTCACAGGTACCCCTTACAAAAGCCAGTGTACAATAAGCATACAGTTCAAATACTTCTACCCCAAACAGAAGCCATTCTGTTCTTATTGTTTAGAAAAACATATTTTTCTCACACAATATTGGTATTTATTATTTAGAGCATTAATCATTTTCTCAGCCGACAGAACAAAATTGTGTTACTTGTATTCCCCGGACTTCGGGGAATACATTTGGTTTTAGCACCAGTCCACCACCACAACAGCTGCTTTGCTCGTGAATACTATAACTCAAAAACTGTTTGATGAATCTTTTTCAAACTTCGCATAGACATTGTATGGGTGAAGAACTGCATTGATTGAATTTTGAGATAGACTGTCCCAAAATCAAAGCAGCGCTGCATAGTAATAGCAAAAAACAGGCAGTTTTGACGCCGAATCCTGCTAATACAATAACTGAAAATTTATTTAGCTGAGCCTTTTCAAATATTTTACCATTTTGAATCTATAGACGTTATATGGGTGAAGACCTTGGTCTTTTCAAATATTGAGATTAATTGCACCAAAATGGAAGCAACAGCGCTTAGTGACAGCAAAGAGAAGGATGAGACGATTAGAGGCTTAACCTTGTGAATAGGATCAATGTATTCATTATTATTACCGTATGTACTCCATTTGATCTTTTTATTTGGTCTTATTATCAGACTAAAAAAACATTATGTGGATGAAAATCTACCCCTAAAAATGTACGCTTGATCAGATCCAAAACTGTAACTGCAACGACAGAGGGCAACAAAATTGGAACCTCAAGACAGAGGGCAGCAGAGAGCTGAAATGGAGCCTGCAGCCACCATCTTGTGAACACAGCCATCTGCAATCTAGTATTTTTCCTTGATCTTTTTAGAAAATTCCCAGGGACATTGTACAGGTCAGTTATTCTAAAGCAGTAGGGCACAAGATTATTTTCTGAATATTCTATAATAAAATTTATATTGATTTTTGGTGGCTAGCCTCCCCATGTGACAAATTTTATCTGTAGCAGTGCAGAAGCTGGTCAGTGAAATGTGACATGGATAAGCTGGCAAAATTTATTGTGGGAGTATTTAATTGCGTCATGTTTCTTTGGAAGGTGGGGAGTGTGTCTAAGGTAGGCTTGTAATAATATTTTCTTCAGACTTGTGAATTTTCAGTCAGCGAAATTTATCATACAGTGTGCTCCAGGGAATTAACACCAATGTTCCATCATTGTTAATTCCCTATCGATTCTCTTTCAATTAAAAAAATAGCTCAAATGACCCCCCTTTAGTGCCCCCCTACCCATATCATCCTAGGACCCCCCAGAGAAGCTAGTCTGTCCCTGCATATAACTGGAATTTGCAATAAATAAATAAGTATACTTTCAAACTTACATATCACAAGGACTGGAATATTCAGGTAAAAACACATTTATCAACGGTAACATCTCCAGGTGAGCCATCAAGTACTTCTAGAAATTGTACAAGTTGGAGAGAGTGCGAAGAGTACAGATCAGATGGGTGGAGCAAGTCACAGGGTTGTCAGGGGAATACAATGCTGTCGTTTCTGACAGCACCAATTCTAGTTGATTATTGAATCCTCATTGAGAAGAATAATCCTTAAATGCAGGGCTAAACAGCATGGCAAATACAGATAATTTGACCAAAACGTGATTTTTACCATGGACGTTATTTAAAAATACAGCCTTTTTTTTTCCGGTCGAAACATTTTGCCATGGACAGGAATGAGTCTTCCGATGGATCCATTTGTTCATGTACGGCCTGCTTGACGATCCCTGCTTAAAGGTTCAATGCTCATTTCTTGGCCTGCCAGATCTATATAGCCTGAATTACTTTTATTTAAAAGACTGAAACAAAACAAAACTGACATATTAGGACAAACCAGGGATGTCGTTAGTGCAATTTTAGGGGGGCTTTAGCCCCCTAAAATGTTTGTTAGCCTGCACCCCCAGTAAAGGTTCAGCCCCCCTATCCATTCATCTGCAACTACTCCCCTATGGACAGTTTGTTTAATGGGGACTTGGTTTTATTTTTGCTCTGTCACAAGCTTGAAAATGATATCTTTTGTGTCTTTTAAGCAAGAAGGAAAAAAATAACACAAATCCTGTTCCATTACATGTTAGGGAAATAGTCAAATTGATGGGTTGGTGAAAAATCAGGAACAGGTACTGGAAATAAGTGAGAATGAAACAGATATTTTTAGTACCAGTTAAACAAAGTACGGGTAGAATGACTCAACACAATCACCTTGCTCCTACTCTCTTAATACGTCACTCTCCCGTGTCAACAGAAGAAATCATCCTTTTTAATAGTTCACGCATTTTTTAGCTGCAGCTTCCTCCTGTTCCTACTTCTTCAGCTCCATTCCTCTTCCCCCATGTGTAGCGACCCAGGTAGTTACATCTTTACTCAGACATCTCATAAAGCCTTAACTGGTTAGTGTCATCAACCCTAGGAATACTTCAAGGTCAAGTTCATTACATAAGAGTCTGAGAGAGAATGAAGTACAGTGCCTCTGGGGCCCACAATGCAATTAAAAACAGGCAAGAAAAATACATAAAATAAAAGAGGAAATTAATAAATGAGAGGCAATAAAACAACCATGAATTTTAAAAGTGACTGTAATAAAGAATTTTGTGCAATTTTGCACTGGTAGAACTATATGAATTTGCTGTAGCAGTAGTATGATTAAACTGTTATAGTGCATTAAGGTGTACATTAAATGTACTTATAGAGTAATACTTTCCAGCATAGATGAAATGGTAGCAGATCCAACCCTGTTTCTCAAGCCCAGCCTGTTTCATGGTGCCAGTTATATCCTCCTCTATCCTGTCCGTCAGCCTTTTGTGCTTCAAACCTTAGTGTTATTCTTCTTCGTTGTAATACTTCAAATCGTGATTCTATATTCTGTTTCTGCCTTTGAGAAATGAATGTAGTAGATTTAAAAAAAAAAAAAATAACACTTGGCTTGCATTAGCTTGCACTTAAAGAGTAACTTTTGTACTAGTGACAGTACATTTTCTTACTGATTTTAGGTTCTCATTAATTCTAAGAGGAGCCTCAGTTGCACCCCTAAATCTCCATCCTTGCCAACAGTGGATATGGAACTTGACTTGTCCCTAGTTTCCTGCTCAGGTGTCAAAATAGTCTTTGCTGCTGTGCATGGTGTTTGTCTGAATTTATTATTGTCAGCTCCTGGCAGAATGTCCTGTCTGTCTATTTCAGTCTTCGGACAGCTAAGGAACATAATGCTGAAGAACCTAATACTAAAGGCTGCATTACTCATCTGCGTGTTTGAAGTTAACATTAATTAATGCAAGCCTTGTTTGTTTATTCAGCTAAAACACAAATTTAAATAACCATCCTCAGCTCCTTCCAACCCTGGAGAATGCATGGTGATTGCACAGCTGCTGCCTGACTCCTCGCAGACTCATAAACACCTTAGTGGTAGAATCAATCTGTCAGCCAATCAAAAGGCTGTTTGGACGCGACAGGCTGTCCTAGCCATCGAGTGATACTATTAGCCTTTATCTTATAGTAATGGGGGACAAGCCAGGCAGGCAATAATCACCCTCCCTGACTGTTGGTTTTTGATTACAGCCTCTCCCCAGGATAAGATAAACCTATCGTAAGGCGATCATGCCTTTTAATACAGTACACCTAACCTAATAAACATCATAGCCGGGCCTACCTTACCTTAAACATGCTTAGAACACTTAAATTAGCCTACAGTTTGGTAAAATCATTAACACAAAGCCTATTTTATAATGAAGTGTTGAATTTCTCATGTATTTTATTGAATAATGCACTGAAAGTGGAAGACATTTACCCATCGTAAAGTCAAAATATCATAACAAAGACCATTGTAACCTGGGGAACGTCTGTGTATAATTTTACAAAGGATCCCATAGTAGAAATGGGGGAGATGAGGTCCTGTTCACACAGTTTGTGATTGTTGCTGCATGTAGGTATGAAGTCAGGAGCTGGACAGAGACTAAGAGAGAGCTGCACAATAAGGGTGGAAAGAGTGGGGGAAAAAGAGCATGTAGAAAAAGATCAATAAATCCTTAATAATAGTTCTCACTGTAAAAAAAACAAAAAAAACCCATCAAATTCAGCCCAAGAAGGTAAGAACAGAAGTGTCTCTTTCAGATGCTTTCGCACCACAGTGTGAGCCGTGCTGGGACTCGTGCTGAACACAGGTTGTTGTGCTCGGAGGAGGCAGAGGAGCAGAGCTCAGCATATGGATTGGGAGAGACACTTGGCAGTGGATCCTCACCTCCTCTAGATCACATGATAAACTTAGTTCTACTTAAGCCTTTACTTGTAGGCAGCAACTGTTGCCAGAAACCCCAAATGGCAGCTGAACCCATTACTTTTACATATTTTTAATTTGCCCCATTGTGTTCTAGTTTTGTTCAATTACATTGCACATCCGATTGATTTAGCTCAGTGAGAAATCTAAAAAATTATTGGAATTATAGGAATTTATATTTGAAATGTTTTTTTCATATATTTTTAAATAAATCAGTGATACGAACTGAATTAACAGAACAGAGATGGTTTATTGGAAGTCAAAACCAAGCCACAATTTGAAAATGAAAGAAATGAATGAATTTGTGAATAAAAATAATTTAACCTTTTATCTAGAGAAAGGGTGTGGCGTGTAGGGGGTCTGTTAAAGATGATGGGTTTGGTGTTGGCTGTGAGTTTAGAATGGAGTTTGTAGATATAAAAACAAGGAGGAGATTTAAAAGCAGTGTTGGAAATTAATAACTGATGTTTTACGATTTTTGAGGACAAAAAAAGTTTGTCATGTTTTTCTCATCCGATTATCAACGTGAGTGAACTCCACACTGATTACCAGAGAGAAAACATGCTGCATAAAAAATTATCTAGATTTTATTTGGCTTTCAAGCTGGACTAAAGGATATTAGGAATCACACGCATCCATGCCCTCATTTTCTTTCCTGGCAGGAGTTCTAAAATATCACTGGCTTCCTGAAAAGTGGTATGTTCTTTGATTCCTGTAACTTTTACTCCTGTAATTATTTACTTACTTAAATTGTCCCTTTTGAATTGTGTTCTTTAGTGTGGAATTAATAGAAAACAGCATGACCAAAATGATGACTAACCACAACATTGCTTGTGAAGTCCTTTAACACAGAGGAGCTGACCAAGGCTGCTGTTTCGTATGGCTGGGCCCGGGACAGCTGTACAATTTTGGACCCCCCATCCATTCCAAAGAGAGAGAGAGAGTACCAGTACCAAAACTTGCAGTATCTAAAGTACTAAACCAGCTGGGGTACTTTGGTACTTCGGTACTTTGGGTTGGGAATTGAAATGCTTTTTTTTTTGATGTTTATGCAGATATCCTCCCTTTGAAACGCAATACAAACACTGCATATAGGGTGCTGTCCTGGTGATGTGATTTTGTTGTAATAAAAACTGGGGTATTTATAAAGCAAAAAGGAGTTCATAAATTTCTCACAAACCCATCTCGAAGTGATATAAACAGCAAGGATGAAAATGATTATGATTGTCTCAGAGAACGCATGCAGCACTCATGCAAAAGCAGCGGAGGTAAACTATAAACTGATTTTTAAACATATATTAGATATTGTAAAAAAGGAATAATAATTAAAATTGCAAAGCTAGCTAAGGTTTTCTCTAAGAAAGAGTAAAACTGTTTTAGCGAAACTCCCTACGCTATAATGTCCGTACAAATTGAAGGTAAAAAAAAGCCTGATCTTCATCTACCTTACTAGCGATGTAAGAATTGCATGTGTGTAACATGCGATGTTCGTATTAATATTGCACATCGTCCAGCCCTACAGCCATTTTTAGAATTCAGTACAAAATACCCCGCCTCGTGTTGTGATGTCATTCGGCGCCGGTATTAGATTTTACGCCAACACTTTGAAGTACTTTGAAGTACTTTCTCGAAGCACCAACCGCCTGTCAGTCTGGTACCTGGTGCGGTGGAAAATTGTGCTAAATCACCCTCACTTTGCTCTGGAGACTGCAGTGTGGACTCTCTGACTGTTTTAAAGTACGATCCCATTCATTTTCTTGATTTTTTATTTTCTTTCTCTCCTTTTTTTTAGCTTTCTCTTTTGGGTGCCGGAATAACATGCCATGATTATCTATCAGTCTGTCCGTATAGAAAATGAACTTTGGTAATAGAAATTTTGAACCAAACCATTTCTTTCTAGAATCATCCGTGTTACCCGTATGCTAATTACAATTTTCTTTTACATGATTGTACGAAATTAACAAGGGATGCATGAAAATATAACAGAAGTAAAATAGTAACTTTAGAAATATTAAATGTAAACAATACCTCTGTATACTTACTTGCAGAACTTCATTTTGCCCCCCCGGTGCAAGAACGGGAAGGCATAGCCATTTACCCCTCGCCTTGCAACGGGCTTGGCACTTACCTCTTCAGATTCTTTTAATCCAGCTGTCAGTTGGTTTTTAGGCCTCAGTTTTTGTCCAGAATCAATAAACCGACTGGTCTTTACCATGTATGGGATCACAACCACACAAGAAGCAAGGTCCTGGAAGCTCATGATTTCTGCTTGTCCCTAAGACCAGTAAGCACTTATTGTCAGATTGAATCGCACTGCAGATAAGCCCCATCTGCCGTGGAGAAAAGGTCGTGAGCCAGACTTGAAAGAGAAAGGCTTTAAAAGGCCAGACAGGCAGGACAGCTCTGGCTGCAAGGACTGGCAGCCAATTTCGGAACCGCTTAGCTATCCTGACCTGAAAGAAGGTCCGCTTCATCTGCCCTTCACTGATTTCCCCCTTCTCCAAGATGAAGGATGTTCTGAAAAGCATACCGCTTCAAGAGAAGAATGCAAGAATGCTGTTTCTTTCATTTATTTGTAGCTGCAGTAAGGCCTGCAGGGGAAACTCCCTGATGGATATTTCTTAGCTTGGAAAGCATATACCTAAAGTTTTTATTAGTTACCTAAGGAGCATGTTTTTCCACTGTGACATACTTGGCATTTTTTTTTTTTTTGCAGTTTTTGCCCAGTTATGCAGTTGAATATTTTTACTAAAGCAACTCAAGGCAATCACCTTGCCCAAGGCTATTGCAGAGCCTCTCCTGGGATTTAAACCAAAAAGACTTCCGTCACACATACGACTGCTTAGCCACTTTTGCTACTGGCTGTGTTGTTTAGTAAATTACATTCTCAGGGTATTTTTAACACAGAGCAAATTTATTTTAGATTAAGTAAATAAGGGAGCCAAGCACATTTGTGGCCTTGAAAATTTACATTGTACAAAGTAAAAGATGAATGCTATAGCCATTATTAAATGCTACCATTATTAGTCTGATATCCTGTTTGAGTTACATTGATTTAGCATTTAACATTGTCTGCATCATCGTGGATAACAGTATTCCAAATTAGAGATTATGAACCTCTGTGGCTTGAAAGAATCAGAATCTTCATGCAGTATACCTGTGTACAGTGTAGTTTTTTGCAACCCTGACTGGATGATGGATTTATATAATATAAAGTGTATATGAATGTTTGCTTTTTCTTGGTGTTTACACTTTTACACCATTTACACTATTGAAATAAAAAATCAATTTTAGACTTTAGGTAAGCATACAATGGTCAGCTTTCTGTGACCATTTGCTGTTCCTGTCGAAGATGGTGATTTCAAATGGCTCTGACTTAGATAATAGTAATTATGCTAAGTATGGCTTTACTGAGGAGTTTAAACAGATATTGTTATTTCTTAAACAGTCACTGCTTTATTTTCATAAGTGAGAAAAAGAAGTCCTCTTAGGTTCAAAGTTACTTGATAAAGCCGATCATTTCTTTTCGTCTTATTCTGTTACTTCCTCTGTGCTGGTACATATGCACAAATCAGAAACATGTCTACTGTCCACTCATACAAAAATACTTTTATTCAAACCCATAGTTTGTATCATACCGTCGATGGTCATTAATCTTTGATTGAGAATATTGATATTTGATAGTACTCCAACTATAAAAAAATATGTTTTTGCTGCATTATCTTCCCAAGATTTCGGTCATCAGAAGTGATTTATGCCTATATGAGTCTAGATAAGGACAAGAAACCCTGAGATTTTTAGTTTAAGAAGCATTTTAATCATCTGACCATTACATCCATCAATTGGTCCATCCATTCATCCATTATGTGTACCCACTTGTCCTATTCAGGGTGGTGGGGGTCCAGACACAAAAATGAATATCTTCTAAATCCAATTTCCTTCAACAACTCCCACTCCTTCATTATTTTATACAGGGAAGCTGCACTTATAGATTAAACTGGTGTAAATATCCTTTGACATAGATCTTACTATCTGACTGAAGGCTAGGTTTGTTCAGCTATAATATACAGCAATAACATTGAAGACCATTCCCTTCTTCCAAGACATTAAGCTTAATTTGGAGGACCCTGGGTCAATAGTAGGATACAGAAATTCACTATGCCCTCAAATAATCCATTTAAATCATGACCCTTCTTGATTCTGTAATGTGATGTAAGTTGTGAGACTAAGCCCTTTATTCTTTATCTGTTTGATGCAAGATATTGAAGGCAACTATTCCTAAGCCAAAGTAGACAAAGAATATGGGTACAGTTTCAGCAAAGCTCTCCCAAAGTGTCCTTTTGCATGCTTCACCTTTTACATGTAGTTAAAAGATCTTGGGAAGGTACAGTCTCACTTCTCATTTTCATTCCAGATGGGGATTCCTTTCCCGTTTACTCACATTGTTCTGTTTCATAGTGTCTGTCGCTCATCAATTGAATTGCATGTTTTGATTTTAGAGCCACAATGACCCTTGTGCAACATCGTATACATTCTCCTCCCTCAAAAGGGATTTAGTCCTAGAGCTAATTACCAGACCTGCCTTCCACTGCTTTGGTCATGGGAAGGGGAAATCAATCACACTCTGTGACCTCTCTCACCTTAACCTAGGCCTGATATCTGTTTGCTATCTCTCCACATTATCCATGTTCCTCTCTCTCAGTCTCTCTCTCTCACCTTCTATAAATCTCTTTCATCTTTTTCTTGCCCTTTTTTCATTACATTTTATCACCCTCAATTCCTGTCTCCATGTTATTCTCTCTTCTTCTCCACATCTCAATCTGACCCCCCCCCCCCCCCCCCCACACACACACACACACACACACACACCTACTCAACTGCACACACACTCTGAAGCCTTCTCCTATGGGATATGTCTTTCCATACTTCATCTAGATTAAGTCTTTCAAAGCTTCCACAGGGAGACTGCGTGGAGGTCTTCCTGGATTTGCTGTTTCCCAAAAGTGTTTTTGTTATTAAAGTAGTCATATCTGAGTGACTGGGACATGCCACACTACTTTTAAAGTTCTAGCACAGCTAAGAATTTATCTGAAGTGTCATGTTTTTGCTGCTTTTGTCACCCAAATAATCCCCCCTTGAACATTTCGCAACTGGTGCTTGAACCAGTAGCATCTTAACCCCCTATTGTTAACTAATATACATTTATACATTATAGTTAACAGGTGCTTTTATTAAAAAAAAATGCTTGAGAAAGGTGGTCAGACAGCCCCTAATGTAATGGGGGAATGCTCAGGGACCCAATGGTAGCATCATTCAACTGACCCAGGGATTTGAACCAGTGGCCTTCCAATAATTGAGCCACACATCATATCACTTGTTATAGGCTAATGGGAAGCATGCTCTTTGCTTCTTAACCTGCTGGACCTTGTAATATTTGGTTTACCTAAAAGCAGTCGTGCAACATTTTATTCTTTGCATGTTCATGTCGATATTTTTTTTCCTGTTTTATTTCTTGGTTTTTAGGCTCTTTTCATGAATTACAACCTGTCATCTTTCTTTCTAATCTGCGCTTTTAAGCTTTAAAGGACTACTTTGGCCTCAGAAATGAACCACAAATAAAAATATCTTTGATATGCTGTAGTGTTCGAGATATGAATGTTAGCCACACTGATATGAGGACTTAAAAGGCAAAACATCCCTCAGTTACAAATTAATTTCTTTAATTTGCACAGGTGTGGGAGGTTACTGCAATAACTTGGGAGACCAGGGGCCTTGCAAAATAACAGGTGTGGGAGGTTACATAAAGGATGATGCAATTGCAGCCGCCATGCTTTAAATTGTAGTCCGTCAGCTGACGTGTGTTTCAGGTGCCTTATCGCTGTGTTTCCCGGGTGAATTAAAAGGGACACATTTATTTTCATTCCTGTCTGTCGATGATAATCACTTTACATCGAAGATATTAATTGAAATTGTGGCCCCTCTGGCATAAGTCAGCAGGTGTTCAGAGAGGGTGTGATCTGTAGAGTTTGCCAGAGCAGAGAAATCATCTCATTTAACTAGGAAACTAGGGAAAAGGGTAAATGTAACATAAAGAGCCATGTGAGAACCAACATACAGGACTGAGTCACTTGCAGTTTGGCTAGTATACTTCATTTATTCATTTTGCAGACACATTTATCCAATGTGACATTCAATTGAGAACACAAGGTCAGCCAGAACCTGGAGCAATTGGGGTTAAGGGCATCGTTCAAGGCCCCAGCGATGAAATCACTCTGTTGACGACAGGATTTGAACCGGTGACCTTCCAATCATAGGCACAGAGCTCTAATGGGGCCACAAGCCTCCGCCAGATCTTCCTCACACAGATGTGCTCAACAGCAAGGGCACGACTGATAAACACCCTGAGAGTACAAGCCTGAATCCTGTCCATGATTAAGCGCCATCCTTTTATCCCAACTGCAATTAAACAGCAGGTTGCAGCTGTAGGCCGTTTGATCATTTCCCATTGCGGAGCTTCAGCATGCTGTGGTCTTGATGGAGATGCAATAGCAGGGATGTCAAGCTTCCAATCCCTTTAGCTGGTTTAATATTGAGTTTTGGGGGAAAGTGTAACAAGCTAATCAATCATTGGTCAAATTTATGTGGCCAATTGGCTACATCTACTTTATTTACAAAAGAAAATAAGGAAATAGGAAATCAATAATAATGCCTTACCTGGCATGCAGTCAATCCACTCATTCAGTGGTGGAAATGGCAGTATAAATGCTATCAGGACTATTCTAATGTTGGATTTATTCATGATATTAGTTAACCATGTCAGTAGAATGAAGCATAGGAATCCAGTATAACTGGGAAATAATCAGGATTTTTCACAGATCACAGATAGTGAGACAAGAGGAGCCACAAACTGGTCACAACCAGCTCCATCTTATCAATAATATGGTACGGCTAGATTTATCTACTTTACAGAAGATAACATGCATTCTACAAACGCACAAAGAAACAGCCTGGAAGATGAGATTTATTTCCAAGAAACTTAATTAATAATTGGTTTATATTTGTGTTTTATCTAGTCAAGATTTCTTCGTAACAACAAAAGTTCTACCGGTAGAAAAGTCATGTTGTGAGACTGAATGGCAGCATCCACTGGTCTCAGGAGGAACAGTCAGGTGACTGTGATTCTCAGTGATAATTAACTCCACCTGCCCTGGTTCCTGATAATGACTATAACCTGGTGTGCTCTGTTTGTTTGGTTCCTTGCAGCTCTAGCAGATGCCCTATTGCCTGCCCCAGCCCTGTGTTGTATTGTATTGTATTTTGGCCTCAAGTTTGGTGTTATGTATTTTTTGATATTGTGTACCTCTTGATACAACCTGATCCACATCATCCCTTTAAAGAAAGACCCAATTCCAAATTACTGCATCATTCTATGTGACACGGTTTTGCTCATTATCTCATTCCAAATTGCCGTCACCATTCAAATGAGCAAACAGTAAGACAAAAATGGATTTCACAAGTTGAGTGCAATGACTTTTATCTTAACCAGCAGACCACAGAAAGGCTTTATGTCAGTTATTCTTGATATAGATAATAGTTCACTTGTTTGACTTTGACTAATTAGAAAAGCCCATAGTTGCCGCATCGCAGCCAGCGGTAAAGGTCGATATTGCCACCCTCCCCTGTTTGCCGCAGAAACATTGAAGAAGTGAAACAGTGACTACTAAAAAAAATAAGCGGCATGTAGAAGGCATTGGCAAAGGTCTATGTCACTGCTGTGCTTTCAGACCAATGCCATCATGCAGATTTACTTGTGATTTTTTTGGTAGCTTTGAAGGTCTCTGGTACCAAACCCTGCAGCCAGTAATGATGTAGGGGCTTGAAGTCTTGACCCCGTCATGAATGAGAAATTACTGTTGCCGTTCATTTGTAAATGAAAGATGAGACACCGCTATTGTAATCAGCCTATCAGGTAACTGATGACCCAGCAGCTCCCCCTAGGGGGAGACCCACAGGTGGCGAATGCTAATTGAATAGATTAGTCCTTTAACGGGTCCGTGGCCTTGCAGACTTACCATGGTGGTGATTACACTCCTTCCCTTTGAGGACAGAGATGGCACCTCTGTAGTAAATGTCACAATTAATATATTCCATAGAAAAAAACACTTTGCATGGATGTATTTCCCGTAGACAGGGGTTTAATACGTCAAACTCATCAGCCATGACCATCTGTTTATTAAGCATGAAAAGAAGGCAGACGATAAAAGCAAATGATGTTTGTTTTTTCAGTTTACAGCATGAGCCTCGTATCATTAGTAGACACTAATATTTATGGCTGACAATCACCACGCTCATGCCTCCTAATGTTGCCACTAGGAATCCAGCCCCTAATCTGTGCTTGATAACGATAAAATGGATGTCTGCTTCTCTAATGTTAGTGCAGCTTTATGAAAATAGCACCGTTGCAGCGGGCCTCATCATTTCATCTCTCTGCGTGGATGGTCCTTTCATCTCAGAGCATCGATGCTTAGGGGTTCTTTACAG
Organism: Paramormyrops kingsleyae; assembly: GCF_048594095.1. Taxonomy (NCBI): domain Eukaryota; kingdom Metazoa; phylum Chordata; class Actinopteri; order Osteoglossiformes; family Mormyridae; genus Paramormyrops; species Paramormyrops kingsleyae. The sequence goes on along the minus strand of NC_132802.1, from coordinate 27,458,111 downwards.
ATGACATTTGCAAGAGAAACCTGGGTGTCCTGTTTATCCTCTCACTACACTCCCTCAGTGTTCATCTCGGAGATGCACCAGGAATGTCTATCCAAGCTCGAAATATATCTTCCGAAACCCACATCTTGTTTAGAGTCAGTATGATGTACACACAGTACAACTGTATGTCAAACGTAGCACACCTATTCCTAAGGTTTTCTAAGGCAGTGCTACATTAGTATTAGTACTCCCTGTGCTGTATGTGTATGCCGCCCAGGTTAGTCCATCAGTATGCTGTGAAATGTGAATTTTTATATGCGGCATACTATCACTGGCAGGTTTAAAACAAGCAGCGGCATCCAAGGCAAAGCTGCTATTTATGGCAGTTGTCGTTAGCCCATCTAAGACTGTTCCAGATTGGACCACTGGTTGGATTATTCCCGAGAAGCTATGTGTGAATGTCACAGTGATTGGAGTGGTTGTTTAACGGCAGCTTCATCCCGCTTCTCATTTCATCTCTGCTTGCGCCGTGATCTCTATCAACCTGTCCACCGGTGGTTTTCAGTATTGCACTGTGACTCACTCAATTCCCTAACAGTCCTTTTGTGCTCAGTCCAACGAAGATCTGCTCTAGGAAGTAACAATCGACAATGACGAGCATATCACCAATCATCATGGTCGATCCAAAAAGGAAACAAGAAGTTTTGTTGGTCTCCCTGAACAGAGCACTGTAAAACTGTCCAACTTCACAATTCATATCCATGCGCAGCTCTCCTGACCTCGTTTACCAGATTTTAGCATGCGCTGTTTTTACACATCACACCTTTCGGTTAATTTTCTTTTCTTCTTACTTCTATCTCTCTGTCTTTCTATCTGTCTATCTGTGTATGGATTATTCATGTAAGTCCTATGCATGATGCTTGAAAAATAACACAATAGCAATACACATACTTTGTGTGATCACCACTTAGATTTCCCATCAGCACGTCTAGCTAACGAATAGGCCTAAACTGTTCAGTTATTGTGTATCCTAGAATTCTGGAATCATCTGTCACAAATGATGCACATTCCTCACCAGAGACCTGCGCAGGCAGATATCATCTGACCTTCCTACTTTACTTTATTCACATTATTAAGGCTCATTATTAACACATTAGATGCCTCTGTTTTCCCGGAGCCTTTGTCTGGTTTCTGTCAGCCTCTCTGAGGGGACATATACACCAGTCACCTCCCAAGCATTGGAACCCAAAATCCCAGTGACAGCTGTACTCAGGATGACTGAATCCACATAACTCTATATAATAGAAAAGAACCAGGCACTAAGCATGGCTTATAGAACGCACAACTAATGCATTCCTGAAAAACCTCACGTTCACCAAACTCACATACGAAAATACACATATCAAATGGGAAAAATAGAAACAGGCTGTTGTTTTTGTAAAATAGATGTTTAAATCCCCAAATGACATTTCTAAAGTTTAATGCATTCAAGAAACTAATAATTGCAGCTGCAGTTTTATGAAGTTAATTTCAGATAATGTCGGTGGGACACGGTATTAAATGTACTGTATTAGGAGTAAAGTAACAGGTATGTGTATGGAAGGAACAACCAATAAATGGCAGAGTTGTGCCTGCTGACTGACCTCAGGGAGTGTCTGGGGATGCCTGTAATAGCCAATGTGAGAGCAAGCTGCCCTTGGGGCGGAAAAGACAAGCTTCGGCGTTTCTGGCAGTGCGTCATCCTGGGACTTGTTCATGCACTTCCATAGTACACTCTCCTTGGCCCAGGAGTAAGGAAGTGGCTTTTCCACTTCACACATTTTCTTATTTCCTTCTCAATTTATGGTTTCTGGACCAGGTTTTGACATCTTGTTTTGGTTTTTGGAAGGGTGGCTATAAATTCCATTACTTAGAGGAGGTGTGGCTCAGCAGGTTAGTGCCTGTGATCAGCAGGTCATCGATTAAAATCTCATGCTCAGCAGATTAGTCACATCTGTGCTGGGCCCTTTTGCAAGGCCCCTGGTCCCCAGAAATGTCCCAAGAGCACCGGATAAATGGCTGACCCTGTGCTCAGACTTTTATAAATAGTTCATCCTGCTACAATGCGTGATATCTGTTCTAACGCTATATTAGTACCCCAGTCCAATACAACACGGAATCACACTTTTATTCGCATGGTTTTAGGTCAGGGAGAAAAGCACTGCCCGAATTACAATGCGATATGATTTTAGTGAGAAACACTATTGCATGCAAAAACAGCTGTTTAAGTGAATGATGTGATGTCCGATTCCTGAACGAATCATTCAATTGGACCTGTTATTTTCTGTAACTTTTAGTACAGCCATGCATTGCACAGGTCAGAGTCTAAAAAGTAACAAATATTTAACAAAGTACTATATTAAATCACACAGCAGCGTTTTTTCATTCACTTACATTTACTTACATTATGCTGTGTGTATGACCGGCCACATGACTGGCTCACTGCTCCTCACTCTAGACAATACACAAGTTAGGGAGTTTGTCTCATTCAGTTGAAACGGTTACTAGGCAATTCTCATGAGACTTATAAGTTCCACAGCAGATGTTTATGGTATAATTTATTAATCTGTTATTATTATTTCTTATTTAAAATGCATATAATTACATTTTTGGCCACTGGTATCATTCGTTTTATTTTTTAATTCATTTTATTCGTGCTACATTACTAAGCTTTGGAGTTACTTTCCTCTAACCCTATTTGTCCCATTTAATATGTGTATTTTAGTATGTGATTTTAATGAACATGAGGTTTTTCCAGGAATGCGTGAGTAGCAGGACTTGTGTGTGTCTCAAAGAAAAGCATGATGGGATATGTCAAAAAGAAGCATTCAAATGTGCTTGTTCTTAGTGTTGGGCATTTCAGGTCCAGAAGCTACAAATCCAGACCAAGGTTTTGTTTCCACCAACCAGCTGAGTACTCTGTGAATGTGACTCTTTATCCTCAAGTGGGTGGCAAAAACGAAATCTTGGTCTGGATTTGTAGCTTCTGGACCTGAAATGCTCAACACTGCCTGTACCTTTGCAAATGACACATAATGCATAATTTTATTTCATAATATTTATGGGTTGTTTTTTTTGTGTAAATGTAAAGTTTTGTTCATTTTTTTCTGACTGGGCCAAAATCCAGTCGCCTCTGTTTTTAGGCCACATTGCAGTATAGCCATTCCAAGCTATGATGGGAAAGGAGGCCCGGTGACAGGGGAGCAGGCAAACGCACCTTTAGGGCTGCGGTTTATTAAGGGCAAGGAAGGGTCATTTAGGAGGCAGCGGTCCCTTTAGGGTGGCCTTCCTTAGATTTCCAGCCAGCCAGAAAGAGAGCATACACCATTGACTTGCCCTTTGCTTCTCTCCTGACCTTCTTCTTAGTTCAGACTTTTAGCCACACCAGGAAGACAGATCTGCCCCCTGTTCAGGGCAATTAGAGACTGCATTCGCGTCCCATTGGTCCTTGTTGTGTTCAACCTTGAGGAAACCATGGCTGCCATAGGCCCCTGTGGTGCTGGTGGATTCCCGGTGGACCATCTCATGACAGAGCATAATACTTTGTAAAGCTGACCGAGCTGATTGACTTCTTGTCAGTAAGGCAACATGAAAAATATACAAGAAGCTTTTGGCCTGGCTTGCTCAGGTCCATCCTGCTGTTCAGAGCCTGGGTCTGCTTGAAATCTTGTCAACCAGAATATATCAGATCCTGGAGAGGGTGGGGCCAAACTAATGTCATGAAGCAGTCATCAAGCCTCATTGCAAGCAAAGCTGTGCATGAAGCTGATGAAGATTTGTGCCAATGGGAATGACATTTTCCCACTGACTAAGCCTCCAGTACAGAGTGACTGGGGAACAGCAGCCTTTGTATCCTCTTCCCAAGCAACCCTGCTAACACATACTGTCACTCTCTTCATAAAACTGTAGTATGAATCAGTAGCGGTCCTAGTCGATGTAGCGCCCTAGGCGAGCATCACCAATGATACTCCCCATCTGAGGCAAAGTGAAACTGGCTGGTAAGCCTGCACCCCTCAGAAGCTGGTGCCCTAGGCGGCTGCCTATGTTGCCTATAGGATTGACCGCCCATGGTATAAATAGTACTTATAAATAAACCTGTAATTAAATTAAAAATGTGATGAATTTTCAATACTTGATATTTGAATGGTTAATTAAACCGTCACTGTAATTTTCAAATCTAACTTCGACCTCCACAATAGCTAGCTGCACAGAACCACAAGACCAGCTCCCACAGACGCCCCCCCCTCATAGATCCTCCCAGCACCCACCCTCGTGGATCTAACTGCAGTCAATCCCTACCACTGTAGGATTGAAGGCTACCCCGGTGCTCATCCACACAGCTCCCTTTCAAAGAAGAAGGTCTTTGCTGAGTTTCCAGATCTCAAGGCAGCTCAGAAATGTGGAGAATCAATTTGTTGGAAAGGAAGTTCAGTGGTGTTCAATGACGGTGCTCGGATGACTGACCTCTTCTGTATGACCGACCATTCTGTAGCCTCAACAAATAGGCTACCTTAAACATTTAACAGTTCAAAAAGGCTACATTTCTCACATAGCAGTAGGCTGGTCATACATATAGGCATATTTCACCTGCAACAATGTTTGCAGTAACAGGTTGTAGATCTGCACAAGCAAAATCCACACATTTGGGTGTCGCTTCAGTTTCTAGTACAGTAGACACTTTTGATTTGCTTGCTCTTGCAGTGAAAGTCAGTGTCATCTGGCCCATGGAAACCGAACATACGTCGCCCTGAAGTGCCAGACCTGTGTCCGCTGTATGATAGCACTTTGTTTCATTTGTCACAACAGTCAAAAGGCAAGTGGTTCCCACTGTGGTCACTAACAATGAAAAGCACTGCCAAATTTCCCCTTACTTAGTTTGACATTAAGTAGTCATATAGTTTTATATTCACCTTTCCTTAAGCAGGCCCTTACTTCCTCGGGCGTTAAAGATTTTTGTGCTGCCTCTGCCATCATTAGCTGGGCACTCATGGATGTGATAAGGAACTTTCAAAATGCTAACATCCTTCCGAAAGTTCCAGGATATGCTAGCTTGTAAAACCCAAATTAGCATAGTAGCCTATTTTTGTTTTATTCAGTGAAAATTTTATTGGATTTCCTATCCACGAACATAAGTAATAGTTTGATAAAATAACAAAAAAACATTTGAGCAATACTTACTTATTTTCATTCTTTTTCCTGCTCTGGCAAACATATCAGTCACTTCCCACCTGTTCCTGCATTCAGAAATGAAAATCTGTCCCGCTCCGCACTCGATTGCCGCAGGTCCCACAGGAATGCAGACCTCTACTTTGGTGGAATCCTGGTTACCATGGATGGTCTGCTCACACACTTTCACTTCACGCACGAAGAGATCTGTTTCTTCTACAGAGAAGCGCTTCTACTACCTGGCAAATCCTTCTTTATAATAGCGATCAGTCAAGGTGGAAGCGCTCCTGGCTCTTAAAGGGAATGGGAAATGACATTGTGATATATGTTATTCTGATATATGATATATTCATGCTATTCCCCAAACGCACCCATAACTGATTACAAGACTTAGTATAACCCTTTTAAACTATGCGGCTGGTATTTTTCCACCGTTAAATTAGCTGAAGTGGTTTGGCCCTATCCTAAAAGTGCTTGCGCTGTACACTTCAGACCGTGAGCTTTAGATCATTAAAATAGGTCCCAAAATCTTTTGTGAACTGCAAAATGAACTAGTAAAGGAACTAATAATGAATAACAATGTGAAATACTGATCTCACGTTTTTGCATCAATGAATCGTGACGCATCTGTTATCCCACACAGTTACGATATTTGTTACTTTATCTGTTAATTCTGTAAATCTTTGTGGACTACTGAAGGAACAAGTAATGAATAACACAAATGAAATACTGATTTCAGGTTTGTTCATCATTAATGAATCATGATGCATTTTTCATTTGAAGTAGCCACTTAATTTGTTCATGATTTGTACTTCAGTAGTAAATGAGTTACTACTAACTATTTGTGCTCCCTCAAGTAAAGTGTTACCGAATGACTCTGCTTGAATGGCAGGGGTGTATGGGAACCTGCGGGTTGCTCGCTGGATTTGTAGAAACGTTTTCAAAGCTGGAAGAGATGCTGTGTAGGTTTGAGAAATGAGGGGTCTCTTCTTCCCAGGGAATAACTGCAGTGCTCCTTATATAGTCCATCTTGTCCACTTCTGAAATCATGCACATGCTGTTTTGCTGTTCTGGATTTCTGTCTCAGTGTATTGCTTTTGGAGTGTGACAGATTTTTATTAAAAATGTATTTAAAAAAAATGGAAAGAAATCCATTAGTTTTGGTCCAACTAATGTTATTAACTGTATTTTTTGACTAAGGTTTCCAAGCAACTTAACCTCTAAAGGCAGCCTTCACACATTGGAACAACCCCCACTGGAAGCATTTCAAGGCAGTGTTATGTAATTGAATAACTGGGAATTGTGTCCCTGGGGAGGTCTGTAAGTGTATAAATGCCCTCAGTAGACCTATCACATACATGCAGCTCTTTCCTGCCAGGCATCTGGCAACCCATTTCCTGCAAAACGATGCCTGGAGCACATCAGTAGTAGCTCACACCTGTCGGGAAATTATCGTGGAGTCAAGGGCGTTCAGCTGTGTTTTATACGGAGCTGGCAACAACAGTGCAGTGAAAATAGCAGATTTAAGATAAAGTAATTGCTCGGTTTCATGTACTCCTGATTGTACCACAGAAGGAGAGAGTGTAACCTCAGGCTACCTTCTTTTATTCACCTGTCATACTGCTTTGTTTTAGTCCGTTCTCCTAACCTGCTGTGTTTCACACAGGTGGACACAATGTTAGGGGGGATTCTGCTATTGAGCTGACATTAATTAAACTGTATTGTAAGAAATGACAGATTAGGGAAGCTATATTTATCCAATAGGGTGCCATCTAGCCACGTGGGTGAATGTGAGCAGAATCGGTCTCTGAACATCACTTTAAAGGTGTCGTTTGCTCCCATGACTCACTAAATCTGAGCTGAGCAGCAGTCAGCCCAGGAAGGAAGTCGTTTAATATATCCCTGCATTGAAAGGGTGTCTTGAGAAGACTGAGGATTACAGACATCCCAGACATCTCTTGGGTAGGGAGGGTAACTCGGTGAAATACAATTAGAGCACAGTTGAGAAAATGAAGAAGTCACTTGTGAGATATCACTAAAAGTAATAAAATGAAAATGTACAGGAAGTCCCCCAGATTTGGACGCAGTGGGAAATACACAGACATTTATTGGAGGGCTCATGTGTGAGGAACCTACTGAAGTCAGGTAAGGAATAAGGAGAGGAAGCACACCAAGCCAAACGCTGAGTGTTGGAATAACATTACAATATTACTGAGTGCTATTTTAATGGATCGGGGTTATTGGAGAAAAAGCTTTTCATCTTATTGTTGTGGGTGTGTGCATGTGTCGAGGGGAGAGCCGCTCCATTGTTCATCTCGAGGGGGTCAGTCTGGTGCCTCTTCCTGTTCACATTAACTTGTCCCACCTGTTTCTTATTTCTGATTTTCTATTTATGAGTGTGTTCCACTTTTTGTTTTTTCTCAGTTATACAAAACCCAGGCCTTGTTTAATCCGCACCGGCATGTCTCTGCTACAGACTATTTCATTATTTCACTATATCTGTCCCTTCTGAAATTTCAATAGGATTTTTCTGTCTCCTTTCTTCCATTCAAAACAGGAATTACTAAAACATAATTCAGGTCCTTTCTCCAGACACTCCATGTCACATAGCTCCATCCTAAATCCAAGGCACATTGCCAATGATATGCTCATGGAAAATAAACCTTCTTTGTGTATTAGTGGGTCAATCGCATATTTCTGCACGTATATTACAGTAAGTGCAAGTATGTTTTCTCTGAAAAACGTGTAGGAATTTTTTGCATGATGTAGGCAAATTGGCATTCACCTTTATGATAGCAGTAGGCGAGATTCCTATTAACAATTTCTATGTCAAGGGTTAGCTCAATTTTTCGTGCAAATTTAAACTGGAGATGACTTTTGTGTTGTGTTATAATGACTTTTGGTATGAGATCTCGATTGCATTGCTAGTCCCAACAGATGATGTGAAATTTGTCTTTTCTTGTTTGTTTCTCAGTAAGTCGCAGGGGACAGCTTCATAGAAAAAAAGATTTGTGTTACAAATGAGCTTAGAAGGGACTGAGGTTGAAATGTTGCTTTCCGTGAAGGTCCATTTATTTGAAGGAATAAGGTGATGTGGCCTGAGCCTGCAGCAGCTCGATACCCCTCCTTAATCACCGAAGCTTGTTGTTTCTCTGACAGCCGACTTTTCTCTACGGAAACTGAATTTTCCATACCTGCATTAGACACTGACTATTATCAGGCCTTCATTCAAAACTCGATATGAGATAAAAGCCTCCCGTATGAAAAATTAATCACATTCTTACACTCAGAAGTTGGTTCTGTCATTTTCAGCAGCAATGACTGCAACCAAGTACTTACTGCAGTTGTTGATCAATCACTTACAGCACCATGGGGAGGAATTCTGGCCCACTCTTCCATGCAAATATGTTCTTTCCTGTGTGTGGCCTGGCAACTTTGTAGTGAGTAAATAAAACAGTCGGCTGAACAGGGAGCATAATGGTGTAGTGATATAGCACACAGCTGTCAGCATACCCTGGAGCCAGAGCCTTACAAGCGACTCATTCAGGAGCATTGTCCCAAATCTCGACCCACAGCACCCCGACCTATTTCCATCCATCCATCCATTCATCCTTCCTTCTATCCATCCATCCATCCATCCATCTTCTAACTGGTATTCTTGGACAGAGTTGCAGGGTACAATCCCACACTGACACATATTTTGATTTATATTTGGAAATCATTGGCCAAATCAAATCTTATTGTAAACAAAAAGTATTAAAAAATGAATCCTAGTTATGAAAGAACCCTTGGGCTGAGTTAACTGGGAAGCAGTACATTCTCTTTGACAAATTACCTTAAAATAATTACCTTACATGAATTAAAAAAAGCCTCAAACTGTAGTGCAGTTTTATTCTTTCACAGTCTTTCCATATTCTACTAAAATCCACAAAATGGCATAACAAATGGCTGAAAATACGAGGGAGTGAATGTTTTTTCAGAGTAATGGAAATCTCAGCCACCTTCTGCCTGGCATTGTACTGCAGAGACATGTGCAAAGAAATGAGAACCTTCACCCTAATGAGACTTCACAACAAACAGTCCCAGGCCACATGCTTCTTTTGGTCTATTTATTTCCATAGTAACTAATTGTCTTGTAACTAATTAGCATATTTGCTAAAGCCGGTGTTTGCCAAACCATAGATTCACAACTTTGAAGAGCCTTTTTTTTTGCCTTGTGCCCCCTGAGATGAGGTGCCAGCTTCTTCCTTATTAACATCACTACGCAAGAAACTGAATGCCGAAGAATTTCTTTTACAATTAAATCTGTATTTGTTATAAATTGCTGGCTTCAGGTCTAAAGCATTCAAATCGGAGGTGCCGTTGTCACATATCCACAGACTGGGACTTCAGTCTGCTCGACACAGCAGAAGGGCCTGCTCTGTACGTATGAAATGTCACTTTAGTTAAGCAAATGAGTCTGCTCATTAGACATTTGGAATGTCATGAAGGCACAGCTCAAGGGAGCCCTTCATTAGACATGTAGATTGTCACCCTGTCTTAGCAAAAGGGTTCGTTTTGCGATCAAGGAAAATTGCACCTCTGCTCAGTGGTGCAGCCTGTACAAGCTTGAAGAGACAAAGCACGATTTCTCAGGTTAATGTTGTGTTGAGAATGGTTGTGAATTAACAAACCTTCTCAGGCTGTGCTTTCACAGTTCTCGGTCGTCAGTTTTCCACTGTTCCTGTAATTGAGACCTTGATGAGTGGAATCTGTGTCAGGGGTATCACTGAAATCCCAATAGGCCGCCAGAGTATGAAACGAGACCCAGCCAAACAGTCTATCTCATTGTCACACAAAAAAGGTCAGGTATATAAAACATATACGCAAGATTTTCATGCAGTTGGTTTCACGTATGAATGTCAACTGACATTCTCAAATTATAGAGCACTGGTCACATTTTGCATATCAGTCCTGTTCCTGCTTGTTTATTTTCTTCTGCCTTCACCTGTCTTGTGGCTAACTTAGTGCTACCAAATAGGTAATGGTTCTTTTTCTTAGAGAGATACTGCCAGTTCAAAGTCTGCTGATACTTAGCTTATGAAAGGTGCTCGATGAATTAGTCATGTGTAGAACCTACACTGACACACAGGAGTAGATTAAAGCAAGCAAACTCAGCTGCTGGAATACGAATGTGGAATTGTAGTCTGGTCTCCCCAGAATCTTGTGGGTGTCTTCCCAACTACATTTTAAATAAAATGTTTCCTAAGTGCAGTACACTCACTAAACCTCTGTTACTGTTAAGGAAGGGCTGTCGTTTCTTGGCCGATGTGATAAAAGAGAATGCCCCTGTGTTATCTGTGTCTCTTTTGTGACTGCTTGTCATTTGGAGACTCTACTTCAAGGAAGTATGAGACTATTGCACCCTGACCCTGTTAATCACCCAGTGCCGCCCCATCTAAGCTCATACTGGAGGTTGGAGCCCAGGATAGGAACAGTGGATCCAGACGTGCAGTGGCAGGGCAGGCAAAACTTAGCGTTCCTGCTGTCCTACAGAAAAGCACATTCTCCTCACCAGAAAACAAGACCTGCTTGATCACTCCCGCATGCCAACTCCGTTAGTATCCCTGTACTGCTAACCGTCTGTAGATGGCTCCGTATTGGTGCTGGTGGAGGACATGTGGAGCACTTTGTTGCTGTGTCACTCGATATATTCATGCTGCACAGGTCTGGTCTGTCTCAGAAATAGGACACTGGCCCTCGCCAGAGAAATCAGTGGCTTTTCGGGTCTCCCAAGCCTCACCAACGGCCTACTTCCGTTGACCCACTTAGAAACTTAAAAGGAGCCGTTTGTGGAAATTCAGCTGAGCTGCTGGCTTGCCGAGGAATGACTTTTAATGAGAGCTCCCTGCTATAAAGAGACACGTCCATGTGTGACAGGTGTCCAAAAGATGAGCACAGTTTATTGGTTGTTGCCTTTGGATGTAGTGGGGGAGTTAAGGGGTCTCTGAGAGTACGGTGACGAGTGTGCCCCCCCCCCTGGGGGGTGGCCAGGCTGCTGTGGTATTGTGTACGACTTTTTCTGGTTAACCAGAAATCTTGTTTCTCTTACTCTGAATTTTTTTAGGTCATGGTTTACAAGTGTGCAAAGAATCTCAGGAAGAAAAGTACCACATATAATTAAAAATATATATATTTTCATCTTATAAAATCTTCAGCTGCAAAGTATAGAGGACCTAGTTGCAGCCAAGTGGAATTTATTTAGAAAGAAACAAAAATCAAATAGGGTAAAAATTAATTACATTCTAAAAATATTTTTAAGAATATATGAAATTACACTTTTTTTTTTACATCACATAGTTTTGCATTGTATCAAATAATCTGTTATAATCTCCTTATAATATACCAATCATTTATAGTTTTCACACATTTAAAATTAATGGCTTACAAAGTATTATGAAATGTAATGATACTCTGAGTTTTTATTTGCTTATTTCAGACACTGAATTTCAACAACTTTTCAACTTAATATTAGATTAAATGAACTGGAATTAGCACTGTTCTAGGCATTTCGCAAAGGAAACATTCAACAGCCAATGTCCACTTGTGAAAACTCACTTTGCACGTGTTGCCTTCAATAGTAATGACTGCAGCCAAAAGCTTCCTGTAGTTATTAGTGAGTATTGACTTGTTAAAGGAAATGCTTTGCCCACTTTGCCATGCAAATCTGTCTCTGGATTTATGACAATGAAAACTGCTTGAGAAATGATGTGGGTTCCACAGGAGGTTCGACACAAACTTGTGTGGTCTTGCCTTTCTAGTAAGGATTTGTCCGTTGATGGTATGCAGTTCTACTTTACTCTGTGTTCCAGGGTCTTTCGGATGGTGGAGTCAGTCAGAGCCAATCAAACCTGGAGAATCCTCCTGAGCCGGGGGTTCAGTGCTGATGTGGTCCCTACCGATGTTGACATCAAACCCACATCCTTGTGTATTCCACTGCCAATTTTACTTCATGCTCTTAGAAATATTTTGGTAGGACATCCATACCTGAGAAGCTTTTCTGTTATCTTTTATCCCAATTTTTATATGCATATATGCTATATGAGCCACGGTGCTATGGTAATGGCTTTGTAACCTTTACAGACTCTTAGTTAATAGGTTTTTTTAGAGGATTTCAAGAACTTTCCCCATCACAGTTTCTATATATTGTGGGGTTAGCATAAGAAATTAAATGGCAATTTTTTTAAACATTTGGGAGTTTTGCAAAAGCCGCAGATGACACTCAAAGTTTAGTAACTCATAAAAGCATAACATACACTCACCTAAAGGATTATTAGGAACACCATACTAATACGGTGTTTGACCCCCTTTTGCCTTCAGAATTGCCTTAATTCTACGTGACATTGATTCAACAAGGTGCTGAAAGCATTCTTTAGAAATGTTGGCCCATATTGATAGGATAGCATCTTGCAGTTGATGGAGATTTGTGGGATGCACATCCAGGGCATGAAGCTCCCGTTCCACCAAATCCCAAAGATGCTCTATTGGGTTGAGATCTGGTGACTGTGGGGGCCATTGTAGTACAGTGAACTCATTGTCATGTTCAAGAAACCAATTTGAAATGATTCGAGCTTTGTGACATGGTGCATTATCCTGCTGGAAGTAGCCATCAGAGGATGGGTACATGGTGGTCATAAAGGGATGGACATGCTCAGAAACAATGCTCAGGTAGGCCGTGGCATTTAAACGATGCCCAATTTGCACTAAGGGGCCTATAGTGTGCCAAGAAAACATCCCCCACACCATTACACCACCACCACCAGCCTGCACAGTAGTAACAAGGCATGATGGATCCATGTTCTCATTCTGTTTACGCCAAATTCTGACTCTACCATTTGAATGTCTCAACAGAAATCGAGACTCATCAGACCAGGCAACATTTTTCCAGTCTTCAACTGTCCAATTTTGGTGAGCTCGTGCAAATTGTAGCCTCTTTTTCCTATTTGTAGTGGAGATGAGTGGTACCCGGTGGGGTCTTCTGCTGTTGTAGCCCATCCGCCTCAAGGTTGTGCGTGTTGTGGCTTCACAAATGCTTTGCTGCATACAGTACCTCGGTTGTAACGAGTGGTTATTTCAGTCAAAGTTGCTCTTCTATCAGCTTGAATCAGTCGGCCCATTCTCCTCTGACCTCTAGCATCAACAAGGCATTTTCGGCCACAGGACTGCCGCATACTGGATGTTTTTCCCTTTGCACACCATTCTTTGTAAACCCTAGAAATGGTTGTGCGTGAAAATCCCAGTAACTGAGCAGATTGTGAAATATTCAGACCGGCCCGTCTGGCACCAACAACCATGCCACACTCAAAATTGCTTAAATCACCTTTCTTTCCCATTCTGACATTCAGTTTGGAGTTCAGGAGATTGTTTTGACCAGGACCACACCCCTAAATGCATTGAAGCAACTGCCATGTGATTGGTTGATTAGATCATTGCATTAATGAGAAATTGAACAGGTGTTCCTAATAATTCTTTAGGTGAGTGTATATGCGCAGTGCTGGTTTGGAGGACGCCAAGAGTGTTTATGGCACCCTCTCACATGATATCTTGCAGTGATCTCTCAGAGATCTTAGTATCTCGCGTTACTCATATCTTCACTCTGCTTGGTAAGGGAAACAAATTTCACATGGTTTTTCCAGATCGTGGGGGGGCTGAGCCCCTAACCCCCACCATGTGGAAGGTCGACTGTATTCCTTCTAAACCTGTGCACTGAAAATTTTATTCGGATCACAAAGATCAGTTTATGCTGGGGAGGGATTCCCTTAAGGCGTGATCGTTTACTACAGTACTTCAGTATTTTGTTACTCAAAATAGTTATCTGTGTTGTCTTTAATATGTGTGAAATAACCTTTTAATGCCTCAACATTACAAGTATGACTTGCTTTTTATTTCTCCCCGTCTCCCTGTTATATTTCTTGTGAATCATGTGAACAAGATGGTGTAAAATTGACTGCAGTCTACCTTGCTCATCCTAATTTCTGAATGAAACCCATTGCTCCTAAATCACCAAATCTCTACCCCACTACTGCCCAATGAAATCTAGTCTTCCTATATCGTAATGCATTTTACTATGGGGCATAAAGGAATTTAATTGGTATGGGGTGAAATGGGATTGTTTTATTTTGCACTGCTACCTGTGTATGTGTTTGTTCACATTGAGGCAGGTGACTGCAGGATGTTTTTTGACTAGAAACAAACTGTTTTACATAACATTGGAGCACTGGAAAAAATTTATTCACCGAAGGGGCACCTAAGAGCTATGCTTTCATATAAAAGAGCCTTATCATCTCTGTAGAAAGGATGAAAGTATATGGTTCATGCGCTATTCATTGGTCCCAAGAGCAGGATCAAAGTATCTCGGAAGGTTCAACTGACCATGGGATTCTCTCAGTTAGGAGGATAAACCAATCCAGGGGGTCAAGCAATCAATATTTAAACGTACCAGCACTCTTCTTCTGGTGTTTCCATCTTTCCTCAAACCGTGTCTGTCTCACCAACAGAAATCATTTGATATATTGGAAAACATCACCTGCAAGCATCTATGCCGGTTATGGGCATACACTGGGATGCACATAGCACAAGTACCCATTCACCTTTAAAAGCGATACGTGCAGCAATCGATTGTTGTAACGGCGCAAATGCATACTTGCATACCAGTTATGTGTATCCCTGCGCATACAGCATGTTTTTGAAGAGGAATTGTCTTCGAGTGATTTCATTTCAAGGTAGAATCTGAACCTGTACATCAGAAGAAACGACTGGTCTCAGTAAGCTCAGAAATGCACCCATCCAGGTCTCCTACTCTTGATGTTTAGTAGATGATTTTGTTGCTGATGAAAGAACAGCGACCTTGTTGTTAATCAATATTAGTGTCTGCAGTCTCCACCTGTACACTGTCCTCTATTTGTCCTCCATTATTGACCAATCCTGTGAAAGTGAACAAATCATTAAAGGCCTTGAGATGTCTCCAGGATACATTTCAATGTGAATTCCCAACTGAAAGTGCATAGTATACACTAAGGCAGCTACCTGTGTTTTTATGTTCTAGAATAAAGGATCTTTTTTATCTGTTTCATCAGTAGAGGGTCCTTGGACAGAGTGACCTGATAGCGATGACCCCTGAGCCCTCGTTCTTTATAACATTTGCTTTTCATGTAAGTGTTTCATGTAAGACCATGCTCACCACTATGCTCTCTGTAAATCCCGTAGGAATCACCTGAAATGCCAATTGTTTAGCGATACCATGGGTTCGGCATTTGGGTAATACACACAGTCAGAACATGAAATCCTAAAATAAAAACTAAATATACAAAACTATAATCTGTATACATAAAACATGGTGGAACATGTGCAGTTTCCCTTATTACACTCTAGTATTGCAAAAGTATAGAAGGTTTGTTTGTGGTGGGGTCATAAGCCTAATTCATTACATCGTTTCCAAGATGTAATTGCTATATTCAGGTTCACAGATTCTGTTTACTGTTCAAATGACTGGCTGAATGCTTGATGTGAGCACGGCTCTGTGTAAGGCCACGTGTGCTGTAAAGCTGGACTGGTGTTACACATAGAAGATGGCTCACCATCTAAGCTTTCCCCCAAAGTCCCAGACTGAGCTATGAAGGCTGAGTTTGGCCTGCCTCCTAATGAGATACCATTCAATCACCATTCAGAGGTTTTGGACTCCCATGATCAATGAGCCAGCCTTCTTTTTGGGCTTAAAAGGTGCACTGAGTAAGAGCCAGAGGGATCTGAAAATGCACATTAGCCCCATGAGTCCAATGAATGCCAACATATCTGATGTTTTAACAAGCATTGTAATGGTTGTATTGTGAGTTCATTGTATAGAGGAAGCATGATATTGATTCTTTAGGGCTCAGACGGTGACTTATGTTCTCTATTTGCTGCAGTTCTTTCAGGAGTATCATCAAAGATTGCTAGTAATTGAAAGCATAATGGCATTGATAAATGTGATAGATGTTTTCCAGACATAATAATTAGCACTTTGGCAGCACTGGTGTAGATCATAATTTATATTTCATGAAATGCTTCAGCAATCTGCTAATCACCCGGATCACTATATGGACCGAATAGCTTTCTGATGCTTGTAAATGGACCTTATTTAATGACCATCAGAGTACTGAAAGATTTCTCACAATATGGTCCATTGTCGTTATTTTGACTTGGAGCAAAGATGGCATCTTCTAGGGCTTTATGCGTCTTGTTCTTTTTGAGGTTAGTCAGACATTATGTTCTTCAAAGCACTCCAGACACATGTGGAAACATGGAAAAGAAAAAAGACCAGCCATTAATCATGTGTTTAAAAATTAGGAATGAGTAATGGTGATGACCTTTCTTTGCTGTTCAGTTTGAAACGAATGGCTTGTTGCTTTGTCTATGCTGCATTCAGTGCTTACCAGAAAGTGGCAAGTTCATGATGGATAGTGAAAGGGCTCCTGTTTGAAGTCATAGTTTGTATGTAATACTTTGAAGGTAATTGTGTTCTATTAAAGAATTTAATGCAGAAATCTTTGTTGAGTGAAAGGCTGCAATGTTGTTTGTTCCAAACAATTTAATCATAAAATTGTATGGAAAACATCAGCATTTAACATGACACGTTTCATTTTGAATGCATTGTATTTTTAATATGACAAGATGCATGTTTTCTTAATATAGACATGAAAGCCATCGGACCTCATGTTTTACATGATTAAAAACCATATTTATGAAAGTTAACTATGAAGCAGGAATGGTGTGGTGGTACAGTACAGTGGTTAGGACTGTCACGGCTTTGGGAGCTGGTCTCGAGTTCCCACCATGGCTCCGTGTGTGGAGTTTGTATGTTCTCCACGTGTCATCATGGGGTTTCCTCCAGGTACTCTGATTTAGGGCCAAAGTGCCTGTAGGTGTACATAGGGGTCCCCTGGGACCCTGCATAGGACAAGTGAGTATAGAACATGGATGGATGGAATTAAGAAACATCCCAGAACCAGCATGCTGTACTTCCTCTGAAAGGGGAAATTCTTCTTGCTGTCCATGACTCTATGCTGGTGCAAGCTTTAAGCACCACTGCAGGGGTGGCCAATCTTACCCGCAAAGGGCCGGTGTGTGTGCAGGTTCGTGGGGTAAGCCTCAGGTCAGCTGTTCAAACCCAGGTGTGAGGACTCTTCAGCCAATCAGTCCTCTAATTAGTAATATAATTAAGGAGTTGCAGCAAAAACCTGCATACACAGCGGCCCTTTCTGGATAAGACTGGCCAGCCCTGCACTATAGCAAAGGGAAGCAATTGTGTGATTCAAACAGCAATGTCAAGTGTTTCTCTGTAATGAATCTCCGGCATTTAATGAGGACTGCCCTGCGGTCTTAAAATGTCCAAATTGTATGTACTTCTGTTATTATCGTTTGATCTATAGTGCTTTGATGTATGACTTTTATTTTTTTAATCTAATTTTTGTGTCACAGTGAGTATTTGTGAATTTATTTGTAGGCATAAATAACCACTCCCATTTGTAAATCTTTCACTTTGGATTTTTCAGTTTGCTAGTAATAATAAGTACCTGATACTACTGCCTGAGACCATGCTGTATACTATGTAATTCATCCATCCGTCCGTCCATTTTCTAACCAATTATTAAATACTGGGTCACAGCATAGGGCATAAGGCAGGGCACATACATGCACACGCTATGCGCAGTTCCTAAGCAGAATGGAATGTGTGAGGAATCCAAAAAAAACATGCAAATTCCACACATACAAACCAAGAGTTGTGTTCAAACCCAGTCATGGAATTGTGAGGCAGTGGTGCTACATACTAAACCATCAAGCCTTTCCATGAACTGCATAATGTCTTGGAAAATTGTTTATCTCCGATCATTTTGTAATTTCCGTGAATTATAATTTGAGTTTTTGCATTTAGTTACATGATCAACATCAGAACATCTGAAGAAGATAATTAATTACCTGCAACACAGTCAAGATGACACCGTGAGAGCAGAGTGAAGTGGCAGAGAGGGAATCCCCAGGGGGCCTCATCACCTCCCCCAGAGCAGCACTTCTAAACCTCTGAAGACTGAGCAATAACATTGGGCCTGAAACCAGAAGAAACAAAAACCCTAATATCCATAACATTATGGGAACACAATGGTCCATTACTTTCACTGATTGCAAACCCAAAAGTGTTGATTCAACTACTTGAGTACAATGGGTGCACATTCATGCCAGTTTGACAGAATCCCGAAAACCTGAAAATGGTCCTAGGGCAGTACTAGAGATTAGGTCAGCAGAGGCATCTTAATTGTTCCAGGAGATTCTACAGAGAAGCCTGGGAAAATGCAGATAGGAAGACGGCTGGGAGCTGAGTGTTTCATCTCGCCTGCCTTGCCAGGGAGTAGAGCTGTGCTGCTTCCACGGTTATTTGCAGGTTCAAGGGAACCGACCTCGCCTGGGGAACCACTGGGGCCCGATTTGTTTTCCCCTGATTTATTTTTTATGCTGTTTGTTTGGTGCTAAATGTTAACTACAGATTAATAGTCTGGAGTCATTAAACAATAAACAACTGGAAGCAGGTCTTTTTGCATATAGTTAATCATTCCGAGAATACACTCTCTGAATGATCTTAGCCATTCCAGGTGGTTTAATTGCAAGATGTTCATGTTGCAAATGGAAATATAAATCTGTAGCGAAATTTCGGTAACACTTTACTTAAGGAGATTTTTAGTCATTTATAAACACATTCATTATAAACATGGCTATAAATATTTATAAAAAGGCATGACACATTATAGCCATGTTTATTATGCATTATGACTGCCTTATGAAGCTGTCATCTATAACGCACTATAGATACTTTTATAATGGAGTACAAAGCATCCTTAATGCTTATACTGGCCATTATAATGCATTATGAAGGTATCTATAGTGCTTTATAGATGAGAGTTTCATAAGGTAGTCATAATGCATGATAAATACAGTATAATGTGTTTTGCCTTTTGAGAAATATTTATAGGCATGTTTATAATGCTTCATGAATGCATTATTATTTGTTGAGTGTGTTCATAAAGTACTAAAACCAAGGCCTTAAGTGTTACCAAAATTTCTAACGTAACATTCATAAAAATGGGGAAGTCTTAAAACACATTCCTAAATAATGCACAAGTACAACAGTTTTGGTTTCCTGTAGGGTGGAGGTCGCTACTGTAGTGATTGGCATGACCTCAGCAGGAACTCCAAAACTACCAGTGTACCAGCAATTCTGAATTGTGCAGAAATGAAGACCTTAGGTGTTTTTGCATTAACAGTATGTACATGTTTGTGTTGAATAGCACTAGGTGCACGTCACTCAGGGACTAGTTGAAAGACAGGCGATTTCACAATTTACTCCAAGCATAAATAATGGTATTGACAGGTTTCAGAAGAGGATTAGCATAGACCACCTGGAAACACAGATAAAACTCGTTTAATGCTTAGCGGATGGCTGAAGAAAGTGGTTCATGATAGGATTATTTTCCTGTTTTTGGTCTCTTGACAGTGTCAGGTTTTCCTGTTCAAGACTTGACATGCAGCCTCTGAAATGTGTGAAGTAGCGATGAGCAGCCATATGAAATGCATACAGAGCCTCTCATTGCCTTCGAGGGAATGGTCCTGTAAATGTAGCTGCTGGTACAGATGTCCTCAACCTGATGAGCTACACTCAGAATAAAGTAGCGATGCAGTTGTGGCGTGTCAGGTTCTTCAGACAGTGAACAGATCCATCAGACTTGAGTGGAATGGGATGACTTTATTGAGGCATTCTCACAATCCTCCACATACAACACATCTTTGTGCCTCTTCTACTGTAAATGCAGAGGGCAGAAACGCCATGAGATCAGACCATTGCTCACTCTCCTGATCGACACAAGGCAACCATATTTTAGGCACCTGAATAATTAATCATGGCGGGGGGTTAGGGTGGGGGCCCGGACAGTTTCTAGCTATTGAAAAGATCAGGATCGAAGTCAAGTTTACCTGAGGTTTGACTTCTTTCGTTTTTGAGGGAAGATAGGCATCGGGGCTAAAATACTCGGGGCTTTGCTTAAAATACTCAGGGCTGTAGCCACAAGTGACCGGACCTAACAACACCCATGGTGGGGGCTTGTGTGCAGATATCACCCCTCCCCAAAAAACGTCCACTTCTCCTCCACATTGTACAGTAGCAAACTGGGCAATACTCTCTCCATCTGGATTAAACAGAGCGTGTCAGGTTATTTATTGATATAACAATGCATAATGTAGTAATCTGGCAGATCTTATATACAATATGATACACTTGGCAAACAATCCCTCGCGCTGAAAATTTAGAACCATACGCAAGCTGCCCCTGATGTACTGAGCCTTTACAACAAAATACAAGCAGGTCTTGATGGTGCTGGTTACAGCTGTTGGTCTTTATTCCGGTAAATGATGAATGACTGTGGTAATGATGAATGACTGGTTGATTCTGTTAAGCAGAGGTATACTGGATAACAGGAGACACTGGTGCCCTTTGCAATTTTATCAGAATCCACAAGTGGTATACTTAAGAATTATCATATCCAGTGATATTGAATGTAAAGCAAGCAGTGCATTTAAATATTACGTATGCTCACAAAAATCAAAAAATCTCAATCAGGAAGGGGAGTGTTGAGCATTCAGACTGCAGTATAAAGCTTCCATGGTAATTTTATTTTTAACAGGTTTCTGTGTCATTTTGTTGTTTATTTCAATCCATCCATTCTCCATAAGCACTTGTCCTATGCAGGACGACCTACCTCAGAAGCTACCGGTGAAAGACAGGGAATAAATCCAGAATGGTGTGCCAACCCATCGCAGGACACACACAGAACTCACACACATTCACACCTAGGGACAATTTCCGCAATTCCAATTGCCCTTAGCATACTTTTGGACTGTGGGGGGAGACCGGAGAACCCAGAGGACACCCCCACAGCGACACAGGGGGAACAGATAGGGAGCCAGGCCAGAGACACAGACTTCAGTGTCAGAGGTGCGAGGGACCCATGCTAACCAGCAAAACGGCCCAATAAAAATATGAAAAAGATATACAGTGTATATACACTCACCTAAAGGATTATTAGGAACACCTGTTCAATTTCTCATTAATGCAATTATCTAATCAACCAATCACATGGTAGTTGCTTCAATGCATTTAGGGGTGTGGTCCTGGTCAAGACAATCTCCTGAACTCCAAACTGAATGTCAGAATGGGAAAGAAAGGTGATTTAAGCAATTTTGAGCGTGGCATGGTTGTTGGTGCCAGACGGGCCAGTCTGAGTATTTCACAATCTGCTCAGTTACTGGGATTTTCACGCACAACCATTTCTAGGGTTTACAAAGAATGGTGTGCAAAGGGAAAAACATCCAGTATGCGGCAGTCCTGTGGGCGAAAATGCCTTGTTGATGCTAGAGGTCAGAGGAGAATGGGCCGACTGATTCAAGCTGATAGAAGAGCAACTTTGACTGAAATAACCACTCGTTACAACCGAGGTATGCAGCAAAGCATTTGTGAAGCCACAACACGCACAACCTTGAGGCGGATGGGCTACAACAGCAGAAGACCCCACCGGGTACCACTCATCTCCACTACAAATAGGAAAAAGAGGCTACAATTTGCACGAGCTCACCAAAATTGGACAGTTGAAGACTGGTAAAAATGTTACCTGGTCTGATGAGTCTCGATTTCTGTTGAGACATTCAAATGGTAGAGTCAGAATTTGGCGTAAACAGAATGAGAACATGGATCCATCATGCCTTGTTACCACTGTGCAGGCTGGTGGTGGTGGTGTAATGGTGTGGGGGATGTTTTCTTGGCACACTTTAGGCCCCTTAGTGCCAATTGGGCATCGTTTAAATGCCACGGCGTACCTGAGCATTGTTTCTGACCATGTCCATCCCTTTATGACCACCATGTACCCATCCTCTGATGGCTACTTCCAGCAGGATAATGCACCATGTCACAAAGCTCGAATCATTTCAAATTGGTTTGAACATGACAATGAGTTCACTGTACTAAAATGACCCCCACAGTCACCAGATCTCAACCCAATAGAGCATCTTTGGGATGTGGTGGAACGGGAGCTTCGTGCCCTGGATGTGCATCCCACAAATCTCCATCAACTGCAAGATGCTATCCTATCAATATGGGCCAACATTTCTAAAGAATGCTTTCAGCACCTTGTTGAATCAATGCCACGTAGAATTAAGGCAGTTCTGAAGGCGAAAGGGGGTCAAACACCGTATTAGTATGGTGTTCCTAATAATCCTTTAGGTGAGTGTATATATATATTGTTTCATGTGCTTTTCCCTGCGAGAGGGTGCTAATCGCTCTGATTTTTCCCTCCCAGAGGCACAGGCTGGAGCTGCGACTGACAGCGCTGCCTGCGAACGCTGGTAGACTCATGCACAGCAAATGTGCTCTGAGAAATGTGTCTGCTGCTGCCATAATAAGCACAAGCACGGCGCGTCCAAATGAAACTTCAGAAATGTAGAATTTCATTCGAAAGCCCCAGTGATCATCGAGAGCTGCAAATTACAGGGGCAGACAGTGTCACTTACAATTCACCACATGTGTGTCTGAATTTGTGTCTGGGACATTCTGTTTATTGCATTTTTTTTCAGTCTCGCACTTAATGGCATCCCGCTCAAGCCACTGTAGGGGAAACTATGGCCTATGCAAAACTCGATGTTTTTTAGAGAAGCACTTTAAAAGGAAGCACATTACTCAGGAATTATAATAGGTTAATGGGGAGGGGTTTCTTAATCCACAAAAAAAATCCAATTTCAGTTAATATGTGCTGTTGGAAGCACTTTTTTCTTGAAACCATTAATTTAATTTTGTATTATTCTTGTGCACAGTTTATAGGCCCTAAAGCTAAGAATCAATGCACAGCTTTTACAGCATGGGTAAGATATTTTAAAGTACGAATATCTGTGCCCAGTCCTGGCTGGGTTGTTTTTCATTTTCTATTTTCCATTTGCTTTTGTTCTAGAGTATGCAAAGTGGTGCCCTTGGGTTTTTAAGCCTTTCACAATTGATCCAATCAAGACTATCAGCCATTAACAAGAAATCCAGATTTTTAGAACTCCTTGGACATAAGGTCTGTCATTCCTCAGTATAAAGCTATAAAAATGTATCTGTCACATTTAAAAACATGATATAGTAGCTTGCCTGCCCTTCTGTAGTTCACAACATAAATAAAAATTAAATACCTAAACAATTAAATAAATAAAATAATGGGCAAGTAAAACACAAGAAAAAAGTGGATTCACAGGTATCAAATCTGATTGTTGATTATCATGCATTATTGTTGTTATTGTTATGATATTAAAATTTCACATGATACAACAAAATAAATGTTTGAATAGTCCCTGCAACCCTGATCAGGATAAACAGTTTGAAGATGAATTGATATATGAGAAGTTTTAACAGTATTACTTGAATGTTAAAACCCAGTTATGGAATTTAAATAATGGATTTAATGCAGAAGTACAGTTTTGATATAAGGAAGAACACATATGAAGGATAAATAGTCCTTCTCATCACTCAGTGTAAGAGTCAACCACACAGGTTTGCCTATAAGAATGTAGAGTGTGACTCCTAGGGCTGTTTTCCACCTGCGCAAAGCCTAACGCAAAGTGGTTTTGCTAGTTTCATACTAGCGCATTGCTCATTTTCACGCTATCCGCACACTTCGTCAAAACAGCAAATTACTTTGTTCATCAGAGTTCAAAGGATTACTGCCCGTATGTCAACTGTTATGTGCATAGCTGAATACAGGACTGTAAAATGATCTGTTCTGTATCACAGCCCATCACAACTTGCAATGGATCTAATAATATATACATATGACAGGATAGATTTGCGCAAGCGTCTTCCTAATGGCGACCATAGACCCCTTTAACCTTTTGCTTTTAATCTTCCCATTCCATCATTTAATCTACAGCATATTGCTGACCAAAATCCAGCACCTGCTTGTGTGTCTGTAGATGGTGCAGAGAGACAGTGACTGGGTACATGCGGGGCGCTGAAGTCACGCCTGACCTGTAGCTTGTGCCAGTCTCCTCCAACAGAATAATGAAGCCACTCAGGAGCTTGAGTTGGGAATGAAGCAGAAGTGACTGTGCCCATCCTCCTCTATCACTTTGTCATTGTTAAGGATCAGGGCGGATTTGGCACGCGGCCGAGGCTTGCTGCAGGCAGATAGGAAGGTGGGCGACCCACTTGCGGCTTGCAGGGACACAGGGGTTTATTAACAAACTGAAAACACTGCAGAACAAAAAGGCCCACGAGGGGTCAAAACTAAAAAGGGAATAAACAAAGACTAAATACTAATGGATTAGGGCAACAAGAGGCAGGCAGCCAGGCAGATTACAAACAACAGAACATTCAACTACCATACATCCAACAATCACAACAAACCACTGGGGAACTGAACTGAGCAGGGGTAACAAGACTAACAAAGGGCAGGTGAGATTAATCAACAAGGGTTGGGAAAACAGGTCACAGGTGAAACTAAAAATTAACTCAAGGAACTAAACAGGGAAACTAAGAACTTACAAGGGGGTATTCCACGAAGCAGGATTAAGGGAAAGTCTGACTTATTTCGACAAGTCTGGCTCATTTAAGTGGGAGTTCCATTCCATCAAAGTGTCTTAAATGAATCCCTGCTGAGCTACCATGGTTTAGTCACTGTGTACTTTGAAAGTTTATTAGTAAAATAACAAAGACAAGATACACTTATTTGTGCAGAACATTTCACACTGATGCGATTGAAAGTATTTTACGGAGATCAAATGATACAGAATAGCATTATACAGTAAGAATGACACGTTGTGAACTCAACCCAGGAGATTCCTCATTGGCGATGGGGAATCGAACTAGGAACTTCCATGGTGTAAGGCAACAGCATAAACCACTGTACCACCATGCCACTGTAGTAAGCGCTTGTAACATTTTCATAACTTACAGATTGAGTCTGTCTGCTATTCATTGCCAAGCCAACTCCCTGGCTGTATTTATGGCCACAGTATTGCCTTTTTTAGTGATTATATCTTTGCATTTTTCATACAGCTCCATCAGCATCGTTTGTTCTGCGGCAGGAAAAAAACACCGCTTTCGTTTTACACACTTTCCAACTCATTTGATCGATCTATCGTTCCTCCATTCATCTGGGCTTCTTAAATATCTCAGGTGTGTGTATGTCTTGTATGAGCCTTGATTAGTTAAAGCTGAACTGCGTTAGTGGAATGACACGAGGCTAAGTTTAGAGATGGCACTTGTTTGAGTTTGACTTTTTCGGGAAAGTCTGGCTTTCTTTAGCTACTTCTATGGAATACCCCCAAGAAACAGGGAAAACAGAATCCAACACTGGGAATAACAAAGACTGATAAACACAACTAAGGCTCAAAGCAAGAATACCAAAAACTGAATACAAAATCACAGGACTAAACTGATAGAAATGAAACACTAGGAACAAAAATAGAGGAAGCAGAATTCAAACACAACACAGAGGAGTTCACAGGCAACCACATGCTCAACAAGTTGAGCCATGCAGCTGACAGGGAGCAGGGGGAAACACCGAGAATGACAACAGGAGGGACGGGATGACCAGCAACAGCTGCTGGCCAAACAGGGAAGGGAGACAGAGTGAAACAACAGGAGCTGACCCTGACAGTTCTCTTCACAGCGAATACGGGAAGGGCTTCACTTGTGGACGTGAGGGCAAAATTAGACTTCACCCGACGTGCGCCTCAAATATTTTTTGTTTCATTTCAGCCTGTCATATAGCCAGTGCCTTTAAAAGGGCTTCCGACATTATGCGTATGATAAGCAAAGTCCTCACCTCGGTAATGCACTGTGAAAGGAAAGTTGTAAAATATATAGGAGAGTTAACTTGCTTTGAAGTAAGTAAACTGAATGATGAGCAAGCTGTTGCTATTATTATTATTATCTATTCACTGCAGTCAATAATCTGCATTTGTCCTCTAGAGCAGTTCTTCCTGTGATGGTATGATGGTGCAGTGGTTAGCACCTCTGCAACTCGGGTTCAAGTCTCTACCCTGGGTTACATGTGTATGGAGTTTGCATGTTCTCCCCATGTCATTGTGGGGTTTCCTCCAGATACTCTGGTTTCAACCCTCAGTCCAAAAACATGCTGAGGTTAATTAGAGTTACCAAATTGCCCTTGTGTGAGTGGGTGGTGTGTGAGTGTGCTCTCTGAAGGGTTGGAGCCCCATCCTGAGTTGTTCACTGCTTTGCACCCATTGGTTGTGGACTTCACTCCCCCCTAACCCTGAATAGGACAAGGGTTTCCAGAAAATGGATGGAAGTACTCTTCATCATCTGCTGTACTAAGTCTATTACACATACACTTATGTACCAAGCCATTAAAATATGAAAAAAGGTAAAATTTTATTTTTCAAAATCCTAGAATTTGCCACAATCAAAAATCATGCCTCTTCTAGTCTGAAGCTGTATTGGGTTTTCTAGTACATAGTCCAATTCCTGCAGTTACATTCAGTTTGATTATTCATTTACTTTCCATTCCACTTTTCTCCTGTGCAGGGTCTTGGGGCTCTGGAGCCTGTGGAGCGAGGCAGGGAATTACCCAGGATGGGGTGCCAACCCATCGCAGGCCACACATACCATCCACACCTATGGACAATTTGGCTGTAACTCTAATTCACCTTAGCGTATTTTTGGACTGTCTGAGGAAAGTGGAGTACCCAGAGGAAAACCCACAAGAACACAGGGAAAACATACAAACTCCACACATAGAGGCTGAAATCCTGGTCAGCTGTACTAGCCACAATGCTAGTAAACATAGCTAACACTAAGTTTCTGGTTAATTAATACATTACATAAGAGTGTACTATTAACTGTACTATATATATATATATAGAGGTTAAGGGTGTCGTGATTGGGATTATGGTTTTTCCCATAGGAATGAATGAACGGTCCCCATTTAGATAGGAAAACCAACTTGTCTGTGTGTCTGTGTCTGTGTGTGTCTGTGTGTTTAATTATGGGATGAAACATCATAGAAAAATGACATTTTGCTGATTGTGTATTGCAAGCAACAGCACGAATCCTAAAACATCAGATTACAGCTGTCTATAAAAAATTATTATTTCTTATTAGTGTACTTAGATTAATGTAATAATAACTGGGTATGAAAATCAAATTCTACCACAATGTTTCCATTATGAAA
The DNA here is from genome assembly GCF_048594095.1 of Paramormyrops kingsleyae. Lineage (NCBI taxonomy): Eukaryota > Metazoa > Chordata > Actinopteri > Osteoglossiformes > Mormyridae > Paramormyrops > Paramormyrops kingsleyae. Next base: position 27,430,650 of record NC_132802.1, on the reverse strand, counting down.
GTGCAACAAAGGTTCATATAATAATTAATTGCTACACAAAACAGTTTACCGAAAATCCACTTCAAAACTTGAAAAGCTAAACATTTCGTAAGATTTTTTAAGATTACAGATTAAATCTAGCATTTCTTAATGTCAAATGATGTATTTGTGATAAGAACTTGATTTCAAATGGCAAAAAATATATCCTAAAAACCTTGATATCTTGAAGGAAATTGTTTTTTGGTTTCCATTTATATGAAAGTTATCATTAACTTTCTGTGTACTTCTTAGGGATTCAACACATCAAACACTAGCTCATCATTAGGGGTTTTGGAAGGAAAAGCTATTTTATGTTTTTCGTCTCTTTTCTTCTGTTTCATATATTTTCAGAAATGCTTGCCGAACCCCTGTAATTTGCTTTCTGATCTTATTCCACAGCACTTTCTGCTGGTGATGGCTTTACACAGAACACCTGCTATTGTATTGCTATATATTTTTTTAAGTCCCAGGTGCTGTGAAATGGTATTAGGTAGCCGGTGTTGTAGCTTTCCTATAAAGAGATCTCTCAAAGTCTAAAAAAGTCACAGTAGAAACAATGCTGATTGCACCAAATACAATTTTGTACTTTTGATCTTTTAAATATCAGACATATTTAGTCATCCTGCATGATTGCTGCATGCACGTTGAGGAAAAAAAATAATCATGTAATTATGTGAAAAGTATATAATATCCTTGAGTAGCTACAGGAGGAATGTTTTTTGAGAAAAGAGGAAAACCATAAAACAAGACCCAGAAAATGAACTTAAGGACATCTTAAAAATGAAATGAAACAGCATGGCTCATTAGGGTGCTGTATGGGGAGGTGTAAAAAAAATAACATAAAATTCTATTCTTTGTTTTCTTTTTCTTAGTGTTTCTTTTGTGCACATTATCAAATAACAGTTTACAGCAGTCATCTGCTGTAAAGTTAGTCAGTGCAGTGATCTTCCTTGTCTCACCAAAGGTTCTTTATGCCAAACCAATATCTTGAGTTCTGTGTCCTTATTCTATTGAGCATCAGTTTGGTCAGCTGTAACTGGCAAACTCATTGACGTATGCTTGGATTGGTCAATGATTAGTGTAATGAAGTGGCCTGTTTTACACCTTCGGTCTAAGAGATGGGTCTCCTCTCTACAATTCTGCTCTTGAACTGATGTTTGTGGAGTTTTCTGACATGGTATGACTGATAGGAGTAATTTGGCCTTAGTTCTCTCCTAAACTTGAGTTGCGTCATATTAGTTACAGGTCTTGTGTTAAATATCATACTCATTAGTTTTGTGATTTTTGCTTTTAGCACGGACAGTGACATTGTAATTGTATGTGGTGTTTACTTAGCCTGTCACTGAGGTTTATTTGTCTTGGGTGTAAATCTTTTGAGTTCCTCGCAGTCCAGGTTCCCTCATGGGAAGTTTGAATTTCACACTCCATTCACTAGTTTTCTAGAGATGGGAAAAGACAGATGGACTGAGAGAAAGAGTTAGTGAAATCAACACAAAGTAGAAGCAAAGGATAGAGATAATGCAAAAGGTTCCAGGTCACCAGAATGATCTGAGCTTCATTCCAGCACAGACGGGTGGAGTGTGAGCTTTCATATTCCCCTTCGATCTTACCTCTAATTAATATTTGCCTTGCCCAAGTCATCACTGTAACCGACAAACCAGCTTCACTGATCCCAGTCCTTGAGGATGGAGTTACTTCAGCATTTTATACTGATGAAAATCCATTCGAGTTTAAACAAGAATGATTGTTGTTATAGATGTCATAGATTGCCTCCCCTTTACCACATAGCTACAGAGCTTAAGGGAGAATAAAGAAATTTGTCTGTTTGTTTACTATTGAAATCATGAAGGATGCCACGTGGTTCTCTCAGGCTTTGCGAAGTATCTTTAATTGACAGCAGCAACTCTGAAAATGAAGAGTGAAGCTCATAGGCTAAAGCTCTTGCTGATGTCTCGATGACGAAGAGTTCCTCTGGAGGCCAAATGCAGATTAGTGACTGAAAATAGGGAGGAAATAAGAAAAGAACAGAAAAGCTTGAAGGAACTAATTTTGCCATCCTTCCAGACAAAGGCATTACTCAATCCGGTCAAAGCAAACCTGCACATGTAGCCTCTGCTGTGCCTCAAACTTTTTTGCATGATCTCTCAGATGCCAAGTGAACAGCAGTTAACTGTATACACTTTGGGCACTTCTCAGAAATCTGTCATAGAAAATTGGTGCTGTATGTGACCTGGTTTTTACTTTGGAGACAGAAGCCTTTTTTCAAAAAATAGACATTGCAGAAGACGCTTGTTTTGACAGAGGCTTACGCTACTGTCACCAAGCACTTAACAGCATCATTGTGGAAGCCACGTGTCAGCTAGGAGATTAGTCATGCTTATTGATGCATGAGCAATTGTGTGTGTGATGTGATCCTCTGAAATACTATTTTTGGAATTGTATGAATTGTGTCTTAAAACTATTTTTGGTAGCACTTTACCTGAAGCAGTCTACATAAGGGTGACATATAACCGTCATAAGAATGACATGACACATGTTATGCACATTAATGACACATTATTTATGTTTATGACTTGTCATAAACATCACTGTTGTCATAATGTGTCATTCGGTTTTTGGAACTGAATGACACATTATGACAACAGTCATAAACATCAATGATGTGTCATTAATGTGCATGACATGTGTCATGTCATTCTTATGATGATTACATGTCACCCTTATGTAGACTGCTTCAAGTAAAGTGTTGCCCTATTTTTAAACTATTTGACACTCTAGTTATGAAAATGCAATAAAAGTTTGTTTCCTCTGTAATTACTGTGGAAGTATCTTAGGGATATTTTAATACATTTTGCAATAATATTATTTAATTAGGTGTGCAGGTAACATTGTGATTTAGGTTTAATTAATTACCAATCTGCTCGAAAAGCGAACAATATTTGTATATGTAACAGACTTCTGTCAGGAGGAAATTGTGATGCATCTGAAAGGGGTTTTTTTTGTTTGTTTTTGGCTTTCATTGGCAAATTATTCATGCTGTGTCCCTGCAATCTGTGGTGTGCAGCATTGGTGTGTTGCTTTTATTGTTCTTGGAGTGGGAGCTGTTAGAAAAAAATGAGTATGTCCTCCTGCAGCCTCAGTTCAGAGAGTCTGACAGGATAAACAGTGCATTCTTGAAATGTCTTCACCATTTTAACAGCGCATGTAGTCCCTAAACTATCTTCATGCTGTATTAAGTGGTTGTCAGCTTACAGGATTTATGCCAATGCATGCTGGGAACCAGTCTCGGGACAGAATGGAAAACAAAACCATATGACACGTAGCTGGGGATGAAAATGGGAAGTTTATTTTGGGAAATCGTGTCCTTTTCAGGAAACTGGGTTGGACTGGAACAGGACAGACAGCAAATGAGTAAACATGACAAGAAAATCAAAAAGATAGGACAGGGAGTGGAAAGTTTATGCTGGACGGACTGAGCAGACTATGGCATCTCCTATGCAAATTTATACCCGTCACAGGGAACAAGGGACAGGTGAACAAGCCAAATCCTGGTCACCTGACCCTCTCTCCCAAGAAATACAACCCCTCTGCCACTTGTTTGCAAAGGAGGTACAGGTGTGTTATTCTGTCTGGGGTTACATGATTACTGCTCTAGATAAGACCATATCGTATTCATGGCATGATGGGTGAGACTTCGCCCTGTTCAGACAGCCCTGGCTGTTTACAGGCCAGGAATCCATGACATCGTCCTTTTTACTGTGTTTTTTTTTGTTTTACCTGCAGTTCCCAGGGTTGAGTGTGGTGAGCTGCAATGCGTGAGACAGCACAGCCATTATGTCCAGGGGCTATTTGGCAGAAACAATTACATTAGATTTCAAAATTATAACAGTCCCTGCAACTAATACCTAAATACCAACAGCCGATGTGTGATTCATTGCTCTTAGTTTAAGATGGTTGTTCTTATTAGGATTTCATTTTCTAGATGAATTAGGGAGGATACTAAGAGATTAACATTAGTTTGTTAATATTAAATTGCTGAAGGAAGGTGGTATTCAAAGACCTTGCTTTACATGATAGCATACATATATCAATACATACTGAATGTGTAACACAATGCCAATGTAAAATTAATATAGAATAGCGTGATTAATTATTATGATTATTTACATGTTTTTCTTAGTTACTTTCGGAAACAGATGAGCTTATTTTTCTTCATACTTTCTAGTCCAAGACCTGATAAATTGTTACAGCCTCTATACGAAGGGTTCTCAACCTTTTGATGATCGGTTAAACTTGTTGACCGGGGGGATTGATTGGTGTAAGTGCTATCAGAATGTGTGATGGAGGTCATGAAAACAGGTGTGACTTGAAAAAATATAGTTTGATTTTGGAAATTAACCAACCGGCAGCATTCCACAGTCAGTGAGATACTGCTCTGTATCATTGGAAATAAACACATACATTAAATCAGGGGCAGCATGTGGCTCAGTGGGCTGTGCCTGTGATCAGAAGGTTATCAGTTCAAACCCAGCTTCGGCACATTTACAGGTCCTTGGGTAAGACCCTTAACCTCCAGCTCCCTTGGAGTCACAACAGGTGGCTGCCCTTTGCAGACAGTTTACTCTCCAAAGAGCAAGTTGGTGGAGGCATAAAGAGAATTCCCCCCCCAAGGATCATTTCATATTTAATATATTTGTTGTACTAGAATACAAGCAAATCATTACATTTATTAAAGGCAAAAGCACATTTCCCTGATGATTTGTTTCTCCAACACACAGAACTTTGGAAGAAAATACGTACTTAAATGTTTTTAGCAGGCAATTTATTGAAAAACCAGTGATATTGTTACTCACACCTGATATCAAATCGAAACAAATGTCATGCACAGCATGCTTTTTTTTTTTTGACAGTCAAGCATAACACTCAAAAACCAAAACTCAGGTTTATAATATTAAGGCCTCACTGTCTGTGCATCCAATGCTGCTGCCATCAGGATGAGCTCTTTGTGGCTGTCTGTTCTGTCAGTCTTATTAAAGCCAACTGGACATCATCAGTAGAGAAATATGTCTGGTGGTTTATGAATGAAAGCTGTTTATCCATCTCAGAAGAGTCTTTATGTTCCTTTGAATGGAGTACTTAACCTAAATTCATACATCCATCCATCTTCCAGCTACTTATTTTGGCCACTTGAAAACACTCATTTATTTATGTTTATATTATGTCTGAAAATCTAATTATAATTTAACTACAACATAATACGTTTTTTACAATTTAAAATATACAGGAAAAATAGTTTTCAAGGTCCTTTTGATAATATTATTCACTAGCTCCGTAAAATATGTGGTAATATATACTTTTCTAACAAATCCTGTTTTCAGAGGTAGAATTACAGTGGTGGCAAATATTCTCGATAGTTCATCAAGTGGCCACAGACTGGGCTTAATTCTCCCAGAATGGCTATTAAGAGACTTTCATAACGAGCCGGGGAAGCTGTTTGTGGGAGAGTCCAAGGCTGATGTGCCGATGTGCCCATAATAACATGGAACCATTATAAAGAACACAGGAGACAAAACCACTGAGCTTGTAAAGTACAAATTTTGGGATCTTCCTGCCCCCAATTGGCCCCTGGATGGTGCTAAGTTGTGATTGGTCCAGTGGGATTTTAACACCGTGCTCCTACCCATTACACCAATCCTACAAGGAACATTGGGCTGTGAAGATGTTCTCTGTTCTGTAACTTTACTTTTATACAGTTTATCTGATTTCTAGACATTTTGTCCTTGTGTTTTTGCTTGTTTTGGATCATTATGCAGGCATTTATTTCCTCTGTTTATGTCTGTTTCCTGGTCGTGTTGTTTCTTGTTACCTTAAGGCTCGATTACTACCATACTTGGCATCCAAAAATACTATTACAGGTATATCCGTCTTTCTCTACTAGGGGTGCAACGGTACAGGTATCTCACGGTACGGTATGTACCTCGGTATTTGGGCCACGGTTTCGGTTCGGTTTAAATACAACACTACAAATAACACAAGAAAACAAATAATAAACTGCCTCTTATTTATGTATAAAATATCTATACATGTATAAAATTCAAACTTACAAAATGTAAACAAAAACACTTTAAAAAATGTTAAAGTGCCTCTTAAAGTGCTCTAAACACTCTATATTCCACTCGAGGCTCTGTGCTTGTCATAGAGTTCGGGAATTATAACGTCGCTGAAATGTGTACGGCAGGGCACAACATAACGTGGGTCAAGCGTTTTAATTAAGTGGCGAAACCCCGCATCGTCGACAACAGAAAAGGGTTGCAAATCTTTAGCAATGAACGTTCCCACTGCACGGGTTATTTTCTTATGTTTATTGGATGTAGCAGGGTATGTCTGTTGAAAAGCTTTTTCGATAAACACTTGTTTACCTGCAGTTACCTTTTCGTCTGTCCTCCGTTCAGGAACCGTTATATCAGCATGACTACGCTTGAGATGCTTAGCCATATTGCTCGTGTTTCCATTAGCGTATGGGACACGTGTTAGGCAATGTTTACAAACAGTGACATTTCTATTGACTGTTTTGAATCCCTGGTCGTTGTATTCTACAGAGAACCAGAAAAAAATCCATACTAGACATTTGTACGAAGCCGGTGCTTCTTCAAACTTCTGCCTCTCAACTGTTCCGCTAGTGCTCGCCATACTTGTTTGTTTTTCTTTTTTTCTGCGTCTGTGTACCGAGCTGCGAGCTCAGCTCCAGTTACGTCAGTGTGAGAGGGCGAGTGGGTGGAGCCACAACAGTGATTGGACATTAACTCACGGTGGAGGGCTTTCGCTCATTGGTGCTTACTGTTTAACTGGAGCCTGATAAGCATTAATCGCAAAAAAGTGCAAAACCGAAATACCGCGGTACACAAGGGCGTACCGGACTGTGCAGCGCGTACCGAACGGTCCGGTATTTTACTGAGTACCGTTGCATCCCTATTCTCTACATAATCTGTGTATTTAAAAACCGGGAAACTGAGGAATCCACAGTCAACAGCATTTCTGTCCTGCAAATTGTATACAAAACTTTTATGTCCAAGATATACAACATATGCATGAACTAATTATTGCCTACTGAAGGACTCTCTTACTCTGTCTTCTTGTTTCTCTCATTCTTTGCAGCTACGGGGATATGGTACCCAAGACGATCGCAGGGAAGATCTTTGGCTCTATCTGCTCATTGAGTGGTGTGTTGGTAATAGCCCTTCCAGTCCCTGTCATCGTGTCCAATTTCAGTCGAATCTATCACCAGAACCAGAGAGCAGACAAACGACGGGCGCAAAAGGTGCAGGTGAATGCATTTTTTCATACGATCAGCTGACTAGGCCCGCTGATGCTGGTGGGGGGTCGGGGGGGGGCTGTGTGTTGGTGAGACTTGGTGTTCCTAAACCTGAGGATATCCATTTACTTATACGTACCTCTTCTGTATTCAGCATCAAATATTAAACTGGTAAGACGAGGGGAATTGCAGTTTGCCTTCTCTGTAAAACACACTGAGTGGACAAGGTCATAAGTTTCTCAAGTATAATTGCTTAATTAGCGTGTGAATGAATCACTCGAGTTGATGTCCTCAAGCAGTTCAGTCATGGCTTGGATAACATTTGTCGTTCTTTAAATATACTGTTTCGAGACAGCCCCTTAGCAACACGAGAGCTTCAGCAACTCTGCTAAGATCAATGGGCAAAAGCGGCACCGAACTGTTGTGCAGTTAGCAATAACACTGAGACTATAATTTCTGAAAAAGCTGTTTCTAATAATTATTGAGTTTGGGGGGTTGGGGATTTGGGGCAACATCAATGTATCTCAGGTTCATTAGTGGGAATATTTTTATACTTTCAATGAAATGTCTATCCATTTTTCAGCTGGTCATCATAATCAGGCTCATGGCTATTGTGATTAAAATGTCGATTCTGCACTGCTTAACTGTACAGCGCATCACATTAGAGGGTTAAGCATATTTTAGGTGGGTACGTACTGTGGCAGACAGGGAAGCAGAGGAGATAGAGTTGCAGGAGAGTCCCCAAGAGGGGAATGGTGGGGGGGGGGGGGGGTTGGAAGGGTAGGTGACGTGGGTGAGGTCAGCTGATGCAGGGAGATAACCACCTTCCCAGAGTCACTCGGACTCTACATACAGGCAGGAGTCTGCAATCCCCTCTGGGGGCTCATACAGCAGACTACTGTCTGACTGAGAGAAGCAGAAGCGGGTCACTCACAGTTCATTCTCTGCCTGCTCCTATCCACCATGCATCTCTGGAGTGATTAGAGTGATTGGAGTGATTGGAGTGCCAGGCCGCCCTGTTGGCATTCCTCATTGATGGTGGAGTGCCAGGCCGTCCTGTTGGCATTCCTCATTGACGGCTCCCCAGATATTGTGCTTGTTTGTGTTTAAATAATATATATATATATATATATATATATATATATATACACACATATAGGTGTAATTTTGGGGGGCCGGGAACCAATTAATTGGTTTTCCATTATTTCATATGGGAAAAGTTAGATCAGAACTCAAACTTTTTAGGATTCGATCCGGAGTCCGGAACGGATTAAGTTCGAGAACCGAGGTACCACTGTACATATGTTTAAGACAAAAAAAAAAACACACAGAAAAAAGCTAAACTAGTCTTGACCAGTCATTCTTATTCCTCCAGTACAATCTGCCACAGTGAAAGGAAGCCATTTCACAAGGAAATAGTAGCATCCACAGCCTCGAATATCTGCCCTCTCTATCGGCTGTTTCAGTCGTGGTTGATAAGCAGAGGGGCCAGCTGTGGGTGCTGAAGACAGTGTCTGATCCTGAGCAGGTTGTCCAGTTCTGTTGAGCTGTCCATTAAGGTCAGTGCTGAACTGAAGATCTTTTTTTTTTTTTGGATCCATACTGGCCCTCAGGGTCTTAGTTGACATATTTGCACTGACATGGACAGAGTGTGTCCCAAGACGATGCAGTTTGTGGTGGGCCCCAAGTGGATGCACAAAGGCACCTGTGATATGAATCTGGTGCTCAGTCTCCCTCAGTCATAATTAATAATGCCACAGCCCACAGCAGAGGAGTGGCTGGGCCCTGCGGAATCGACCCTTTCACAGAGCAGACTTGAGAGGACTTTCCAGACATAAAGCGAGAGAGAGTGGCAGAGAGAGGGAGAAAGACTCCAGGGAAATGTCTGCCTCAAAAGCATTTTCCTTCATGAATAGCCTCCCCAGACAAGACCTTGACAGATAGCAGAGATTCATTTGTGTCCCGTGCCACCAGCCGTGCCCTTGTTCTGTGATGTTGGCTTTGCCATGCAACCCCCCCCCCCCCCCCCCGACCCACCATTCTCTCCCTCCCGCTTCACTCAATTCGTGATGCTAAATTATGATGCCCGTTACTGCGGTGATCTGTCTGTATGCTCCATCTGTCTTCCCTGTTTCCCATAGCAATTGTCTGGTGCTTGTTTGCATCTTTTGCATTCACTTGCCTGCCATAGGAGGATCCGAGGCGTGTCTCTCATTAATTGAGTTTCAGGGACGTTGCTTCCAAAAAGCACCTTTGACAAATGTGTATGGATGTGTGGAAGGAATCCTAGGAAGTGCTCTTAAGACCAAGTGGTTGCATATTCCAGGTTAGGGCTTCTAATGCACTTTCATGCAAGGCACTTAATTTCTGCATAATTAGTACCTTGTTAAGTATTAAGCAAGCTACGCAAATCCCTTTTTTTTGATTTGGTTAAGCAAAATATTAATGCGATATGCTCGTCATGCTTATTGTTGCATGAAAGAGAATGCCACTTCAGGTTGCGGGGGAATTTTGTGTTATTATTATTAGTGAGATTGCACTTGGGCGTCCTTGTGAAAATAGAATAATTGCTTTTACGCAGGTAGCCTACAGTGTGTTGCTGTGAAATCACTTTGTTTGCTATCACACCGGGAAGGGGAGCACTCCAGGAGGGCTGCTGTAACCCTGAACAAAGCACTTAACTTGAGTTTTTGCAGTGAAATTACCCAGCTGCAAAAATACATAAAGGGAAACTGTAAGTTGCTTTGGTTAAAAGTGTCTCTAAAGCAGCTACCTGTAATAATGAAATAAAAGAGTTGGAAATAGACACCCGGTTTGGGTTTATGGATGGGGTCATAGTGCAGTTGCATCAGCTTGCTGCAACCGTTCTTGAGCTTTAAGAGTGAGACATTAAAGGAAGGAAGCTCTGCATGTTGCATGTCACTCAAACAGCAGGTGTTCATCTGGAATTAATGTCCTGTTTATCACTCCATAAAGAGTCATACTATGACCACACAGGCTCGTGACCATTGCAGTGCAATATCAAGAAGATTTAAGAATAGATTTAAGAAGAATAATCTTGTCTTAAAGTATTCTAACTGGAAGAGAAAAAATCTATATTAGTGGGAAAGTGATTAATTGTGATTGTTGGTTGGCACGCCACAGCAAAACATGTCATTTACATTTAACCCATATAGGATATAGCAGCAGGCAGCTGTTATTTAGCACCCAGTGAGCAGTGTATGGGGGATAGTATCTTTCTCAGGGTATCTCAGTGGTACTTTGCTGGTCAAGGATTCAAATCAGCAACCTTTTGATCCCAAGCATGCTTCCACAACCATTCAGCCACCACTGCCCGAAAGAGCCCAGTGGGCAGCACTGTTCCCTCACTTCCCCTGGGTTGGGGATTTGAATCCTGATCCTTCTCAATGTGTGTGTGTGTGAGCTGTTCATTCCGTACTTTTAACTGTCCTTATAGAGGCACTTCATTTTCCTTCTGCAGTTACACTAACCTACTGTATTATCATCTCTGTGCCCTGCAAGGTACTGGCATCCTGTCCAGGTTCTGCCCTCCCCTTATGCCTTATACTGCCCTAAAAAACCACGCAGTTGTAGAACATAGAATAATTATGGTACCATGAATCTACATCCACAGATTTTGGTATCTAGCAGTGAACAGAAAATTACAGTATCGCTATGTGCTGCTGCTAAATAAGGTTTTATTTGGGGAAAATATATATATTATTAGCATTATTTGTTTGTTTCCTGTACTTTGGGGTCCATTGATTAATAATCCTACTAATTAGCTCTGTTGTATGTATATTACCAAAAATAAATACCATGGTATCTCCAGTGCCCATATGTATAATGAAGAGACCCAAATTAGCTCACACCCCCGTCCCACCCTCCCTCAACATGCCTGTTGATTCTGAGCTTGTAAGGTGGCACTTTGGGCTAATGTAGCTACTGTATTAAGTGGCCATCTGGGGCTACACTTATAGCAACTTTTCCAGAACGAAAAATACATCTCAATGATAAACTGGATGCACTAGAGGAATCAAGGTCTAAGTAGATGGGGTCATTGAAATTACCAGTCATATGATGCAAGAATCAGGTTGTGATCTAGGACCAAGCATAGACCTTAAACAGGGTGTCCTGTGTCTGTATCCTATCGAGGGAAATATTCTTCTTCTGTTTCCTTGGAAACAACCAAAGTACCCTACCTTGTCTCGTATTATAACAGGACGAGGCCTAGAGCAGAGTACCTCACCTAATCTCAGTCACGCCCAACCATGCCAAGTATTAAAAGACCTTTCAGTCAAACCCTCAATTTAACTGTCCCAAGTTGATGAGTGCTCAAAGTATTTCATCTTCATTGAAGTTTCAGTGGCATGTTATTGTTTATTATTTGGAAGAAATGATCTTCCAGGAAGTCACATTTTAAAACTGCCCTCAAATAATACAGTTATTTGATTATCATGCTCTTCTAGCAAAACTTAATAATAATAAGTACAGAGATTATGCAATCAGTGTCACCTCCATTCAGCTGCTAAGAGTCTCTTCCAGGCATTTCTGTGTCCTATACTCAAGGCACAGGGAGCCTTTTCATGTTTTAAACACTCCATGCAGTAATTGCTGTGCAGATGCAGTCGTCTCTTCACTAAGATGCTAGTAATGAAGGAAAATGAGTGTTCATTTGAAAATATATCCAGAAAAGGCCCACATTCACAAAAGCTGAACCTTTGAGTGTTTATTGGGAAGGCTGCTCAAACCTTTATGTTTCCGCTGTGCAGCCTTCCTTAGTGTTTAACCAAATGGGAAGCATGTCTGTTTGGAAGCGCATGGAACTTTCACTAACCCTGGGATTTGAAGCATAATTTCCCCCAGTACTAAATGCTGTAAAATTTATTTAATAAATTACATATTAAATACTTTGAGCTCTCAACGGAAGCTGGCTCCAGTGGTGTTATGGGTACAACTTTTTTTGTAGTAAGCAAGATTAACTAAGCACTGGAGGTTTTGATTAGCAGTAGCTAGGAATAAAATATGAGGCTTGATCCTAGAGACAAATTACATTGCAATGTCAGTTGACTGTTAAGAGGTGACTGCAGCTGTAGTGTTGCAATGGTTTGACCTGTATTGTGTAATTATTTCCATTTGTGTGAAATAATTAGTCACAATAATCATCAAAAGCCAACACAGTGTCCACTGGCAGTAAGCTTGAATCGACATCCCAGCTTTCACGTCACGTTTCAGCCCAAGTCTAGGGAGCTACTCTCAAGGCTGAGCTGCTTTGTGTTTCCGTACATGTCAGGCACACTGAGGTCACCCTTCACTAGGGGAGTCGGGACTTTGTCAAAGTCACATTTTCCATTTGGAAAGGGATGAGGGCGTGAGGTGTTCAGGGATGAAGTGCTGAGCTTAGACCTCACATATCACATCACCCCTTGCATCGCTAACATTTTACAGTCCACACTGTAGACAAAAAAACTACACTTTGTATTAGTGTAAATAGACCAACACAGTCAAACATGGTTTGACCAGGACATCGTATCACACAAATAAATACCTACGTGGAGGTCTCACCCATCAGCTTTTATTACTACACCCAACTCCAGCTCACTCAATGAAATGGCAGACAGCCACCAAGCAGTGTCACACAGTGTCACATTAGAAACATAACAAAGCTTTTCCATCTTATATGGCTTGGTCAGCATCGATAGCACCATAATTTGCTTAGAGGATGCATTTATTCAAGTTGACTTATATAAGCTACAATTTCACACTTCTACCACATTATACCCAAAGATATTTACAGCGGTTCCATTTCTGGGCTCAAACATAGAATCTCTTGGTCATGACTTTACTCTCTATCCTCGTTGCAAAATATCAGTTGCACTTATTTGCTTTTTTTGTGGCAAAAAAAATATATAGTGATGACACTTATGTGATTCCATTACCTTTAATCTACCTGTACATCTTTTTGTTACATTATGTATAGTTTTGCATAAAACTTTTTTTTAGCAGTGGAGATGGTGAGTCTTTGTTTAAGCAGCCAAGCAAACCAGTGCTGTTGTGAAAGTTTCGAGGTCACGGTTTTGGATGTGCAGACAAACTGTCAGTGTAAATTTTGTTTTCATCCAGTTCTCTGAGCAGATGCATTATACTGACCATTATAATGCATTATGAAAGTATTTATAGATTAGAGCTTAATAGAGCGTTCATACTGCATAATAAACATGGCTATAATATGTTATGCCTTTTTATAAATAGTTATAGCCATGTTCATAATACTTTATTAATGCATTGTAATGCATTATGAAAGTAAAGTTACCGATGCATTCTTTCCCTAATGTCTAATAAGAGATATGGTTGAGGAAGCAGGGACGCCTACAGCTGAAGGTGATTCATGTACGACAGAGAGAGACCAGTGTTTAATCCAGACCAAACAGACAATTGTTTCTCCACTGTTTTCATTTTGATTATTTTTCACAGGCATTTCACAGCCTTTTGGGATTGTCAGATACTCGCACCCCTGTAGATAAACCATCCTGAATGACATGTGTTTCTAAATGTCACATAATGGTTCCTCTGTAGATACTGCAAGCAGTTAACCAGAGTTTTACAAGTGAGGTTGACTGAGTCACTCTGTGTGTGGAGTATCATGGTCTGTCAGTCTTGGTCTGCCACGAGCCAATGCGAAGCACTTTTGTAGTTTAACGCAAATCACTCTGACTGGTTCAAAGCTGTTACTGATAGCAAAATGATGTGCAGCTGTTAAGTGGCCGGCCAGGCCATGCTCACATTGCTTTACAACTGAGCTGATCAGAAAAGAAGGTTATAGAGACTTTCTAATAAGAACTTCAGATTCTTACAGATATGACTTTCTGCCAGTTTTCCCAAATCATCTACATCTACATTAACTTAGATTGTAAAAGTAATTTTTGGTAAAGTGCCCCATTCTGGATTGTTCCCTGCCTTGCGCCTGCAGCTTCCGGAATAGGCTCTGCACCCCCATGACCCTACATAGGACAAGCGGGTATGGAAAATGGATGGATGGATGGATGGATGGACGAATGGATGGATCGATGGATCGTTGGATGGGTTTCATCAATAATTTATATATAATTTACAAGATATACTCAAAGTTTCCTTGAAAGGGCATTAGATACTGTAGAAGGGTTTTCTGTCATTTTTACATCACAGTACTGCAATAGTGGTCCGCATAAATATATATTTTTACATTTGAGCAAACATTGATACCTCTCATTGAGTAACCCTAAATACTACACACTTTCTGCAAACATCTAAAAATAAATGAGTCACGTCTGCATTATGATGCTGCAAATAAACACCTGAATGGTGAACGGTAGCAGTAAGATGACGCAATGAAATTAATATTTTGGGACATGCAGAATTCACGATAAAGGCTACAACAGATTATCACAATAGTTCTTTTGGTACCTCAGAGAATTTAATGCACAAAGGTTAACCAGGTTCTTTGAAAAATATCTGCACAAACCAATCATATAAAGGATGGTCCCTGAACAGACAGAGGCGGTTACATCACACGACATACAGTTACATAAAAGCAGACCATTTTCCAGCCCATAAATGTATGTCTGTATATTTCTTCTAATTTAGGGAGGTAAGCAGTTTCGTTATTGAGAGGTTCTCTTTCATTACAGTCCTCGATATTTTTAGCTGCTTACATTTGGTGAAAATATCTGTCCTGTGTTTTTGTGGTTTAGACACGAGCACATTAGGGTTAATTTAGTACTTTCTTCCTCTGCAGAAAGCCAGACTGGCAAGGATACGAATATCAAAGACAGGCACCTCAAGGCCCTTCCTGCACAGTAAGCGTAACGGCCTCCCGAACGAGGCACTGGATCTGACGGTGAGTCTTTCGCTCTTTTCCCCACCCACATCACTGCCTGCGCTAAGTGAGGCTACACTGTTCCACAAGCAAATCCACCATGATATGACTGAGGACCTGTTAAGGACATCCCTGATTCACCTTCTGTAGATTAAAGATGTGCAGGAATGCATGGGGCTAGCTCCGAGTCTATCCTCCCTCATCCTTCACTTCCACAGGAGTCCGATTTTAATTAAGGAGATAAAAAAGGTCTTAGTGATTCTGAGATGACGTGTAGAAGGAGGAAAATCCCAGAGCTGAGTGTGACCTACCTCCAACGTTTCAAAAAAGAATTGGGAAAGACCAACACGAGCAGTAGACAGATCAGACTTGGCATTTACGAACTTCAGAATGATGCAAAACATGAATGCTGGAAAATGCATTTCCAGAAGATTAACATCTTTGTGTTTTGTGTTTTGAAAAATCTGCTCACACATTACTGCTGACCATTAAGTTATACCAGCAAACAAGACCTAAATATCCCGAAGGAATTCTGTAGTAAACAGCAGTGTTCAGATGTTACTCTGAGAAGTTTTATATGAACAGAATTTCAGTAAATTAAAGTAAATGGACATATATTTATATAACACTTTTTGTAGGTCGAGTATTGTTGGTAATGCATTGTGAAAAAGCAAGTAGATGAAACTGGCCATCTCCCAGTTCTTTTAAAAAATATGATTAAAATAAATGCCTGGACTTGTAAGCCAGTCTAAACAGGAGTGTTCACCAAACAGCTAATTGGTATTAAATGCCGCAAATTGAGCGTGAAACACTTAGAATGGAGTCTTCTGTGGTATTCAGATTTCCATGAGTTTTCCCCCGGTAGGTAGGTAGATATACTTTATTGGTCCCTAGGGGGGGAATTACTGAAGGCACTGGCTGTGTTTGAAGACCCAAAACACGCACTCAAGAACAATATCTGTAATTAGCAAGTGGTTACATCTGATTATCAAGCCATGATTCAGCCCAAGGGCATGCGAGTCACAGACAGCATTACACCCCCTTCTGAGAGCTCCTCCACCACAGCAGCAGCACCTGCATGGTAATGAGGGAGAAGCAGGGAGTCACAAAGGACACCTCTGTCACCCCATGCTCACTCTTACTGTTTAGGCTGCCTATCAGAACAAAAACGATTAATTTGGGTAATTTAAATACGCCCACGACCCTCTACTGGATAAGCAGTTGGAAGATTTCTTGATTTTTTTTTTTCTGATTGGAAGCAAATTGGATACAACTGTGCCTTATGAGTTATTTATCTAGCTAAACCCAGCAATTTTTCCAACAATGATCAAAAGAGCCCTTTTTACCCAAATGGAACCCTAAAAAATAAAATGCATGTTAAAGTGATTTTTACAAAAGCTGAAATACACAATGCCGTTCTGTCCCACAAGCATTGCTCTCCTTCAGGGGATTCTTGGGACCCTTTCTTCGCAAAGCTTGTCTTGGTCATTTTCTCGTCCACAAACACAGCACAGAGCACCGCCCACTCCTGGCTGACTCACGGGTTATTTTTGAAAACGCGTCGTGCCAGAGCGCTTTGGAAACACATCCACTGGTGCTGAGCAACAAACCACTGGCTGCACGATAACATGTTGACTGGCCTCCGCTCTGTGAGCGCTATGGCAGAGCTCATTACGGCGTGCGTCTTCTGTACGAGTGGCAGGACTGCTTGAGCAGACAGCCCTCATTCCTGGGCCGCCATGAAATACAGTCCTTCAGGAGCTCATGGTGGGTGTCTCTGCGCTTTGAAAGCCGTAGTGCATTCTAGTGTCGACATGGTGGAGGATGCTTCGCCGCTCATATTTCTTAGAAGCTCGTGCCGTCCTGTGCTGCAGGGTTAATGCATTTTTAACTGAAAGAGAATTCAAAAATACTGCGGATTCAAACCTTGATGTTTCCCAGGTTTACTTCAGCTGACATGCATACAGTGTCAGTCCAGTAAGTGGCTTTGAAGATTTCGAGCAAGTGGAGGGAAAAATTTATTACAAGAACCAAATCTGCGTTAGGACGTTATTAAGCTCTGTGTCATTTAAGCCCTCATCGGCAGTTTTTCTTGACTGGCTTTACTCTGTCTCTGTTCTCACACAAAAGTGAAGTAAATTGTTTAGAGGTTGAACATTTGCAAGCAGGCACCTCGACCATCTACCCCAGTTCCTTCTCTACCGTGGAGTTTGCCTATGTTTACTAATACTGTGTGTTTGTGTGGGTGCGTTTGGACTTGCTAGGGTTCCATTGAAGAGGGGAATCATCAGGGTGCTGCAATATCATTGCTGGAAAGCCAACACCACCACCTACTGCGCTGCCTGGAGAAAACCACCGTGAGTCTCTACTGCCTTCCGCCTTATGCCTAGCTGCAAGCAGTTTGCGCGGAGAGATAAACACCATACGCTAGCTCATCCACTAGAAGTTTATTTACATTTTCCATTTTAATCACATGTAAGCATGGTGATATATATATCGCCTAAGGGGTAAAATATAATGTATTCAGTCCTTTGGCAGGGAAGGAAGATGGGGAATATTCAAATTAAGTTATACGGCCCTTCCCAGTGTTGCCATGGGAAGCACTTCTATACTTTAATGAGTTTGGGTGAATTAAATTCAAAATTCAAAAAAGAAAATTTGACCCAGTACTTGAAAGAAAAATTAAAGATACCAATGAAGTACAGTACAGTAAAATCCAGTTATAACGGACTTCAAGGGACCTGGCAAAACAGTCCGTTGTATCCAAAAAGTTGCTGTATTCCCAGAACACAACTACAGGACACCATTTACTCATGCCACACCTCAGCAGACACACTTGTGGTATAGATTATTATATTGTACATGTAGTAATCCAACTTTACCTGACCAGATTCGTGACTATTAATAATCCCGACTACGTATCTGCGCTGGATATCACCAGCACGCCACATGCCTTGTACGCGGAACTGCATGTCCGTTATAGCCGAACAAAATTGCAGCTAAAAGTGGCCCTGGGGACCAAATTGTTTGCCCGTTATAAGCGAAATCCTGTTATATGCGAGTCCGCTATATCCGATGCTTTTTCTGCATGTTCTTAAATGCGCACGGCCGGGACCAGCGGACCTCGTCCGTTATAGACGATATTCCGTTATAAGCGAGACCACTATAACAGGATTTTACTGTAATTGTTTGGTTTTTTTTTCACAATTACTGTATTGTTTGCCAACCTGTTATAATGTTGGTGTTTATATATGTTTGGAGATTCTGGAATTGTTTCTACTTACACTGTGACTCTGAGACTCAATTAGTCTGAGGCTGTGTCAGAGGCACAGACAGATTTTAAAGGTCGATACTTGCTCATAGGTTATTTTTATAATCTATTAATATGTACCACAGAGCGAAATATTTTTTTATTAACATATACGTAAACAGAGAAGAGCAAAAGCAGTGGGCGTGGGAGGGACATGGATACCCCGGCAGATTCAGGGAGCCCAGCACAAAAGGTGATATTTTGTTAGGGAGCCCAGAATATCCAGCTACACCCCTAATCCTATATACCACTGACTGTCCTAAGGTTAGAAGTGAGGATCCACTTCAGCTTTGTTAAAGGGCTCTGCCTGCTTTACCGTGTTGACCCTAGAGAAGCAGTACTAGAGAGCATTTGGAAAAAGCAGTGCATGAACACAGCTGGAGGTGGCACTCTGCTCTCCCGCAGTCACACGTTCCCTGTTCTCCGCGTGACTGGCCGGGTTACACTTGGCTTTGTCTGCTTCAGCCTGTGTTACGAGGTCAGCCAGCCCCACAGACAGACTGCTCTATTTTACCTGATTTACAAAGCTTTTTAGCTTTTTAAATAATATCTGATGAATTTACAGACATAATCCACATGAGTCCATAGTCCACATACAGGGACTGTTTTAACCTACTGGGGAAAGCACTGTACAGGCATCCATAGACTAATATCCATGCATTACCCCCAAAATGAGGATGTTAGTCAATCTGGATCTATCTGAATCGTTATAGGGGAGAGCTCAAATATTCTGTGTAACGTAATATACAATATCACACACATTTAACTAAAACTCTACAGTGGCAGCGCACTTGGTTTGTTTTGCTTCTTGCCGCATGCTGCACACACGGTCCATGGTATCAGCTGTAACGTCCACTGCATCTGCTTTGGATGTCTGTGGATAAATTTTATTAAGGTTCTTGTGGGACTTAAGCAGGATCGGACATTACTCGATATGGCGTAAGTCGATGGATGACTGTGTATAATATGAACAGTATGAGCTTTGATTTCTACTTTATTTCTAGATGTAAGATAATACAAACCATGCCTGCAAATCATATCACTTCTTTAAATTTTTCTACCCAACTTTCAGTTGCTTTTACTATCCAGTTACTTGTGCAATGAGAACCGTTGTTCTGTTCCATGGATCATCTGTAGAACCACAAATTTGTGGACGAGCACCTGTACGAACAGAACTGCCTGGAGGGGGCGCTCCAGAGCTACCCATCCCACAGCCCCTCCCTCTCCAGCTCCGGCAGCCTGACAGGAACCTGCTGCTCCCGCCGCGCGCGTAAGAGCTCCCACCTGCCCAATGCCAGCGCACCGCCAGGACCTCTGTGCGGCCTGCAGGAGCTGAGTGCCGTCCACATCCAGCATAGCGACCGACCACCGCTCAGCACAAGGTTGGCCTGCTCCTCTGCCCTCAACCGTACGGCGTTTACACCATATTGCGCTTATTGTGGTGCTTTGGCTGTTTAGCAGATGATTTAGATAAAAGCGGGTTTTCACAGCAGTGGTGCAGTGACTCAGTGGGCGGCATTACGGCTTCAGGGTCAAGGGCTCAGTTCCTCCACTCACCTCTGTAGGTGTGAAGTTTGTATGTTCTGGCCAGGTTCATGCAGAATTCATCCGGGTTTCCTCTTGCAATCTAATAACATGCAGCAAGGTGATCTGGAGTCTCTAAACGGGTCTTAGCGTGTGAATGTGCCATGCTGCTAGCAGGCAGGCAGGGATTCAAATCTCACTGCTTCCATGAAACTGAGAATAGCAGTCAAAGGAGTTCATACCTCCAATTATGGAGAGTGTAATTTTGGATATGACCACTAGATGGTGCTAACTGAAATCAGAGGAATGAATCAACCACATGTGCAATGGGATTGTTTTTGTATATAGGGCCCATTCCTTATGTGGGTATGTAGCTATCCTACATCACAGGGTTGCCAACTTTGGTCCGCTGGCTGGCGTGAGACTTTCAGTCCGAGACAAATCTGCACACTAATTTACATGCATGTAACAGTTTTATTACCTTGTAAATCATCTGTTGGGTTTGCAAACTACCCCAGCGCTTTTGATGCAGCTTCAGATTTGTTGAGACATTTCTTGTGTGAGTATGTCATGCCAGATGAGTTTGAGTTGGCAACCGTGACATCATCACCTAAATGACTCCAAGCAGTATTTTGAGTAATTTAGATAATGATATTATAATTTGTTTTTAAACCAGTTCCATGACACCACACAAAGCTGTCCCCCTTAAAGAGCGCACACTTCCCTGCAGGACTAGTGATAGCCTTGAGTCTTAAATTGTGTTTTAATAGACAGCACTGCTCTTTTTCCTTTCACCAGCCGTTCCAGTCTGAACCTCATGCCCAAAGAAGTGCTTTGCAAGACTAATTGCAAGAGCAGCCAGATAACTGCAGCGATCATTAGCATCCCAACCCCTCCAGGCACAACCCCAGACGGAGACGGGCACACGCCATCGAGCCCCAGCAGCCAGACCACAGTCAGCTCAAACATTGTCAAAGTGTCTGCCCTGTGATTGGCCTCTGCATACACCCTCTGATAGGCCCTGAGGATCAGCAGGGGCTCCCTAGAGAAACACACAGGCAGTGACTGTATCTGGGATAGCTGCCCCTCCTTCCTGGTGTATAAGCTGACAGAGCCTGTCAGTTACAAGAAGGATGGCCTTCATTTCGGTCTGAAGAGAGGGAGAAAGAAAAAGAAAAGGCTGGAACCGTCTGATTTCTAGATACGTTAGTGTTTTTGAATGGACCACATGCATTCCACAAGAAAGATTGGACTAGGAAAGTCATGTGACACTGTGCTCTAATACTTTTACATTTCTTTTGGACTGGAAAGGTTTATAAGAAACTATAACAAGAGGCAGACACAAAGAAAAAAACAATATTTTAAAAAAGAAGAAGCAAGTAAATATTACCTTTTTTCTGAGTTTATTTTCCTTTGTTTTGTGTTGTTTAGTCAATATATTTACCTTGCTAAAATGTATATCTTAAACCTTAAATATTTTTATGTATTTATTTATTTTGTTTTAGAGAAATGACAAAAACGGATTATAAAAACAAGGTAGGTGTGTCTGTAACAGGTGTTAGTGGGTTTTTTATTTTTCCGTGTGTGTGTGTGTGTGTGTGCGCGCGTGTGTTTGTGTACCTGAATGTCTGTGTGAAAGAGGTGTGTTTATCCAATGTGAAACTCACACAGGCTGCACGCACACCAGTTAGCAGCCACTCGGGGCGAGTCTCTGAACACAATTATGTCCAGAATATTCATCTTTTTAAACATGACATGCGTTTCATCAGGTTCCCTCTATTGCTTTCACTGGCTGCTACCAGGCTTTGTTCCATAACATCTTAACTTCAGCTCCATTCATAGTACTATTTAGACATGAATAAAATATATGAAGTCTGAGCAGAAAACAAACAAAAAAAACTTAAGAATGTAGCTCATGAAAGCACAAGGAGACTCTGTGACATGGATGTGTTCTGACTCTGACCTTAGCCATGGGTTCATTGTGACTAGCTTTGACAGAACATTTTGTGGAATTGGCCATCATATGGCAAACCAGTAAGACTGTCCCATCATGCTGATGGAGGATAGAAGTACTGGTAGTCAAACATTAGTTGTTTTTGTAGCTCATGAGGAATTTTTAAAAATGGATGTGTAAGTGTGTGCTCCACATAGATCCTTGGTGTTCCTACTTCTTGCTGCCTTCAGTGTTCTCCAGATCTTCTTAATCTTAGTTTTCTTCTATATAATGGGGCTTATTTGCTGCCAATGGCCTTGGCCCACCTATCCCTGCAGGCTAGCTTTGTCTCAACTCCTATGACACTGGCTAAGATTCTATAGATCTCTCTTCATCCTCCATTTTGGTCTTGTCTTATGTATGCACTCTACATCTGTTTGACCACTACTGATAAGATGAAACTGACCAATAGATCTTTATTCTTTTTCTTTGTCCCCATGAGGTGGGTAGATATTTGGCATCAAGTACCCCTTTTGCAGTTCTGCAAAGCATCTCTTGTGTGAGCCATTGTCACAGCTGTAATTTTCCTGTTTGAATCTATCATCGTGTTAAGATATGGTACTGTGATTTTGCTGGAGCTTTAGGTAAAAAACGCCTCAATGAGCCATTCAGAGGTAGCCCTAAATGTTATAGAAAGTGCTTACCATCAGTGTTACGTGACTTTTGGCAGGCAGGAAGGGGAAGTCCCTGCTACGTCCATAATATATCTGCAAAATTATACCTCATCACTATCCAAACTGTCAGAACAAGCACAGGTCATGACTGTTGATATTTTGATTCTCTAGTAGCTCCAAAAATTATGCAATAACAGCATTTAGCTCTATATATACTGCGAAAGGCCATGCGTCTCAGACATTGCTTTGGATCTGGAAGTCAATTCAGTCATGGTTACCTGGTTACCATGGTTACCCACTCCCAATAGGAGGTTCTTAATTGTGATTCCTTCTCCTCTCATTCCAGTAAGAAACATTCCTGAGGGCAGTTGACCGACAGCACCTCCCAGTGTACACACTACCGGGGCTTTGTGTCTAACATTCCAGAACAGTCACAGAACCTCCTTTTATGTAGGGCCCAAGCGATATGAAAAGTTTGTCTCTGACACCAAAACTTATTTTAAGGAGCTAAAAATTCTGTTAACCGAACATGAACTCTCACAATGTTGAACTCTCAAACAAGAACACATTTAAAATACATTGTTCTACTTAACAAAAGCACCTCAGAATGAACTGTATTCACACACAAAGGGAATCACTTGCAGTCCTGAGGTTTTTGTGTGGTATAATGCAATATTTCCATTCCAATTACTAACACCTGTCTTATGTAGGACTTTGTATAAGAATATGGATTCTGAGTTTATTCAGCCTTTTTTGGATTTTAGTTGCTTCCTTGTTACTTTCTTCATATTTGAATTTCACTATTGTTGTTTGCCTTGCGATGGGTTGGTGCCCCATCCTGGGTTACTCCATGTACTGAGCCCGTAGCTTCCGGGATAGGCTCCGGACCCCTGTGATCCTACATAGGACAAGCTGGTACAGAAAATGGATGGATGGATGGATGGATGGATGTGTATTGGTTGCATTAATCCCTCTTCAGACAGTAGGGCTTGGACGCCTTTTGTTTTTCAATTTTTTGGTGCCTGTTTTTGGTTACTTTAAGAGTTAAGTGTAGGGCATTATCTTTTCCACCTTGTCTTTAGTTCAGTAAAATGGTAGGGAGATTTTTTTGTATTTTACTGCAGATGTGGGTTTTTGTTTGTTGTTCTGGCAAACTGCACGTCTGGCACTGGTTGTTCACATCTCACATCTCTTATGCCTGCTGCTGTAAATAAAACTCATGGCTGAAGGACTTCCCATGGTCTGAACCACATAAAACTACGCACATTTTCACATCTCAGCCATAGACTGAGGTATAACACTTACTAATAAGACTAAGAGTGGTGAGATACAATGGAGGAAGCATATGTACTGAACATTTTCTCCAGTAAGAGAGCTCCATTATTCATCATAAATGCTATTGGTGTTTAGCAGTGGATTTTCTGCCAGTGACATTAAATTTTTGCCCTGATATACTTCGCTTGAGCCCTACTTTTTATAATGCTTTCCCAAGAATCCACCACTTGAGTTGGTCATGACCCTATGCCAGAATTAGGTGAGAGGTATAAAAATTTATGTAACAGATTACAGATCACATGTTAAATGAGGTACATGTGAATTTATCAGGTAGCGTGAAGAGTGAGGTGATGTGAAATGACATTGGGCTACATGTCCTGAAGATGGTTGTTGGGCAACAGGTTTGAAAACAAAAAAGGTTATGATCTGTGTCATCATTGTTCATTGTACTGTGGGGAGGGAGGGAGGGAGGGAGGGATGGAATTGTTCAGTTACATCAAGTGTGTTTTATGACAGGATAAAATGTAGGTCTGTAGATTGTTTTTCCTCTTTCCTTACTTGTCTATCCTTTTTAATTCTCCCCAATTGCTGTGCATATCTTGTCAAATGTTATATATCATTTATGACTTTGTCTTGTGTCACAACTGTGAAGCGCCTGATAAAGATCTATATCTGCCACAAATACCAATTTGGGAAGTTGTTCTTCAAGCACTTTTAGTTCAGTTAGAGTTTAGTGTGCCTTTGCACTGCATGCATTTTAAGGATACGCCTCTGTGGTGACAAAATCTGAGAGGAACGCTCATTCCAGTATGATTCACTTTTTTCCTGATTTTATTCATTTATGAACTTCAGAAACCACAAAAAAAGTGTCACTCTTGCCTGCATTACATGACTAGTCCACATATTGTTAGATTACAATCATTGATTGCCTCTGAGATTAAAATGTAGCCTATTGAACAACACAAATGAGGCAACAATACCAACTTTGTGGAATATGTTAGACTTCATAACATTTGAGCACTAGAAGTTCCTTCAGCTGCCTTGCATCCGTAGGTTCTGGGATTGGCTCCGGACCCCCCGCAACCCTGAAGAGGACAAGTGGTTTCAGAAAATGGATGGATGGAAGTTTCTTCAGTTCATCTTCATTGTTTTCACCCCAAACTGAGACTCATTTTCAGCTGTTTGACAGTACAGACCAATAGAAAGGGCTTACAATCACTCATTAGAGATGTTGGAGATATGCTGGTGTGCATGCACATACCTAGGGGGGACAAAATAATGGCAGCATGAAATGTATTTTTGAGCCAATCAAATATTTTGCCTGAAGTGAGTGATATTACCGTGTCAATTAGCCAATTAGCACTCTGTCTAAACAAGGTAATATACATAGGTCCACAAAGCAACTGGGAGGCAACTGTCAGATTTCCAGAGTCCTCAGAGTGGAGGCCTGAATTGCAGGTGCATTGGTAATAAAAATTACAAGTTGAAACTTGCCAAAAGGTGTAGATGGACACTTAAAGTAATAGCTGCTAAACACTGTCCTCTGGTCTTGACATGGAAAAGAGATGGGAAAAAATAACCAGGACCTGGGAATTGATTTTACACGACGGAGCGGTAAAGCGAGAAGCCGACACCGAGCTTTAACACTAGGGAATAAATTACACAAAATTACTATCTCGTTTACGTTAGAGGAAAATGTCAGGACTGCAGGGCTCTAAGAGAGAAATTAAAAAATCATTTTATGTCATTAACATTTGGCAACAGGTGAATGGATGTATCACCTGACTTCACTCCACTCCAGTACATCCACCTATTACACACTGAAGGATTCAGATGGAAGATGGAAGAACTGGCCTCAAACTTAACACAAATGAATCAATACCTCTATGACTCAGTCACAACTACATAATGACCTTCTGGCGGCTGGTGTTTATAATCAGTGCTGCCATTTGGAAACTGCTTATATCCAAGGGCAAAGCACAGAAATGGCTGCTATCAATTTGTACGGCATCAATGCAAGGAGCGCAAAAACTGTGCCACTGAACAATGAAAAAATGTTTTATGGTGCAAATGCTCATCTTTCATAATATTCACAAATTCCAAGATGATTACACCTTCCTGCATAGTGCAAAAGAAACCGTACAGTGACTTTTATGAAGTTTAACGCACTCCATGTCTCCCTAATCACCAGGTCTTATCACAGAACCTTTTGTGGAAATTTAGAGTGAAGTCACATGGACCAAATTGAAACTGCATTTTCAACAAATCTGGGGGGAAAAAATCTTCCTAAGTACAGTTGCATTCAAAAGTTTGGGCACCCTTGCTTCAAATGTCTGTTACTGTGAATAATTAAGTGAGCAGAAGATGAACTGAACTCCAAAATGCATAACATTAAAGATGACAGATTTCTTTCATATATTTCAAGCAAGATTACATTTTTATTTCAGTCCTTCACATGTACAAAATACCAAAACAATGAAAAGGGCTTGAAGCAAAAATTTGGGCACCCAAAGATATCTGAGCTTTCAAAGAGCATTTACAAAGTTCCCAGACCTTCACTAGCTGGGTAGGACTATGGCTTGTTCACAGTCATCATTAGGAAACCCCAGGTGATGCAAATTGTAAAGCTGTATAAATTCTCTGACTCCTTAAACCTTGTCCCAACAATCAGAGGCCATGGGCTTCTCTAAGCAGCTGCCTATCACCCCGAAAAATGAAATAAAATAATTGATGCTCACGAAGCAGGAGACAGCTACAAGAAGATAGCAGAGCATTTCCAGGTATCTGTTTCCTCAGTTCATAATGTTATTAAGAAAT
Source organism: Paramormyrops kingsleyae (assembly GCF_048594095.1). Taxonomy (NCBI): domain Eukaryota; kingdom Metazoa; phylum Chordata; class Actinopteri; order Osteoglossiformes; family Mormyridae; genus Paramormyrops; species Paramormyrops kingsleyae. Next base: position 27,403,932 of record NC_132802.1, on the reverse strand, counting down.
GGCAGTTAACAGGAATGGTGGAGGTCAAGTTGAGGTATGGAAGACCAAGAAAACTTTCTGAAAGAACTGCTAGGCAAATAAAAAGCCCCATTTGACTGCAAAGGACCTCCAAGAAAATTTAGCAGACACTGGAGTAGTGCTGCACTGTTCTACTGTACAGTGACACCTGAACAAACATGACCTTCATGATAAAGTCAGCAGAAGAAAACCTTTCCTGCATCCTAACCACAAAATTCAGGGTATCTGAAGTTTGCAAAGGAACATATATAAACAAACTTTGGAAACAGGTCCTGTGGACTGAGTAAGAATAGAACTTTCTGGCCACAATGTGCAAAGTTATGTGTAGAGGAGAAGGGAGCCGAATTGCAGGGAAAGAACAACTCTCCAAGTACTAAGCATGGGGATGGATCGATCGTGCTTTGGGCTTGTGTTGCAGCCAGTGGCTCAAGGAACATGTCATTGGTAGATGGAAGAATGGATTTGAGTAAATACCAGCAAATTCTGGCAGCAAACATCACTCCATCTGTAAAAAAGTTAAAGATAAAAAGAGGACGTGTCCTACAACAAGATAATGATCCGAAACAAACCTCAAAATCTACTATGAAATACCAAAAGAGGCACAAGTTGAAGGTTCTCTCACAGTCCCCAACCTAAACATCATTGAAAATCTGTGGATAGATCTCAAAAGAGCAGTGCATGCAAGGCGGCCCAAGAATCTTGCAGAATTAGAAGCCAGGAAGAATGGGTGAAAATCCCCCAAGTTAGAATTGAAAGACTCTTAGCTGGCTACAAAAATCATTCACAAGCTGTGATACTTGCCAAAGAATCTCCCCCTCAGAATCAGGTTTATTGTCCCACACAAGGAATTTGTTTCTGGCAGTTGGTGTCTCTCCACTATTTTTATTTTTTTGTGATTATTTGTCATTGTTGACACACCACAGCACCCAGTGCACAACAATGAAATGTGTCCTCTGCATTTAACCCATATGTGACTTTCGTGACATAGCAGGGGGCAGCTAATTCAGCGCCCGGGGAGCAGTGCTTGGGGGTGGTACCTTGCTCAGGGTCCCTCAGTGGTGTCTTCCTGGTCGGGGATTTGAACCTGCAATCTTCCAATTATGAGTGCACTTCCCTAACCATTAAGCCACCACTGCCACCACTATTGTACAATACAATAGAACAAAACATTACAGATTAAATACAATATAAAATATTTCATGTTTACAGACAGACAATGTACATAAAGTGCAAACAACATACAAGGTGCAAAGTGTATGGGATGTCAGATTCAGTTCGATGGTGTGAGTGGAGCAGGGTGTAGCAGTCAGGGAATCAGGTGTAGGTTGATGATTGTTGCAGGTCAGATGTTTGTAAGGGTGATGGCTTGAGGGAAGAAACTGTTCCTGTGGGGACTGGTCCTGGTCTGCAGACCTCTGAATCGTCTGCCGGAGGGGAGGAGTTCAAAAAGACAGTGTCCAGGGTGTGATGGGTCATTGATGATTTTTCCTGCCCTTTTCCTGGTTCTTGAAGTGTACAAGTCCTGGAGAGAGGGCATGGGGGCACCAATGATTCATTCTGCTGTCCTACCTGTCCATTGCAGTCTGTTCCTGTTCTGTTTGGTTGCTGCTCCAACCCAGACTGTGATGGAGGAGCACAGGACAGACTCAATGAACTGGATCGGTTCCTGTGGGAGATCCTCTGTTGTCGCAGGAAGTACATCCTCTGCTGGGCCTTTTTGAGGATGGAGGAGATGTTGCTCTCCCACTTCAGTTCTTGGGAAATGATAGTTCCCAGGAACTTGAAGATCTCCACAGGTGACACCAGGGTGCTGTGTATGGTGAGGGGGACCAGTGCTGAGGGGTGTTTCCTAAAGTCCACTGTCATCTCCACAGTCTTGAGCGTGTTCAGCTCCAGATTGTTTTGCCTGCACCAAAGTACCAGCCGCTCGACCTCCCGCCGACATGCAGATTCGTCGCCATCTTGGATGAGTCCAATGACTGTGGTGTCATCTGCAAAAAGGAGTTTCACAGCTGGGTCCATGGAGGTACAGTCATTGGTGTAGAGGGAGAAGAGCAGGGGGGATAGGACACAACACTGAGGAGCACCAGTGCCGATGGTCCGTACATCAGAGGTGATCTCCCCCAGCCACACTCGCTGTTCCCTGCCAGTCAGGAAGCTGGTGTTCCACTGACAGATGGCAGGAGATACATTTATCTGGGTTTGGAGGAGGATTTCTGGGACAGTGCTGTTGAACCCTGAACTACAGTCCTCAAACAGGATCCTTGCATAAGTCCCTGGGCGGTCGAGGTGTTGCAGGATGTAATGCAGCCCCATGTTCACTGCATCATCCACTGACCTGTTTGCCCAGTAGGCAAACTGCAGGGGGTCCAGCAGGTGTCCTGTGACATTCTTCAGATGGGCTAACAGCAGACGTTCAAAGAACTTCACGACCACCAATTTCAGGGTGACAGGTCTGAAGTCATTCAGTCCAGTGATGGAGGGTTTCTTGGGGACCGGGATTATGGTGGAGCGTTTGAAGCAGGTGAGAACTTCACACAGCTCCAGGCATCTGGAGCCAGCTGGTTAGCAGAGATTTTGAGGCGGGAGGGGGAGATGCCGGCTGGGCCTGTGCCTTCCTGATTTCCTGTCTCTGGAAGAGCCAACTCACATCTTCTTTGCGTATTCTGAGTGGCACCTGTGTTCCTGGGGGGGATGGTAGGGGGGGGTGAGGTGTGATGGTTGTCACTGTCATTGAGCTGGAGTGGATGAGGGGTGTGAATGTGTCCCTCTCAAACCTGCAGTAGAAGTTGTTGAGGTCGTCAGTCAGGTCTTTGTTTGCCCCAGCAGGGGCAGGTTGGTCGTCTGTAATTGGCGATGTCTTGCAGGCCTCTCCACACTAATGCAGGGTCGTTGTTTTTCAGCTTTTCGGAGTAGCTTAGCCACTCTGATCTCCTTGGTCAGTGTGTTTCTGGCCTGCCTGTACATTCCCCTGTCCCCACTTCTGTAGGCATCTTCTTTAGCCAGCCGAAGCTGTCTGAGTCTAGCTGAAAACCACAGCTTGTTGTTGGTGTGTGTGCAGGTCTTGGTTGGCACACACACATCTTCACGGAAGCTAATGTACGATGTCACAGTGTCTGCCAGTTCGTCCAGTTTATCAGATGCAGCTTCAAAAACACTCCAATCCTGTGGTTCCTGCTTTGCCTCACTGGTCCATTTCCTCACAGTTTTAACTACAGGCTTAGCAGGTTTTAGTTTTTGCCTGTAGACTGGATTAAGATGAACCGGGGCCAGGCAATGATCAGAGTGTCCTAAAGCTGCCCGGGGGACAGAGCGATAAGTTTCTTTAAGAGTGGTGTAACCGTGGTGCAGTATGTTGTCATCCCTGGTGGGACTGGTGATGTGCTGTCTGTATTTTGAATGTTTGTGGTTTAATTTTGCTCTGTTAAAATCGCCGAGGATGAGGAGCAGTGGGTCCGGGTGTTTCCAGACCGGTTATCTGGTCGGTCACGTTGGCTTGCGACCAGGATGAAAGATGAGAACTGCTGTGGTGAATAAAAGGCTTTGCAGTTTATGAAAAGGGTTTCCAAGTTGGGGCTGCAGTATGTATTTAACACCATGACATCTGTGCACCAGCCTTCATTGATGTAGAAGCAAATTTCACCACCTCCGTTACGCACTGTGCGGTGCACATGGAAGCCCGGCAGAAGCAAACCAGGGCAACAGAATGAGCCAAGGGCTATTCGAAACCGCCGCTGCTGGAGCTTCACCAGCACGCCTGCGTGCTTCCTGCATCGTCGCCGCCAGGTTCCATAGAGAGCAACTGTTCCACCAAGGATGTCCAAGAAACTGTCCGGATCAGTAAAAACCAGGGAAAAACTGTCTAGAGTGAACTGCCTGCTGTTTAGCAGTAGAGTAACTGACTATGTTTGTGTAGCCAGACACACAGAAAATAAACAAAAACAAAGTCAATGCCAGAGAGCACTGTACCGAGACTGCCATCTGCAACGACATCTTGTAATCTACCGCCATCTTGTAATATGCTATGTTATGTAAAATGGGATGTCAGAGCGCAAAACATTTGAGCATTAGAAGTTCCTTCAGCTGCCTTGCACTCACCGTCTCTGATAGGCTTCAGACTCCCTGCAACCCTAAATAGAACAAGCAGCTACAGAAAATTAATGGATGGGCTTGCCGGAGTATCATAGCGGGTAGTACTAATGCTCACTCCTTATAGGTTGGTGGTTCATATCTTACTCCTTCTCTGTGTATATGGAGCACCCATTCTCTCTCCACATTGGATTCCTCCAGGTTCTCCAGTGACCCCCCTCCCGCAGTCCGAAGACATGTAGTTAGTCTAACTGGCATCTCTAAATTGAGTGTGAGTGTGAACATGTACCTGAACTGCAGAACACTGACATTCTATCCAGGGTTAATGCAGTGTGTCCAGTGCTGTCTGAGATAGTCTCCAAGCCACACCACCTTGACACCAACCCGGAGAAGCAATTAGAAGACGGATGGATATTATAGACATGTAAATACACAAAATTAAACAATTTATATCCTGGTGCTGATACAGGAACAGGTGCTTCTTTGTACCTCCATATGAAGTCAAGTGAATCATTCAGTCAGGATGGTGCTGCAAGTGGTCAGACCCACATGTAGGCTTGGATGCTTGATTCTTGCCCCTGCCCAATCTGTGACGTTTTTTGTATTTTTCTCAGATTTATATTGGGGTTTTTTCCACTCCTACTGCAGTCTAAAAGTATATGGTTATTTAAGCTAGCACCTCTTCATTGCCTACATTGAGAGTGGCACTGATCGACTGCCATCTAATTCTCTGTCTTGCATCCTGTGCTTCCAAGCTCACCTGTACTGGATAGATAGTTATGTTTAAAATAGGCAATAGGACTAATCATTTGCAATATCACTATTACTACCTGCCACCCCTGTTTTCTAATAATCAAATAAAGTCACCAAGCTTATACTGAAAATTTACTTTATCCAATTTGTTCTGACACAGTTACAAAAACCACAACAATTTCTATAAACATAGTTATTTGTCTGCTTGGAGTAAATGATAACACTGAATACAGGTCAAATACTCTGAATATTTTATCTTGGATAAGAAGTTGCAATGAATTACAGGGGCTTAAAAGATTAATGTTGCATAGTGTCCAAAGCTTAAACTGACTGGTTCTTCCCTCATGGCTTGACTGGTTGCTATCAATTTGTGAGGCATCAGTGCAGTGGGTCCAGTATTTTGTCACTTTTAATTTTAATACTACTAGATCTGAGTGAAAATATTTAAGAAACATTGGCTGTTTGAGTATTTTTAAATTCATTAAATTCAGTATTTCATTAGAGGAAATGGGCAACCCCAAAATATTCCACCGGGTGTGCTGATGTAATAGTCCACACTCATTTTTAGGCAGTTTGCGAAACAAGCCATTTCAGGATACTATGTTAGATTTATTATGTAAAAACATGAAGACTCACATAGACATTGGTAGAATTTAGGGCAGTGTTTCTGAAAGCAGTCCTCTGGGATGGCCAGACAGTCCACATTTGTGCTCCCTCCCATCTCCCAGGGAATTGGGAGAGCGCAAAAAACATGGCTCAACTGTGGTCCCCAAGGGCAGCTTTCAGAAACACTAGGGGACAAGTCCCCTATTCTAATAACTGGGACTTAGATACTGAGTAGCGTCGCTGTCAAAGACAGAAAAAAATGGCAGGTCAGACAAGGTCCCTCTCAAAAAGTTTGCTCTAATTGAACACATTACTCATGCAAACACTTGTGAATTTTCAGTAATCATGTCAAGCGCCCAAGACAGGCCTGGACTGGGATTAAAAATCGGTCAATGCCTTCGAGGTCCCCTATGATGAATTTTGCCAACCAGTGGGGTCAGGAGATGGTGGCCATAACTTTTGCCTACCACTCCCACCATCAATTTTGCCCGCCCACAAATCCATGACCCTCAAGGACAATGCTGGTTGTCAGATGCCCAGTCCAGTCCTTTCCAAGTTGTCCATTGGCAGCTGCAGGTACGCAAGTGATGGATTTTGCAGCTTCTGAACTGGGAAAAACAAAAGGTTTGCAAAACACAGTGGAAACTGAAAATCAGGCTAAGATTTACTTTACCTCAGATACTAATTTCTACCAAAACAGACAGTCAGCAGGTATTCAACATTTCTCTTTAGCATGAACTTATTTCAGTTTCAGATAAGAGTTTCTACAATCGTCATTGTCTGGTTTTATGAACTACTAAGTATTGATACTGCCAGTGTCTGATTATATAACTTAGAAATGACTGCAAAAACAATGTGCATAGACAACCTGTTTAATAGGAAAAGAAAAATGAAACTGTGTGGTAGGTCATCGCATTGAGATCGTAGACGACTGAAAGATTTGCAAAAACTAAACGAATGTGATTAATCCATCGCATTTCCAGTCAACAACAGATTTCCAAAATGTCTAAAGTTTATAATGCCGTGAAAAACTTTATTATCGCATTGCCTCAAGACAGAAAAACTATGCATTTGCCACCAGGTTAACAAAGACTGCATTGTTGAGCATTTGCAAAGTTTCATTTGCACATGCTGTCCAGCACAAGAGCAGATTTCCCGGGTTGCCAAAAACAAGTGTGAGAATCAAAACAGAGCAATGGGCAGCCATTTGTATGACGTCCACCATCGTCAAAGAAAAGTGTAACGTATAATTCATATCCAAAATGTCATTCATGGCACTAGATAAAGCTAAAGACTTCCTTTAAAACATGGTTTTAACGTAAATACTCAGACTGGTTTGTCTTTTAATGGCAAATCTTGCTTCTACCCACATGGCATCATCAGCTTTGGCCAGCCTGCCCGTGTCCTCGAATACGTTTTCCGCAGGTTAAGTTTCAGTGCGACTGGTCTGTAGGCTGGCTGCAATCTTTATGAGTGTGTCCCGAATTACTAGATACTTACTGTTACGCATAAGTGCACTTTAAATTTTTGAAAGTTTCCCACAGAGGTCAAATAAAGATTTGAGAGTGCTGTTAAAAATGGAATGGATGAAGAGATTTTATTTTTGATCCAGTATAAAGGGATTATAGAAGGTCAGCGGAACTACCCAAGCATTTTTTATTTTTTATTCTGACCCCTACTGTCCATCCACCACACAAACAGTCCACCTACACACCAAACCCAGTCTTCATCAACTAACTAGCATCATTTCACTGAAAAGGGCCTTCTGTCTAAACCAGTGTTTCCCAGCCCGGTCCTTGGGACCCCTAGACGGTTCATGTTTTTGCTGCCTCCCAGCTGGGAGGGAGCAAAAACATGGACCGTCTGGCAGGGAGGTGGGAAGGAACAAAAACATAGGGTCCCCAAGGACCAGGTTGGAAAATATTGGTCAAAACTCTCATGTTATCCTCCCAGTCTTGACTCATTAATTTAGGACATTTTTAATCCCTTCTGAAAATTATATATATAAATAAAATAAACCATCATCTGTAAAAGATCTTCATCTCTTGGTCTGGGGTTTTCTAACGAACTGAGTTATATTTTTTAACAATCAAAGGAATCCGCAAAAATCTAAACCAAAAAGACCGGTTACTGTTTAAGTAGCTCCTGCATATAGATGGCATTCATTCGATATGCGGCCATCCAGCTGTAAGCTGCACTGTACCCCTGAGGGTAGCGTGTGGCCCCTGCAGCACAGTATTCCTGCCGTGCCTGATGATAGGCCTGCCTGAGATCCTCATTGCCCTCTGCATCATCGCAGGCCTCCTCTCTGGCATATTTCTCCGTCTTCCTGTCTTTTATCTTGCAGGGTCTGGTGTTGCTATTTCTGTGTCTCCAGTGTTTCCCTTGAGACTCATCCTCCAGATATGCTTTAGGGAGGGAAGCTGGTTGCTCTATCGATGCATCTAGGTTCTGTAACCGATCAGCAGGCGGCCCGTTGGTGAAAGCTTTCGAGCCACAAACAGATCCCTCATCCGTCTCTGGACTGCTCATTATACTCTGGCCCTCACTCCTTTCCTCTTCTGAATCTGAGCTTGACTCAGAGGATCCCTCCGTAGATGCAGCAGAGACTGAAGAGGTTGATCCAGGGGACAAAGGAGAAGAATCCCCCTCTACTGACTGATCCCCAGCTTCTCTTCTACCATTCACTTCAGCAGCCGGCGCACTGCTCTGGAGCCTTTCCGGAACACTGTTCCCAGTATACTGATACACCACCTCTACGGTCCGCCCTGGGCCTTCAGTGATGAAGCTCTCATAGTCAGCCACCACTTCATCAAAGGGCATGGCAGAACATGCTTTTACTTTGAAGGAGGACAGAGAAGGAATCTGAGGCACGTCGTGGGGTTTCGTCTCCGGTTGCGCGGCTTTTGGGATGGACTCATCACGCACATTCGTTGTTCTTTTTGGCTGCTTACTTGTCTTTGTAGTAACTCCAAGGTTGGAGCTTTTTACCGGCTGCCTGGGAGCAGTTTTCTCCTGGCGCTGCTCGGCACCGGAGTCCTCCGGCTGAGATGGTGCCGAAAGGGCAACCTCACGTTTTATCGGTCTCTTCTTCTTCTCAGACCTGGCGAAGGATTCGAGAGCAGGGCCCATCTTAAGGTTTTCAACAGTGACATCCCAGTCACAGGGCTCCTCCATCAGTCCAGACGGGATGGGATCTGAAGAAACGCCAAGCGGGGAAAAATTTAAAACAGAAAGCAAAACAGACTAACCAGCAATAATTAAAAAGCAGTCCATCAGTCTTTGTGCAAATGAAATGTCACATGTTAGTCAAAATTAAAGCTGCACAATATTTGAATACCTGGTAGGCAAGAAAGACTCAGATTGCCCTTTTGTGCAATGACCATCAACTTGTTCTCCTCCTCTCCATGGCAACAGTACGTCACTGCCAGTCCATAAGTACCTGGAACAAAAGGAAGATGCTATTATAAGATACTCAATAAATGCAATAATGTCACTACTGCATACTGCCCTCACCTATCTGACCCTCATGTAGAAACACAGGCACATTTCATTGTAAATTTTTTTTTTAGTAAATAGTAAATTCTATTTACAGATGTGCACTGTATTGATTTGTATAAAAAGAATGAAATCTCTAAATGAAACACTGACATGTTAACGTTAATCCCAAACATGATATGGGCCAAGCCTGCCCGTTACCCAAGAGTCACATCCTTCACACAGGCAGTACAGTAACAGCAGAACTGGGAATATGGACTATTTTTTTAATAGTCCCGAAACCCCCGTAGCTGAGAGTGAGGGGTGGAGGCACACAACAGCTGTTTGCTACCTGTAGTCATGGAAATGAAATTCGCAGGTTCCTTATGTTGTACTTAGGGTTAACATTGACATTAGAATTTAGTGATCAGTGTTGACACACCACAGTGCACAACGAAATGTGTCCTCTGCTTTTAACCCATGTGACATCGTGACATAGCAAGGGGCAGCTAATTCAGCGCCCGGGGAGCAGTGCTTGGGGGCGGTACCTTGCTCAGGGTACCTCAGAGGTGCCTTGCTGGTCAGGGATTCGAACCAGCAATCTTTCAATTACAAATGCACATCCCTAACCATTAAGCCACCACTGCCTCCCTTAGGGTTACACCTATGATTATGCCCCTAGGGCTGGAATTACCGTATTTTTCGGACCATAAGACGCACCTTTTCCTCCCCCAAGAGGGGAGAAAAAGTCACTGCGTCTTATGGTCCGAATATTGCTCTGCTCACATGCTTTAACCCTCTGGAGTCGAATGCATAGTTGGCAACGCAGCGTACTTCTTGTGTCTATTTCAGTTTATCTCTCGCTGAAATCTTAATGTAGAATCATGAAAAAACGCTGGCTAAATCCGTAATCTGTCTTCTTTTCAAAACGTCCATTGTCGGAAGTATTACAGTTTTTAAAATTAGGTTAAATCGGCAAAAAATTAAACTATGTCCCCTTACTTTGTTTTACCTGCATCGGGGGCGTGTAGTACCGCTCTCACCCGAAGATCGCTATTCACATTCTAAATAGCCGCATTAGCGCGTATTCAAATCGCATTCGCATGGTAATTTGGTGAACAACGCAACGGTGAAACGCGATCCAAATACATCCCCATCAGCGCCATAAAAGGGGGGAGGGATGTTGCCAGGTGTCAATGGATCATTCATACTCATGAAAGTTTTTTGTTACTGAAGTGTCTCCTTGTTTCTTTGTACTTTTATTGTTTTTTACTGACTTTATTTGTTAATAACAGTGATAATGGTTCTTAATGCTGCTGTTGACTACTGTTCACTGTACATGGTTGACGTAAAATATTGTACGACACTATTTGGGTCAGAATCTTTTTTTTCTTCATTTCCCTCCCCTACAACTAGGTGCGTCTTATGGTCCGAAAAATACGGTATTCGTTTTGAGCTGTATCATTCCATACCAGCTTTGACACGTCACTGTTGACGAGGACACCTGTCAACAGCAGAATAGGTATGTACCAAAGCGGCCTGCTCGCCCAACACGGTGCATGTATGTCTGATGGTCTTGCGGCACATCTAGGTTGATGACTAGGTTGACCTTCTCTGCATCGATCCCCCTAGAGGTCTGGGGACACCAGCAAAGGCAAAGGACAAAAGGGGAAGTTAGAATATAAATATCAATGCTCACTCTCCTGCTCCACACAGGGACAATACTCAGTCAACTTCTTTTGCACATCATACAGCTGCACATCACCTGACACATAATTAAACGGGATGTGGCTAAAGCATAAAATTTCCACCAGACCAAAAGAGAAGCCCACTGGCAGCTATGTCAGTTAGGAAGGTGGGCATTAGGGTGTGTGTATGGATTATGTATATATGACATTGTGGGGACCAAATGTCCCCACTTTGGTCCGCTTAATGTAAAAAAAAAAAACCTGTTTTTTTTGGTATATTTTTTTAATTTTTATAACGCACCATGGGGGACCTGTGTGGAATGACATTTCAATACACTGTATACTGTGTATATTGTTGTATTGACAAACAGATCTTGTATCTTGAAAATGTGGGGACCATTTTATAAAAATCTATGACAGCAATCAAAAAGTCTTGTACTTTATTTGTTTACATATTTTTAGGGTTGGGTAGGTGTTAAGGTTGTCATAGTTGGGATTAGGGTTTTTCCCATTGAAACGAATGAACGGTTCCAACAAAGATATGAATATAACCATGCGCGCGTGTGAGGGCGTGACAGAGATGGACTTGCCAAGTCGGTGGAGATGAGCACACGACACTGGTACTGCCTCAGCTTGGCCATGGCCTCCAGCCTCTGGTCCTGACTCAGGCTGCCTGACGGGTAAATCAGAGGGAGCACATTTATGGAAAAGCTGCTCATGCAAACAGGTTGAAGCCAAAATGCTCCCACACAGCAACAGACTATTCAGTCACCCCTAATTAAGGGCATCTTCAGCAGGTCTTGGGCGGCCAAGACTCGTCGAGGCAAGATGTGAATGACGGCTACTGTGTCACAAACGGCAGATACTTCTAACGATGGTTATGGAAGAAATGTGTCACAGCACAGTGCATGGAACTCTGGTGCACAGGGGGCAGGAGAGCCACGGGTCAGACTTGGTAGTCCAACGCATCCCACAGATGATCGGCATATACCAAGTCATCCAGATGACGGACAGAGAACAGGATGCACCGATCTTCTTCCCTTGATCCTTCGACAGTGGACAGGGGTTAGCGTGGGAACCCTGACGGGTTTGTGGCCACGTTTCACATGGGGGTGCTCGTAATATTTTGAGTCACTGGTGTACAGGTTTAGGATAGAGCCCACTGTAAAGCTCCCAGCACTAATGATGCGGTCCGGTACTTACCAGAAATGCAGGTGGCAGGGAGGCCCTTCTGCGACAGGATATCAGCCAGGTGCTGTGCCCTAGGACAGATGAGAATTTGTCAGTGGCGGCAGAAGATGAATCCCTCAAGATGCAAGAGTTCTTTGTCAGCACATTCACGTACAAATACAAAAAATGTGCACAAAGACTATGATTTGGTGCAAATGTGCAGAGTAGTGCAAGTAGTGCTTGTGAAAATGTATTAAAAGAAAAGACAAAAAGGCATCAAATAACATCACTGTAGAGTAGTTGGGGGGGGGGGGGGGGTCTGATGGGGGTAGCGGCAGTCTGAGGCTGGGGGGTGACTAGTGGGGGCAGTGCTGGTCCTGGAGGGGGGAGGCAGGGTACTGAAGAGCCTCACTTCCTGGGGAAAGAACCTGTTGCAGTGCCTGGCAGTGACAGTTGAGATGTTCTGGAACTTTCTGCCAGACGGAAATATTTTTGTTTGCACAGCGGATGACATGTTTCCTGTACAGTTAGGTGACGGTTGGGAAAGGAGGCCCCATGATCCTCTCTGCTGTCCTGATTATCCAGTGCAGGGGCTTGCGGTCAGTGACACCGCAGTGCCCGAACCAGACAGTGAAGCAGCAGCGGGGGACGCTCTTGATGGGCCCTCGGTAGAGTGTGGCAAGGATGGGAGGAGGGAGGCTGGCCTTCTTTAGCCTTCAAAGCAAGTGGAGACACTGCTGGGCTTACATTCTTCGTGATGGAGGTGGTGTCCAGTAGAGTTTGTCTGCCATGTGCAAACCCAGGAGCTTCACACTGCTCACTATCAACAGGGAAGCTGTTGATGTTCAAGGGAGAGCGAGCAGCAGTGAGCAGTGTGAAGCTCCTGGGTTTGCACATGGCAGATGAACTTTCCTGGACCAGCTCCATCACCAAGAAAGCCTCCCTGGGTCCTTCCCAAACATCACTATTTAAACGACTATACGAGTCACTATGTATTTTGTGATGCATAAGTGTAATGTGTACTGTGTGATGTGTACTGTGTGATGTGTACTGTGTGATGTGTAGGGCTATGTGCACCATAGCTTCGCCACGAGATGCAACAGACCAGCAGACATTAACAGGCCAATATTCTGTCATATTTACAGTATCTGATGGAAAAATGGGGTACCTGCTATGAAGATTGGAGAAGACCAGGGCCTGGTTGAAGGGAATCTTGCTGAAGAGATCAAACAAGTGTTGGACCTTCTCCTCAAAGATCTTATGGGGCAGCGGGTGGGAACGCACCAGTTTGTAAAATTGCTTCAACCCTGAAGACCAATATAAATAAATAAATTTAAAAATTTTAATACGCAAATAGGTTCAGCTGCATTTACTGAATTTATTCAGCATTGCTATTGTAATTGGGTATCCCACCCATCAAGCTGGGGTCAGTAGCATTAAGTCGCACAAAGGTGGGGTCTCTCATGTAGCGCCCCAGGTTCTGGGCCAGAGACTCAGGATAAGTGGCAGACAGGGCTAGCATCTGCTTGCTGGCTGGTAGAGTGGAGTATATCCAGCTGGAGGAGAAGAAGGACAGAGTCAGGATGCCAGCAAGGAAGACGGAAATGAGACTGAATAGTACAAGAGCAGAAAATGATTGTGATGGGCAGCTATGTACAGCTATAGGTGCCGATTCTCAATGCCAGGCCAGCAACTAGGGCTATATTCATGATGAAGGCATGTAGGTTTAAAAACAGACTGAATAATCAAAAAGGTAAACTTTGCAAATAACTATAAAATGTCAGAAACCAGTAAAAACTAAATAAGTCAATTAAGATTAACTTTTGATAAAAAGAATCCATAATGCCTTTGGCTCGACTTTACTAAAGACCTCTTTTAAAGAGTCAGTAAAATGGTAAAGCCACGTTCAAACTACACTGTTCCGTGTGCACTTTTGGGCTGAGGACAATTATCCATGGGGCAGTTTGCCTTCATACTGCATTTGGCAGATGGTCACGGTCGGTATATGCATACAGCAGTGAAACTCCACCAGACCAGGAGAGGGCAGATGTATTGCAACAAGCACAAACACAAGAAGTGTAGTGAAAAGGCGGGAAATTTTATGAACACTATTAAAGTTATTTGTCATGGCTTGGGCTGCATTACTGTAAAAAGGCAAACCACAGTACTTTGAAATCCTTACGACAAAATTAGCCAGAACCCCAACCCCCCCCCCCCCTGCAAATTTTATGGCCAAGATTTCAAAATGCCACAATAGTGCAGCTTTTTAAAATACCACATAAGTCGGTATGTCTGGACTGTATAAAACATTAGATATGCAGATACCTCCGACCCTCCTCATAACTACTACAACAGCTATTCTTCCTCTACTCTTTAGTCGTTGGCCACTGATCTGTAAAAGCCCACTCTGCAACTTACTAGAAATACCTAATCAATTATCTTGCACGTGCACGGTCGACGTGCACGGATGCACAAGGTTTCCGCTAAACATAAAAATCTGGGCTACACACGCACAACCGCGGCCGTCGGCAGCCGTCCCCCGATGACATTACGTCACGTCACATCACGTCCCCTCATCTGCAACCGAAAGTGCGCACAGAAAAGTAAAGTATGAATTGGCCTTAACTCTGCTTATGGCAGGTAAAATAAGGAAAATACAATAAAACGTGTTTGACAGCAACTAATAAAAGAACAAACTGAAGGGACATGCTTCCTCCACGGTATTCTGGGGTTCAGTAATGCAACTAACTCTTATGACCAAAGGCCAGGCCACCAAACATCTTCATATTACTTTACTAAAGCAGAGACTTGAAACTGTCATTACTAATGGTAACACAAATACATTTTTCAAAATAAAAAATATACATGTCTCACTTGATTTGGTCCTGGAAGCTGCCCTCTTCCAGCAACTTGTCAGCCTCATCCAAGACAAAGAGGCGAACGGCTGATGTAGACAAGAACCCCAAATCAATCAGCTGCTTCACACGTCCTTCACAGCAAAAAAAAGAAAGAAAAAAAACACACAGACAGTGAATTCAAGGCAGAAGTCACACACAAATTCACACAAGACTGGAGGTCACGTAGATCCCCATACAAGATACTTGAATTAATTCCATCCATCCATCTTCTGCCACTTATCCGGGGTCGGGAAGCGCCCAGACCTCCCTCTCACCAGCCACCCCCCCTCCAGCTCCTCCAGGGGAATACCAAAGCCATCCCAGGTCAGGCCAGAGATATAATCTCTCCGGGGCTGCCTCGTGGCCTCCTCCTAGTTGGATGTGCCCAAAACACCTCCCCAGGGAGCCGTCCACGAGGCATCCTACATAGATTCCCAAACCACTTCAACTGACTCCTTTTGATGCAGAGGAACAGCAGTTCTACGTCGAGCCCCTCCTGAATGTCCAAGGTCCGCATCTCTAAGGCTGAGCCCAGACATCCAGCAGAGGAAACTCATTTCTGCTGTTTGCATCTGCGATCTCATTCTTTCAGTCACTACCCATAGTAAGTGAGAGTAGGAAAGGTAGATCGACTGGTGAGTCAAAAGCTTTTACCTCCCAGGTTGGATTCCATCAGTAAAACGTTCCATCTCTACCAAGTGAGTAAAATAATAAACAGTCAGCTTTTTAAGCTTAGTATTAATCTGAATGCTGAAATAATTCAATAAAAATGAATCCTGTCATTTACTTTAGATACTGCCTGTTCCGACTGTGGTCTCACAAGCAGGACTGTGATGCTGATATCAGCAGTCCAAGAAACTATGACAGACTCAGGACTCACCCGGGGACCCAATAGCAATGTGGCATCTCTTCAGTCTCGCTTTGTCCTGGCTCACCGGTGTTCCCCCTATAAATACATGACACTCCAGTCCGTCCATGCAGCTGCCGATCATCGTGATCACCGAATGGATCTGGACTGCAATCTCTCTGGTGGGTGCCAGGACAAGCACCTGTTACAAATGCATCGGAAACCCATCATGAATCATAAGTGCAGTTCGAATTCTACAGTCAGAATACATTTATATTAAGACAGTTACAGCCAATGAAAACAGGACAGAAAACTGCATAAATATTCCAGAAATTTCTATGAATGCCATGACTATAACAATCTGTGAACACATTCACAACACATTATGATGCATTAATAAAGCATTATAACCGTGCCTATAAATATTTATATAAACAGACAACACATTTTACTCATGTTTATTATGCATTATGAATGCTTTATGAAGCTCTCATCTATAATGCACTATAAATACCATTATAATGCTGTACAAAGCATCCTTAATTCTTATGTCGACCATTACAATGCATTATGAAGGTATCTATAGTGCATTACAGATAACTTCATTGGAGTTTATGAAGTATTATAATGAACACTATAATGTCTTGTAACTGTCAAGAGACTGAAATGCTATTAAATCTTATACCGACTATTAGAATGAATTATGAAAGTATCTATAATGCACTATAGATGACAGTTTCAAGTAAAGTTTTACTGAATTTTTCTCCAGTGGTGGATAGAGTACCCGAAAACCATATTTGAATAAAAGTAGGGACACCTTAGAAAATGACTCTGCTAAAAGTTAAGCCATCCATTAAAACACTACTTGAGTTAAAAAAATAAAAAAATAAAAATCGTATGTATCTGATTTTAACAATACTTGAGTATTAAATTTATTTAGCATCGATTCAATGACTAGGTATTTTATGCACAACGGGCGTCCCCCAATGGTAGATTTTGGAGGGGCTATGAAGCCCCCTGAATCTGCCACGCTATCTGTATTCCTCCGACACCGCTGTATATAGTAACGAAGTATTCCACACCACTGCTTTTTCTTAAGATGAGGTTGCTTAACGTTGTTGCAATTCACCTGTGTTGCTAGATTCTGTATGATCAGAGAATCCAGGGAGATAGTGGCGAACACGCAGGTCTTCCCCGTGCCAGACTTGGCTTGAACAATCAGATCTTCAGTGAGAAGGGAAATAAAAACATAAAACCAGTAGGAAGTCAAAAAACTGTCACCAATTATCATTAAACAACACAATTTGGTTCCAGACGAATTAATTGTATCTGGCTATAATATGACAGATTTAATAGTTAATTACTTCTCAACAAATGCGCCGCCAACACTCGTGGATACAGACTTGAACTTACCCAGTCCACATCGCCCAAGCGGGATGGATTTTAGCTGGATCGGAGAGGGTCTCTGGAAACCTGCAGCAGTGAGTCCATCGAGGACGGGCTGAGACAACAGCAAAGAACCAAAATCAATTCCTTCAGACAACAGAACATCATCAGTTCTTTTGCGTGATTCAATATCATGAGCTACTTTCTTCAAGGAAGCCGCCATCTTTGCAAACAATCAGAATATCGCGATACTTCGGCTCAAAGAAACTGCCGTTTTATTGGCTCAAAATTGAGCTGTTGTAAGGACTGCAGAGTGAACATATTATAGACAGTCATAAATCTAGCGTCTAGTCAGGTCATAGATTTTCAATCTTCCTATAAAGTTTTTGGGAGCTTCGTATTTATCAAACACCTAGGATGTTATTCAATCTAAAATTGCTACGCCCTTCGTGTTGCACTTACCATATTTCAACGCTAGATGGGAGTATTATAACAATCTTCAAGTACCTTTAACAAAATAAGAACTTGCGTCACCATCAGCAATTATACTTAAAATGAATATGCCATTCAGAATTGAATTCAATAATTATTCTCAACGTTTTACCAAAATGCCAGTGAAATTAAACAAATAAATAGATAAATAAAATAATGTCCTTTTATAGATGTCATTTGCATAGACTGTATAGACATGCACAATTCTGCACAGTAACTTAAACTTAAATATCCAAGGTAGTCAAGTGAGGTTGGGGAGCATGCACTGGTTAGAGCGTGTTGCCACGCCCACCATACCACGAAACACCTCGGGACAGAACATTAATATAAACTTTATATATTTTCTTCCATTAATTAAACCAGAAAATCCCAAAACCATATACTCTTCGAAGGTGTATGGATGAATGAGAAACCAAAAGAGCCAGACACTTAGCAAACAGAAACAGAATATTTGCTTCTAGAATTCCAGTGTATATCACACACTGTCTTTCCCTTGTGCAGTAATGGTATGGTTGGCCATATGCAAGGCCAGAGCTGTCTGCTGTCTCCAGGCTATTAAGCTTCAGTGGCCTAATCACACTCAGTTACCCTTGTTGGCTTAATCACATTTAGGTGTAAACAACAAATGGCCACATAAGAGAAATATGGCTGCTTTGAGAGAAAAAAATGGGAGAGTGGCAATGAGGACTTAAGTGTACCCCCTCCCCCCACCCCCAAAACAAAAATATCAAAGAATGGGTTTTCATTCGATGCTTGCCACATTTCCACATCTCCCTAAACTGGTTGACAATGAATGAAGTTTTTTTTGACCCAATCACTAGCCAGATACTATCTTACAATTGATTTTACTTTATCTGGATAGTACTTATTAATTATATTTTTTAATTGTTTTGTACAATTACAGAAATATATAACATTATACAGATGACCAAAATGTTTTCTAGATTAAACTGATAAAAATCCTTTATTTAATATGTTTTCTTTAGCACAGCTAGCCAAAATATAGGGGGTAAGAAACCACCATATTCTTAAAACCAACATAACTAGTAACTGAGGTTGATTCAATTCACAGTTAAGTAAACTACCAATGTACTATTTCTGCTGGAGCTACAACATGCTAAATCATAATGAAAATGTTTTTGTAATGCAGGATTCCTTTTTATAAATTTGAACACTTGCCCTTTAAAAAGTCTGCACAGCCCTAGTAAAAAGTAGAGATTTTATAAATGATAGGGGCTGTGGTTCAGCAGGTGTAACTTGAGTGTAGATTCAGATGAGTGCGCATGTTCATATTATCACAGTCATCAATGTATCAGTGCTTTCACTGTTGTCATTTATTGTTTCTTCTCTTTCATCAAAACAAATGATATTTTTACCTTTAACAATGCGCATTTGGACCCATCCATGGCATGCCCTCATCCTGTGTTCCCTGAGATTTTTCAAAACACCTGTGACCTTGGCTGGATTGTCATTTTATTTTCCAAGTAATGGACTGAAAGTGAGAGTGATTCAGCAGCCTAATTTGAAGAACAGTAGTACAACACCCAAAATCTGCACTGAAACTTGCAAACTGTGATTTAAACTGGCCTGGCAGTTTATGCCTAAAGGCTGTATATGTAACATTAAATTAAATGCTTTATTAATAAGTGAAATCATTAATGTACTGAACTACCTTGCTTGCTGAACAAGGTGAGGCCTGTTCCAGTAATTAATACTAGCAAACGCTGTGGGTCTGTGGAGCCTTTTTCTTAAGGATGTTGCAGTGGTTTTTACAGGACGGACATTATTATCTTCTTTGTGCTCAGCATCACAGGATTTCATATTGCGACCATTATCTTTGTGATTTTTTTATATGCCTAGAATATGAAAACAATGCAGAAAGGAATGTGAAATCCCCATGTTGTTGGCAGGTGACTGACATACTCCTTGCCTCCATTCTCCCCCAGCAGTTGTAGTTGAGTGGGGTCTTGTTAGCACAGTTGCCAGTTACACTCAGGTGCTGTCAATTGAAGTAAGTCATTGTGTGGCCTACAGGGGATAAAGAAGTGCAAGAAAGGGAGCTGTTAATACTTGCCAATGCATGCTTGATACAATGGTAATTAAAAGTTCTGCATTCTTTCAAGAAGCCTTTCTATGCAAATCATTCCTTTAGCTGTGGAAGAACGAAAACTTCCCTTTTAATATTTTCTTTCCCTGTTGTCATTTTCTCACTAAACCTGCTGTAAGGGAATAATTTTCCCAATCATTCTGAGAAATGCATGACCTTCTGTCATCACTGCAAAAATTGCTTTAAATCCTACTGGAATGTCACACATGAGCCCTAGTTATATGCATGTCAAGACCTTGTCTGCAAAGGCACGTCATAAAAACGAACTGAACGGCGCAGTCAGGAAGCAGCAGTCAAAGCGTGATTCATGTCACTGCAATGCCATGGAGTGCCAAAGAACTTGCAGGAACTTGACGGGTGGTTGGTTTTTAAATTTTTTTTAATGCTCTCTTACACACAAGTAATAACCATGTGCACGTATATTCTAGCAAACTGAGACGTGTTCTTGTTAGAGAAACTTTGTTTATTGTGTAAACAAGACTGCTGCCACAAAGTGCTAATCCAGTGTGGTCTCATGGGCTGTGGGCCCCACCCCCTGGGAGATGAATAAGCATGAAGCAGTGTGCTGAGCATTGCTGCCTGTAAGAACCCATCCCACTGGAAAGTGAGCTGATATTTGCAGAGACCACCAGATAGGCTCACTGGGGACAACCCAGAAAACAGGGCCTGACACTTTTCCCAATCTGCTCTAATCCAAATCTGTAAATGTAAAAGCCTCTTTCAGTTAAAGTAGTAAAGTCACAAAAAGCAGTCTGCAGTGGTTGGGGCAAAACAGCAAACAGAGCAATGAAGCACAATGCCAGAATGACATTTAATGGAATCACAAGTGATTCTGCTTAGCGGGTGATAGTTTTGATGGCAAAAAGTAGTTTGTGTTTCCCTTTACTCATTGATCAGTTTATGATTGATTACATATCTGGCTTAATGGTTGTTTCCATATAGTCCATTTTAACAATCTGTCATACAGAAGACAATATTTTAATGCAATAGCTTTCACTTGCAGTGGGGTGGCCAGGTGGGATGGATTTTTCAAACACTTCCCACGAAATGATGCACGATTTTGAGTGCTACTGAACAATAAAAGTCAGTAGGAGAATTGTATCTATATATTGTACTTATTGTAACTTGAGTTTGTTTGGTAGTTTGGGGAAGTAAACTTGAGTGTGTAAGTAGATTGGAAACTCAATACTGACTCTTCCTGGGGTGTTTTAATGTTGTAAAAAATAGATAAAAGCCAGGGACACAGGTGAATCATAATAAACTGATATTCACATTCTCTTTTTACAATTTCAACAGGATTGCCAGTGTCTATACAAATAAAAGACTCTATATTTTAACTTTTTTTGTATAAAATGAATATGGCTTAGTTAAATAAAGCAAACACAGCATAATGTTCAGGGAAGTAACTCGCTATACGATGATCAGCTTTACGGTCCTGAGTTTACGATTGTGGTGCTTTTTTCCTCCAAAAAACGTTTTAAACTACACTTTAAACACGGTTACTAAGATTAGCTGGTATCCCTGGGGCAGCGCCTTTGTCATGGATGATCCCCATAGAGTATCTCCACAAGCAGGCATTGCAGATGATTTGTAAACGACTTAAACAACAGAAATCTTCTGACTGCATTTCTAGGACAGACAAGTTTTCAGTCTCACTAGAGCACGACTTTGGCAAGTGGTGCTGTAGCCTATAGGGCGCTATTTTAAACACGATGAGCTTTTGTCATCTCTTTAACTGCAGATCGCGTTTCATAATGTTTTAAATAGCTGCGCATTCAGGTATTACATTAATGGCTTACATAAAATAGAAATTCATCAGGCATAAGGTTTAGAGGAGGATCTGCATCAGCTGAATCTGTTCAATGATCTGGCAGAGAAATGCAGTCGAGCCAGTTTCGTCTGCACTGGAGCAGAAATGCGCGTTTTGTAAGCTGGGTTTACTGGGATGAGAAAAACTGTTTAGCGTATTTGTCCAGCTCATTGATAACACGAAGACGCCGCTGATCTCAGAAAGTCACTGGGAAAGATTAACCTCGGAGTGAACCAGTCTCAGATGATAGCTGGGGAATTAGAATACATTTGCATTTTCCTGCAAGCATCTGCGAAAAAACAGCCATTTCCATGGTATTTCATTTCTGTAAAACTAAAACGAGACCCTGAAAAGAAAGTTTTCGTTTTTTAACTTCAGTTAAGGACTACTTTTCTACTTTTCAGTTCCTTTCTCCAGCGAGGTATGAGGAAACATGTGTGAAAGCTAAGAAAAAGTTGTGCTTAATGTATAAATTGCATCCACGAAAATGGAACAGCAACATTCAACACCTGACCGCAAAAACATGGATAAATGCTTGAGACGTTTGAAGCAAGAGCTGGTACGTAAATGGTTGTTCATTTTGTATTTTCGGAAGAATAAATTCATGGATTTGCATAAATGATATGTGCACGGGGCCACAGATATTATGATTTTTGACTGGACAATTTTCTGCAATTGCTTAAGACATTTACAATAAAATATTGCTGTTAAAGTTGCGTATTGAGCACTTTTGCCTGATGAGGACAGATGACATGGCATCGCATTAGTAACACGACCGAAAAGGTTGATTTAGTTTCAGCGGCGGTTTGTGAAGCAGCTGTCGGCCGCGGAATCAGGACGGAAACCGGCACATGGCTGCTGAGTTTCCCGTCTTAGCCGAAGGTGAAGCCGGTCACCCCGTCGACTTCCGTGGCCGCCTAGGGCGCCATCTTCTGCGCCCCCAATCCGGTGGGAGATAAATTGGGGGGCGGGTGCCGGCTGTGAAGGATGCCTAGGGCGCCACATGGCTAAAAAGAGACCATAATGTAACGGTATGAGAACATTTCAGCATTTCTAACTATTTTACTGCAGTCTCAGTCTATATCATATACATGCACTTCATTTTTGCTAGGAATTCCTATTATAGTTACAATGCGGCTTCAATTTTAGACTAAATAAAACAGAAGAAAACATGGTACTTATTAATACACACTGGTATGCATTACTCACGTAGTAACGATATCTGTTTGGAATGCTGAATGAGATTTTAAAAATTAGTTTCCATTGCCTTATGTGCCTTATGGGTTGGGGCATATGTACCCCTCAATATTCGTTAAGGCGCCCCCAAACCACCCCCCCCCCCCAAAAAAAATAAATAAAAAAAATAAAAAATATTTTTGATTCATTTAAATCAAGTCCTGTCCCGCTCATATAAAACTCTTTCATACACCCTTGCACCTATTGTTACAGCATCCTGCTTGTTGAAGACAGTGTGTGGATTAAAGGTTAAAGTTAAATTCACTTTGCTAATATGCAATTCAACTGTTACTGGTTATAGAACAGGACAGAACTAAAGAACCCAAAGTTGGTGTTACGTTGGGAATGTGGTGTAGACCAGCTTAAACGGGGATGGATTGTAGGGTGTGGGGGCGGGGGGGGGGGTTAATCGTCTTTTATCTTGAGGCCAATCTGATAATACACACTAGTGGCCAAAATCGTGCAGACGCTTCCATTTTTTCGAGACTGCAGAACTTTTTTCCAGTTACTCCAGTTACTTATTTAATCGTCCAATGTATGATATTTGCAAACAGTCGTTGATTGTTTATAACCATTACCGCCAATATTAGTGTAACAATTTTTAAAGTCATGGCAAAAAATTCTAGGTGTTTCCACAATTTTGCATATACTACTGTACAAAACTTATGGGTTGTCAATGAATATGTTAAAATTATCATTATGTTAGTGCAAAACGATGATTTTCTGTTTGACAAAGTATGTTTGCTTAGCCATTTCAAATCCTCTCTGAAATTCAACCCAGTACTTGCTGTAACCAAGATACCAAGTATTTGTTAACTTAACCACTAGTATATCATGTTTGCAACAGCGCAAGAGAGAGTTTGATATTAGAGGGGGACACAGTTTCATTTTAAAGGTCTATCTATGGGGGTGGGGGGGTGGATCCAAATAAAATATTGGAGGATGCCCCCCCCACCCCCATTCCTCCACCTCTACAGATCTATCAGATTGTTTAACCAATTTATTAAGTGAACAGGCGGTGGATTTGAAGAAATAGAGGATATGGAAACTAAAGTTATGTTAATTTAGCCATCCAGTAAAACATCAACAACACTTTTATGGGTGGCTGGACATTAGCACATAATCTTATATACTGTGTTTCTTTTTCTGAGCAAATATATACTTACTATGCAGATAAATAGCTTTAAACATCTTCTCTGATTGCCTAAGATCTACTTAATACTGAATATATTTAAAACCTGCCTTCCAGCACCATGAGAGAGAATCAAATTTGTAAATGGACACCAGGGTTGTTGAACTTGTTTTCCTGTATGACACTTTTTGCACATGAAAAAAGTGAAACAGGTACGTAAGTGAAACAGCATTAGGCACTGTATAACCTGATTTACGTTTGTCTGGAGTAATCTGCAAAAAAAATGTGTATTTACCAGTAGGAAAACTACTGCCCTTCAATCCAAAGTAGGCGAAAGGACTAGCACCTGAAGGACCATGACAAAAGGCAGGACATCCACAGATCACTCAGATAGGACCTTTGTTAATCATAACCATAGTATTCAACAAAGTCTCATGACTGTTTTGTCCTGGACAGGCTACATTGTGATACCTGTGTTCACAGGGGTTAGGGTTTTAAAGTTATTCAGCTCTGTCTTGAAATTAGAAACTTCAAATTGATTTAGACTGAGTCAGTGTTCTCGCCCTGGAAAACAATGAATGTTTCTGTGCTGTCCCTTTGAGCAAGTAAGCTGTGCTGGAACACAGAGTCATGATTAAGAAGCAAGAGGAAAACAAGCACAGTAAGCATGATTTTTAAGGTCTGCTGGAGTTAATGGCTCTCCAGATACATCCAAGATTAGAGTTTCAGTTTTCAGAATATGCTTTGCTAAGGGTTGGTTAAATGTCCATTGAAAGATTTTTGGCATTTTAAATTTTGGTCATGTTAACAAAAATTGATTATTTTTTATCTCAGTACACTTCATTCACTGTGGCACAGTTGTTCACAAAAACTTTTCATCTGTTTTTTATATGAATGAAAAAAGCACATACAACAACTGAAGCAAAAACATTTTTGAAATATACATGATGAAAAATATTACAGAACAGAACCAGAATTACTATGTCACAAAGACCTGGCTCCCAAACAGGAGGGGTGTAGAGGGAAGGTTACCCATTTTGGTGGGGGTTTGAGATATGAGCTGGAGTTGACCACAATCCATTATAATAAGTGGATCTGAGATCTGGATGTTGAATGCCAGGAAACGTGTCAAGTCAAGTCGAGTTGGACTTTATTGTTGTGCCAGCCATACACAAGTATACAGTGGTACGAGATGCCGCTCCCCCCGGACCACGGTGCAACATAAGACATATGGGGGGTTGTATGCACACAATTACAGGGGTAAAGTACAGATTAACACATAATGCACATGACATGATAGGAGGGCAGACACACAGTATATACATGAATAGAGTGTACATAATATAGCAACAGGAATGCAGCAGCAGAATATAAATATGGTATATAGACTATGTAACGGGTATAGAATGATGCAACTATCTGTATATAATAATATGGAATGTAAACTTTCTGTACATAATATGCAGTATGTAAACTATGTAACATTAATAGAAATGTGGTATTTAAGCCACCTATACATAACATAGTATGGTACAGTGTAGCAGAGCAGCAGGTAATGCAGCAGCAGATAAGAAAAAGTGCAAACTTGCCCATTAGTGGGTGTACTTGTCAACTTGCATACCCTGTGTTCCTGCCCCAGTCCACAGAAGTGATGTTTGTGTTAATCTTCCTCTTGAAGCTTTATTAGATGTTCATCTTACCATTTCACATTAAGCTGTGGGAGTCTGTTATTGTCACCTGTGTTATGGCTCTGGGGGACGATTACATACAGTATGTGTGGCCTGTCATGGCTAAAATGGCACCTGCCTAGATCATGCTATCAATCAGCGCAGATTAGGGGTGTCTGTTATTTCTGGTTGTGTTTTCTGTGGCTGTACTGGGCGAGAATATTTTCCTGAACCATACCTTAAGATTTTAAGACTTCAGTTATGCCTTGATCAAGGTTTCTAGGGGTTATTATTGACGATGACCCCGAAATGGGCATCCTGATATGAAGGTACCCAAACTTATAATTAAACCGAACCCAGTGGTCGTTATGAATATACCCGAGTTCTTTACCAAAAGCATATACCGTCGTCTGTCGCATCATCCTCATAGTCTGCCTGATCCACGTCATTCGGTCGGGAAGCTAGCAGCCTCTGTGACCCTTAAACAAGCGCTGCATTTTTTACACCAACAGCATTGTCATTGTCGTGGCTGTGAGGATGGTGGGGAGTGGGCGGGGTGGGGGTGGCTAAGTTCAGCTGTGAGGCCATGCTGCACTTGACAGAGCTCTCTCTGATTCTGGGGAAGGACCTGCTGCCCCCGCATGCTCCCAGAGAGGACAGAGATGCCCTCTGTGTCCCCAGGAAGGAAACCATGCTGCTCTTTTTGAATTACAGGCACCTTCTCAGGTTCTGTTTAATGGATGACTTAAGACACTTTGTCATGCTGCAGTTCCTGTGCAGATAAGCTTGAGTTCGGAGCCAAATGCTCTCTTTCAGGTTTTAATGATTTGGTTAAAGCTATTTAAGAGAAATTGGTGTTTAGCCCAAATTTCTCATAATTGCGTCTGTGTTTGTGCACAAATGGCCTTTAACACGTGTTTGGTTTCCTGAATAGTGCTGCAGACCCTGTAAAGCATCCTGCGTTTACACATACACAACATAGTCACATGGCAACATTATGTGTAACTCACTGCCTTCCACTTGTTGTTAGGTTTCAATTATGGTGCATCATGTGCAGATTTATGAAAAAATAATTATATTCCATGAAATCATACAGCTGTTGCATAACAAAATGTGGAAAAATATTAAGCGGTTTGAATATTCTGTAAGCCAACATGAAGACCAGACAACTGTATATGGCAAAAAAGAAAGCCAAGCGAGATTTGAAAAGAAAATTACACTTGGAAAATTGCTAAGGATCTAAACTGAGAGATAGATGAGTCAAGGATTGGCAGAGAACAGGCCAGAAATCTAAAAAGACAGATGAGAAAATAGGGTAGGAAAAAAAATGCAAAATAAATATTACTGAAAAGAAAGATCAAGTAGTAATCCTGAGAAAAGTATGCTTGGAAAAATAAAGAGGCTGTACAGTACAGCTACTTAATCAGCACCAATAGCAAATGGGTCAGATTAAAATGAGCAAATAAATAGCAAGAGAAACCCCAGGTCTTAAAGAAGACTTTGTGGACAGATGAAAAAAGAAATATCTATGAGAATGATGGAAACGTTGACGTGTGGAGAAAAATGAAACAACAGTGACTATATTCACTCAGTAAAGAATGGTGACATCAAAGCCTGCACTTCCTTAGCTCTGATATTTGCATATATATGGTAGAATCAGTCCAATTTCAGATTTTTATCCAAATACATTCAGAGAGTAACAGTCCAGTCAATTTCATGCTTTCCTGAAGACTACATTGCTTACAATCTTCCTAAGAAAAGAGGTTTCTTCTATCTTTAACATCTGTGGTGGTTTAATGACTCTTCCAGTTCATCTCAGAGACAATCCTACAACTGAATCAACGCTTCAAACAGCTCAACAGCTCTATTAGGTGTCTCCTGGTCAATGTCAAATGATGTGTCATATTAATTGTGTTCATCTGCTTGGGGTTGCAGGTGTCCATTAGTCAACCAAAGCTGTTGCTACCTAACGGGCAGCCAGTCAATGCATAGAGCTCATAAAACAGCTACAGTATATAGGGGGTGACAGGAAGATTTGGATAAAGGAAACGGAGATGGAGACGGATGCCAGTAGGGAGGTGGGCTCCTGGTGAAAAAGTAACTCAGGTAAATCAGTAACAAGTGTTGTTTATGAGATCAGCAATTTCTGCTGAAATAGTCCAGCAAGTTGACTTGGGGTTCTGCAGCACAGACACAGGTGAATCACTTGGCTCAGCTAATTGTGAATAAGTTGTACGACTACAGAGGGAATCACAAGGCAAGAGAAGTGCAAATGTATGTGCAGAATAATTAGAGGTGGTGGTACATAGTGGTAGATAGTGGTAGATGGTGGTAGATAGTGGTAGATGCCTTGTCTTCAGAGCTACCTTTGGGCTTTGCATTTACCATTTATGATCACTGTTTACAATAATTGCAGACCACTACTAGATTCTCTTAGTTACTTTTGGTTTTTCTGATGTTTATTTCTGGTAGCGTTTTCTAGAGCTCTTGTTTGAATGCTGTCTTGCACTCGTTACTGGCCACTCACTGGAAACTCAGCCTCCTTGATAGTTATAAGCTTGTGGTGTTTTACCTGCTTCACTTATATGTCACTCGGGCAAAAGTTCCTGATACATAAATACACATGAATATAAACAATTTGGCATAGAAACAGCAGGAGCAGAGTTGCATAAACATTAGAGTCAGTAAAAAAATAGTAACATAAAACTGGTAACAAGGAAAAAGTTGTGGAAGATAAACATTGGTAAATTGTTCAAAATATTGGTAAAAGCGAAATTTGAAAAAATAAATCTAAGACAGCAGACTACATTGCACGTTCCCGATGCAGAGTTACCACAGTCACAAAGAAGATCTGGAGTAATGTAATGAAATGATACTTTATTGATCGCCAGGGGGAAATTCTCTTTTTGTTTACCCCATCTTGCTCTCGGTAGGTGAGAACAAGCTTGCTGCCAAAGGGAAGCCGCCCATAGCAGCACCCGGGGAGCTGGGGGTCGTCCTGAAGGACCCACAGATGTGCCAAGGCTGGGCCTGGACTGGCAACCTTCCAATCACGGGCACAGAAGCTTAGGCCACTGAGCCTCATGTCATATTTGTTTGTCATGCCATATCACATATCTGCACAGTGGACAAATTGTTCTATTCAACTTGGTATTCAAAGTAGTGCATTTTAAATTAATTAAGTACATTTCTCTAGCAGGCACTTTTGTCCAAGAAGATGTACAAGTGAGGAAAGTTTGGCATGAGACTGCAGGGTCAGCCAGCACTGCAGCAGTTGTTAAGGGCCGTGCTCACCGGCTCTACAGTGATATGATTACTCTGCCAGCTGTGGGGTTCAAACCCAAATCTTTTCGAACATGGGCACAGATCCCAAACCCCACTGAGCAGGCACTGCCCAAAATTATATTCCAAAGATCAGAAAAGGCAAAATGTCAAAATGCTAGTACTCTATAAACAGCTATGATTCATCTGAGGAACTCTGAGGGAATCACTTAGCAATGAAGAAGTTAGTGGGTCGGGCTGGGGATTTAATCACAGTAAATCCCGATTTCATTTCATCCCCGAAGAGCCAAGTTCTCATTCTCACACAGATCCAATTTCAAGTGGCTTGTTATCATGGCCCACAAGAACATTATATAAGTATTATATACTATATCAGAACTAGAACTGGAATACAGACATAGAGTTAGGGGATGTAGCCCAGTGGCAGAACATGTGCTTTGCATGTATGAGGCCCTGGGTTCAATCCCTGTCATCTCCAGCAGTTACTATGGGGTGATAGATTTCTTCAGTGAAACCTAAGGCTCTTTTAGTGTTGAATGATGAGGCAGGTTCCTTAAGCAGTTCATTAAGACAGATGTTATAGAAAGATGTTCACACATGGCCAGTTCAGTGTGTCTGTCTCTGCCCCCACTGAGGGAAGCAGGCCCTTTATCTAAGGTCTTTGTACACTCCTGGAGCCGGGGGTCAGACGGCCTTGGTGAGAGTAAGTTGTATGACGTGTAATGAACATGATGTGAGGAAGCAAGGACAGGAATAAATATAAAAAGGAAGAAATATAAAAGCTATAAATGAGTAACCTAAGCTTGTGGCTCAGTGGGCTTTGGGCCTATGATCTGAAGGTTGCTGGTTTGAGCCTCTGGGCCTGTGATCTGAAGGTTGCTGGTTTGAGCCTCTGGGCCTATGATCTGAAGGTTACTGGTTTGAGCCTCTGGGCCTGTGATCTGAAGGTTGCTGGTTTGAGCCTCTGGGCCTGTGATCTGAAGGTTGCTGGTTTGAACCTCTGGGCCTATGATCTGAAGGTTGCTGGTTTGAGCCTCAGGGCCTGTGATCTGAAGGTTGCTGGTTTGAGCCTCTGGGCCTGTGATCTGAAGGTTGCTGGTTTGAGCCTCTGGGCCTGTGATCTGAAGGTTGCTGGTTTGAACCTCTGGGCCTGTGATCTGAAGGTTGCTGGTTTGATCCTGGCCTTGGCACATCTGTGGGTTCTTGAACAAGGTCCTTATCCCCCAGCTCCCTGGGTGCTGCTAAGGGTGGCTGTCATTTGGGGTCAGCTTGCTCTCACCTACAAAGACCAAATTGGAGGAAATGTAAAGAGAGTTTCCATATGGGGGTCAATAAAGTATCTGTTATTATAACGGATGTGTTATGAGTGCTGAGCTTCATTGAACTCCTTATGCTCAAGTATTCGACTTGAGGTCCAAATAGACCAATGCAGTAAGATGATCAAAATCTTTGAGATCATGGAATTATTGCAGACTAGCGGTGTAAATCGCTGGCCCCAAGCAAGTGGATTCAATTATGGTTATTGAAGGAATGATTCAATGCATTGGAAATACTTAATTACTGTCATGATGTGATTTGATTATTCAATTATTTTGATAGTCTAAATTAAAACCTTTTTTAACTTAACAGAAAAAAATCACATATATTGCCATGGGAATTTAATGAGAATTAGTTGTCAAAGGCCAACTACTGAACTGTACAGAAAAAAGTGAAACATTAAAGGAAGAGCTACATGACTGGGGAGGTCGCAGAGAATGACATTACATCATTTTTTATTTGGTGTGTAAAATTAAAGATCGATCTGTGGGCCAGATTCAATAATGCATTATAAATGTGTGGCAGGCCAGTACTTTGCTGGGGGGCTTGGGGGGTGGCAACCCTACTGCTAGTGGTGAATGAGCTAACAAAACCCCTTGTTCCCCACTATGGAAAATGGCTGATTGTCCAGTGTCACAATAATCAATGGAGCTTTACACCTATTGCAGACTTTGAGTATCATAAATATCCCCTCTTGTACTTACACCATGAGAAGACTACAGCCAATAAATTCCAGTTGTGCCACCGATGGGTACATTTGCACAGATTGCACACTATGCACTCTACTCTCTAGGTTGTATTGTGTTAGTTTTGTGTTAATATATGCAGCATCTTAGTCCGAGAGAATCACTGTTTCATTTTTAACTGTGTACTGTACTGTGTGGTGTGGTTACAAATGACATTAAAGACCGACTTGACTTGACTTGATTTGTTGTACTTGAATGAACCTAAAATACAGAAAAATTCCTCACCCTGGTATTGAAGTGGTCTTTAATAGATGATCATTGACAGACACCAAGCAGACCACCCTGGGAGAGGGATTATGGTGGAAGGGAACGAGGCACTGATCACTGAGTGGAAGATCAGAAGGAGAGCCAGCGTCCTTGATCAGCAAGGATTTTAGTGTTGAATGTTTCAAACAGCATAAAAACTCATGAGATAAGTGTTTTGAACAGTTTCTCACGTTCACGAGTGAAAGAATTTCTCAGAGTTGAATTAAAAATGTCATCCTTCAAAAACTATGGCAGCTGAGTCAGAAACACATTTGTGATATTTCTCAGCAACACCATAACTCTGACTGCTAACGGTACCTTTTATGCAGGCCTGATATTGTGCTTGAAAGTTTGAAAACTATTCATGTAGAATAACTCCTCTTCCTTCTTCACATAGCTGTCTATGCGGGAGGCTGGAGATGGACTCCATGCTCAGATGAATTCCATGATGGGCGCACTACAGGAACTCAAAGTTTTGCAGCTGCAGACTGTACTGGAACAGCTGGAAATCTCAGGAAAGCCAAGTCATTCACCTTTACCAAATAATCGGATGTTCTACTCTCCTCCACTGAGCCACCCTGGTACCCCGCCCCCAAAGCCATGCCAGCCTCAGGTCAGTTTATCTCAAGGACGAGACCAGCCTCTGCATAGGAGCAGTCCAGGAAAGATGTCCTCTGCTTCATGCCACCAGTCACTCCCAAAAAGGTTACTTGGAGAAAGTATGTGTTCGCAGGACAACAGCCATTGCTCACTCCCAGTCTCTCAAGGAACGGTGTCCTGGAGCACACCTGAGCTAACTCACGCTGTGGATTATCCAAGAAACCCACAAACCCTCCATCAGACTGCGCAGTCACTGGAGAGTGACTCTAATGTGAGCAGCACTGATGACTCAACTGACTGGACCTCCACACTCATGAGCTGTGGACGCAACCGACAGCCACTAGTCCTAGGTGACAATGTCTTTGCTGACCTGGTGGGCAACTGGCTAGACCTGCCAGAGCTGGGCAAGCGGGCACTGGCTGAAAAGGAGGAAGAAGAGGAAGAGCCAGCTCCCCCTCTGCCACTCAGCCGCTCTCAGGAGATCTACCGGCGATTCTCCCTCACCACCAACGTCTTCAAGAAGTTCTTGCGCAGTGTGAGACCTGACAAAGACAAGCTTTTGAAGGAGAAACCTGGCTGGATGCCTCTGGACAACCCTGAGGCGGAACTTCTCAAGAGACCCAAGAAAGTTAATAAGCTTAAGGGGACATTCTATCTTCCCTTTCGCTCTGGTTCATCTGGACAGCAAGGGAAGAACATATTGGGGAGATTGGAGGGGACAAGCCAGACAACAGGAATGTACACTAATGGGAGGCAGCCAGAAATTGCAGGGCAGGTCCAGCCTGGGTTTGATTACAGCACAGTTGTCTGGGTCTGATGAGGTTCCATTTTTTGCTCTCTGAGGGCCACACTTCTATAATTGTTCGCACTATTCACATTGATCCGTTATCAATGATAATGCATAATTTGCTCTAGTAACAAAATGTTCCCATGCCGTCCTTGAAGAGATTGCAGTTTATGGATGCTGATGGGGAGTCTTACACCTGCCAGTTAATTTAAGTGATTTAACTAATTTCACATTAGTCACATTGAATATTCATCACCACCCCCACCTTACTTTTGGCAGTCATTCAGTCCACTTTTTATGGCACCTCCGATTATTTCCACAGCCTTTCTGCCAACAGTGTAGAATTCATTTAGTGGAAAATTGTCGCTGGCTTAGCATGGGGTGATATGGAACTGTTGGAAATGCCATTGTCATCCTACCATTTTGTATGGAGCAGTGTATGGAATAAGCAGGACTTGGGTATGCAATCAAGTCCAATGACTTTGCCTTGTTATACATATGGTTAGTATTAGATTTATTATTAGGGTATAATCGTGAATCTCATGTACTCATGGGAATTGTAGTTCATCACCTAGGTAATGGGAGTCCAGTGCAAGAGCTAGAATGCTCCACAACATGTTGTTCAACAAACTCTGTCACCCACAAAGATGGGCTGTCTTCTAAACTATTATACAAACTTACTTTTCACAGCAGCTGCTTTGGAGCATGTCGTAATACACAACATGCATCAAAGTGCATCAGTGTGACATCTAGATGACAGCAGGAGGAAGTATTGTCATTCTCAGAGATGGAAAGATCCGGTCCAGAAAGTAAAAATCCAGACCAAGATTTCATTTTAGCCAACCAGTTGAGTACTCTGCAAATGTTACTCTTTATACTCAACTGGTTGGTTGAAACAAAATCTTGGTCTGGATTTATACTTTCTGAGCCTGGAGTTTCCACCTCTGCTCATTCTCTTAAATGACCAGAGATATAAATGAATAGATGACCCACCCTGGGTGAAACCTGGGGTTGTTTACAATGTGAGGAGCACCTTGGAAGAGAACATTGACATCAACTGATAGGCAGTCAGCACTGAGCTCATGCATGCAGAAGCTGAGGGTAGACTGCAAAGGAGGAGCTGGCACAGTGATTGGGCTTTTTCAGTAAATTATTCCTGTTCTCTTGTTCATTTTTTGCTAGGGAAGCTAATTTAGGATTCAAGATGAAATCTTGTACTGTATGTGTTCATACCTCTTATATGCTTGTGAATCAGTAATTGTTTATGTAAACATAAACTTTCATAAATTCTTCTCTAGTTTCACACTGATGTTGAAAATCTACCACTAATATGAAGCCAAAGCACACATTATATTATATTAAAGTGCTGAAGAGTACATATGCAGTCAGGCCTGATTAAGGTAAGGACAGCACACGTTTCCTCTGCAGATTTCATTGTAACAGCCCTGCCAGTGCCTTAGAGCTGTGTGCCCCCACCAGCAGACTGGCGCCCCGGTGGACGTAATGAATGCCTCAGGAACAAGCTGCGTAACTACGGCCTCCAGGCAAAGTGGCCAGCTCTGTCCCTGTTACGGGGGAGGAATCACTGGGCCCCAGGAGCCTATCCCAGCCAGCACAGGGCATACATCACTTTGCTTGGCCCTTTCAAACTCTGAATGAAGTACTGTTATCACTGGGCTTACGTGAAGGTAATACTATTCAAGGTGGTATTATGTAATTTATTACATTAAATAACTGTAAATACATACTTAATTTGGCAGTGCCTTTTATATATTAGGCAAAAATTCCCGAGATTCTGAAACTGATGGTTTCTTTTCTTCTACTAGTGCAATTGTAAATCTTCCCCTTTCCTTTGAGCCTCACATGGGCATTGGGTGCTTAATTCCACTTAATTCCACAAGCTAAGGAAAACAAAATGAAAAGGGTCATCAATAGACTTCACTGATCTGCATATTCCTTCTAAATCATCAACTTTATATGTGCTAACTGTGAAAGTGAAAATGGGGTAGCAGTTTTTTTTAAAGATCTATGTACTTGTGCCGATTTTTCCATCTAACAAATGCATGTGAAAATCTACGGTTCGAATATGCTTCTTTATTGACATGTAAACCATCATTGCTGCAGAAATTGGTCTCGTTGGTTCTTTGCATCTGAAAACTTCATTCCACTTTGAATAAATTTTGAAAGTAAAACTGAAAGCTTATTTGCATTCTTTCTTCTTCATCCCTGTTACTAGTGCTGCATTTAGCAAGAAACATGGTTGTGGCTGGGTGTGGTCAGACACTGTGCATTTGATTGGCAGCTCAGACATTCAAATCCAATGGCTATGGAGGCCTTGGAGGGGTTAATATCATTGGGCCCTTCAGTGAGGCCCTTAATCCTAATAGTGTGTATATATAGGCAGATTTGGTAAGTGGTCAAAACAGTAGCCACATTCTCAAAACAGTCAACATATTTACAACATACTGTCACAATTTTACATAATTTGAAAACTCCCCATTATTGCAGCAAAACCCTTCCTGCCAATCAAAACAAATTCAAGTACATACAGTACATACACAGATGGTTCAACAGAGTGAGAAGTAAGAATGTGAATTTATGACCAGTTGCAATGGATGCTACAGTATACAGAACAGATCACTACAATACAACTAAGTTATTAATTTCAGGAAACCAAGAAATTATACACAATTACCCAAATACAAAGTTTGTTGTGCTTTTTTGCTTCATTGCTTTTGAGTCCAATCCCAGGTATCAGGCCACATGTTCTCATCAACATCACATGCAATTCCGTCCCCCACAATGCAGTGTGGGAAATACGTCTGGGCGTGTTTGATCCAGCCCTGGCAGTCTGATGCTGCGACTGCCCTACATGCCTCAGCTGTGGCATCCAGCGGCAGAATCTCATCATAAAGACGGTGATCGTAAGGACACATTACTTCCTTCTCCGGGCAGAAATAATTCCTCACTAGGACTGAGGAATGGAGAGTACAGAGGAATGCATGGGTGAGCCCTAAACCAATCTCACTGCATAGGATTGATGGAAAGGAATATTATTTGACGTGTCCAGATAGACACAACATGGGACATTGACTCTGCATCTTGCATGTTCTAGAAGACTAAAGAGACCCATTACATTCATGTTTCCTTTAATTTGACAGTGAATTATAAAATGGAAAAAAAAATCATAATCTAAAAACACATGCATTTACTATTTCTGTTTTTATTCCCACTTCCCAAAGGTCTCAGTTTAGTCAGCAGGGAAAGGCAAAGAACCTGCGTGATGGAATAAGAGCAGACAAGCTCCCCTCGACTCCATATCGCACCTCCGCAGGCCTGCTGGGGAGACTGGAACTCAGGGTAAGTCACTGATCATAAGCAGCCACTTGCTCTGATTAGTGTTGTCATGCCCTGATAATTAAGGACTACCAATGAAGCATTAAAATAGGAACCATTAAATATAAGGTGAAACTTTTTCTATGCTGGGTACGATATGTGTTTTTTAATGGCTTATGAATATTAATCCATCTATTCATCCCTCTTCTATACTTCATCCAGTACAGGCTCCCCACAACCTTATTATTTAGTAAAACTGACTATGACTTGATTCATACATATGGTTTTGTTCTGACAAAATTCTGGATAATGATTTATCCATGCATTTACTCACTAAAATCAGGATCTCATACACAGACTGTATGTCATCCATTGTCTGGTTACCAAATACAGTCTGTGAATGGGTTGTTCACATGGTTTCATGGTAACAGATGGAAATAAATAAAAGGTTGTTCCTAACTGAGCTCTCCTCACTATAGTCCCCCTTGTCCTCCTTCATAATACCACTTGTCAGACTCTTACATAATAACAAGGCAGTCTGGTAGAAACCAACTCTTTTAACTATAGCATTATACATAATACTCTTCTCAAAGGAAGTACATTACCCAAAGTATTAATGACACAAAAGATGTTTTTCTTTTAGGAATGTGAAACTGAATCTAAGGAGGATACATCTCTAGTGTGTCCGAAACAGTCTATTGCTTTTGAAATGACATTGCAGGCATTATGAGACCATTTTCCTTTGTTAAATCTTCTTTAATACATCACTTACATTGCTGCACTAAGTGCAAACACAACTCCCTGTTCAGGAAAAGCTTTTTAAATTTACATTCAGGACGGAGTCTAACATGATGAACCCTATTATCCATTTTTCTTGTTTTTCTTGCTTTCTTGCCTCTCAGAATCCATGCACTCTGATATTGTTTGGAGTACATGGAATTTTAATGCACACTTTAAAATCCTGCCCCTTGAAATCCTCAAAACATGAGAATTTACTGCATGATTTACTTGCATTTACTGTTAGAGTTTCTATACTGTTTAGGTTTGATACTTAAATGTATGTGTTGCAAAAGACAAGTTATATATCTAAAACTCTGAGTTTTCTTAACTCTCACTATCACTACACTTACCTTGCAGAAAGTGGCTCTGTTGCTCTGAACCAGATATAGAAATCCCACCAGTGGAGGTTTATTTAAGACAAAACAAAAAAAAACACCTTAACATTCATGTTACATAAAATATATTTTTAATGCCATTTACCTAAGAACATAAGAACATAAGAAATTTACAAACGAGAGGAGGCCATTCGGCCCATCAAGCTCGTTTGGGGAGAACTTAACTAATAGCTCAGAGTTGTTAAAATCTTATCTAGCTCTGATATAAAGGAACCCATGGTTTTAGCTTCCACTACACTAGCAGGAAGACTATTCCATACTCTAACTACACGCTGTGTAAAGAAGTTAAAGGGGAAGGATTTTAAAGTGTGCATTAAAATTCCATGTACTCCAAACAATATCAGAGTGCATGGATTCTGAGAGGCAAGAAAGCAAGAAAAATTTTCATGTGAAACCAAGATAAGTGTGACAGTTCAAAAATGACTGTCAAAATATTGTGCAATTGTGCAAAATAGCACCATTAGGTTGAACTCACTTGCAATACTCAATATTCCATGTTGGTCTGTGGACAAGGCATTGAAGTATTTTAACTGAAAGAGCCAAGAGTTCTATTTAAAAAGACTTTGATTTATATATACATTACTTGTTGACTGGAGCTAATGCCATGTATATACTGTAAATAAGAATGTTCTTTTTTTTTTGTTCCAATTTTGTGTGTGTGTGTGTGTGCATTTGTATGCAATAGGAACATGTACAGGTAAGTGCATTTATGCAATTCAGTCTTTTGGAAAACGTGAGGATTAGAGTTGCCACCCATCCTGTATATTACAGAATGCTGTTGATTGTAGCTAATCCCATGTACATACTGTAAATAAGAACATTATTTTTTTGTACCAATTTTTGTTATCGTGCAAAAGGGACACGTCAATGCTGTTGTGCAGTTAAGTCTTTTCGGAAATGTGAGCAGTAGAGTTGCCACCCATCCCATATATTACGGGATCATCCCATTTTGAAAAATAAAATGCTGTCTTCTGTTCTGAACCAGTACAGGCCTCCCTCTCTTCTTTAGATTTAGAGTGGCAACCCTAATGAGGATTGATTTGAAGGCGTGTTGCGTGATCATTTCATCTTAGGTCGGCCACTAAATCACTAATACTGAACTACCCCCCCAACCATCCATCTATTTTATATACCTGCTTCTGCTATCCCAGAAGCTACAGGTGCAAGGCAGGGAACAGGGCGTCAATCAGGGCAGTTTCTAGCTATTGAAAAGATCCAGGGCTAAGTCATGTTTACCTGGTTCTTGACATGTTTCCGATCGACATCGGACCTAATGACGCCAACCCATTGCAGGACACACTCACATCTATGGACATTCAGGACATCTCCAATTAACCTCAGTATGTTGTTAGACTGTGGTGAGAAACCAGAGAACCTGGAGGAAACCCCACAATGACACGGGGAGAACGTGCACACTCCACATACGCAGAGCCTGGGCGGAGTCTCAAAGCACCAATCACTGTGCCACCCAAGTGAAACACCTAAAATTCAAATTTAGTCATAACAACAGAGTGTAAGATACCGGTAGACTTTTTCGTAAATACAGGTGTATTTAATTAATACATCATCTTCTTCATGATAAAAGTTTTGTTAATTTGGGTAAAAATAAAAAACATGTAGTGCAGTTTACATCCTCATCATATGATCCAACAATCCTCCAGGCCACCCCTTATCGGATTTTTAATTATACAGATGTGATATTACATCCGACATTTAAGAAGATCCATATGGTGTTAGAATGATATTTCTCCGACAGCACATGAGGACACAAGCAACCTTAAACGAACAACCTGCTCCCTGATCCAGCTGTGGGTAGACATGCATGACTTAATCTCTAAGACAGCCATATGGTGCTGGCAGGATCACCCAGGTAGCTTCCTCCCATTGAGTAAACTTGCCACCCTTCTGTCTCTTATCCTTAGCACCAGGTCACGTCTGCCTGGCCTTTCGTCTTCTGAGTCATCCTGCTTGCAAGATGCTTTAGCTCGTTTTTTTCCATTCAGTCATTCTCAGAACTGGTCATGTGTTTTAGGGTCACAGTGATGCTGAAGGCTACCCCAGATAACACCAGTTATACCCAAAAACAGGACCAACAACGTCACAAAGGACCAGCTTGTATTTGGATTGCGAGAGAAAACCTGTGTGAAACAGGGAGCAGATGCAGACTCCTAAAACAAAGATCAGGCTGTAATTAAACCAACAGCTTAGCTACAATGAGTATGCAGCTATACCCACTGAAACACTCTGTCCAGAGAAATAAACATTCAAGTCACTGTAAGTAATATGCAGTTGAGGTAGGCTCTTCTTTGTGTCAAATGCTAATCTCAATTATCATAATAACACAGCTTGAGTCCATCCATCCATTTTCCAACAATTTATCCAGTACAGGGGTGCGGTGAACCTTGGAGTCATGGTCTCCAACCTTATTTACACTGTGAGCTGCTTTTACAAAGAAAATAATCTGAGGAGCTACAATACTTGTGTGATACAACAGTATATCAACCAGGGTAGCGACATCAAAATTAATAAAAATAAATAAATAAAATAAATAATTGTCCTTTCACATCCAGCACGGAGCTCATAATCCACGACAGAGTTAAATACCCAAGACACACATATAAAAAATTGATCTGATTTCTATGAAGTGTTTAGAGGGCGACTGGCGGCTTGCAGTCCATGTGCTGGAAACACAGTCTAACCTAGGAAGCTCAGGGGACGAGGCAGGGGACATTTAGTTTATTTGATCTAATAATATCAAATGAGAAATATGTTAGTTTTCTTCATTTTCTTGCCTAGGTTATTCCACCATGTACTCACAGAGCATCATTTATGACCTCAGAATCACAACTCATTTTTCAATCGTGTCTTTTGAATAGCCGTTTCATCAGTGCCTAGTTTGTCAGCAAAGGCAATAACTCAACTTCATAACTAATTCCCTTGATGTTCTATGTTCTAAGCATGAGGCATGGGAGTGTGGGTGACATGTGCCCAGCACTTGTGGTGTGTTCGGACCTAGCGTGCCTTGCAAATTGAGGATGTATTTGAAATTGTTTGGTACAGAGATTGGG
Source organism: Paramormyrops kingsleyae (assembly GCF_048594095.1). NCBI lineage: Eukaryota > Metazoa > Chordata > Actinopteri > Osteoglossiformes > Mormyridae > Paramormyrops > Paramormyrops kingsleyae. Next base: position 27,364,000 of record NC_132802.1, on the reverse strand, counting down.
TCAAAGTTACAGCACGGATTAGAATATTGTCAATAATGGACAGTAGGGGAGACGCCGTCACTCACTACTATCCCAAAGCAAACCCAGCACTATGGTCAAAATATTGCAATGGGGGGCAGAGACAAAAAAAAAACCATGAGTTTATCTTGTGCCGTTGGTTGCCGAGCACTAATCCAGTCTCCCTGTCATCCAGCTACATGCCAATGACCCACTTCATATTTGAAACTTTTTTTTGTAAGGTGTGTTGTTTCGAGTGTCCTCCATCAAAGATGCCATCCACACCTTTCACCCCCCCATACTGGGTGGGGAAGGTGACCAGGAACTCACTGGAGCGTGAAGTAGCCCCCCTCACTTCCTTTCATTAGTCAGGGACACCCCAGTGGAACAGAAACTTGGGTGGACATTATTACAAATGACATCACTCCAAAGGCATAGTCGTGAAATGCCTTTCACTGCAGAAGCACGCTGCTCCCAACTATGGGTAACTATCATAAACACTTATACATCCACGCTTCTATAACCCTGGTCTCCAGTCATGAATGTACAGACCAGCTGTTTTGCTGCTGTATACAAGCATCATCCTTTCACAGGTATTGTGACAAATGCATTGATATTGGGTTTGGTTTAAATTATGTCACATCTGTCAAAAACAGAAATTTCAAAATACTTTGCGAACATTAGAAGAACCCCAGAAATAATGCGAGGTTAAGGAATCCAGTGCAGGGAGCTGTAAGGACCCAGAGCAAACCTTTAGCCTGAAGGAGGTCAGAGCAGCTTTGATGGATGATCAACATGCCACAGCATCAGTGCAACTTCAAATGAAACTTGTGGACCATGGCAGCTCAAAAAGGACTGCAGCTCAAAAACTGAAGTGTTTTTCAGCTGGATCATGCCAGTAACCTATTATAAGCTTGGGGGGGAAAAAATCTGGAAAAATAAGCAAAAGCGCATGGCGAGTTTGGTTTTACATTTAATAATAAAAAATAAAACCAGACACAAATGCCAAAATTACGTACAAGCAAAAAGAGCCATCCTTCAGGGTGCTCACACTCCTGCATTTAATAAAAGCATGAAATCGGGGGGGGGGAACGGGTGCAGGCAATATGTGATTCCCTGCCCAATCAAGCAATTAACAATTAAATGGGAAACAAGTGAATAACATACAGCTGTTGCATGTGATGTAACTGAGCAGTAAACATCATATTACAAATTACACCCTCATAATGCAGAAAAAAAAAAACAAATCTTACTGACAAATTAGCACTTCTTGAGACTTGCAGATGGATACGTGAAATTATGTAATTTTTCCAATTAATTAACCATTTCGGACTCTTCCTAAGATTCAGATGGAATAAGAAATATATATATATATATATATATATATATATATATATATATATATATATATATATATATATATATATATATACACATATATACACATATATACACACATATATATATATACATATATACACACACACACACACACACACACACACATATATACTGGTATGACTGACCTACCCTGTGTGTGTGTGTGCGTGTGTGTGTGTGCGCGCGCGCACACACACACACACAGGGTAGGTCAGTCATACCAGTTTTGAGTTTTACATAATTTTGAGTGTCTGTATGTGTATATTTTATAGGTGTTTTTTAATTCTAAAAAAATGTACAAGGCGTTGCAGGTCTCCGTGTTGTGACAAAAACAAAGTGATTCAACTGAAATGCATAACTGTATAGCAGATTGTACTGTGTGACTTGTAATGAAATACTGGCATGCAGATGCACGGAAACCCAAGCTGGCCACTGAATTATGTCATGGACCTTTGAAGAGAATTGCTCATGGGAAGTTCATGCATTGAACACCACACCTGTCATCAGGGGCTGAACCTCTTCGTTGCCTTTAGAGCAGGGCTATTCAACTCTGGACCTCCATTCCAAATACAGGCCGGGTTTTCAGTTCTCCTAGGTAGCTTAATAAATATGGATTCTGATTGGCCAGAGGCTTCACACCAGGCTCACAGGTGAAGGAAAGGCTGGAAAAATAGCAGGGCTCGGACCTTGAGGACTGTGAGCTGCATAGCCGTGCTTTAGAGGCTGCACACCTTAAAACGGGGTTTTCAACATCATACATTCAAACGATGATCCAGAGGCTTCTGGGTTAAGAAAACCACTAATCATTTATTATTTATGCAGCCCAGGACTTGGCAGCAAGCGATGCAATTCATAAAAGGTTAAAACTTGAAAAAGAAAAATAGAACACACAGAAAAATTCTTCCTGTTATTCAAAAACTCAGCAGGTATGGTCACAAAATCAATTTTGTGCACTAATTGTAAGATACACATCACTGGTTGCATCTGTACTGTTAAAAAGGAGTATTTGACAGTAAAAACAATTGTGAATAGAGAATGACAAAATATTCTCCAATTTGCTGACAGTAACCAGTGACCGGCACTAAATTCTGTACTATTACAGTTCCTTTTTGGCCCCTCCCTCATATGCGTACCATGGCATTCAGGTTTATGGATGCCTGCCATCACGCAGATGTCACAGGGTAAATAAAAGGTTTGTTCCATGGAGCGCAGGCTGTGTTGTGATCTCTGGGCACATACAACTCTGCCCCGGACAGTGAAAGAGCTTCATCGCATGCTCTACACACAGTGTCACTCAGCTGAAACTCATACCATGTAACACAAACATGCAAATTAGAACATCCAGTATACAAGTGATCCTTATAACTGAGGGTTCAAATAAAAGAATATTTGGGGTTTTCTTGAGTTTTATTAGAACAGCAGACTTTGGAAAGGATCTGTTGACAACAGGCATTTTGTACCACTTTACTCTGTGAATGCTGCCATTCAGCAGTTACTATAAAACCAATGGCTTTAAGGAAGGACTTCAGAGATGTTTGAAGTCAAACAGAATTTGTACGACAGATGCCTTTGCCAGGAACTACCATTAAAACATCAGGAACTTATTCAAGTTGATCAACTTGGGTATCATTAAAAGGCAAGTTCAGGTGACTGCTAGACTTTCTGAAATCCATCATAGTCTGTCGAAGAGTCCGCTAGGGACATGTCCAGGGCAAAACAGCAGCACAAAGTGTCTGCAGATGAGTGCAACAGATAGCAGGATCTCATTCACATCTTTATACAAATTCACCAGAGAGCTGCCCAGGTTCGAGACTCCAGTGTAGCACCATTCCATTCCCCAATTCAAACTTCTCATACAAATGACAGCACTGTTATGATACAGGTGGAGCATGTAACATGCTTCAAGTACTGCAACTTTCATGTAAAATTCATGAAATCTATGTTGAGGAAAATACTTTTGTTCCCCTTCTGGTACCTGAACATGTCATTATGGAGTATGGATTATGGACAATATGACATATCTGTCTTCCATGTTATAGATGTGAATTCCTACAATACTGTTAAATTCACCATTAGCCTGTATGAATACTCAGAAGTTCACATGGTATAGTGAGATCATTTTTAGCATAAAATTATGTAATTACATAGTACGAATTGGCAGTGCATTTCTTGAGTTAATAAAATACGTTTAGAATCATACTGCAAGGTGGTAACTTTCCAGTTTAGTATTAGTGTAAAATCACAGCGATATCGACGTATTAAATGTTGCTTTTGGACCAGTTCATTCAAAATATTGCCTTTACTCAAATGGAGACTAAAGTCAACACTCAATTACTTTACATCTTCAAGTCAAGGGAATCAACATTGTATTTTAGCTTATCAACCCATTTCCAAATTTGCCCTGCCACCTAGTGGCCAACGAACAAACTTCATGCATCAAATTTACAAAACCACATAAAATTCCAGGAGAAAATAAATATTGTAACACCACTAATGGACTGTAAAAGTCAACATATCTCACTCATGTGGAACCGATAATTGTATAAACAGTTTAAATCCAAACTCTTTACCGATTGAGCAGAAAGATCTCAGACCTAATGAAGCAAATCTGTCCTGATAAATGTGACAGTTAATGCAAATAAAAACAAAAAACATGACCAAAAATAATGAAAATGTACTAAAATTTAATCATTCATAAAAGCTCAAAATTATTTTGTGACAGGAAAACACAAGAAGCAATATTAGAGTTGGTTTAGTATAATATATTTAGCTTCAAGAGACATAGAAATCAACTTACTATTTTCCCAATGTCCTTCTATAAAAAGAACTTTTTCAAAGCATCATTATGCAAACAAAAACTGGACCTGGAATATATTATGGGGAAAATATGAAAGCTGGTGATGCAAATTATAAAACAGATGTTATTTGCAGATGTCCCTGTAAGGGCACATGGACATAAATCTATTACTGCCAACATAATTAGTGCAGAAAGATGGGTGCATGGTTATAAAAAGGCTGATTTCCACTTGATTTCACTTGCAACAATTAGACTGATTTGAATTGAGTCCATGTCATTTTAAGATTAGGTGTTTAGCACAATGTCAATGTCTTCAAATAAGCTATTGCCAAGATGAAAAATACTGCAGTCTTGTGTGCATTTTCCAGAGATCTGGAGCATCTGGGGACAATTATGAGGAGCCATTACAGTGATTACGATGTTCTGCTGTTGGAGGGGACCTTTGGGGAGGTGGGACATTAAAAAAAGGAACACCCCAAAAACAATTCTTCACGTTGTTGTAGGATATAAAAGCAGAGAGGAGTCTGAGATATGCCGATCCTTCTCTCTTTGTGGGTTATGGAAGGAGAGCGACCTGCTCTTGGTGTCGCTTTAACACACACGTCATTGTTGAGGACTGAAATGCTGGCATTCTGATTGGGCAACAGTTCGTCATTACAGCATTCTGTGGGAAGCGAGAGAGACAAAAAAAAAAAAAAAGGGGAGAACATCATTTACATAGCTTTGGTGAAACGTACGCCACACCACTACTGCTGGCTAAGCTTCTGAGGTTACAGTTTCCCCCCCCACACATTTACAAACCAAACTATGCTTAAGAGCCAAAACAAGCTCGGGGTACAGCAATGGAGATCATGAAAAGGACCCTGGACCTAAAATGAAAAAACCTAACTTCACATGTAATCTATATGAAGATCTGCGCACGGACCACAATTATTTCCATAATATATGCCCCACCATCCTTTTGAAATGAGCTGACGGCCGCCTGGCACTGCAATGCCCCTTACAGCCTGCGGGAGGCAGCACATCCCCTCGTGATGTCTCTCACCTGGCTCAGAGCTGCTGCAGGGGGCAGGTCTACAGGATTGTGCAGTTAGACTTCCTCTTTGCTTTTTTCTTTTCCACTGGCGTTTTCCTATTTATCTGTCTGACCAGGTCATAGAAGATCTGTGAGGGGCACGGAGATGCAAGTGAGGACGTGGAGGTGAAAGTGGCAACCTGGACAAGTGTAGACCCCTTAGACTCCTACCTCATTAACATTGATCTTTGACTTTGCCGAGGTCTCTAAAAAGGCACAGTTGTTCCACTGTCGAGCCAAGTTCTGGCCCTGCTCCTTTCCTACCACGCGCTCCTCCTCCAGGTCACACTTATTGCCTACCAGGATCATAGGCACCTGTGGGATGTAGGGTTGGGAGACAACCACCAATGAGGAACCAAAAGGAACATCAGATCCCTACCCACAACCACCAATGAGGAACCAAAAGGAACATCAGATCCCTACCCACAACCACCAATGAGGAACCAAATGCATACCCATGCAGATCCCTACCCACAACCACGCAGTTCTGAGACACTTACTTAGCATAAATAATGCAGGTTTAATTCTGGATAATAGGACAACGATTAATGATTTTGTTGTCTTTGCTTTCAATCAGCAGCTTAGAGAAAATAAAAATAAAGACAATGACTCTCTGGGGATGGGCGTGATGGAAAGTGTGTGGTATTGCAGGGTGAATCCATTAGTGATGTCTTCCCCCAGGTAATATTAATGCCTCAGACTGAAAAGTACATTTGGTTTCTCAGATTACTAAACATTGCCAAACAGTTCAGCAATTAACTGGCAGAAGTATTAAGTGTTCTGGGCTCTCAGACCACCTGGCATCTTCAGGAACCTCGCCTCATGCCCCGCCAGACATATCACATGTTCCCGATTCTCAGGCCACTAGACACGCAGAATATTTCCGGCTCGCAGTCTGCCAAGGAAATGTAGTATCCCAGCCTCACAGATCTAGACGTAGGTACACATCAGCTGAGGCCATCAAGGGTAAATGAGTAAGCGAAAGCGCTTTAGAGTGGCTATCGTTTAATGAACAGGCCATTAGCTGCTCACTGCGAGCACTTGTGTTCCCTTGGCAAACTAGGTGAAAAAGCATTTAGGTAAAAATAAATGACTTGCACCGTCCATCCATTTTCTGTGAATACTTGTTCTATATAGGGTCAAGGGGGTCTGGAGAGTATCCCAGAAGCTAAGGGCGCAAGGCAGGGAATAAGCTAGAGCAGGAAGCCAACCCATCACAAAGCACACAGATACATTCACACCTATGGCCAAGTTGGCAACTCCAATTCACCTCAGCATGTTTTTGGACTTTGGAAGAAAACTGGAGAACCTTGAGGAAACTCCAGGACAACACAGAGAACAAGCCAGCTCTACACAGAGCCGGGATGGAGACTCGAACCCTGGTCCCAGAGGTGTGACACAACAGTGATAACCACTGCACCATCCAATCCCTCAGTAATGCCCCAAATGACAAGCTTTGATTTTCTACTGTGTTGCTCTGTGTTTCAGCATTATGGCTGTCAAACACTTCTGATAATTTGTGTGCGACATTTCATCGTCTCAAAGGTCAACAAGCCAATCAACAGGGTTCCCGCTGCCGCTCGTCACTCTCATCATTGACGAAAACGGAACCCATGGTGACGAAGAAAAACGGCATCAAATCGTCACTCTGGCGAATTCAATTTTCAAATGACGAATTTTGAATTTTTGAAAAGTCGAATTTCATTTTTTCCCAATTTTGAACCGTAGCACTCGTAGGGCCTAATCAAAACTGGCCCGGCGCCCCGGACACACGATCGTCGATCATCCATGTCAAATGAGCATGGGCCGTTCTAAAAGTAGCAAATGTTATCGATCGGTGTGGGGACATTCTAAAACGCTTAATGTGAAAACGCTTAATGTGGTTTAATGTACCAAAATAGCGACCAATAATCACCAAATTTCGCACACACACATCTGGTCATAAAGACTTTCACCTGACAAAAAATCAAAACGGAAATACAAGGAATATGTACTTTATTTTACGTTAAGCTTTTTCCCCTCCATTGACGCCCATTATAAGGAAAAGGCTTAATGTAACTTAAAGTACCAAGACAGCCACCAAAAATCACTATATTTCTCACACATATATCTGGTCGTAAACACTTTCACCTGACAAGAAATCTAAACCGAAATGCTAAGAATAAGGACTTTATACTATGTTAAGCGTTTTCCCCTCCATTGACGCCCATTATAAGGAAAAGGCTTAAAGTAAAATAAAGTCTATATTCCTTGTATTTCGGTTTAGATTTTTTGTGTGTGTGCGAAATTTGGTGATTATTGGTCGCTATTTTGGTACATTAAAACCACATTAAGCGTTTTCACATTAAGCGTTTTAGAATGTCCCTCTCAAAGGTACTATGAAACACCCGGAAAGTATTAGCTTATATATATATATATATATATAGTAATTAGAACATTATTTCCGAAATGCGTACTATACATCATGTTTTCAGCACGCCAGCATGCAAATTTTTACACAGTATTCACGATTCTCCCAACTTTATCAAGTAGACTCGTGACTCGCCCATGCCGTTAGTTGACCAATCACAGTGTGATTGTCAGAAGAGATGTATATTCAGTGAGTTTAATTATTAATTTATTAAGAAGCGGCGAGAGTAACTAAAAAAAACGGATGCTGAAAAAAAGTGAAGAATTTGATTAGTGGAAGCAAAAATACAAAGAAAAGTGAAGAATTGAAATCAAACTCCAGGGGGAACCCTGAATCAAAGAAAATTTGTTTTCTTTTTATGAAATTGTAAACCCAGAAGTAAACAAAGCACCATTTTAATTGTTTGGCTTTAAAGAACAACATTTCTGAGGGGCAATGCACTGTACTGGTTCAGACAACAGAGTAGAGCTTCCCAGTTACACAGGATGGTATAAATGAATAAAGAGGAACACAGCTGCACGCACACAGACACACATGCTAACAGGCTGTGGGCACCAGCTCACACAAAGTTAAAGGCAGGACACATACAAAGAGAACAGGCAGGTTTCTGTACTCCCAAACAGAGAGCCACGGGCTCACAGGTGTCCAGGCATCTGTCCTGCAGAAAACAACATGAGACCGGTGAGATACTCACATCTTCAGTGTCCTTTACTCGTAGGATCTGCTCCCTTAGGTCCTGCAGGTCATTGAACGTTGACTGTGCCGTTATAGAGTAGACCAGAGCAAAGCCCTGCCCATTCTTCATGTACAGGTCCCTCATTGCTGTAAACTGTTCCTGTGGAGGGCGAAAGGAGGGGGGGGGGGGGGTTTACAAACCACCTTTACACCCTCCACTTTGCTCAGGAGTAGAGCAGGCAGCACGGGCCAATGAGACAGGAACTGTACTCCGAATTTCTTAAAATCCACACTGGCAATAGTACCATCATCCATAAAGCAGTGTTCCGGCTGGAGTGTTTAATGAGAAGAAAAGGGCAGTACAGCAAATACACCAAGGCTTCTGGACACACAACGTATGGTTTCCAAATGGCCTTTGCTCCGGTGGAGCTCTTCATTTCTTCAGTCTTGTTAGACATTTGTGAAAAATCAAATGTGTTAGTTACATGTTACAGCTAATACAATTTCCTGTATTCCCACCTGATTGTTAATGTAATGCAATAAAGATAAGATTCAACTTGAATGGAAATATCTTACAAGAACTGAAAATCAACTTGGTCACCCAACTGTTCAATATAAAATCTGCTTCAGTGAAACAAAGTGGGCCAACAAAAGCAGGATTCAGAAACCAACATTTGATTAAGTGAAAAGCTGGAACTCAATGCCACTAGAGGGCACACACTCCTCAAACGTTCAGTTCTGAGCTTAAAATCTGAGAGCATTGTTCCTTCAAACCTGTTGTGACACATAATATGTCTATGTTCAAAGTAGACAAACAGAAAACTGTTAAAAAGTTCACATTTATGTATTTAGTAGTTGCTTTTGTCCAAAGTGTCATACAAGCAAGGCAGACAATAGAAGTATTTTAATTTTGATTTATTAGGTTCAAGATTTGTTTTTGTCACATGCATGAATGTAGAGATACACCAGCAATGAAATGAAATTGCTGCTGCTCCAGTCTGTGCAATAAATAAAGTTGAAGGAAAACCATATTAAATATTTAAAAATGAACAAAATAAGTATTAAAATACAAGGAACATAAATATAAAGATAAGTTATACGAAAATTAGAAAATTTGTTAGAGGGTTTTCAGTACATACATATCCTACTTAACCTACCGCTGCAAAAAGCACATAAAGGCAAATAATATTGTTGAACACTGGTAAATACTGGAAGTAAACGGAAGATGCCGGAGTGGCTTACCGTCCCTGCCGTGTCAAGGATCTCCAACATGCATTGCTGGGCGTCCACTTCCACTTGCTGTTTGGGGAAGGACAAGGTGGTGTCAGATGGGCCCATTGACACGCTTATGATGGGACTCAGGCCATACCCACACACTCATAAACCCCCCCCCCCCCTTACCTTTCTGTAGGAGTCTTCTATTGTGGGGTCATACTTCTCCACAAAAATTCCCTGTACAAACTGGACTGTCTGTAATAGAGGAGATGAGTCGGCAAAGTGATGCAACATCGACCACAGCCAACCAATAAACTTTGCATGCAAAGCTAACCATGGCTACCAGGGCAGTCTTCTGGTTCAAAACTTGTGTGTCAAATGAAGTGTTCATGACTAACAGGTGCATCGGGATATTCAGGACTTCAATTTGCCTATTTAAACAAGCTGCCCATAAAACAGTCTGCTTACTTCCTGACATAAAAGGGCTGGCAACACAGTCGTGCACCACGTAATGATGTTTTGTTCAATGACAAGCTGCATATATGATGGTGAGCCCATCAATAAGATTAAAATGGAGCTGAAAAATTCCCACTGCCAGTGATGTCATAACACAAGGAATTATGTCATTTTTTACTGTGCTGCTGGTGTGAATACACTTACTGCGCTGTCCGTTGCATAAAAGTTTAGTACATACAATAACATACTTGATAACTGTTTCTGGTTTACGTATTTACTATACAGTACTTTTATTGTTTTAGTGTGTAATGTTTCTAATCACAAACAAGGCAAAAAGTGCTCCTGTAGCCTAGGTGTGTAGTAGACTATTCAATCTAGGTTTGTGTATGTACACTCTGTGATGTTCGCACAACAAGATCACCTAAAGACATTTCTCACAACATATCCCTGTCATTAAGCGTCACATGACTGTATTACAGTGAGAATCTGCTTGAAAGTCCCCATACAAAGCAATTTAAAAGTCGGCAATAACAGAACAGCTGCATGTGACAAAAAAAACAAGGAAACACCAAGGAGCAGGATGGGCTTGTGGTCAAAAGATGAAGATCTGAGGTAACGCGTCACAGAAGACGAAAGACGAAAAGTCTTCACGGTGGGCAGATGAACTTACCTCCAGCCCATCAAGCAAACTGTCGAACACTTTTTCAGTTCTATGTGAATCTCCGAGACAATATGAAGGCGAGTGCAGCAGATGGGCAGCTTGCAGTTATAAGGTAGAGGTAACAGAAGTACTTACCAGCGCAGATTTCCCCACGCCTCCCGAGCCTAGCACCACTAATTTGTATTCACGCATGGTGGGGTCACTTCACCAAACAGACCAGCAGTCTAAAAAGACAGAGGAAAAGAAAGACAGAATAATTGTTAAAATATGCATCAGCACATTAAACATCATTCCAGCAGCGACTGCTAGATATATTGTGATATATCTGTAGAGAGAGCAGCAAAGAACAGCCAGACCAATAGATTCCTTCAGTCATCACCATCCTGATACCAAATACTATACCACATGAAACCAACAACAGCAGAGAATACTGTAACAACCCCCCCCCCGCCCCCAGCCTATGTTCAGCATAGGCTGCTTATCTTTGGGACACCAATTTCATTCCCACAGAAAAACAAAGCTGTTCTTTCCCCATTTAACTGCAGATTTCTCACTGTGTTTCAAAGTGACAGACCAAGTCAATGGTCCATGACATCAGGGAGCTGATTCTGTTTTGGGCCGACAGGGGTGTACTCATATTTACATTCATACGTGGAACCTGCAGGCATCACTGCGCTTCCTCTGGTTCCAGGTGTTTTCCAGTGAGGCATCTTGACAATTTACAACCCTTTGCCACACAAACATTAGCAACCCACCATAGTTTGAACAGGTAGATGATGTCCTTTAGGAAAGGAAGGCATATGGAGCCATCTCTACCTCTCATGAGGTATTCTGCATTCACAATGTTATGTGGGTTCAGTGCTCTTTAGTCAACTGACTTCACACCTAACAAGGAATTACCCAAGTGTGACAGACAGGAAGTTCATACAAGCCAGAAGCAATAAAATCGGAATATACTGGAAAATAACCTGGATTTAATCAAGGGACTGCTGTTTGAGGCTATGCTGAACAGGTACCAATTTTTCCATGCATGCCCGTATACGCCTTGGCAGTACCCACCGTGAAATCAGCACTTCTATTCAGAACACATGCTGCCAGACATGAAGGCCCTTTACAGCATGGAGCGTTTGGACAGATTTGGAAGCATTTGAAAACTGGATCACCTAGTTTCTGTATTCACAGGAGGGGAGAATAGTTTACATGGGCAGCCGGCGGTAGAGTTTCTGACACGCGAAGACACTGAAGGTCAGCGTGTCCGAGCAGCCCCCCCCTCCCCCCCCACTCCCCATAAAGCTTAACTGCTACGTAGCATCAGACGCTGAGAACACTCTTCAAGCCGTTTATTTGCCTGACAAGTAAAGCTGCTAGACAGGAAAAGGCAAGAGGTTGACCCCAATCCAGTGAAAGCGCCTTGTACATGCCAGAAGCGCGTATGATGCTGCCGTGACTCCGGTCTCCTGCTGTCGCACCCAGCAGACGGCACTGGGAAAAGATTCAGCACTGAGCATGTTGCCACCCTTTGCCTGCTCTGCTTTTTCTCATTAGACAAAGGCTCTGTCAGTACAAGCTTATCACCACCTGAAACAGATATTAATCCCAAAATCGGCTTGTGTTCATGCCAAACTATTGCTTAGAACTCCCTCCAACTACACACAAAACGGACCATATGTACACACATTATACAATGAACAGTCATTTCTCTTGCAAGCACGCAAATGCATAGTTTCCTGAACACTATGACATCACCTTATAATTATCCATTTTTTCCATGAAATGAGCTAATGACTGGATGAAGGAAACAGCACGGATTTTACAGATGTTTTATATCTTTCCTGATTTAAAGTAAGGGGAGTGTCACAGCTAACAGTCCACTTCAATAATTCACAGTAATGAATATCAGAAATTGTCATGAGAAACATATCAAAGTGATAAATGGCTTTGCTCAGAAACTTCCACTTTAGCTTTACTTATGCTGAACCAAGACAGTCAAACTCACTATTTAAATACTGAATGTTAGATAGTGTACTTAAGTGTCTAGCTGAAACCAATATACTGCTAAAACTGACCAATCCTCAACAATTAGCGGACAAACATACTGTAAGCCCTGTTCTGCACTGTTCCTGCAGAAAAAAAGTATACCTTGGCTCCCATCCTTTATCCTGATGGGTAAGCCATTGGTTGAACTCTCATTCCCAAACACAGGAAAGTTTTGCTAAGGTGTGCGTCCTTTAAGAACAGAGCTAAAAGTGGGATCAGGTAAGCAGCACTAGAGGTATGTAATCCTACAAAGGAACGTGAGGCAGTGCAGAGTGGCGCAGTGAACTTTACACTGCGGAAAGAACCTTACAAGCCAGAGAACATTCTCTGTCCCAAACCCGAGATCCTCCTCAAGTTTAAACTGTGCGTTTCTCACTGCATTGGAGGTGCAGTGGGGGCATCTGATAACCCCAATGCCACAGGCGACTTAACCTATCAATTTCACCATTGCCTAAGAGGCAGGACCTAGGCCTAAGAGTTGGTGAATGACGGAACAACTGGACACAAAATCACGAACAACTCGGACAGAAGCACTAAAAGAGTAAACCTTAAATAGCATTTCTGTGGAGTGGAATGGTGTTTTCAGTGTGGGGAGAAAAATGCAGCCAGAAGCACAGAAACACACAGGAGCCAAACATGCTGCTCAGCATCATTCAGGATCAGTGGAGACCTCACAGGCAGCCACCTTTACAGCAATTTACCTAATGTTATAATTCACTGAGAGCTGGGATAAGGTACACTAAAGAGGAACCCTATACTACTCTCAACTTGTGAAATGCAGTTTATTGCCCATAATAATACTTGCAGTAAAAGGCTGAAAACCTGAGTGCATGAGCAAGTGCACAGATTCATGCATAACTACTGACTGTTCTTGCTGCCTAATTCCATAGGCATTACAGGACAGTAGGATGAAACTGGGGGAAAAGTCCTTTAAGTGAAGTGAGTCTGCTGCTTGTGCTCCATATCAAGTACATAGAACTTTTTGTGGAAATCATAAATATACGTTAAACGTTGTTTATTAATTGCTGGAGAAACAGGTTGGAACTAAAAGGCCATGCAGGAAGTGAACACAAATACCCCTGGGTACCAAATTAACTAATCCCAGTACACACTGCAGCATTACCAGCACTCATCAGCCGCCTGATGACAATCCTGGGAAGGGCAGCAGCTGCTGGAGCGATAGCAGCAATCGGCAATAATCTGTGAAGCATTCGCCGTGTCTCTGATGGGAGCTGACAGAGCCCCTCACAAGGTCTGCAGAGTCAACAGAAACGCCAGGAGGAATTTTATAATGGGATGGCCACTGGGTGACCATTGATTTTCATGGGGTGACATACGCCAAGACATAACAACAACAACAACAACAATAAACCTAACTAGCTTCACTTGCTCCATTCCAATGTTTTTAAAGTGGAACATTGCTAATTCAAAATACATGTACTTCAATTAAAAAGCAAAAGAGAATAAATTAGGATAAACCACATTTACAATCAAATCAATTAGAGATCTTATAAATCTGTTCATTCAGGAGAGCTACGGAGCAAACGAGTTACCTATGCAAACTTAATCGTCCAGTGGTGCACTGCAGCTTTCAATGGTTTCGCTCCTGGAATAAAATCTCTACAGCTGCATTTGGGGGTGGCCACCGCTTGGTGGCGCCCTTCAGAGCCAGGCAGCAGAAACCATAGCTTTAACCCATCCTAAACTACCACAGCTTCAATACAACCATTGTCTGCTGCGGCACCGTACCAGTGTGGTACTGTAATATTCTGCTGTATTCTGTTAGGAGACATACTGAACACTGCCTGCCAGGGGAAGTTCATCCTGGCACGTGGTCACTGACTCACCCCACTGCACAGTTCTGAAAGGGCAACATTCCACTTGCACAGCTGTGTCAATGTCAGTAAAAATCAGGGAGAAGGGAAAAAGAACTTAAACATGCATGATACAAATTGGTTAACATACATGGCTGATATGTTGTCAAAATATCTGTATTGGTCTGATGTGTTGACCTTGGCCAATATTTAACCTTTATCGATATTCAAAGTTAACAGCACCACAAATAAAGACATATCTACTAAAACAATGGGGATCTTTGCATTGCAGAATCAGCCATAGTGGAGGACAAGACATTTTGCCGGTTTATTCAACACTAGCCATAGCGTTGCCACCCCCCAGGCCACCACATTGATACTGTCCCCAACAAACTGGACGTGTGGTCCAAAAACTCACGACAAATGGCGTCCTGTTTTGGTTCAAATGGGACAAAGCATTTTATTTTATAATAAGGAACGATCATGTACAATATAGGATGGGTGGCAACTCAACTAAGAAGAGGTTTCAAAGTACCAGCCCACAGCATATTTTTAATTCATCATTAAATCTGGCCAACAGATCGATCTTTTGTTTTCCAAAGAATAAAACAATGTAATGTCATTTTGCCAGTTTCACTTTACATTGCATCTCATATCACTTTACCCTTTTATGTTCCTGGGAGTATACAGGGAATACTATAAAGGCATCCAGGTGGTGTTTGGTTCAACGACTTAGGTAAGTGATCAGAAGGTCACTGGTTCAAATTCCGTGGCCAGCAGAGTGATGTCATCGTTGGGCCCTGGAGCTTGGCCATTAACCCCAATTGCTCCGGGGACATGTTGCCCCTGCTTTCTCAATTGTACGTCATTTCAGATAAACACATCTGTTGTAACGTTAAAACCACAGTCGCAAAAAGCAGACTGTAGCTGCTAAGCTGTAAGCTGCACATTTTTAATTCTGCTCCTTTCTTCCCTTTCAGCTCCAAAGCAGTCCTTGTTGCAATAATGAGCTGTGCTATTGCAGTCACAATGATCCAACATACTCCTTTCCCTTTGACAACTCAGTCTGACTGCTGATGTGACAGCCAACTCAACAATAAAGTGTTACCTCCTTCACAAAGCAGGGGAGCAAACACTAAGAGGAATAATGATATATTTTATCATTATATATTACATAAAATCACACACACACACACACACACACACACACACACACACACACACACACACACACGACCACTGAAGTTTTGTTTGTTATAGCTTTCGCCAGCAACAGTAATATTTGTCTGAAAGGCTCTTACAGGTTGCTTACATATATTACGAAATCACCAGGATATGTGCTAAACAAAGGGGTCTCCAACTATTTTTCAGAGGGCCAAATTTCATCAGCAACACAAAGCTAAGGTCCACTGCCTCCTGGGCCGGCAGAATTTAGCAGCCTTATGGGCAGTTCAATCACTGCTCCTCATCAGTATATAGTAATGAACATATCAGACGGATTACTTCAGCTAAAGAACCTGGCTTACAGTAAGAACAGTGGTGAACTTACCAGGACCGGAACCCACAGGTACTAAAGACAACCGGTACGAAAAACTACATAAATGAATCATTTATTAAATCTTAGGTTTTTAGATTTTACTGGATTTTTTTTAATTCACTGGACACAAACTTCCAAATAGGTCATGCAGGTTGTTCAGACAGACAGACAGACTAAGTACTTAAGTTGTTCTTACACTTTTTAGACTATGCAGACAATCATTCTGTTTGATTAAAGTTGTGAAGATACTGGTTTCATTAAAATTCTTGGTTCAGACAAAAAAAAAAAAAAAAAAAAACACATTTGGGCTGTCGTTACAGTAATTTTACAATCATCCAGTGTTTCGGATAGGCAGAACACAAATCTGAAATCCAGACTGTGGCTGTCAGATACAGTACGTGTCTGTAAAAGAATTCAGATCCTTTTGGAATTTCATATTCTAGTTGAAAGATTTTCCACTGTGTGATCAAATAATTCACTTATTGTGGCCACACAAATTCTTCCATTTGGAAGGGTAGGGCTGGGTGTGCTTGTGACAGAGGGGAGATTGATGATTTGTGTATGTGTGTGTTTGTATTTGGACAGTGAGAGGGAAATACTCCACTGCACTGATGAATAGCTCAGTATGATTACAGTATTTCCCAAAAAGGATTAAAATAAAGAGCAGGAAAGCAGCCCCCTAAAACACTACAAAGACACATTGATCATTCTGCTTCACTGCAGATGGTTTGATTTAAAAAGCACTGCACTGAGGCTGCATGTTCTGGCACTGGGACTAGTTGGAGTTTAAAGCAGCCAGATGTATAGATAAGCACCAGTGAGGCCCCAGTGAGGCACCTGCAGGTCACCCCCCGGCAGCAACGAGGGGGCACATCTCCCCAAACCAATAGCGCTTCTCCAACAACATGGAGCTGATCAATAATATGCCTCAAAACTTAAATCCCCCCACTGCCTTCCTAAATAGATTCCTCCTCCGGAGTGCTCACACAGAATACCTTGAAGCATCCTGCATAAACCTCTTCAGCCCCCTGCCAGAACATTTCCCAGCAGCAGCCCAACCATTCAGCATTACCTTAGTTCTAGGCAGCTAGTGTCCAGTTATTTTTAAAAGGGGAGCCATAACTTCCTGTCTGAACAGGAGAAGTTGGAAAATACTCCAACCCTTGGAGAGGTTATGGAAAATACTCACTTTCATTCCTGTAGCAGACCCAAGGTTTGTCACCTCAGTATGTCCTAAAAGATTTGCCATTAGGGTCCCAGACATGCCATTAGCAGTGGTTACACTACACAATCACTGATCAGTACAAAACTATAGACAATGATGGAATACAGTCATCAGCAACCAGTCACCCTTTGTGAGAACAGTTTGGAAAAACAGCAGACCAAAATTCCTAAAGGCAGTGCTTAATGTTTTAATGTTTAGGTCAGCATTTCAGTTCTGAAAGCTCATTTTACACATTTCTTATAAGGGAGCCATTATGAAGTAAAATAATCAAATATGTGCATTGCCACGCAATTAAAAAGTAGAAAACAGGCAGGTGCAAAGGGCCAAACCATGTGACAGATGCTTCAGATACAAATACTAATGTACCTTGAAAGGGTCTAGATAGCAGACAGGCACAAACAGCAGCATCCATGACAAAATGTGGTCATCTTCACTTTTGTAGGGGAGACAGATATGGGAAAAATGCACAAATAATCGCTCTCTCTTCAAAGGTGCTGAACAAGATGTGTGGGCTCCTCCACCACCATGGAGAAAAGCCAGATGAGACATACTGAACACTGCCTGCCAGGGGAAGTTCATCCCGGCATGCGGTCACTGACTCACCCCACTGCACAGTTCTGAAAGGGCAACATTCCACTAGCACAGCTGTGACAAAAGTGTTCAAGGCATGTTGCCCAGCACTGACAGGCCAAACAAATCCAACAACTTACAGACAAATTCAGATACTGTTAACAGTAAAACCTTTGGCATAAAGGACGGCAGCGGGACTCTGACCAGGATACGCAATACAGGTAAGGTGGATGGATGGCCGTGGGCAGAAAGATTTGGAATGACTGTGGAAACTGCCACCCTGTATGAACCAATGGCTCCAGGAAACATCTGAAATCAGTCACATATTACCAATACAGGTGTCCACAGGAGGGGTAACACCCGAAACAAATATGACAGCACACCCCTACCTTGCAAACATTTTAGAGATGTATTTCAAGCCATAAGTCGTCAATTTAAAGACATTTCTTGTAAGTGATACAATTATTTGCATGAAAAAAAGACTAGCATGCAGCAGTTGGGGTGGAAATGAATCAGAGTTGACTGTACATCACTCCAAAGCACGCAGGAAGTTACACATTTGCTATTATAAAAACAGGCAGATAGTGCTTTGATGCTGGAAATTTTTAGCTGAACACAAACATCTCTCGTAAAACATACAACCACCTGATTCCCACCCATGTCCATTAAACTGGAGTTATTAGTCTGCCATCTTTGAACCATTCTTTTCTGGCTGAAAGAAACTGCTAAGTAATAGAAAGAATATAAAGAGCCACTTAGCCGCTTAGAGCTAAATAGTGAGCAAGGTTGGTATTAAACTTCAGTTCCCCCCGACTTGCAAAAGAACTTTCTCTAGTGTCTAGTTAAGTAACAAAGTAGACAACTGGAAAAAATAACAGCAGGAGAACGGTTCAGTTTGTGTTTCTGACGATGACCTGTGGCTACTGTCATACTATGGAGTCAAGGAGCCCACTAGGAAAATGTGCAATTAAGCCGAGCTTCCAGTCAATGCCGAGGTACGAGTCTAAGAAGTATTGAAGCAATATCAGAACAAACACAACAAATAACCAGCCAGAAGTCCCAAAACATTTTAAATGGTATAATTCAAACAGAGAAAAACAATATTTTGTGATATACACTAGTAGTCTACATTGCCAAAAGTATTGGGACACCCCTCCAAATCATTGAATTCAGGTGTTCCAATCACTTCCATAGCCACAGGTATATAAAAATTAAGCACCTAGGCATGCAGACTGCTTCTACAAACACATGCGAAAGAATGGGTCACTCTCAGGAGCTCAGTGGATTAAGGCGCGGTACCATGATAGGATGCCACCTGTGCAATAAGTTCATTCATGAAATTTCCTTGCTACTAAATATTGCATGGCAAACTATTAGTGGTATTATAAGAAAGTGTAAGCAATTGGGAACAATAGCAACTCAGCCACGAAGTGGGAGGCCATGTAAAATCACAGAGCGGGGACAACGCATGCTGAGGCGCACAGTGTGCAGAAGTTACCAACTGTCTGCAGAGTCAATAGCTACAGACCTCCAAACTTCATGTGGCCTTCAGATTAGCTCAAGAACAGTGAATAGAGAACTTTATGGAATGGGTTTCCATGGCCGAGCAGCTGCATCCAAGCCTTACATCACCAAGTGCAATGCAAAGTGTCGCATGCAGTGGTGTAAGCACACTGCCACTGGACTTTACAGCAGTGGAGACGTGTTCTCTGCAGCGACGAATCAGGCTTCTCTGTCTGGCAATCCTATGGACAAGTCTGAGTTTAGCAGTTGCCAGGGGAACGGTACCTGTTTGATTGTATTGTGCCAAATGTAAAGTATGGTAGAGGGGGGATTATGGTGTGGGGTTGTCTTGCAGGGGTTTGGCTTGGCCCCTTTGAATGCCATTTCCATTGGAACTAAGCCATTTTGGACAATACATGCTCCCAGCTTTGTGGGAGCAGTTGGGGGAAGGCCCCTTCCAGTTCCAACATGACTGCACACCAGTGAACAAAGCAAGGTCCATAAGGACATGCATGAGCAAGTCGGGTGTGGAGGAACTTGACAGGGCCTGTACAGAACCCTGACCTGAACCCGACAGAACACCTTTGGGATGAATTAGAGCAGAAACTTCGAGCCAGGCCTTCTCGTCCAACATCAGTGCCTGACCTCACAAATGCTCTCCTGGAAGAAAAAAATTCCCATAAACACACTCCTACACCTTGTGTACAGCCGTCCCAGAAGAGCTGAAGCTGTTATAGCTGCAAAGGGTGGGCCAACTCCATATTAAAGCCTATGTATTAAGAATGGGATGTCATTAAAGTTCATGTGTGTGTAAAGGAAGGTGTCCTGTTACATTATTTTTCCATAAGTATCTATGCACTCGGTATAAGAAATAATATAAATGTTAAGGAATCTGATAACCAAGAATACAGTTCAAACATTAACTCACACCCTTATTATCACCCTAAGTTCCATGTCATATTGCTGTAGGGTTAACCAATATCAGCCGGGTTTTTGCAGCAAGAAAACTGCGGCCCTAATAAAGTTGAATACCAACACAAATTTCTTGTTTATTAAAATAATCACAGAGCTGTGCTGACCCTCACACAGCGACAGCCCAATTATAAGAATGAATGGCACCACGCTCAAATTATTTAAGTCTCGTTCTGTGGAAAGATCATAGCTGTAGAATGCCTGAAATACAGCTGTAGAGCTACAAGAAAACTGTAGCATGTATATTCCAGAGTTTGTGCACATCTGTAAACACTTTACACAGATTTCAGGTTTAATCAGTCTGATCTTTTGGGTGGATTTTGGCATTGGCTCCATTTTATGATCAAATCCATACAAGCCCACCTTCAAACATAAGGCCCCAGATAATCAGAAGAGAGTCGAGGCTCCACAGATGGCAACCTACCAAGGCCGTAGCTTCAGTTATACAATGGCTAAGCTTCAAGCTACATTACTGACCACTCAAAGACTGCCAGCCAAAAAAGGAATGACAATGTCGCAAGATTCTTGTGAAGAACAGGGTTCCAAGTCTGAACAAAAAGTGGATAACTGTTACCACTCTCACATCCTGTTTCTCTCTCACACTCCCACACAAATGCTCTGATAGAAAAAAAAGGATCATTACATTCACAAAGTTAACATGACTGATTAGTTTTTGCTCTTCAAATGGTCTGTTTGAATTTAAGTCTCATTTAACAACTGGTAATTGTTGCAATAAAACTGATCATGCTGACTGATAAATACGGGTCTTCAATCCATTAAGTCTGCCACAGTGATTCAACTGCACAGCAGATAATGTCTTTCAATTAGAACAGAGGATTCCCACAATAAAAGTGGCGTTGCAGAATCGCTTCAACAAGTACATCAAGGCATGGTGTGGGCTGTTTATAAAGCAAATTCAAACTGAATCCATGTGAAAAATAAGATGACATTACATTTGCTAGCAACAAGTAATACTTTGCTTATTCCTCTTTATGATATAAAACCGCAATTTCCCCACCATCAATCATAAACCCCGTATCCCTTTATCAGCAGTATCAAACCCAGCCATCCAATCAGAGACATGCAAGTCTGTTCTGTTGCATGAAAGGGGGACTTACACAATGCCTGACTTTAATGACAGAGGGGGGAATCTCTTTTTCTGGTCGCATTGGTTACATAGCAGGAAAAAACAGAGCTAAATGACCTAAATATTACACTGAGGAAGTGATAATGCTGCATTTAATAAGGCTCATCAGAGATTAATGGGCACATGGCCACAAAGGCGGGGGGGGGTTAACCTTAATGGGCCTCCAGTATCAGCAGGCATCCAACAGCAAATGCTTAAACTCAGAGACTGTACCAAAGACGGTGCAAAACGTGCCTTACAGGTCTGAAGCGGCCCATAGAGGAGAAGGGGAACAAGCCACAGGTGCAATCAGACAGAGCACAAACACTTTCAGATCGGAAACACCAGCCGCCAGCCGTGAAACACGCTAAAACAGAAAGTCAGGACAGGTGGCCACGCCTAAGTCAGAAGAAGGATATCCTTTCTACCAGTATACATGTACAAGTGTAAGAACACTACAGGTTCTGTAGGACGATGCCAGCCCCCCACCAACACTGTCTGACTCACATTTTCAGGGGATCATTATGTTTAATCATTCAAAGGGCGTCCAAAGAAAAATGCTGACTATAAATGAACTGCATAATGTCCAAAGTAGGTACAGATACAATAGAATATACACATAAAAGAAAATCTAACAAATACCATTTAGAGATTCATTCCCAATTCACAGCAATGTGTCAAGAAATTTTGAGTCATCTAAGCAAAACTCTCCTGTTGAAATTAAGAAGCCTACATTTATTTAAATCACTCTCAATGATTTGAGAGAAATGCGTGAGGGCAAAATAAATTTTTAAAAAATTAAAAATTCAAAAAAGAAACTGAGGGCAAAGTTTCCATTCATGGAGCCAGGCCCTAAGTAAAGGGACACCATTCCCTCCCCCTCTAGGTCACTGTTTCTCAAGCCGGTCCACAGGGCCCCAAAGACAGCTGGGAGAGGCCATAGATGTGGACTGTCTGGCAAGTAACTGGGAAGTAGCTCAGTTTCAGTTGTTATCACATAGAAGTCCTGCTTTTAAAGCAGCACGATTTGCTGACGGATAAGAAACCTACATGCGTTAAACCAAAACGAGAGAAGTGAATCATCACTCAAAATCAGTTATATTTTTCCCCCAATTACTTCTAACGTCCCATCTGAATAACATTTCAAACACTGAGCTCTTATGACAAAATGAACACTTTAAAATCATTAAATCCTTTATGTAGCTAACAAGTTTAAATCCTAGTCTTCTAAAGCAAAAACTAAAAAAAGTTGTATAATTAAATAAATGAGGGGACTTATCAAGGTGTTTCACCAGATTATCCACATTAAGCAGTTGCAACCAGGAGGATTTTATCATTCTATTATGGTCTATACATCTACAGACTTTGTTCATAGTTTCAGAATTAATACAGCAACCATATTATAATCTTCCCATGGTAAAACAGAAGAAAAATGCCATCTCTGAATAATCACGAAACTCCATTAACGTTTCTGAACTACCTTGCACAATTTTGTGAACAATCTATTTTCTTACATTTACAAAGCTGAACAGCATGTTCAGTGCTGAGTGAGGATTTTCAACTACTCACCTTTGTGGAAACCTCATGGGACAGAGGGTACAAACAGGTGCAGAAATATTCCTGAGCGACATACACAGGCTGGCCTTCTGTGGTCAGGAGCGATGAGAAATCAGAGGCATTCCCCAGCATGCACATGCGGGTGTAGTGACGCCTCCGGCTATCTCCTACGGAGGGAGCTCCGCGTGGTCTGCCTCACATACTTAATGACCTGTCACCCAAGTCCAACTAATGCCCTCTTTGCAGCAGCGGCCTGTTTCTGAAAGTCGCAGGCTGTCATTGTTGTGCGATGAGAGGAATCCCCAGCCTGACAAATTGCCTCTGACGACAAAATGCTGAGCCCAAAGCTACAGATTTTACACGTGAAGACAGGAGAGAAGCAGCGGATTGTGCTTTTACGTGTGACAGTCAGGGAACCATATTTCCAGCCTATAACTAACAAAGCCGGCACGGTACTCGGACAGTCCCTAGGAGGCATCAGACAAAGCATTATTGCTCGTTATTGCTCTTCCTGGGCCACTGTCGGCTGAACAGACTCGGGCCTGTTTGAGCTGCCAAAAGGAAATTGGTTTCTCATCACAGGTCATTGGACAGCATTGACACCGCACTGAGAGAGATATATTAACAAAAGGAGGGCAGCAGAGAAAACGCGTCTTGGACTAAATTGTTTCCACAGCAAAACAGTTCAATGCAAGCAGGGGCAAACCTTACGGACTCCCGGACACCTTTTAACTGACCCCAGAGCGAACAAGCAGAATAAAGGAACTGCAACACACAAACGCAGCAAGAACATTCACATCAGCCCAACAGCTGCGCAAAAGGTGTAACTCTAGTGCGACAGGTTAAAGGAAATCGTGTTGAAACATGCTGCCCACATGGAATAATGTCATTTTGCCATGATTTACCAGTTAGCCGTTAGCCTCCCTCATTACTTAACGGTATCACAATACTTATGTTATTGAACACGAAACTAATATTTCGCAGGATGAAGAAAATTGTATACAGGTCAAAAGAGAAACAAATAGTCATGTGACCCTAACAATCAGAACCAGAATACTTTTATTATCCCAGAGGATAATAAATAGTGCTTAAAGATTGCATAGTACATCGATGCACAAAAGATACACACACGCATGCCACGTACAGCACTTCTAAAGTCATTTTTAGGTCTGTTGTCATTTCTATATAGATCTCTGTGATGGTTAGTTTTCAGAAGCTGCCCAAACTCATAGGTTTCGACGCCACATGAGTGTGGCCAAATTCATCAACACTGTATACAATTTCAAACCACATTCTCAGCTAAAGTGTGCTATGCAGAGGTGAGGGAAAGGTGTCTGGGACTCTGAAGACCAATTAAAAATAAAATTGCTTTTATGCTGTTCCATTTTACTGTACTTTTATAAAATACGTAACTGCGAAAACAAGTACAATAACTAAGAAAGGTAACACAATAAAAAATAAGCTAAAACTGCGCAGCACAAGCATTATTCTCGGGCTACAAGCCCAAAACTACCGTCCCTTAAATGATCATTACTCTGTGATGCAACCTGGACACACAGATATTTTTAGCCATGTCTGCAGAAGCAGTCAGTGGACTCCAGAGAGTGAGTCAACTGGCAGGGGACGGGGGTGAGGACCAATTATGGGTGTCTCCCACAAAGCATCTTAATGTTTACCCATTTTCATTTTGCAAGGACTCTGATGCAGCTAAACAGTATCAAGCGCTGTTTTCAAGACCCTTTCATTTCCAACTTAAAATGAGATCAACAAAATAAGACACTAGTGATTTTTAAATATTCTGTTTGGTTCCAGTATACATCCACACATTTTGTTAAGTGCTTTTTCTTTCTTCCAATCTACAGTATAAAGAGGCAGAGACCCCAGGGTCACTAATAACTCACCCATGATCAACTAGATGATGCCTGCAATCAGATTTGCAGATGACTATAGAACGGGTGAGGAATTGCGGATTATGCAGCAGTGTATACATGTGTTTTTTTTTTTTTTTTTTAAATGAGTGTTAAATTTACGGCATTCATAAACATTACTGTCACTTAGATACCACCACAGCTAATGGACTGCATTTGAGTGTTAGCAAGACAACAGGGACAACCAAAAATATATATATGTATAGTTTTTATGTAAACAACAACAAAAAAAGTAAAAACCACCCTGTCGTATTTTTGCTGAGCTAACAGCAATGGAGATTTTATAGATTTTAAAGATATGGTCAGTAGGAGTAGGAACAGAAAGCTCTGCCTTTCACAGTTCATACCTCCCCTACCCCCAAAAAAATATTTCCATAATTCTCTACTACCAAGCTTTTTTTTTTAGCAATATATCCAGGAAACAAGAAGCCTGAAAATGTCATAAGACATGCTGACTGAGGCCCAGCCTAGGTACCCTCACACAAACACCACAATCCAGACAACCTGTGGTCATCACATTTCATAGTAGGGTATAAATCTAACTACCTACATGGCTCACCAAGACAATCTGGGTTCCACAGGTGCACAATGCCCATCAACATATCAGCACTGGCTGATATGAATTCATTAAAAATCAAGACAAAATTGGTCTGATGCGTCAGTCTTGGCCGATATTCAAAATTTATCAGTATTAAACATTAGCAGCACCAGACCTAAAGACATTACCACCAAAATAATCGAGTTGATTGCATTAGACTATTAGCCATTTTCTGCAGTGGAGGATGAGGGATTTCATCAGCTCATTGACCACTAGAAGTAGGGTACCACTTTCAATCTGCAGAAGGACACTGATGCCACTCTACTGTGAGGGGAGTGATTACACAGTCTGAAAATACAGGACAAATCACATTCTGTATTGGTTCAAAATGAGATATAGTGATTCATTTTATAATATGGAACTATCCCATAAAATACAGGATGGGTGACAATAGGATGGGTGAGAAAATCTCTCAGAATACAAGCCCACAAGATGTTTTTATACAGATTACCATCTGTTTATAATTCTATATTAAATCTGACAAGCAGATCAACCTCTTATTTTCAACAAAATATTAAAAAATGCTGTAACGTTATTCCACTAACCAGTGTGGGCCAGTTTCAGTGCCATTGCTGGGACACCAATGGTCTTCCCAAAGGCAGTTCAACTTCAACCTATATGACCATGCAAATCTACTCTAATCCAAGGTGCACCTGAAAATTTGTAAAGCATTTGTTTTTATTTTAAGCTGATAAGCTAAGCAGTTTTTTTTTTCTCTCCATGGACACACGACACACCTCCATGAGTGAAAGGGACATTTTGTTTAGTACGTTTAGTTTATCTGGCAGCTAAGCCTTGGGGATCCCCTCTGGTTTGTGTTTAAACTGAACAGTGGTGATTAGCATTAAAAAAGATAAAAACGTCTGGGGTTATTAACAACTTACCCACGCTCAACCCATGCAGGCAGTTTTGCACATGACTATAGAACTGCAAAGGGACTGACTGTTACATAGCCAGCACACAACCACTTTTGAAGGAAAGTTTTGCATAGGTACGTGTCATCCAACTGGATCAGAGCTACAGCTACTGTGCTGCCAGTGTACTTTGCCTCCCACACAACCCACAAGCCAGCTCAGAAGAAACCAAGTCTTCCTTCAACATTATGTTGCTTTTAGAGACTGTTTACGTTTTGTACAATATTAACAGTTCAAGTCTTCAGAACAATAAACCCCCTATGGGTAAAGACGGCATTTGTGCGTTTCCTTTGAGAGACCGGAGAACCAGCCCCCAGCAGTACCTATTTTCTTTTGGAGATTCCCAGACATCCCCAGTACACCTGCCCACAGAAGACAGCTACCAACTGGAGGCTGGAAGACAGCCAGAATGCCACAGTGCTGCTGACCTGGAGAGTCACTGGCTACAAACCAGGGTGATCCAAGTGATTGAAGATTACTAGATGAGATTAAATTTCCCATATTGCTCTAGACATGCATAAAATACAATGCCCAGTAAACTCTTGCACTCAGTTCACTGAGAACAGAAATGGTATAGAATTTATCATAGTCTATGGTAAAATCACATACAATGTTACAAACAGTAATTCACGGTTACCCACATGTATGGTTATAGGCTTCATACAGCGGGATTCAAATAATTTAATAAACAGACCTGTTCACATGCATAACAGCTAAGGTTTAACACAACTGCCTTCAAAACTAAAAGATCATCTAATAATGAACATTTCAAATTGGGAAAAGTTAGCTAACAAAAACTTATACACATACAAGATTTAAAAAAAAAATCCCAATTAATCTTTCATCACCATAACACGATCTCTTGCATGCATGTAAGAATGTAATCCTTAGATAGCAGAACTTCTCCATTTGTAAAGTTTATGCTTATCAAAGCAGCTCTCTGGACGCTCTCCAAGTTGACTCATGCTGTTGGCAATGACGAAGTTACAGTGTGACTTTATTCAACGCCTCCCAGAGATTGGACAATTTCAATGAATGGGCACACAATAACCCACAATAAAACCTAACAGAAAATAGAACATGCGTACAAGGGACCAGGCACTGTGGTAAACAATTATCATAATTGTGATTCAAAATCCAAGCAAAGAATGAGTCAAGTTATAGGTTACGCTGATCAAATACCACAAAGAAAGGAAGTTATTCATCTTTAAAGTCAACTCAGCCCGAGTGAAGGATTTTCAAGCAAATATATGCATACTTGGATAAAACGAAGAGCGGATAGTTCTTACGTCAAGATGCTATGTATGCATTCAACGAAAAAGCAAATAGTCAAGTCAAAATTGCGAAAGGAGATCTTATCGCCCATGACTTCCCCCACTGCACAACACTAGCAAAACATATCAAACGAACCCCGACACTTATGCAATTAAAAGAAAAACATTTAATGTTAACGGCAAATATGAAGAACAGCGAATAATAGTAGCAAAAGTAATGGCACAAGTAAAATAGGCTTCTAGAAAAACCGATAAAACTGTTCAAAATATATATTTAAAATGTAAAACTACGCGGTGACATTTTAGTTAACATACTACTGTTGTTAGGGGGACTCAAAGCTGGTGAGTTATCGATATTACAACAAAAAGGGGGGCAGACATTGAGGCGTTTCCTGCGTGTTTCACATACTTTGGAACAAAAGTTCGCGTTTACATTTCATAATTAAACAGCGAATTAAACAGAGTCACGTTTAACTCCCTGTCATGCGTGGTGCACATGTGCCTTCAGAAACAGGCCGGAGTGACTGCGCTGCCACACACTACACCTACAAACCCAACTGCACAGCTATGCGAATGAATGGGCGACATAAATACAGCTAGCTGTGGATTTTTTTTTCTTTCCACATTTAAGCACATAACTGCATCACTGTTAAGCACAATATTTGTTAAGCGCAGGCGGCAGATTACTGCACGGTGAAGCTAGCTAGCTAAATAAATAAACACAGCTCGCTAACGACACCTACAACAGCGTAAAATGTTCCGGTCTTCATACTGGAGGCAGTGGGTTTTCCACAGCTAACTGGCTAAACAGAACAAATGAATACAAGTTTGTCACGCACAGCCAAGTCACTACGTACGAAAACTCGTGTTAGCGCCTTTCCGACACGGTCCACAACTACACCCCCTTAAATGGTCTTATACTACAGAGGACCGGAGCGGATCTTCTCGTATTTGCGTCTAATCACATCGTATCGCACGGGGAAGCACGCGCCACATTGCGCTCAATTCGGATTCCCACTTAAAAGTGCAGAAATCGATTCCTTTTCGCCGTGTCCTGTTTTCAGACTCTGAAGTTATACAACTAGCTGAACAGCGATCTAGCTGTTAAAACCAGGCACGACACGGGACATGCTGGCAGCTAACTAAGCTAGCTCCCTCCCTTCCGCCCGGCCTAGGCGGTGTGAGTCTACTAGCTAGCCGCCGAGAATGCGGGGTTACTTCGCCTTCGACTAGGTAGTGTATTTTCCCAACTAAACCGTCGGCTGAGCCGTTGCCTAACCTTAAGGTGGCTTAGAGGGGAGGTCGAGGGATTCAATCCGCCGTCATGCCCCCACTACGCTGCCTCTCGACAAGCACGATTGTCGTAGAAAGTTTGCTCTACTACTCACCGTCTATCGCGCTCTCCGCCACTCCACTAGTTACGGATAAACTCCTGTCTCTGAGATGCGGACGTCATCCGACAGCCGCCGAAACGACGTTCTTAAAAGGGCAACGCCGTTTAGCCCCTTGCCCTCCTGCATGAACAACCGAAAGTAAGAAGTACAAGGAGGGGGAAGAAAATCGTTTACCTCAGATTTCAGTTATCCGTGATTTTTTTTATCATGTATGTTTTGCTTAATGATAACATAGTTTGTGTTTCGATGGTTTTGAGTACTGAGATCCTTCTTCAGACAGTGCCGCTTTAAGAAATATGCCATGTCTGATAGCGAATAACTCCCCTAATAAGTGGTGTGATTGTCTCTGTGCGTGTGTATCGGCTGCTAGGATGTCGGAGACCAGGCATTACCTGCTGTCTATTGGCAATATACCTCCTCAAAACGGCCTGTAGATGGAAAATTATAATTGGCGATTACTACAAGGAATAAATTAAGTTTGATAGCTAGTTCGACTGACAACGCTTTTAGTTCTATTAAATTTTGGTGATTCTGACGCGTGCGTACTCTTATGTTTCTGTTCCATGTTCCATACTTGTGTTTTGGTGTAATTAGCTGTCATAGTGTTGCTTTTTCGCGACAGACGTATTTTTTTATTTTCAGATGGAGGTACTCCCTGTTGTGTTTTGTTTTCATGTGTACTGTATTTAGTAGTTGTTTTTTGAGATGTGTATACCTCCGACATAATCTAATTTCCATCCTTGTAACCTCCTATTCTGAACCGGGTTACAGGAAGAACCCCATTCCCCAAAGCCTAATTGTTTCTCCCCTCTGGGAACTTTCAGTTATATTCATGCAATTAGATATCATGAGGTTATTGAGTGGTTGGGGCTTGTATGTGATGTGGCACTCCTTGAAAATTGATAGAGCAAATTAGGCCATCTTACACCTGTGGCTTTAAGAGACATGCACAGAAAGCACCAAATAAGTTGCATTTCTCTTCTACATGTGAAGATACCACATGAATCAAACAAATAAGCCTTTTGAAGGAAGTTTCTTCTAAAGCACGTTCTCTAAAGTAGGGCTGTGGTTGTCTAAAGCTGCAATGTGGTGTTGAGGTGGGAAAAAATGAGCGTAGCGATTTCAAACTCTCACTGATCTCTTGAGCCTGTCAAGGATGCTTAGGGTTACACCATATTAACTTATTTAGCAGAGACTTTTATCCAAAGCAACATACAACTGAGAAGGCAGGGGCAGCCGGTCCCTGGAGCAACTAGGGTGAAGGGTCTTGCTCAAGGGCGTAACAGTGACTTTACTTTGCTGACCATAGGAACCAGTGACTTTCTGATTATGGTTGTAGCAGAGCCACACTGGTTAGATATGTATAGGTAAAAAAAAATTAAATCAACACAATGTCTTGAATCAAGTCAGAAGCTGCTTCATCTCTTACTTTGAGCACAAAATTAGCATATGCATGTCATGTATGTGAAATGCAAAACACACAGGCACAAGTCTCAGCCTTGGAGCTTATAGTTCAGTACCAGTGATGACGTACCAAGATACAGGAGAGTTCAGTGTAAAGAGGAAATGAAGACAACAGTCTTCAGGTGGGCTCTCTAAAGACTGTCAGTCCTTCAGATGAATCAACAGTTATAAAGGCAGTTTTAAAACTCCCAGTTTTAAGGCCAGAAGTGTGATGTCATTCTTGCGAAAAGGCTGCCATGGTGTCTGATGTTTGATGGGAGAGCACTCATGGAGGTGCACATAGGCATAAGCTAAGTTCTGCAGATTTTTGACACTTTAGTTCTGTACACAACATCACCCATGAAAACCGGCGCCTCAAAGACACTTTTTAGTGGATGGTTGTCAGCATCTCTTTCACCCATTTTAACGGATCTGGAGGTGCTGGCCCAGCAGAGTGAATTTCTACTGACATAAAGCTCACAGTAAAAAGCTGAAGTAAAAACAGACAGGACTGTCTGAACCGTGTCTGAACCTTGGCACTTTGTTGTTTAACACCTGTCAAAATGCATGAGAGGTTTCGACCTTCTTAAGTTCAGCCCTAATTGGTAGACAGTTCAGTTGGTCCAGAAGATACTGTTATATATTTACTTTCCCCTACATTTGTGTTTCACATTGCTTCCTCAGTCTCATCATGATGAATGGCTGTTTTTATGCTTTTAATATGGTTAACCAATTTTACTAAATGAACTTAACTGGATCAATCAAAGGTTGCAGAGTCACTGGCTCAAATCAGCAGAGTGATTTCACCTTTGTGCCCTTGAGCAAAGCCCTTAACCCTAACTGCTCCAGGAACTGGCTAACTCTACTTTCCCAAAGGTATGTCACTTTGGAGGTCTTCTATAAAATAACTGAAATCTACCTTTCAGTTGCTATGCTAACATTGTGTATGACAAAGCATGGTATCTGTTTACCGCATGTGGACACAACAGTTTTTTCTTAGTTCCTTATAAGGTTTTTCCAAGCCATCGGTGCATGCTGTCTATTCTAAAGACGTGTGAGCAAAACAGGAAACATTTTTGCACAACAGTGAACCATTTCTCGTTGTATGTGGATCAATTAACAGTGCTAATGGACTTTTTGCAAAACACTAGACACAGTGATCATCCAGTAACACCAAAGTCACATGAAGGTCCCAGGTCAAGCTAATGACAATTAAATGGCCTCGGCTGCTAAGGATCTTGCACAAAAAACCTAACTAAAATTGACCTGGTCTTGCAACTGAAGACACGCTTGTTGCAAATCTGACTTAAACCAATCAACATACGCAACAATGCATAAAAGGGTGGGTGGAATAGTTTGATTTTTAATGCAAAATAGAACAAGAAAACAACAGAGGATCATGGCAGAGTTCAGTGCTGAACCACACAAATGGTTTTATGTGGATGAAGCTGGTTTCAATCTGACCAGGACCAGGAACCATGGGAGGAATGTTACAGGCCATAGAGCAACACTATAGATACCAGGGCAAAGGTATTCAGACATTATTATTTGTGCAGCTATATCAGACAATGGTCCTGTAACATACATACCAACAGTTGGTCTGTATAACTCTGTTAAACATTCCTTGATGAGCTTTACAGGCGTCTGCTGGTTGCTGAGGGGAGACAGGATGCTGGGCGCAGTGGCGAACATTATGCACTCATATGGGACAATGTCCCCTTCCATTACTCATCTGCAGTGATACAGGGGTTTAGGGCTCATCCAAGCAAGTCCATTGTATTTGTTCCTCCATATTCACTGTTCTTCATTATTATTGAGATGCTTTTTTTCTGCCTGGAGATGGAAGGTTTATGACCACTGTCCTTACAACCAAATGCCGCTGTTGGATCTTATGACTGCATTGCCATAGAAAATATTTTACGTGGCCCAATATCCAGGACAGGACTGATGAGGCACAGTAGAAGATTTTGATTGTGATTCTCAAAATAAATTTTATTGCACCCTAACTGTATCATGTATTTAAAAATGTTTGATTTTTTGCTTATGATCAGGTTTGAGTTTGATTGTAACAGTATAATGCCCAATACAGTAAAATTTCATTTCAGAGAATAGGCTTCTTCTCTTTTTTCATTTCAGTTTGTTGGATAACCTACACCTATATTGCCAAAAGTATCAGGACACCTGCCGTTACACACACATGAACTTTAATGACATCCCATTCTTAATACATAGGCTTTAATATGGAGTTGGCCCACCCTTTGCAGCTATAACAGCTTCAGCTCTTCTGGGAAGGCTGTACACAAGGTTTAGGAGTGTGTTTATGGGAATTGTTGACCATTCTTCCAGGAGAGCATTTGTGAGGTCAGGCACTGATGTTGGACGCGAAGGCCTGGCTCACAGTCTAAGCTCTAATTCATCCCAAAGGTGTTCTATCGAGTTGAGGTCAGGGCTCTGTGCAGGCCAATCAAGTTCCTCCACACCAGACTTGCTCATGCATGTCCTTATGGACCTTGCTTTGTGCACTGGTGCGTAGTCATGTTGGACAGGAAAGGGCCAACTCCAAACTGTTCCCACAAAGTTGGGAGCATGAAATTGTCCAAAATGGCTTTGAATGCTGCAGCATTAAGAGTTCCTTTCACTGGAACTAAGGGACCAAGCCCAGCCCATGAAAAACAACCCCACACCAAAAGCCCCCCTCCAACAAACTTTATACTTGACAGAATGCAGTCAGGCAAGTACCGTTCTCCTGGCAACTGCCAAACTCAGACTCATCCATCGGATTGCCAGGCAGAGGAGAATGATTCGTCACTCCAGAGAACATGTCTCCACTGCTCTAGAGTCCAGGGTTGGCGTGCTTTACACCACTGCATCTGACGCTTTGCATTGCACTTGCAGACAATTGGAAACTTCTGCACACTGTGCACCTCAGCATGCTTTGTCCCCGCTCTGTGATTTTACATGACCTACCACTTCGTGGCTGAGTTGCTGTTGTTCCCAATTGCTTCTACTTTGTTATAATACCACTAACAGTTGATCGTGGAATATTTGGTAGCGAGGAAATGTCATGAATGGACTTGCACAGGTGTCATCCTATCATGGTACCACGCTTTAATTCACTGAGCTCCTGAGAGCGACCCATTCTTTTGCAAATGTTTGTAGAAGCAGTCTGCATGCCTAGGTGCTTGATTTTATAGAACTGTTGCTATGGAAGTGATTGGAACACCTGAATTCAATGATTTGGAGGGGTGCCCCAATACTTTCAGCAATATAGTGTATGTGTACTCGTGTTTAGCCAGTGATGTTTATGGTTGATTAAAATAAATGTAAGAAACACTGTGCTATTAATCTATCGCAATATTTTGGTTAGCATTTTGCCTGTGACTATCAAGTGAGTTTTTGGATGTGTTAATGTTACAATGCTTCCTGCAACTGAGCGGATTATGCAGTTTTGCAATAAGTGTTTATTGTTCTGATTAGAGTATTGAGTTTTGCAGTAAAAATGAAGTGTTTTGCCAAACACATTGTTGTTTCGCAGATTTTGTTGATTGTTAAGTGAATGTGGCTACTGTTTCCAACACTGGTAAGGCAGCAGAGAAAAATATGGTGTTTTTCCCATGGAAAATATGTGCAGGACAATTCCTTTGTGACGCATACATGCTTCTGCATCTGTGTGAGCAAGTGATTACATCAATATGTGCTATTTTTTCTTTGTTCTAAATGTCTCCACTTAGACAACAGAGCATGAACACTATAGGCAACAGGTTAGTTATCTTGCTTAGAAGACTAAGAAAGTCCATGAATAAGGAAATATGTGCCACCCTGAATGACTGCCACTTGCTGGTGGAAGAAACCGACTCTTTACCCCACAGCATTTGACTGAGAGATCTTCAGAATCATATTCTCTCAGACACCACGACCGTTAGTCATATCATGCGGGTCAATTTGTCCAGTCTACTGTAACAGTATCAAATCAGAATGAAGCAGCTGTACAGAGTGCCATTTGAGAGGAACTCTGATAGAGAAAAAGAATTACCCTATAAATATGTGCAGGTGAGCCTTTTCTATAATTTTTTTGCCATTGTTGTTATAGGTACTGTATAACAGTGTATCGGAACACCATACAGTACTGACTGCTCCACATCTGTTTACAGTGTTCTGTAATGCTCTTGCCTTGTCTGTTCCACAAAATCATGGAGCTCGATGCTGCCAGAGTGCATCACAAGTACATTTATGTTGATGAGGTTGTTTTTAACTTGAACAAAACAAGGCACAGCGGAAGAAATGTTATTGGGCAATGTGCTATTATCCATGTTCCAGGGTAGCATGGGGGCAACATTGCTGTGTGTGCTGCCATGGGACAAAATGGGGTCTTACATCACCATGCCATTCTTGGCCCATACAATACTGACCACATCATAACATTCTTCAACACCCAGCACAACATCCTGATTCCTGATGACCATCAGAACGGATCACAGCAGTCCAGGTTTGTCATTATGTGGTATAATGTGAATTTCCACTGGTCTGCTATGGTCCAAAATTGGTTTATCAACCATCCACAAATATCTGTCCCGTATCTCCATTTGTAAACTGATTGAAGTTTTCTTCCCATAATGGAGATGGAAGGTGTATAATCGGCAGCCTTATAGACGTGTGCCACTTCTACAGGCAATGGAGAAGGCCTGTGGAGATATGGATGGGGGGGGGGGGGGGCATGCCAGGGGTGTATATGTCGCTCCAGAAGATACTTTCCATGCTGTCTTGCCAGGGAAAACATTTCTGGCGACATAGATGAGGGATTGTGACCAGGCCCGAACAGGAGACAGGCTGCAGCCTAATTTTATCCCTTTGTAGTCCATTCCTTTCTTTTTCTGTATCGCCTTCTGTATTTTTTTACCTAGAAGCATAAAATACAGTAATTTTCCTGCCCAAACATGGGAATAGATTTGTTTTTGGAGAAATAAACTTGATTTTTCCCTTGTATGTTTATTGACTCCATGCATACACACTGTGCACAGAATTATTAGGCAAGTGTGTATTTTATTTGTATCTTCTCTTCCGACCAATATTTTCAGTCCAGATGATTCTTTAATTAAGAATGTTGTTTAAAAGGCTGTGCATGTTCAGTATTTGGTCTGAGTACATTATGTTAGGAGAAAAACAGGAAAATATAGATACTTTTCTGTACAGAATTATTAAGCAATTTTTATGACTATTAAAATGGGCCAGAAAATGACCTTGCAGAGAGCAGAAAAAAACAAAATTGTAAAGTGCCACTCAGAGGGATGCAAAACAATCAAAATTGCTAAACTTTTAAAACATGATTACTGTACAATCAAGTGTTTTGTGCCCAACAGACAAAGAGAATGGAAGAAGCATGTAGCAAGAAGAAGACACAAATTAACTGCCAAAGCTATGTGTCAAATTAAAGGGGAGACTTATAGAAACTCTTTAGAATCAAATGCCACCATTTAAAAAACTGCAATCTGAATGGAATCTCTGGAAGCACTATGTGCAGTGTGTTACATGACATCGTTAGGGTCACAAAGGCTGAAACATAATCTCCACTCAATGAGGCATGCAAGCTGAAATGTCAAGAATGTGTACAGACACATCTCAAGACTGATTTTTATAAAGGTTTTGTGAACAAAATGCGATGAGAGTGACTCTTGATGGAGCAGATGGATGGGCCCATGGTTCTTAGAGCACCAACAAGATCGTGGAGGAATGATGGTGTAGGATGCAGTTATCAGCTATGAACTTGTTGGATCTTTCAGATCTAATGACATTTTCTAGACAATACCTTCTTCAAACACTGGTACAGGAAGAAGTCAGCAGTTTTCAAAAAGGTTATGATATGCATGAAGGACAGTGCCCCTTCCCATGATATATATGCCGAAATGATGGTCATTGAGAAGAAAAGTGGCCATACAGGACAATTAAATTGGTGAAGTTTGTTATTCCTTATATAGACTGAATAAGACAATTTCACAATTTTTTCAGTTGATGGTGAAGTGAGAAAAATCCACTTAGTTTGTGATTGCCTAATAATTGTGCACACTAATAATCAAATGCTTTTCTTCTGTTTTTGTTTGTGAAAGTCTATGTAACATTTTCTCTCTAAATACATTTACTTGGAGCAAAAGAAAACTTCAGAATTAATTTTTATGTCTGCCCAACTTTTGCTAAAAAATATCTCTGGAAATAGTACTTGCCTAATAATTCTGCACAAAGTGTATATTGAAGAAATGCCTAAATACTTTTGGAACTGCGGTGCATTGCACATTGAAAATGCAAAATGCATCAGAGTGTTTTGCATTTATCCCATTAAATGATTAGGATGGTGTACTCATTTGGTAGTATGTAGAGATTGTATGCAAAAATATCCTTTTTATAATAGTCTATACAATTTGTAATGAAACGTGTGCTTTCTTTACACGGTTTGCGTGTAAAATTTTCCAAGAATAAGCTATAGATTCATAAATTGTGTATAAGCGGTCAGAATTTTTTTTTTTTGTATCTGGCTCCCTCTAGTGGTCGAATAGTAAATGTTATTTTTGCATCTTTTCATTAAATGAGATGCCTTCAGGCCCTTAACCTGCAATTGCTTTGTCCTGAGTTAATCTACGTCTAGCAAGGAGGTCCCCCAACTTGCAGAGAAAATTTGGGGGTTGGTGGCAAGATTGCCACTCCAGGCACCAGAAAAAACTCACACTGTTCGATTCAGACTGGTGTGGTGCTGAGGTATCACCCATTGCACAGCTGCCTTTGGATCTCATCCCTGAGGTGGTTTACCCTGTGGTGGGTGCTGCAGCATGCACTCCTTACCTCTGTATCCAAAGATATGTGCAATTGAGTGAGCAGAGTTTGTCCATCCCTGGAGAAAATGGGGTTAGGGGCCCTTCAGAATGACAACCATGATGTCCAGAGGTGGATAGTAATGTACTACAAGCATCCCTGGCTTGATTTGCAAACAATGTTTATGATGCAGGCTGCCACAACAGCTACATCATGCACTACCTTGTTTGTCCACCTAAAATTGTGGACATCTGGGCCTACAAGAGCTTGATGAGCAACATGTTGCAATAAGCTGTGGGTTACATTAGTTTAAAGAGTGATTGATATGATTAATAATAGTAGAATTATAGCGAAATGCAGATTTGGCAGTTGATGAGGCAAAAACTCGGATGTGGGAGGAGTTTGGGGGGGTCATGGAAAATGACGTTTGATCTGCCTCAAAGAAATACTGGCAAACTGTCAGGTGACTCAGGAGGGGGAAACGGCTTTACCCATGCTGCTTACCCATCTCTAGTCAAAAAATCCTTCAGTGTTAGGCTCTGGGGATGGATGAGATTCACCCAGAGTTCCTGAAAGCTCTGGATGTTGTTGGACTCTGTTGGCTGACACACCTCTTCAGCATTGCGTGGAGATTGGGGATAGTGCCTTTGTATTGGCAGGCTAGGGTGGTAGCCCCAATCTTTAAGAATGGGGACTTGAGGATGTGTTCTAACTTCAGGGAGATCACAGTCCTCAACCTCCCTGGAAAGGTCTACGCTGGGGGGCTAGAGAGGATGATTTGGCTGTGAGTTGACCCTCAGATGCAGGAGGAAAAATGCAGATTCCATCCTGAATGCAAAATGCTGGACCAACTCTTCACCCCCACAAGGATACTGGAGGGTTCATGAGAGATTGTCCAACCAGTCTATATGTGTTGTGGCATTGGATAAGACATAAATTCATGTCTCTTGGGGGGCCTTGGGGAGGGGGGGGGGTGCTTGAGGAATATAAAGTATGAGGACTGTTGGGTCATCAGGTGTCAGGTTATCTTTGTGGGGACCACTCATTCATTTCTATGGGCAAAACCCTAATCCTAACAATGCCAACCTTAACCCTACCCAGCCCCAACCTTAACCATGAGCAACCAAACAAAAGACCAAAAGTCTTTTGGCATGTTCAGTTTTTTCATTGCTGTCACAGATTGAATCCCCCCCCCTCCACACGCACACACACACACACACACACACACACATATTTCCCCTAAATTTATGCAAACAAAAAAATATTACTACAGGCCTACCTTACTCACTCTCTCAATTTCTCCAAAAAAAACGTGATTAATTCCCCTCAATTTTGCTGAGTATCCCACAACACATTTCCCCAGATGGCTAATGAGCAGCTGCCGATAAAATTTGCAGACCAGGAAGGCTAGTTATGAGAAATAATGTAAAAAAAAAAAAACTTCAGAAAATCATCTCGTGGCCCACAGTTTGAGAATCACTGATGTGTACAATGTTCCTGGGAAGTTTGCAAAAAGATCCACTGGATATGTTTATACCACTAGCGACTGCTCTAAGACTACAACGGAAGTTCCTCTAAAATGACACAAAAAATTTCGTGAAATATGTACTGTTGTATTTACACTGGTATAACAAAGAGCATGTTAGAACATGTTCTACTTCATGGCTAGTTCATTCAGAATCAGCAATAATTTCTTGCAGGTAGTCTAACATGTTTTTTTTCTCATACATTACATTCTCTTGGCAGCACGATCCAGTAAAACTCACTGAAGTGCAGCTTCAGTGGACTTCACTTCAATGGCACTTCTTTTTTCAGTGCAGCAATGCTAGATGTTTATTGGACAAATGTTTAAAAACCTAATTTCCAGGGAATCTCATTGTCTTTCGGAGTAAATGGAGCTTAGTGTATGCTTTGATTTCAGTGCAGCAAAGCCAGACGGAAATTGGACAAATGCTTGAAAATGTCATTTCCAGGGAAGCTCAGCATCTCTTGGAGTACAAGGGGCAGTGGGCGGGTCAGGATGCTGCTGCATGATGATTGGAGAAACTGTTAAAGTGACCGCAGCTCTTTTTGATTGACAGCATTTTGAAATTATACTTCGGCATCGGAGCATTTCAAGTTCAATCCTATACGGATTTTGGCAAGTAAAGTCTTTTCATTTTTTTGATTTTCATTTGTATATTTCCTACTGCAAATAACATAAACATACCTTGTTTTGTTAGTAAGATTTTTTGTTAGTAGGTTAGTATAGTTTATTTGTTTATTTCAACCTAGGTCGGGGGGGACTACCCAGCTTCCCCTGTTTGAAAAACCACCAGCCCCCACTGGTTTATATGGCATATGGCTGTGTTTACAAGATGGTGTCTGTAGGCTCCATTTTTCCCTCAGGTGCCCTCGTTGCAGTTCCAATATTCCAATTTTGAGGTGATTTTGGGTCTGTTCAAGCATACATTTTTAGGTGCAGATTTTCATTCATATACAGATGCTCCTCTACTTATGAACGAGATACTTTCCGAACGGGCATTCATAACTTGTTTGTAAGTCGTTATTCAACATCATTTTAAGGGTATATGCAAGTACAAAGAATTAGGATGCTGTGAGTACGCACGCTACGCTGCTGCGCGGCGGGAGTAGCGACCAGAAGTCATACTGGGCGGAATTGGCGCGCAGAAAAAAAAATTGATGTTGCGGACAGGAAACGGGAGCCCAATAAACACAATTTGGACTTGCAGTCTTTTTTGTTTGTACGTTGAAAGTTCGCAAGTAGAGGAGTGTCTGTAAAGTTTTTATGAAGCGGCAATAAGATTCGTCAAAGATCAGATGGAGTAAATAGAGAAATAATAAGAAACAGAAATCATTTTCTCAAGAATAAGCGCTGTTGCTTCATATTGCTACAATAAAGCAAATATCTACAACTCCATCCTTAGTGTCACATAGTGCACCGTGCTTCTGGGAAGAGGCTCCAGACTCTCATGAAGGATGGATGGCTAGATGTATGCATCTGATACACTGGGTAGCTTGGTTACCTCAAACCTCCAGGTTTGGGGGTTTGAATCCTGCTTCTGATCACCGTGTGAGGTCTGCATGCTCTCCTGGCATCATGTGGGTTCCTCCAAGTGCTACACTTTCCTCCCACAGTGCAAAGACAAGCAGTTGGGCTGGCATCTCTGAATTACCCAGGTAATAAACCAACAACACTCTTTGAGGGGAATTGTTTAATAAACATCACAATGATTATTTATCGTAGTGTAATGAAGGTCAACCCCTCATGGACGAGTCAGGCATTTCAGTCGATTTTTGAAGCAGAAGACCCTTTTCTGTTTGTTCAGACTAGAGGCAGTGGGCTGGCGGTACTTTGCATAGATTTTATCGCTCTCTGATTTGTCTCCTAGAAACTTTCCATGGGTGACTATGACATCATCACAGGAACCAACATGAAGGGTACCAAGACCATCAGCAAAAAATTCTGCAAGAGAGGGAAAAAAAAAATCAACAGATTCACAGCAGGACGGAAAACATACATGAAGATTACCCTTCTTGAGCTGGGCATTTAAGCATTTAAGCAGAATAATATCTTGTTCATAAAACTGTATGCAATGATGCCTGGGGTGACACAATAAAACTACATAACTCACATAACTTAATTTTTCCTGTAAGACATCTAAAGGTGATGATACACAGAGTAACCTATTCAGCAATGTTGCTGGGCAATTGGCGATCAGGTGAGACAAAGAAATTTGTTGCCCAATATCAATGTCAAAGTGCCCGAGCAACGTTACTCAAAAATCACCGTAAGATAATCCAAACCGATGGACTCATTACAGTGGATGGGCTGGGGAAGAGGGGGGCAAGTCAATCAAAGGCACACTAACCCAGATGTGCTATTCTCGCCAGTTGAGGGTCAAAGCCCACTTGCTGCACCTTGTCTGTCCGGGCCAGGAAGAAGTTTATAACAGAATCTGTGACAACACACTTGGGAAAGCCTGGTACGACATGGTAGGACCCTTGTCTTACGTGCAGGCAATCCCCATCCTCATCCCCTCTCTCCCAGCTGAAGGTGTGTTTAAAAGTGTTCTTGCGGTTGCCAAACTCGAGAACAGCTCCACCGACCTGGAAGCCATGGACAATGGTGTTCACTGTTATTTAGATATATCCTAGTGACTCGATACTAACGATCTCCACACAAAGATATTTCCAGAAAATATGTCGAGATCAAAGGTGTTTTCAGAGAAAATATGTCAGTAGAATCAAAGGTGTTTGCAGAAAAATTTATAAAAAAGTATATAATGTAATGGAAATGTGCTTAAATACAAAACACAACTTATGATCACTAAAAACAGTACCATTAAATGTACACAAAAAGAAAAAAAAACAGTCAGAATATAGCCACAGCTTTGTGTGAGCTGTTTTTTTTCTTTTTAACACTGTCCAGACATGCTGCTTTCCATGCTAACTGCCTCACCAGATCCAGAGTAGTCTTCTCCAGAACATCAACCAGCTTCTCAATTTTGGTGTCGTTGGTAAAGATGAAGTCGTCATCCACCCAGAGCACATATTTTGTGGTCACCTGGGAAACAGCCAAGTTGCGACCTGCAAACCAGCCCTGATAGGAATAGTGAATGACATGTACAATCCGCTGAAATACCTTTTTGATCATTAAATATAAAATTTGTAGCAATCAAGCCATGTTCCTTTACCTTTCCAAATGGCATTGTGTAGTGCTCAATGTAGGGTCCAGTCACTGGTTTAGGGTGTTCACTGTCATCTGCTATGACTATAGTGACGGTGGGGTAGAACTGCCGTATACTATTGATCAAAATTTGTAGTCTGTCATAGCGTATGAATGTCTTAGTAGCTATGGTCACAAGGTGACTCATGTTGTATTCTACAAGAGGACAGACAAACTAAATGTTTATTACAGAATGCATAAAGAAGAAGGAAGGGCTATAGAACAAAAGAAACAACATGTTCAGTGAGACACCATATTAGTAAACTGAATAATAAGAGTCCATGTTCCATCTTCTGCTTCCTGCCAAAGGGTGTGACCCCTTAATTACACTCCTTGCACAGCTGTGTCTCTTTTTTCCAGTTACATGCGTTGGCTGTGACAATGTTGATGAGGGGAGAATATGCATAACTCAAAAGCTTGTAACGTTTTAGGAAAATAGACCCCATGTGAGTAAACTGAAGTTTAGCAAGCAATATTTTACCCCTAGAAGAGCAAAGCGTCAGGGTGTTTTTATCTTTTCGACATAGAGGACCAACTGTAACTTACCTCCTTTTGGACCAGGGTCATACAGCTTTGGAAGAACACCATGGCGGACTTTGACCGTGAAGACTGCCTTGTGACTTTCTGTCTCATATTGCACTTTAAAATAAGTGGCAATAGGTAAGATTATATTAATATTATTAACAATAAAAAATGCAAACCAATAAGAATACAGTCTTTTCAGACTAGTCTGCATTGTCTTGCTTTTCACTGTTATATCTCGAATGCTGCTTTTGGCTAACCTGTGTCTGCCGTGTTGGGATGAAAAAGCGTGTTTGTGTAGGTGACGAACTGCAGCTGCTGGTTCAAGTGGGACAGGAAGTCGCTAGACAGCGTCATGTGCATCGTCCCTTCACCTTTCAGAGTCACCCCCTGCACTATAGCTGTCACGTCAAATGTGCCCATTGTGGCCGACAAGGTCACCTACATGAGTGAATGGAAAGATGAGAAAGGGTGAAGAGTTAAATAAGGAAACGGCAATGCTTCAAGAAATGCAGCTTCTGTTTAATATCAGTGATGACTATTGGTAAACAGGGGAGACACAAACATTTTAAAATGGTTAACTCACTGAGTGACCTTTCCTGGGTTGCTCCTCTAATCGAAGTCCTGAAAGACAAAATGTGTTTAAGCAGATGTTGACATTTATTT
Source organism: Paramormyrops kingsleyae (assembly GCF_048594095.1). Lineage (NCBI taxonomy): Eukaryota > Metazoa > Chordata > Actinopteri > Osteoglossiformes > Mormyridae > Paramormyrops > Paramormyrops kingsleyae. Next base: position 27,320,727 of record NC_132802.1, on the reverse strand, counting down.
CTCCATTGTTTAACAAATTTAGAGACCCTCAACCTCAAATGTTTGCACTCTGAGACCTTCAAACACTCTCAGAGATCTGCCTGATGTCATCAGTATAGTATCAATGCCTGCGCTCACCCGGGATGAGGATGGTTTTCTTGGGTCGTACTTCGACTCCCTGTGTGGGGTACTGTAAAGGGCTGTTGGCTTCTGCGATAAGGAGGAGGTTCCCTGCGTTCTGTGACCTAGCGCACCCAGAGGGAGAACTTTGTAAAACAGCAACTTCATCACACATTCACACACTGGACAGAACAATGACCATGTTTTTAACAGCAAGAGCCCATTTTGTTGAAAGCTGCACATGCCAGTAATGTACCAGATGGGCCAGCCATTGCCCCCTACACACATTAATGAGCCAGTTCACCAGCTGGCCTTCCTTAGGCCTCATTTTTGGTAGGTACAGACCACTGCAAAATGGGAACGCCCCACAATCCCTGCTTTTGGAGATGCTCTCACTCAGTCGTCCAGCCGTCACAATTTGGCCCTTGTCAGTCACTCAGATCCTTACACTTGCCCATTTTTCCTGCTTCCAACACATCAGCTTCAAACACTGACTGTTCACTTGCCTGATATGTAATACCACCCTTGATAGGTGCCAGTGGAATGAGATAATCAATGTTATTCACTGCACCTGTCAGCGTTTTGAAATGTCATGGCTGATATATTCAGCTCTGGAAGAAATTAACAGACCACTCTCTATATTTTTGAAATCTGCATTTTCAAGTCTTGGTTTAATTCTGCTGGCAGAGGCTACACTACGAGGCAGGCTGCTTCCAGGCTCAAAGTTTCTAGACAGTAGCACACAAGAGAAAACAGGAGACACTGCCAGTGACCATAAACCAGTCAGGTGGAGGGCAGAAGCAACTTTCTAATGCCAAAAATGACCTTCAACTCCAGCAGTGCTTCATAAAGGGGAGGATGACCTTAAGTGACCTTCACAAAGAATGGGAAACATTAAGTGGTGTGAAGTGCACTGCTAGGACAATTCATAAAAGGCTCCTAGAAGCAGGACCAAAGACCCATAATGCAAGGAAGAGCCCTTCAATGAGAAGCAGGGAGTTGGAGTTTGCAAAAAATTGTATATTTTACACAGGTGCATACGCATAAATTGAAAAATGAGTTAAACCGAAAATTTTGCTGTGGTCTCTTAATTTTTTCCAGAGCTGTATGTAGAAATAAGAAGGACGGTATAGCCTGGCTGCGTAAAGGTCACGCAGGTCCACCTCTTTTGGAAGCTCTGATACTCCTGGGCTCTTCGGCGTTTTATCTCCTCCAGTTCTGAGGCTGGAAAGGCTTCATGCAGCAAATAAATCTGCAAGTTTTGGTGAAGTGTCACATGGTCTTCACAGCTGCAGTAGTTCAGGGCCAGCAGACTGGATGAGAGAGTACACAAACAATTGTATCAAAAGTGGCGTGAACTATCATGCATTAATATATACTGTATTGCCAAAAGTATTGGGACACCCCTCCAAATGATTGAATTCAGGTGTTCCAATCACTTCCATAGCCACAGGTGTATAAAATCAAGCACCTAGGCATGCAGACTGCTTCTACAAACATTTGCGAAAAAATGGGTCGCTATCAGGAGCTCAGTGAAATCAAGTGTGATATCATGTCAGGATGCCACCTGTGCAATAAGTTAATTCGTGAAATTTCCTCGCTACCAAATATTTCACGTCAACTGTTGGTGGTATTATAACAAAGTGGAAGCAACTGGGAACAACAGCAACTCAGCCACGAAGTGGTAGGTCATGTAAAATCACAGAGCGGGGACAAAACATGCTGAGGTGCACAGTGTGCAGAAGTTTCCAATTGTCTGCAAGTGCAATGCAAAGCGTCAGATGCAGTGGTGTAAAGCACGCCAACCCTGGACTCTAGAGCAGTGGAGACGTGTTCTCTGGAGTGACGAATCATGCTCCTCTGCCTGGCAATCCGATGGATGAGTCTGAGTTTGGCAGTTGCCAGGAGAACGGTAGTTGCCTGACTGCATTCTGTCAAGTATAAAGTTTGTTGGAGGGGGGCTTTTGGTGTGGGGTTGGTTTTCATGGGCTGGGCTTGGCCCCTTAGTTCCAGTGAAAGGAACTCTTAATGCTGCAGCATTCAAAGCCATTTTGGACAATTTCATGCTCCCAACTTTGTGGGAACAGTTTGGAGTTGGCCCTTTCCTGTCCAACATGACTACGCACCAGTGCACAAAGCAAGGTCCATAAGGACATGCATGAGCAAGTCTGGTGTGGAGGAACTTGATTGGCCTGCACAGAGCCCTGAGCTCAACCCGATAGAACACCTTTGGGATGAATTAGAGCAGAGACTACGAGCCAGGCCTTCTTGCCCAACATCATGCCTGACCTCACAAATGCTCTCCTGGAAGAATGGTCATAAATTCCCATAAACAAACTCCTAAACCTTGTGGACAGCCTTCCCAGAAGAGCTGAAGCTGTTATAGCTGCAAAGGGTGGGCCAACTCCATATTAAAGCCTATGTATTAAGAATGGGATGTTATTAAAGTTTATGTGTGTGTAAAGGCAGGTGTCCCAATACTTTTGATAATATAGTGTAATAAGTAAGCATCCAGACAGAGGATCATGCGCCATAGTTTGAATGACTATAAGATGTAAGGTGAGAATGCAAGTTAAGAATGTGTGCATCTCCCTGGGTGACCAGAGGCTGGCCAACACTCACCCAGCGACGTTTGCCTTGATCCGGTAGGCGATGCTCCTGTTGCTGCCCGACAGGACTTGCTGCTGATCCCTTAACAGATTTTTGGTCATACTGCTTGGCTGTGATTGATGACCCATGGTGGTGTTAGCATCAGGAACCAGGAGGAAGAGGCCAGCGACCGCTAGCAGCACTGCCAGCAGCAATGCCAGTTTGAGTTTGACATGCATTGTGTAGGGAGGCACACAGCAGCTTCTTGTTGCCCCTGGAAAGACAGCGTGGATTATCCATTTGCAGGTACATATATGTTGGCTGGCAGAGTTGGACACACAAGCAACAAATACCTTTTTTGGGGTCTTTTGTCTGATAGAGTCCACAAAGGGATTTTTAAATTGTATTCACATAAAAGAAAATGAATAAAAAATCTCAATAGATAGTGCTCTCTGTTATTCTGAAAGTTGTGGATTTCAGAAAATAAAAGTTTTCCTGTACACAAGGTATAAGGCTAACAGAAACATCACTTTTTTGCATTCAAATAAGATCAAATGTATGAGTGTAAAGACTACAGGTCAAAGAAGACCAGTATTCAAATTATAAAACCTATAAACGCAACGAAAAACCCATTACACCACCACTGTACACTTTTGCATACATCCATACAAATTGTACACATTCTTAATTACACATGTAAAACTTTTCCTCCACTTACCCAGCACCAGGCCTATACTCGTGGCTAGAGGGACCATCACGGCATACACTTATTTATGAAATAGGGTTTCCCTAGTACATTTTGCGCATTTCACAAAATAAGCAAACACTGCATTTACCTAGATAAATAGGTATTCCTAATGCAAAATTTTCAGCATGGCGTGTTACCCACATGTCACTTCAGTATTCATAACTTGCCAACATTTCAGTCAAACCAGCTCATCTAATTCAATCTTCCTGGATGAGACTTTTTTAATTAAAATTTCCCTGTTTTTATTAAGAAGTACATAAACTCACCAGAAGATTAAACCTGATTCCTGTAGACAACTGCCTCAGGTCTCCAACAGTCTCACCTTTGGTCTCAATATGCCCAGAATACACTATGGTATACGACTTCCCAACATTATCGCAGTAGTACGTGGGGTAGTAGTAGGTTTTTGCATATATCTTTTCACTGATGTAAGGAAACATAATTATTCCTGTTGTACACTAAAGAGGACATGCTGTGAAATTAAAAATAACAGTATTTGAAAAAAGATGTCTTATTTCCTCCAAAGACATAGAAAATCACAATTAACCTAAAACTGAATGACACTGTTTTCCTTGGGTCTCAGGAGGATATACATTTGGTTAGCGGAACTGAATCTGTTCAGCCTTGAGCAAAGGAGACTAAGGGGGGATATGATTCAGGTCTATAAGATTCTAACGGGTCTGGATGCTGTTCAGCCAAATGACTATTTCAATATTAGTCTAAATACTAGAACTCGTGGCCATAAGTGGAAATTAGCGGGAGAACATTTTAAAACAAATTTGAGGAAGCACTTCTTTACACAGCGTGTAGTCAGAGTATGGAATAGTCTTCCTGCTATTGTAGTGGAAGCTAAAACCATGGGTTCCTTTAAATCAGAGCTAGATAAGATTTTAACAACTCTGAGCTATTAGCTAAGTTCTCCCCAAACGAGCTTGATGGGCCGAATGGCCTCCTCTCGTTTGTAAATTTCTTATGTTCTTATGTTCTTATTCACCTAAAGGATTATTAGGAACACGATACTAATACGGTGTTTGACCCCCTTTCGCCTTCAGAACTGCCTTAATTCTACGTGGCATTGATTCAACAAGGTGCTGAAAGCATTCTTTAGAAATGTTGGCCCATATTGATACTGTAGGATAGCATCTTGCAGTTGATGGAGATTTGTGGGATGCACATCCAGGGCACGAAGCTCCCGTTCCACCACATCCCAAAGATGCTCTATTGACTGTGGGGGCCATTTTAGTACAGTGAACTCATTGTCATGTTCAAGAAACCAATTTGAAATGATTCGAGCTTTGTGACATGGTGCATTATCCTGCTGGAAGTAGCCATCAGAGGATGGGTACATGGTGGTCATAAAGGGATGGACATGGTCAGAAACAATGCTCAGGTAGGCCGTGGCATTTAAACGATGCCCAATTGGCACTAAGGGGCCTAAAGTGTGCCAAGAAAACATCCCCCACACCATTACACCACCACCACCACCAGCCTGCACAGTGGTAACAAGGCATGATGGATCCATGTTCTCATTCTGTTTATGCCAAATTCTGACTCTACCATTTGAATGTCTCAGCAGAAATCGAGACTCATCAGACCAGGCAACATTTTTCCAGTCTTCAACTGTCCAATTTTGGTGAGCTTGTGCAAATTGTAGCCTTTCTTTCCTATTTGTAGTGGAGATGAGTGGTACCCGGTGGGGTCTTCTGCTGTTGTAGCCCATCCGCCTCAAGGTTGTGCGTGTTGTGGCTTCACAAATGCTTTGCTGCATACCTCGGTTGTAATGAGTGGTTATTTCAGTCAAAGTTGCTCTTCTATCAGCTTGAATCAGTCGGCCCATTCTCCTCTGACCTCTAGCATCAACAAGGCATTTTCGCCCACAGGACTGCCGCATACTGGATGTTTTTCCCTTTGCACACCATTCTTTGTAAACCCTAGAAATGGTTGTGCGTGAAAATCCCAGTAACTGAGCAGATTGTGAAATACTCAGACCGGCCTGTCTGGCACCAACAACCATGCCACGCTCAAAATTGCTTAAATCACCTTTCTTTCCCATTCTGACATTCAGTTTGGAGTTCAGGAGATTGTCTTGACCAGGACCACACCCCTAAATGCATTGAAGCAACTGCCATGTGATTGGTTGATTAGATAATTGCATTAATGAGAAATTGAACAGGTGTTCCTAATAATCCTTTAGGTGAGTGTATATACAGTATGGACAGGCAGGCAAGGGAGTGCATTGCGTTTTTGACATTTAAAGAATAAGCAATGCATTATTTCATTTGTTGCAGGCATAATTGTAACTATCAGTCACAATCACCATCTTTTAAAAAAAATGAGAAGTGTTACATGTCACGTTCGCTGGGGAGGCGATCCAGGAAGCAGGGAAACGGAGCCAGGGAGAAGGGTAAACGGGGTTTATTCGGATGGGATCCACAAGACGGGGAAGAACGCAGTGTAACATCAATGACAAATCTACCGAAGACTGACTCAGACGAGGACTAAGTACACAAGACTAGGCAAACGGAACAGGCAACAGGTGAGAACAATCAGGGATGAACACAAGGTAATGAGGTGGGCGTGGCACACAGGATCGGACGGAGCGGGGCGTGATATAACCCCCCCCCCCCCCCAAAGGCGCGCACACCGGGCGCGCCCGAGAGGAGGCGACGGACGAAACGAGACCGGGGAACAGGACCTGGAAGACAAAAGCCAAAACATCAAGGAGACACCGGAAACAGGACAGAGACACAAAACAGGAACAAGGACCACAAGAAAGACAGGACCCGACAAAGCACAGGAAACGCGGACAAGCAGACGGAAAAGGGCGACACGGAGGGAACACCCACAGGCGACACGAAGGGGCCAGGAGTGAACAGAGGAGGAACAGAGGGACGAGGAGGGAACAGAGGAGACACAGAGGGTGAAGGAGTAGAGACAGGAGGCGGAAAGGGAGGACGAACAAGGGGCGCCCGAAGGACCCCAGACGGGCGATGGGCAGCGGCCGGAGGGGCCTCAGGCGAGAGTGAGAAGGGAGCAGGAGGGAACCACACAGGGGCCGAGGGAACGGGACGAGGGAGAGACGGAGGGGACACGGAGGGAGCAGGAGGGAACACCAGCGAAGGCGGGCAGGAGGGGGAAGCCGTGGCAGGCGACGGCGTAGCCGGAGCCGGCGAAGGCGCCGTCCGACACCCCGCTGAAGCAGGGGGGCCCGGAGGCGACCGACATGGAGCCGGAGGCGACGCCGAGGACCGGCACCAAGGCACTGGGAAGGGGACCCGAAGGCGACCGCCGACCCCGAGCCGGAGGACCCGCAGGCAGCCACCGAGCCAGGGGGCGGGGCGGGGCGGGGCGGGCGAGCCAGGGGGCAGGGCCCGACGCCCGTGTCCCCTTCCTTTACTGGACACTGAAAGGTGGGGTCCTGGGGAGTGTTGGCCTTGTCAGGGCAAGGGCAAGGGAGTCATGAGGGAGGTCCCCGAGGGTGGAGGCTCGGGCAAAACAGGGGGCGTGGCCGCAGGCGGTGCAGCCGGAGCCACGGGCTGGACGGGAAAGCCGGGCTGGACGGGCTGGACTGGAGAGACAGGCAGATCAGGCGCCGGCGGGACAGGCGAGACAGGCAGATCAGGCGCCGGCAGGACAGGCGAGACAGGCAGATAAGGAGGGGGTGCCTCGGCAGGCGCTTCGGGCGTGCGGCCAGCAGGGGGCGCCTCGGCGGGCACCACCCTCCCGTGGCCAGCAGGGGGCGCCTCGGAGGGCGCTTTGGGCGTGCGGCCAGCAGGGGGCACCTCGGCGGGCACCGCCCTCCCGTGGCCAGCAGGGGGCGCCTCGGCAGGCGCCTCGGGTGTGCAGCCAGTAGGGGGCGCCTCGGAGGGAGCTTCAGGCGTGCGGCCAGTAGGGGGCACCACGGGCAGAGCGGCTTCCTCCGCTGCAGGTGGAGGCGAAGCCAGGCATTCGGGCAGAGCTGCAGCGGGCACCCTCAGTTCCTGGCCAGCAGGGGGCACCGTGGCCAGCAGGGGGCGCCGCGTCGGGCGCCGCCATCACGCGGCCAGCAGGGGGCGCATCCGCGGCCACCTCGGACAGTGCCGCAGGCAGAGCGGTGGCAGCTGCAGGGATTGCAGGCAGGACAGGCGGATCAGGCGGTGCCGCGGGCAGTGCAGCGGCGGCAGCAGCAGGCGGTGCCGCGGGCAGTGCGGCGGCGGCAGCAGCAGGCGGTGCCGCGGGCAGTGCGGCGGGGGCAGCAGCAGGCGGTGGTGCTGGCAGGTCCGGAGCAGGCGGGTCCGGAGCAGGCAGATCCGGAACAGGCATATCCGGAGCTGGTAAGCCTCGTCCTGCCCCTTTAAGGGCTTTGGAGACCCAGGGAATAGCGTCTCTCACCGGGCTGATCAGCTTCCCGGCGATGTGCTCCGGCCGGTAAGGATATGCCTCCAACAGAGGCAGCTTCTCTAGATGGAAGCTCGCCAAGCGGACAGCGACAATGTCGTCCCAGGTGGGGAGGAAAGAGCAGGCTCCCAGGAAGAGCAATGGAGCTTCTTCCTGCTGCTCGCGATCTCTCCCCTGCTTCCCTTCCTGATCGCTTGCGGCGGAAGGTGGGGCCGGCCCCGATGCCTCTTCCACGCTCCGAGCGACGCGCTCCTCCCGTCGCTCGGTGAGCCGGCACTGCAGGCGACGGAGGCATTTCCGGGCTTTCGTCAGCGGGTACTCCTGCCCGACTGGGCGCTCCGCTGAAAGGAGGTCCGCGCCCTGGCTGGCCAGCCTCAGGGCTGCGGGGTCCTCCTGGACCTCGGGCTGGGATCGCCAGTACACAAAGTCTTGCAGCAAACCGAACCGGTGGTGCTGACAGGCGGTGCCGCGGGCAGTGCGGCGGTGGCAGCAGCGGGCGGTGGTGCTGGCAGGTCCGGAGCAGGCGGGTCCGGAGCAGGCAGATCCGGAACAGGCATATCCGGAGCTGGTAAGCCTCGTCCTGCCCCTTTAAGGGCTTTGGAGACCCGGGGAATAGCGTCTCTCACCGGGCTGATCAGCTTCCCGGCGATGTGCTCCGGCCAGTAAGGATATGCCTCCAACAGAGGCGGCTTCACTAGATGGAAGCTCGCCAAGCGGGCAGCGACGATGTCGTCCCAGGCAGGGAGGAAAGAGCAGGCTCCCAGGAAGAGCGATGGAGCTTCTTCCTGCTGCTCGCGATCTCTCCCCTGCTTCCCTTCCTGATCGCTTGCGGCGGAAGGTGGGGCCGGCCCCGATGCCTCTACCACGCTCCGAGCGACGCGCTCCTCCCGTCGCTCAGTGAGCCGGCGCTGCAGGCGACGGAGGCATTTCCGGGCTTTCGTCAGCGGGTACTCCTGCCCGACTGGGCGCTCCGCTGAAAGGAGGTCCGCGCCCTGGCTGGCCAGCATCAGGGCTGCGGGGTCCTCCTGGACCTCGGGCTGGGATCGCCAGTACACAAAGTCTTGCAGCAGACCGAGCTGGTGGTGCTCGGTCTGCTGCTTTGTGCTTTCGGGGAGATTTGTCATTCTGTCACGTTCGCTGGGGAGGCGATCCAGGAAGCAGGGAAACGGAGCCAGGGAGAAGGGTAAACGGGGTTTATTCGGATGGGATCCACAAGACGAGGACTAAGTACACAAGACTAGGCAAACGGAACAGGCAACAGGTGAGAACAATCAGGGATGAACACGAGGTAACGAGGTGGGCGTGGCACACAGGATCGGACGGAGCAGGGCGTGACATTGCACTATGCCCTTGTTGGGATTATGCGGTTTCAGAAGATGAATGGATGGGTTACACTATGCTGTGGGTTCTGACACACTTGCTTCCACCAACTCCAGGAAGAGTTGTAGTACCAAATATGCAATTTCATATCTGCGGGACTTTGCACTGATAATTTATTTAATCTCAAGATTATTTGTTATAATCTTGTAGGATCAAGATAACTTAATTATCTTTAATATGCGCAGCAAGTAGTTGTATTTTTTTCTTTGGGTGTGTCTAGCTTCGTATCTTCCTTCCTTTCTCTAATGACTATCTGCCTACTTCTCTCTCTTCATCTCTTCATCACATTGCTAAAATCTCTCTCCCCCCTTCTTTCTCTTCATCTATCTTCCTAATCAATGAGGAACCAGGATCCCCCTTCTATGTGACACTGGTGACATGACCACAAGGGGTAAACAATCAGTACCAATCTGCATTGGAAACCTGACTAGTGAAACCTACCAGTGTGTCATTGAAACAGGAAAAATAAATGTTTTGTCCCATGTCAGACATTTCCTTTTATTTATATTCTTCAGGTTGATTTCAGTGAATCTTACTCTGTGAATGTTATTGTTAATACTTCATGATGATAAACGTCTTGAAGTTTTATTGACCTTGACAAACTTTGTGTCAAATAATAACCTTTTTTGGATACACTTTTACTTGAGGGGGCACAAATACTTAGCAGTAACTCAGTCGCTACTGAAGTACATATCATAAACAAATTAAGAAATTACTTGAGATAAAAAATGTCTATTCAATAATGATAAACAAACATGAGGTCACTTGTGTTATTCATTACTTGTTCCTTCAGTAGTTTTACACAAAGATTTAAAGAATTAACAGATAGAGTAACAATTATAGTAACTGCTTAGGATAAAATTTGCTTCACAATTCATTAATGATGAACAAACATGATATCAGTATTTCACATGCGTTATTCATTATTTGTTCCTTCAGTAGTTCTATCAGTCGTTGCTTCAGTAGTTCACAAAGATTTACAAAATTAACAGATATACTAACAAATATAATAATTGCTTGAGATAAAAGACGCGTCACAATTATTAATGAATGAACGGGAGATGAGTATGAATCAAAAACATAGTTTGCAGTTAATTAATAAATAAATAATACAATTCTATATTATTAGTGTCCCCTAAAATAAAGTATTACCCACTTTTAATGTAGGGTTTCAGATATGTTTAACATCCAGTGTGTATTCAACAGCACATAATGCGTTAATGTTACACCTTAACTCTCCAGACACATTAACTGTGTTAAAATCATTCATACTGCTACAGTATCCCAAAAGTCACCTAATTTTGCATAAGAATTTAATAGTATCAGTTTTAACACATCCTAAGAGTGTATTAATCATGTTTCTCTTGTTTAAAATTAACACTACTACACACATTCATAACCATAAAAAACTTTCCTCAATTCTACTTTGCCATATAATATTGATGAACAATACCAGTCAGTAAAACAATGAATACCATCATACCTTGTTATATCTTTCCGATGTTAGATGGTTTAAGCACAATTCCAGGGACCAAACTATTGATTTTACTTAGCTCTGTGGCAATTCAAATATTTGTCATGTTGAAACAACTTAAATAACAGCTAAATGCAAAACCAGTTCATCTTCAAATTCCTTGGACTACTGCAGTAGTAAAATGCCAATGACTGTTTCTGAATTGTAACGCTTAGGTGGAGGGTGGAGACTGAGCTTGGACCTCAACCATCCGAAATAATGACTGGTGATTAGGGGTGCACCGATTGCAGTTTTCTGGCCGATCAACGATCACCGATCCTTAGGCAACCTTACCTGCCGATCTCGATTTTTTTTTGCCGATCTTGTCTCTCTTTCATAACTAAAAGACAGTTACTTCAATGTTTCCATTTTTATTGAGTAAATTGATATGAATACTCACAAAACATGAGGTAGTGTCCTCAAATATAAACGAACATATAAATGAGCATTGCTGTTTGAACTACAAAATCATATTTTTTCTTCCAGACTTTAATTTCTCTAATTTTGTAAAAAAAATATATATATATAGCTGTTATGACACACTTGTCCAAAAAATAGGGAGGGAGGCAGCCTGCACTGCACCTCTCTCGGGAATGGGAGAAAAGGCTGATTTAACCCTCTGGGGCCTAGGGGTAGGAAACACACTTTCACTGACTGGGGCATGATCACACATTTCATCACACTTAATTCATGGCAAATAAATTATTTCTTATATATTTGTTTTGCCATTACACTCATCTTTATTTTAATATATATTGTAAATATGTCAGATTTTTGTTAAGTTTGAAATTTGACATCAAAGTATAGACATTGCAAAATGCAGTTTGGAACACTTGCAGAAACATTATAAAAGTACATAGTAAGCAATGCTGGCAGTTTGTTTTGATCCCAGATATCTGATCACCAAAGTCTTGGCTACATGAAGATGACTAAATGGTGTAGATGCAACATTAATTTGGATAAATAAATAAGAAAAACCTAACTCATGTAACTATTTCTGGCTCCTTTCATTGAATATGTAGCAACTTTCATGTGTATGAATGAGCCATTGTCACCTGGCCACGTCCCCAACCCCCTTTTATGGCGCTGAAGGGGATGTATCTGGATCGCGTTTCACCGTTGCGCTGTTAATCAAATTACCATGCGAATGCGATTTGAATACGCGCTAATGCGGCTATTTAGAATGTGAATAGCGATCTTCGGGTGAGAGCGGTACTACACGCCCCCGATGCAGGTAAAACAAAGTAAGATGACATGGTTTACTTTTTTGCCGATTTAACCTAATTAAAAAAACTTTAATACTTCCGACAATGGACGTTTTGAAAAGAAGACAGATTACGGATTTAGCCAGCGTTTTTTTCATGATTATACATTAAGATTTCAGCGAGATATTTATAAACTGAAATAGACGCGAAAAGTACGCGATGTCGTCGACGACATACTCGACCCCAAAGAGTTAAAAGCATATAACTAAGATCGGTGGATCTCATGGGAATATGGTCGATTTCTGATCCCCTCAAATTAACGTGATCGAGGCCGATCGATCGGTGCGCCGATCGATCGGTGCACCCCTACTGGTGATTTTATTAAAAATTCCAACATTACTACAGAAGCAAGTACACCTAAGACCACAAGAATCAGTCTCAGAGAGCCACTCTTTATAGCACCTGCCCCTTTCATGGAGACCCCTTTTTTGCATGTTTTTGCTTAATTATAGAGCACTGTTTGGATGTTTCACAGACGAAACGGCCATTGTAACTGCCCTGTACATAGTACACTGTAAACAGGTACTTCTGAATTTTTTCAGTATAGTTTTGGAGACATCTTTCCCCTTGGGCTTAGTTTGCTTGAATCTGCTTTTTCTGGCATTGCAAGGTCAGACTCTGAGCCTCTGATGACCAGGGGGGTATTCCAGAAAGCAGGTTATGTGACATACCCGGGTAAGTTTAAGGGTAAGTTAGTGGATAACCTCAACTTTCGGTTCCAAAAACGGAGGTTAACTTTCTGGGTATGTACGTAACCATAGCAGCTTACTCTCTGAAGATAACCTGCTACTGAGCAGGTTATGTTCCAGGGTAAGTTTGTAGCAGAAGGTTACTGAGCATGGCGTGCCCTTTTGATGACGATCCTGTGAACGTGGAGGCATAAATTATACAAGGTTTTTTTCGCCGGGAGAGAGTTATAAGACCGCGTATTGATGTCTTGTCATTTCCTAATGATTATTTGAAAAAGCGTTATCAGTTTTCAAAAGAATCGTTCATTTACTTAACATCTCTTGAAACCGCATATTGCAAATGTCACAAACCCAAACCGCGGGTCTGCGCTTAGCACAGAAAACATTCTGTGCATAGCACTTCGGTTTTTTGCGTCAGGGCATTTTTTGTACAATATGGGCGACGCAGAGCATATAGGAAAGGCAACTGTGTGTAGAGCCGTTCGCACAGTATGTCTGGTACTTAACGCTTCTTACACACGTTTATACAGTTCCCTGTCCATAAAGCTCTGCGTGTTATTAAAGAGGAATTCCACAGAGTGGTAGGTTTGTCCTTTGTAGTAAAATCTATGATGCATATTTAATATATAGTCATACTATTTATATCTATAGCCTACATGTATTCATCCTGCACACACACACACTTGATACTTCCCTATATGACTTTCTATTTCAGGGTTTCCAAATGTAATTTGGAATACATGTAATACATGTATAGTGACAATAAAAGGCATTCATTCATTCATTCATTCATAATTGGGTGCATTGATGGCACCTACATTCCTATTAAAGCTCCTTCAATAAATGAGGGAAACTATGTTAATAGATAGATAGATAGATAGATGTCTTTATTGTCACTATACAAGTACAGCGAGATAGCGTAGGAAATCTATTCATAGTATCAATGTGCAGGTAACTTGATTTTGTATCCTTAATTTTTTGCCTTGTTAAAATCATCAAACTCATTACTTTTTTCCACTAACTATAGGTAATCATTACAGGACAGTACAATGCTGGTTACCACTGGTTGCCCTCAGATGGGGTGAGGGGAGGTGGTGGTGGGCTCCCGCCAGTTAGACGGGCTTCAGCCTTTTTTCTATTAGCTACATGACAGAAAGAATATACTAAATCGTGTTTAATAAAGTTAAGTGATCGTGTAATCAATTACCTTTTTGCAGAATGTTTTTGTGTTTCATTTTGACTTGGCTCAAAGTTCTTCTGTCTCCAGAAGGATTACACCTTATTAAATAAGAAACCATATATTCCTAGTCGATACACATTGTTATTTTAACCTAAAGAAATGAATGGCAGGAAAAGTAAATGCTTTCATAGTGATTTAACAGTAAAAAGGATGCGGAAGGGTTATGTGTTTAATTATTTTGCATTATAATAAAAGGGGAGGCGATGTCAAATTTGCAATTTAATACACACGCATTTACTCTGTCCGTTATTTTTTGCTAAGCCAACTCTTTCTTTAGCCGATGCAGCCGTATTGCTTTTTTTCATTATTATTGGCTTGAATTCCTCATATGCGTGCATTAAAACTTCCAACTCCGCCTCTGTGAAGTATGCCGCTCTCTTTTTTTCACTTTGATTTTCCATTCTGACTCGTGAAATCGGCGATCAATTGAAAACGTCTTTATGTATGCACGGTGCACGCGCATTAACTCTGGGTAAGCAATAGGAGGTTGATTGAACTTACTCTTCTCAGGTGTTTTGGAACCGACATACTCATGGTATGCGGGTTTGGGGTATATCAACCCAGAGGTTAAGATTTACCAAATGGTAAGTTAACCAAGCTTTCTGGAATACCCCCCAGAGGGTTAACTTTCAAGCCACACACTCAACCCACTGAGCTATGGGGCACTCTAGACAAGGAAAACACACTAGGGCTAAGGGACAATGGACAGATGGAGTCGGATGGGCACAAGCCCTGACAGCACTTCAGCCACACCCCCTCATTAGGTCTCCCTTTCCAGAATATTGATTGTTTCTGGTTTCTCTTGTTTGGTCCTTATTTTACAAAAAAAAAAAAAAAAAAAAAAAAAAACGTTGACTGAATAAAGCCTTAGTTATTTTAATAAGCATGCTTTTTCAGTAAATGTTTGTTCTCGCTCATGTGCACAAACAAAAGTTCCGTGGGTCAGGGCTTTACCTTTAGGTCTGTGAAAGCAGACATAATTACGGTCAGGATCATGATGTGTATTCAGGCCCCAAAACACACTTAGGTGTTAACGCGCCATATCACGAAAAATGAGACAGAAAATAGACTTGTAAATTTTAAAGAAAAGACATTAACTGTTTTTGTTAATGTTTGAAGGTATAAAAAAAAAAAAAAAAAAAAAACTTTAGCTGCCTTTCTTAAACGGACAAAAAAAAATTTGCTCACCACTATTAATAGTTTATATGAGGATGGGTCTTTGCAACAGCAACATTCCTGTCAGTGTCAGAGATCCGGACGGTTCGGGCACGGGAGCGTGGCATGGTGCAGGCACAAAAAAGGGCGGACGACCCACTTGCAGCTCCAGGAAGACAAAACTGGGTTTATTAAACAAAACAGAACACACTACAAACACAAAACCAAAAGGACCACGGGGGGTCAAACACTAAAGGGAATAAACTAAGACTAAATATTACAAAAACAAAAACCAGGAAGGAAAACAGGACGCAGATCTAACCAAACCAAACTAACCAAGACAAGCAACAACCCACACATAGACAGACAAAAATGAACCACTGAGAAACTAAACAGAAGCAGGAACTAAAATACTAAAGGGGTAACGAGACTAACACAGGACAGGTGAGACTAATTAACAAAGACTAGGGAAACAGGGCACAGGTGAAACTAATAAACTCAAAGGAACTAAAAAACAGGGAAACTAAGAACTAACCAAGGACACAGGGAAACAGAAACCAACACTAGGGACTTTACCTGTTTAAGACACAAGCAGGGGCACAAGGAACAAAACCAAACCCAAGTACAAAATCAGACAAGAACTAAAGAAACTAAAATGAAACACTAGGGAGCGAAATACAAAAACAGAGGAGGCGGGATTCAAACACAGGACAGAAGGGTACACAGACAACCACATGCTCAACACATTGAGCCACATAACCAGACAGTCTTTGTTCTCCCCTGTTACCTAACATAAAGAATGGGATGACCAGCAACACCTGCTGGTCAAACAGGGAAGGGACACAGAAGGACCACAGCAGACCCTGACAGTCAGTCAATTATAACCTGCCAGAGAAACATCTGTTTCATTTATTTCAAAGCAGACACCTTGTGCAAAAGCTGTTTTGGCTCTGTCCTCAACAGAGCCAGCATGCTTATTAAAATAACTAAGGCTTTATTCAGTGAACGTTTTTTTTTTTTTTTTTTTTAAATAAGGACCAGGGGTTAAACGGGTCGCTATAGTCACTGCATTCTCACTGCAATGTAGATGAACGCTGACACTGTTGAATCTGGACTATGTGTCATTAACTATCAAGCAGGCTGCAGCACAATTACCATTGTCAACTTAACATGCTATTCCAGCAAGCATCTCAAATCAAGCTTGTACAGTAGATGATATAAGCAGGGCCCATGGGGACACCTTGTACAGTAGGATGTCTGACATTTACTGGAGAATGTCCTTATTAAAGGACATGTTATTCTTATTATGTTATTCTTTAAAGTTTTTAAAGTGTATTTGATGGATGATGCTAAATGCAACTTACTAGTTCCTATTAAACATAATTGAATAATCACGTCCACCTTCTTGAAAATAACAAAAATATATCCTAAATTCTTACCCCTTGCCTGATTCCACAATTCCTACCCCCACTTATGTGTCAACCCCCTCCCCCCCCCATCCTTCCATGGCTTGTGAGATAACAAAACACACTTTTGCCTGGCTGGTCATTTTTAGCAGCTATTTAGGTTCTTCCTCAATTCTTATTGCCTAAATGATTTATGTCACACTCATACTAATTTAAACAAAACGATTCTTACACATTTTAAGAAAAAACGTAAACTATATATGTCTGGTGTTTTTTGATTGAGCTTGATTATCAAACTCTAAAGGACAGTCCTTGGAGTGCACGCTTGTCCGGGTTTTGCTCTGTGTGTGTGTGTGTGTGTGTGTGTGTAGGGTGATCATCCTACTCCTAAAGTTAAGACTATATTTTATACTAATTTAAAATACCACATTTTTGTTTGCCTATTTAACAAATGCATCTAAAGTTTTTATACCTTTAAACATTAACAAAACAGTTAATGTCTTTAAAATTTACAAGCCTATTTCTGGTTGATTTTTTGCGATAAGACTTGTGAACACCTAAGTTAGTGTGCATTGGGGTTTGAATACACATCGCGATCCTGCTTTCACAGACCTGAAGTTCTAAAACTCTAAAGCCCCAGCCTCCAGGGTGTATGCTTATGTCCATACGTGTGAACAAATATTTAGTGAAAAAGCGTGTTTATTAAAATAACTAAGGCTTTATTCTGTTCAAGTTTTTAAAAATATGTTTTTGATGCTTGTTGCTAAATGCCGCTCACCAGTTCCTACTGTTATTAAATGTAATTAAATAAAACGGTCCAACTTATTTAAAATAAACTAACAAAATACAACTAAATTGTTTTATTCCTTAAATCTTATTGGTTTAAAAATTTATACTAGACCGCCTAAACCAAGACCAAGACACTACCAAGACCAGAGGGTATCGAGACCAAGACGACCAAGAAAATGGAGACACGGCAGCCCAACCAACATATGATGGCTGGATACAAGATGTTTTACGATGTATACCTCTTGAAAAGTTATGATTTTCATTTCAGGGGTCCTCCCATCTAGTACTTAAACAGCATCAGTCTTCTCTAGTGTAACAACCTAGTCCTTGATAAACCTCAGGACAGGGCCCCAAGTCTTATGAAAGGTCTTTAAGGACCCTCTGATTCTGGTGGCCGTTTAGGGAAATAAGGAAACAGCTTTTGCACAAGGTGTCTGCTTTGAAATAAATGAAACAGATGTTTCTTTGGCAGGTTATACTTGACTGACAGGAATGTTGATGTTGCAAAGACCCATCCTCATATAAACTATTAATAGTGGTGAGCAAATTTTTTTTTGTCCATTTAAGAAAGGCAGCTAAAGTTTTTTATACCTTTAAACATTAACAAAAACAATTAATGTCTTTTCTTTAAAATTTACAAGTCTATTTTCTGTCTCGTTTTTCGTGACCAAAGACCAAGACAGACCGAGTCAAGACCAAGACAAAGTCAAGACGAGACCAAGACCGAGACTGAAAAAAAAGACTCCCTTAACTTTTGTGTGCTGTTGAGGACTGACATGATGGGTACTGACTGGTCCCAAAGTCATCTGACAAAACAGCTAACACCTCCAACAACTGTCTAAAGGATGGGAAATATGTAACTGATTTCAATTATACTTCACTTGTAGATGAAATTGTAACATCAAATTGAAGATACACAATTATAAACTAGAAATTGCATCATATCCCATTGTAGTAGTACTAGCCAAATGACACTGTATGATATGAACGTCCCTGAAATGGATTAGGCCTGTTAGGTCAACACAACGTGATATGCAGATGTTATTTAAAAGTCAATGGTCACATTTATTTAGTCAAACAACACCATTTTAAGTAAAATACTGCAATCAAACAATATAAAGACATGCGCACACATCACATGACTCAAATGCAAACTACAAATACTATATACCAATACAAACTGCACATCAAATTGTGCATTAATAAGAATAAGGACAAGTGCTTAAAAGATTCTGACATCTTGATGTCTGCAGTGGCATGTGATTAAACATTTAACTAGGGCTGGACGATTTATCGATTTCAGATCGAAATCGCGATTTGAAACAACGCGATTAGCAAGTCGCAAAAATTGCGATTTAGGATATACATTATACAGCACGTCGGACCCAGGATTTAAAACTGCTGTGAGAATAGTTCTTTTTCTAACTTCGCTCGGTGTTTCACTATGGGAATCGCTTTGGGCGTGACCAACTACGGAAGCTCCAATGACACCACGTCCGTCTGTAATGGACAGGTCAACCTGCGACCAGGCTCCGCCCCTTCCCTATTAATGCGGTTGACCTCCCTGATGGCTCATCCGCGCAGTCTTCCCGTGAGGAACTAGAAGCTCCCTCAGCCAGGCTAGTAAGCTGATCTCGCTTAACTGATCGCAGACGGCCTGTTGTTGGAGTCCGTCGACGAACGCAATTTTAGCTCTAGGGCTGTAATGGGCTGAGTTATTCCCATGTTGAGAAAGTTCTTCTCGCTGTTCGGTCAGCATTGCCGGATTGGCTACTGCGTCAAGGCGAGCTATCCGTCAAGTCACTCGGTAAGCACAGTTTTACTACTGGTGTGGTTGTATCCACCTGTTGCGCGGGCTAAAAGCGTCAAGGCGAGCCTTCTGTGCCATTAGATTTGCGGGTTAACCGGCATTTCGCGCACGCTCCGAGTGACTCCCCTTTTCAGCCCGTCTGGATACGCGATGAACCGACAGACTAACGTGTCGTGACGAGTCTTTCTCGGTTCTACGCTTTCCCGCTGTCCGCCTCCTTCCCCTCAGTGCGCTATGTCAACGGCCATTACCCCCGCCAAAGGGCATGAGCTGAAACCTCATCCCACCCGTGTCCCGCGTCATGCGGAGCCACTATCTTGGGCAGGGAACCTCACCCTCTTTGCATAGTATGCATGGGCGGTAGTCACGCTCAGACATCGCTAGTGGACCCGCAGACTTGCGTCCACTGTACCTCGGTGCCGGAGAAAATCCGTGAGCGGAGGCTGAGAATGGCCATGGCTAACAGACAGGCCCCGGGCCCGTCCAAAGCCACTCCCCAGGCCACTATTACCCATCTCCCACGAGCTTCTACGAGCTGGGCGGATATGATGGAGACTGAATCCCCGGACTTGCCTCCTCTGTTTGAGGGTTTGCCTTCCCTAGAGGCAGGATGACAAGGACGCAGAGGGCAGCGCCGACTCTGACCTCCTCAATATGGGTGATATAGAGGAAGAGGAGGAGGATGACTCCACCTTCCCTGCCCCGACCCCCTAGCACGACAGATACAGGTTCTCAGGCAGACTGTAACCTGTATGAGGTCTGCAAGCGGGCAGGGGTTAAGCTGGTTATAACCTGGCCTGCAGCTCAGGATGCCGGGGGGGGCAGAGAGGGACCTGTACGATGGGAAGAGGCTCCCACCCAGGGGCGTAGCAAGCTTTTCAAAAGTGTGGGGGATGAATTACTTCAGCTGTTTTAATTGATTTAATATTGAAACTGTTTGTGATCAATATTCATTCAAACATCAATAGTTTTACTAATGAGGTTTCTGCTGAAATACATCTGAACATACTGTACCTTATCTGAAACTAAGAAAAGTAACATTCCTACTATACTGTACTACATGAAAGACACACTGCAGACTTCAAGTATTTCTCACATCCCTAACCAGCGAATTAAATAATTTAATTTATTATCTGTAAAAACAAAAAACATCGAAAAGGCATGTGATGTTTTAAAATATACGGCTTGTTTACCTCAAGAGCTTCGTAAAAAGACATGAAAACAACAGCGAAACCGTGTACAAATCAGCGCGCGACAGGGAAAACCTAGGGAAACTGAACTGCCCGGAACACCGGATTCGCCATTGACGACACCGGCTGGCTGTAAAGTGCGCGTCAACCGGGCTAGGCTCGAGGAGCATCTCAGCCCCAATAACAGCAGTTTTTTTTATTCACAGAACCGGCCAGTATAAGAGTAAGTTTCAAATTTAACTCACTCTCTCTTCGCAGCCTCAAAGACAATGATGGCGTGAATGCGCGATGGAGCTGGCGGGTAAGGTTTAAAGTATGGAACATTCCGAACAGGGGGCCGCGCGCTCCTTCTTCGGTTCAGTCTCTGTCCAGAGATGACCTTTAGATGTTTTTCTATTACACATTACACACGTAACATAAGACTATTTTCATGTATTTAAAAAAACTGTGATTTATCTACAACTATGTGTATAATACGCCCCCCGCACCAAAAAATGGTGTGACCCAGTTCGCTATATAAAAACAGGGATGCACAGCGCAAGCCTTTAATTTCCGTTGGTAATTTAATGTCGGTGTTTTCCCTTTAAGAGCGACTTTTAAAAGTTCTCCACATCATTTTAATTGCTTAATTATCCAAATATGTTGCATGCATTGCAGTGGAAAAACTGCTTTGTTTAAAGAGAAAAAGAAGATGCTTTATTTATATAGCACCTTTCACACATGAAATGCAACTCAAAGTACTTTACAATAAAGTGAAATGTGATTTTTAAAAGCTTTTTAAAACAAGGAAGTGATTCTGCTTCTCTGCTATGGGTATAATGTATTCCAAAGTTTCAATGTTGAAAACAGGACCCTTAGTCAACATTGATTCAATGGCTCATTTTCAACATAGAAATTGTTGTTGTTGTAAAAATGTTGATTTAAAGTTGAAGTTGTAACTTCAACCACAAAACAAACTTTCTGACCATAATTCAATGTTGAATCAATAACGATTGCTATCTGGGAAAGTACCTGGAAAACGGAGATGTAAATAATCATAACAACCATAAGTTCCCGCCTCCTCTGCACGAGCTGACCGATAAATATAACACACCAAGAGAGGCAAGACTTAAGGCAGAACAGCCAATCATCAGCCGGTGTCATGTTTGAGAGGGAGGGGAGAGGAGAGCTGAAGCGAGCGTAGACACAGAGCGCCCAGAGAAACGGAGGAGCGAATGCGAAGGCGTTTGTTCAAAACTGCGGGAAAACTGTAGAAAAAGTGTGGATGTTGAACCCTCTCACCGGGAAAAGTGTGGCCCACATCCCCCATGGGTGCGACGCCCCTGCTCCCACCTGTGCAGCCCTCAGCACGTCAACTCCTTCCTGCAGTTCCGGCTTGCATGAAGGAGATGAGTCGCTACTGGTCCAGCCATTTTAAGAGCAAGCTTGCCACTAAGGGCTTCTCTAAGCTGGAACTCCAAGGGATGGAGGAGCTGGGGCTGGCCAAACCCCCAGCGGTGGAGCCTTCAGTGGCCTACCACCTTCCACCGCGTGACTGCATCCACCTTCCAGAGGATGTACACTTATGCTGCACAGTCAGTGTGTTCTCTGAATGCAGTTACATTGCTATCTGCATATCAGGCGGAGATCCTGGAGGAGATGGGCCAGCATCTGGACTCGGGGGTGCCAAACCCGGTCCTTTGGGATGAGATTTGAGTGGTGAATGACTCCTCCCGTGGCGCAGTACAAGGCTGTGGCAGGGTGATGGGCTTGGCTGTATCAGGTGAGAGAGCCCTCTGTCTGCCTTGGGGGATGCCAAGAAAGCGGAGGTCATGGATGCAGCCTATGACCCCACCAAAGGTCTTTTTGGCCCAGCCCTGGATAGAATGAGGGAAACCAGCTCCCTCAGGAAACCGGAGGATGAGGCTTTTAACCTCTGTCTACCTCGCAATCAGCCACCTTGCTCCCCTCAGACAGCCAGATCCAGTTTTGCAGCAGCTAGGGCAAGAGGGAGGCAGGCTGGGGCCAGCGTCCAGCGTCCAGCTCTAGGTGGACAGCAGGCAGCTCAGCAGCCAAGGGCGGCTGACCTGGTGCCATGGGGGCATTTAAATGGGCTAAGCCTCTGTGCCTGTGATCGGAAGGTTACTGTTTCAAGTCCAGCCTTTGCACATCAGTGGGTCTTTGAGCAAGACCCTCAACCCCCAGGTCCCCGGGTGCTGCAATGAGTGGCTGCACTTTGTGGCTAACTTGCTCTCACTTACAAAGAACAAGATGGCAAGAAAGAGAATTTCCCCATGGTGAACAATAAAGTATTTATTATTATTATTAATGAGAAGGATCACAACAAAGAGCAAGAAAAGTGCAACACTGATGAAAAGTTTGGTGTAATTATCAGGTGTCAACAAAAATTTTGCATTTTTTCATGTTTAAGTAATTAATAGCAAAATATCATTGTTAAAGTGAATGACATCATCTTGATATATATTAGCTCTGGCACCCCAATTTACAAATTAAGCAATGCCTATCATAATTATAATAAAGAAGGTTCTTTGATTAAATACCAGTCTAAGAAAATAAGACGAATGGGAATTTTCTCTTGTGGCCAGCATCTGGCCATATTTGGCCAGAAAAAAAGCAAAAAAATCACCTTCTTTTGTTCATGAAATATTGGCATTATCAGCTTGATATATAATGTCTGTAATATATGTGTCGTCCTTCAGTCTTTCATTTAAATATTTTAACTCACAGTATATTAAACGTGCAAGCTCAATCAGCCACCATATGAGATGTCCAAGAAACATTGTTAAATACATTTATCCAAAAAACCTACGAAATGTCATAAATTAAAAGTTAGTAGTAGGCAACTCTTAAAACCGGTTAAAACCGGTGTTACACTTATTGACCTATTGATGTAACAGCCACAGCAGACATCTATGTTTCAAAAACAGTTAGCAACTTGGCCTGTACATTCCCTAACATATACCACATCCACACCGGCCAGTCTCCCCCGTAACTGGTGGATCACGGTGCTCAAACATATTTTCTTTTGTCTTCTATTTCTTCCCTTTCCCACTGTCATCTACCCCAGCTGGTTTGGCATCTGAAACCTGCAAAGATATCACTGTAAATATTCATAGTTAGGCCTATATTCATTGTGTTCATTTAAATTCAGGGCATTCACATATTTTAGAATCTATTATAACACTTTCTTACAAATGGAACATGTGTGATTGTGAAAATTTAAGGTGCATTAAGCTTTTAATTAATTTATTGCAGAAATATGGTGGTACTGTGCTCGATTCCCTTTAAAGATATTTTCCAATATCAGGCCAAGCAATAACAAGGACAGTCTAGGTCCTGATCATTCCCGGTATGGGATAGGGATGAATCCTTCCTGTACTGTCTTGCTTTTTTATGCCGAAAATGGTAATGGAATCACAACCCTTTACAGAGAGAGCCATGTTATTCCAAGCTCTAATTACTGTGGTTGATTGCTGCTATGTATTAATCACTGCTATGTCCTGCTGTTATTTCCTGACAGCTAATATATTTGCATGCTTCACAGGCACACCTGTTTCCCTACCATCGACGTATATTCCATGACTTTTGGTAGGACTGTATGAGGTATACTAACCCTTATATACTGGGTATATTATGTTAAAGATACTGTGAAAAAGAAGTGAACCACAAATTCAAACAGGTCTCTAGCCACTTGGATTCTATGACAGTTATAAAGCGAAAGACCATTATTTGTCATTTTCTGAAAACCCCTTCCTGTCCTGTTGCATAATTTCTTCATTACCTTTTTGAGTTTATACAAATTGCTGCTGCGAATTGAGGCCAGTAACTGGTCCCTTGGATTCCTCTCAACGCCTTGGTCGCCACTTTGATTGTCCAGCTTCCTCTCTGAGCTGGGCCTCAGAAACTTCCTCAGAAGTTTACCGTCCAGTACAGGGGCAGGCGGGGGCTGTGTCTGATATATTGTAGGTTCAGTTTTTGTGTCACTTTTGCTTCGGTCTTTCTTCCTGGGAGTTTTTTTCGGTGAGGAAGAAGGTGACAACTGCAGAGATTTGGATGAGTCTTTGGGGCAAGCTTTCTGAAGGCCTTCTGTCGCTTCCGACTTCTCAACCAGTCCCTTGTTCTGAGCATCGCACTGGGCCTGCTTCTGGTCTCTCAGGCGCTGCTGCCGTTGACGGTCCATGTTTGTACTAAGGATGCTGGTTACAGCCATTCGAGGTCCTGGCAGTTGAAAGTGATAGCCCAACTTAAGCAGTGTGGTGTTTTCCCTCAGCACTCCAGCCATTTCCATTTCAGTCTTACCTCCACAGATGTGCCGCTGGTTATGGAAACGCAGCTCTGTGAGGGTGATATTGTGTTGCAAGGCACTGATTAGTGCAATGATGCCCTTGCCTGTGAGATGGTTTGAGTCCAGATTGATACTGGTCAGGGTCTTGTTGCTGCATAGAGTGTTGGCAAGAGCACAGGCTACATGGTCATCTGCTCGAGTGTTTGCAAACGCTAAGGTTTTGATGTGAGTATTATGTCGCAAAGCTTCAGCAAACTGTATGAGCATTTTTGGCTTGATGACTCCCGAGTTGTTGACGTTAAGTTCAGTCAACTCTGGAACATTTTTGTGCACCTTCTCTAAGAGCTCGTCAAGCTTGCTGCTTTCTTCTTCTTCTCTTTCTTCTTCCTCTTTTTGCTTCTCAGTCTTCACTTCTGTACTGCTAACCTCTTCATGTACAGTAGATGTTTGAGATTCGTCAGCTGATTTCTCCTTCCTCCTATTTTGTTTTTCATTTAGTTTGTCATCCTTCTGCAAGATGGTTTGTTCCACATCTTGTCTTGCCATGTTTTTCTCACTGACTCTCCTGTTTTTTGGTTGGTCAGGTGCGTCTTGTAGTTGGGACGCCTCATTCATTCTACAAATTGCTTTTTTCTTATCCCTTTCCTTGTTGCCTTCATGCACATTTTGATCCTGCTGTTGGGAGACTTTCGTTTTGCTCTGAAGTCTTTTCTCATGTGTCTTGCCCTCCTCTTTTCCCACTGTTTCAACCCCCACCCCAGTTTTCAACTTGCCACTGCTCTGCACTCTCCTTAAGTTACTCAATGAGCTTAGGCAGCTGTCACTGGAATCCTTTGGCCCCCACTGGTTCATGTGCTCTATCTTCTGCCTGGATTGACTGTGGTCTTCCAGTGCAACTTCTGTCAAGCCACTAAAGCCTGGACCGTCCTGGCTGTCGGATATGCAGAAGCTTCTGTCTTGGTTCTGTCCTGTGTTCTTAGC
Organism: Paramormyrops kingsleyae; assembly: GCF_048594095.1. Classification (NCBI taxonomy): domain Eukaryota; kingdom Metazoa; phylum Chordata; class Actinopteri; order Osteoglossiformes; family Mormyridae; genus Paramormyrops; species Paramormyrops kingsleyae. The sequence goes on along the minus strand of NC_132802.1, from coordinate 27,295,211 downwards.
CTCTTCCTGTTTTGTAAAAAGTACAGGTCAGGTCAGGTTGGGGAGCATGTGCTGATGCAGCGTGTTGCCGCACCCACCACACAGCGAAACCCCCCAGGCAGATACACGGTCCAGTCCCACCCTCCGGAAATGGCCACGAAATGTACCACAAAATTAAAATATCAAAGAATGCTTGAATAGTGATGATTTTGTGATCAGAGTTAAACACTTAAAATGTTACATGATCCATTGCTCTGCGGTGAAGTGGCTCAGATATGTCACCTGGTAAGGACTCCTCTCTATTTCAGTGGGCAATAGTTACATGCCATGCTGCATAACAGGTTTACATGTGTAAATTTAAGGAAGTTAGCAGATATTTACAGACCCAGAACACTGATATGCTCAAGTATACAAACGTATAACGTTATATTCTTGCATAGATTATTTCATAGTGGATGATGCTGAAGATATCATTATAAATGTATATTAAATATTATCATATTTTTAATATACATTCTCTACTTCTACAGTTAAATGTTACTGATGAAATGCTGCTAGAAATTAAAAAGAGTATTCTTGCATATCGATTGAAAAGGAAACATAGCTATAATTCATAGCAGTAAGGCTCACTTGCATTGCAGTGAGTTATTTTTAATGGTTGTTTGTTGAATAAAAAACTAAAGCATTTGTTTGCTAGAACAAATAATGTTGCCTGGCAACGCAGAGTGACGAGGCTCCTGTGTCTGACTGGCATTTTGCTAGTTTGGATGAACTGTCCACAGCCGTCCTCTGGACCCCTTTCAAGCAAACAACAACAACATCTCTCAATCGAGATCCTGCACCAGTGATGCCATGGTGGGGGCTTATGTTTCTGTTTCTGAACCACCTGCAGATGTCTGGTAGTTCAACTGGTAACATCAATTTGGATAGGTCGAGATGTAGAAAAGTATGATTGCATAATATCGCACAAACTGCATTGAACAACTATGTATGCTACACTGAGAAATGTCTGCATGTCTTGCTGTTTAAATAAATAGTTGTAGTAAAATTAATATCGTGATAATTACAGTGCTTTAAAGCCTGATCCAAAATAAGCAGTGTTTAATGGACAAACATGTCACTTTACTAATGCCTCGCTGTTCCATAAATAGATGTGTGAAATGTACTTTGCAGGTCAGCAATTAAGACAGTAGGTTTAGTATGGCCATAAAAGCCAAAAGTACATATGTTAAATTCAGGCAATAAACCAATTATTTTAAATTGCCACGAGGAATGGCCATGAATAATAACTAGACCAACCTCAGGCAGTAATTGTTGCAGGTCACATGTTGGGAAATGTAAAAAACTGAATTTGACTAACAGCCTAAATCTAGTCCTATTGGCTCCCAACATCAAAAACTGCTTCTAGTGATATCTCAAGTCTGTAACTCTCCACAGCCCAAATTCCACAGATAACACAAAATGTAACGCTTCAAATATTATGAAGCATAACAATGTAAGATCAACCGATCTTCCTCAAGAATTAATAATATGTTAACCTGTAAAAGGAAGTTAATATCCTATATTAAAATACTGACCATTTAATATTTTATTATTCACTATATCACATAAGGTGCAGATAATTAGCAATGCAATCAAATACGTTTTTTAGAAGGTGATACCTTGGAAGACAATTCTCTCTCAATGAGTTTCTTGGTCTCATGCTCACAAAAGTCCAGCAAGGCTTCCCTGTTGTAGAACGTTGATGGTTCTTTTTCTGTCTGGTTCCGTTGCCTGAGACCAACTGGAACATTTGGGTCAGGATCGATCATTGTGAGCTCATTCTCCAGTTCCTCTACCTCCTCAGGTGACAGATTGGCGAGTAAGTTGTCAATATCAAGATCTTCACTCATTTGTCGCCTAGTCTGAACTATTCCCTGTTCTTTGCTTATAGACATGATTGTTGCAAACAGTAACTTCCTAAACAGCAGAAGGAGTCTCTTTTATTCAGTATATTCAGATTGTTTTTTAGCAAAGTTTAATCTCAAGACTGATTTGTGCGCAGTCAAGTTACATTGCTAAGGAGGCAAAGAGGAGTGCGCATTGTGAAACTCAGACATGCTTGTTCATTTCTTGAAACCATCTGCAAGTGCATGCCCAAATTTAGTTCTGAGTATTTTAACCTTAGCCAAGAGGGAGAAGTAAGAATAGAACCATAACAGTTGTTGGGGGTCTCCTTTTCTAATTAACTACGAGGCTTCTTTTAAGTGAATGTCAAACATTAAAAGATTATGAAAATTCAAGTTGATAGCTCGTGGGTAATTCACTTTAAAAATTGTTTTTACATAAGAAAGAGGAATTCCAATTCTACACAGAAAAATTTTAATTCCAATTTTTGTGTTTACACTGCTTTATATTACTTCAATCCACTTTTTTCAATTGAATTAATGCATGTTATATTTTATATTGTTGCTTAGACTCTAGACTAACAATGCATCCTAATTGTGTATTATATCCTTTCCTTCCGTAATTAAAATTTAAAAAATGGATTTCATCAATTAAAACATTCAGCTGGAGTCTGAAATTATTTAATTAAAACATACTAAACACCAAGCGCTTACTGGATCAGTGCACTAGGAATTAATACCCCATTTGTAAAAACTATTGTCTTTTTTGGGGTCCAGAATGAAGTCACTTTGAAAATAAATAAATCCAGGTTATATTGTAAAATTTAATTACCATGACCTTCACTTATGACTTTATTGAATGTCTTACAACAACATACTATTACAGGATGATTAAATTCAATCCTATATCAGAAGTAAAAGCTTCCCAGCATAGGTGAAACTCATCTGGAGGAAAGCTTATTTAAAAAAGTCAGACTTTATCAACTGCAAAATTAACAATGTTACACATGATTGCCCATTTTAAACATACGTAGAGGAGATTAGTCATTAAAACTGAAATTTTACAGATCTTTAAGAAATCCTGGGACATGAACACAATCGGTTCTTGGTGTAACTTGGACTAATGATGTAATATGGAAATCTGATTTAATATCTTCTTTTTACATCTCACACTTCAGAACACATCCTAAAATGATTGCTTAGGCTACTTGGTCTACAGAAAAGGTAAAAACACCCTTTGAAGATCACCTTTTTCATTTCTGTGTACATGGACCCAACATCATAGGTCCCTGTAAGGTTGCTGAATGCCAACAGAGACACTTAGCTAGCTGTGCAATGTGGTGTTCTGTGTCAGGCAGGGAACAATCCAGGATGGGGCATAAGCCCATCGCAGGGGACACTCATCCAGCAAATATGTTACATTTATACATTATATTACTTTAGCTACATTAATCCTGTGGTTGGTACTTAGTCTTTTAACACTGTGTTACTGGTCCTCTGTATTGAATTACCATGCTGTGTACGGTTCTGGTGCCTGCTGGATTCTTGACCGGCTTTCTCTGCCGTGAACCCAGAGTGGGACCAGTTCCAAGCCCACTTAAGGCTGTCTGTTCTGGAGCAGCTGGGAGCAGGAGAAATATGAAGCAGTAAACTCCCTATGTGTCTGTGTAAACACTGGTGGTGGCAGCAACAGGAATGCTGGAGAAGTTCATATCGAAACACCGTCAGCAATCATGCTTCATAGCAATCGGCACCATTCAATCTTACTATGTAAACCATGGTTAGTTGTGATTTTAATTTCTATGCTTTAGTCTTAGCTCATGATTGAGCTCTGGTTTCCAATTCAATACAGCTTCAGCAAGACTAGGAGACCACTTGTAACAAATGGTTGAGGCAGGATTCTCTGCTAAATATAGATAACATGCCAAACAGTACAGAGAAACCAGAAATGGGTCTTTAGCTTCTGTCTCTTAGAATTACTTAGGTTCCGTTTGAATATTGCAGAATGACCTTTGTATATGAAAACGTGCTGTACGAATAAACTCGACTTGACTGTCAACCAAAAAATGCTTTAAGATTCATCAGCTCCAGGAACATCTCAATGAACCCCAAAGCTCTGACCTGCTGTTATCTGTGATCACTTAGCTAGTCTCTTTTTTTATCACGGATGCTTTTCATCCTTGTCTTTAACTTGAATAACTCCTTAATTAGGTTCTTGTTATGTTCTTTGTAATGTGTTATAATTGTATTGGTCATTCATTGGAAGCTCAGCCTAGTCACATATATGCCTATGTCACTCCTTGAAGGCTGTGTGCTTGTAATGTACTATCTACCTCACTTAAATGTCACTTTACACAAGAAATGTCTATTAAATAATTAAATGTAAATATAAATAACGGGTGAAACAATGGTGTCTGGATCTGTAACACTGTGTGGAAGTCTTGTATGCTTCCAGAAATATAGTTGTGCAAGTTAAGCTCTCCTTTATGGCATTTTGGCTGTGTATTGTGGGTCAAATTTACCACAACCAGCTGGCTACGCATTTAAAACATTTGCACACTAGGGGGCAATGTTTCCCCCTTATTGGCTTGAGGCCTGTGCAGTTCCATTTATTCTAACACGTTATGCACATGCTATAGGAAAGCTGGTTATTGAACCAACCACCTAACTTCTAACCACTTGCTCTGGTTAAGGTTTGCAGGGGGGGGGGGGCATATCCCACACGATATAGCATAACATCAGGAAGATCCAGCCTTTTCTTTCCAATTATGCAGTTAGTAGCTAGTCTAGGCACTTGTTACCCCAAAACTTGACTACTGGCAGGCCTACCTGCTTGTGCTGTCAGGCCACTGCAGGTGATTCAAGATACGGCAGCACATCTGTTATCCAGTCATCCCAGTCGTTCTCATGTCACACCCCTCCTTGTCTCTGTTCACTGACTCCTTATCAGCATTATAGTTGGAATCCTTGTTGCTGGCTTACAGGTCCATGAATGGACTGGCACCCATCTCCATCAAAAGGGTCCTGGATACCTATGTCCCATCTCCCCCCCTGGCCAGCAAACCAACACCACTTGGAGCTCCTTTGGCTACGTGAGAAGTGTCACTCCAGGCGGTTTTCTTGTGGCTTCACGGTGGTTGCATGAGCTGCTGAACCATGTCCAGTCTTCAGACTCCCTCTCCACCTTCAAGAAATGCCTGAACACCCATCTTTTCCATGAATTTCTTTATTAACCTGATTGATCTTTGAATACTCTTGTCAGGGTCAGCACCCATCCGCCCCTGCACTTTGTGTCGTTACCCCGTTCGGCCAGCAGGTGTCACTGGCCATCCCGCCTTCTCACTCCCTGTCTAACCCTTGTTTGTTCCCTTACTTCTGGGACTGCTGCATGGCTCGGGTGGGTTGTGCAAATAGCACAATAGCTATAATCCTACAGTCACTGGTTCAAACCCAGCCCTGACTGTTTTGTTTAATTATTGTTTTTTTTTTTTCCGCTGATCCCAGTGTTGCAGTTATATCGCTTCCCTGTTTGTTTTGCCCTGCTTGTGTCCTGTTTGATTTTGGGTTTTGTGTAGTGTAGTCAGCCCTCTGTGTTATGCCCCCTAGTGTCTGAATTTGGTGTATGTTAAGCTTCCTTAGTTTCATGCTGATTTAAGTGTAATCTGCAGCTGTTCCTTCTCTGTCCTGGTGTTCTTCTGCATTTAAGTGGCTGCCTATGGTCAGCCGCTGCGTCAGTCATTGTGTTTTGTTACTGCGTGTTACTCTGCTGGTTCTCCAAGTTCTGTTCCTGGTGTGTTGCCCAGTGCCTGTTTTTGTTAGTTTTGTATTGTTTATGTTATGTTGGTTTATTGTTAGTTAATTGTGGTCCTTTGTTTTGTATTTTTCCCAAGTGTGCTCAGTTCCTTTCATAAACCCTGAGTCTACCAGTGGATCGTCACCCTCATTGCTGCCTTCACCATGCCCCCCCCCCCCCCCCCCCCCCCCCCCCCCCGCTGTGACAGCTCTTATGTTGCACTTACTGGCCCTCGCATAGCCTTAAAAGGTTCTTTCTTTGTTAACAGTTAGGTGTAGCTGTGGTGTAACTCCTGCTACAAAACTGCTTACACTTGTACTGCACTTCTGCCTAGTTGACTCCTTGACAACATGAATGTTTGCAATATAGTATTTGCCTTGCTTGTACTTCACTTTGGACAAAAGCATCTGCTAAATATGTAAATGTGAGCTTTGGGCACAAGGCTGGGGACACGCCCTGGACAGGATGCCAGTGCATTGCTGGGAACACATGCACACTCGCACACAATCATATGCCACAGGAAACTCAGGAATGCCAGTTATCCTAACTGCACGTCTTTGCACTATGTGAGGAAACCAGCGATACAGGAAGAACATGCAGACTGAAAACATACAGAATGCACGTGGGATTCGAACCCCCGACCCTGGAGGGGTGAGACAGTGCGAGCTACGTCAATATTTCAAAGACAGCCCTTAGCTTATTGTATGCATAAAAAAGAAACAATGATAACAGATGCGTGTTAACATACATTCTGTTATATTTCTAATGTGTAACAGCAAGCAGCACAACTACAAATTATTGACTGAAGCACAGTTTTGTGGGTCTCACCTAAACATATCATTGGTCCATATTTACTCTTTTGAGTAAATAGTTCTAGCTTCAGAACTCTAGAAAAAAAGGACGGGTTTATAGTATGATTGTGACTTGTATAACGTGCCTCTTACATGGCTGCAGGTTCTTTGTTTCTGAAGACCTTCAGATCGTTCTTATGGGCATCAAACTATGCTACTGTCTCCTGTCAAATATTCCTATAGGTAGACAATAGACTACATTAAAGTGTCTGTTAACTAATTAGGGTAGATTGCTGTTGAACTTTGCTTTAGGTTCTGGGTCGTGCTTGTTTTTGCCTTGTTAAGATTAAGGTTGTTTGTGGAACTGACATGAAAGTGGGTTTTTCTTTGTTAACTGTTAAAATGGTGATATTTTCTTCCTTCTGTCAGATCGATGAGATCACAAAGAAAGAAGCGGCCAGCCTTTTGTATTATGACCAGCTGTGTCATGCTGTGCTTTGTGTGGGCAGAGAATTACTGTTACTGGTGCAGAAGATATTGTTAATTTGGTTCCAGTAAAAGCCCAGTCATATATACTGATATTAAATTGTTTTAGTTTGCAACCAATTTGAGCTGCAACAAATATCTGATAGTTTTAATAAATGAAAATGTTTGAAATAAAAAATAAGCAGTGTTTCCCAATCCAGTCCTCAGGGATACACAGTCAGTCCATGTTTTTGCTCCCTCTGAGGTCCCTGCCAGACAGTCCACATTTTTGCTCCCCCTGGGACCAGATTGGGAAATGCTGCATTAGAAGAATCTCTAATGGGAGCTTATCCATCAATGACAGAGCTACAGAACCTTCCAGTTTCAGTCTGTATTCTTAACACAGAGTGGAAGCAGCAACACTTACCTGCATATCAATTAAAAATGAGCAAGAAAATGGTGGAGGGAGGGAAAGAAAACCAAGACTGCAGTCAAAGGCCATAACAGTCAGAGGTCTGGCATTTTTTTCCACACAAGTGGCAGATAGTTTTGTGCAGTGCAAAATATGCAAAGACAAACTGCCATTGCACAACAGCACAATCTGCATTTGAAGCAGAAAGACAAGATAGATAGATAGATAGATAGAGAGAGAGAGAGATAGATATTGTATTTCTCCAGAAGGCAATTTAGGTGTCCAGTAGCTTATACTCAGTATACATACACATAGGCACACAGACCTATGACATTCATGCACACATACATACTGCAACAATACAAAGGAAAATATCAGGAGGGCAGTTATCCTATTGCAACCGAGTGCTAGTTTCAAACAGATAGACATAATAAATATAGCATAATTTCAGTAAATAATTTTCAATGATTTGATTTTCAGTAATTTTTCAATAAAACTGTGAAACAATTATTAGCAGTCTTTCTATTTTTAAGAGATATGACAATTGTTGTATTTTCATTATAAACTTAATAATAATCTGAATATTCCAAATAATGAAAATCCTAATAGTTGCAACCGTACCAGGTTTTATGCTTAGTTTTTGTTTCTTTAAGTGAATATTGTGTGCCAGAAAAGTATAAACTCCACGACACTAGAAGTCGTATTGGCACATAAAAAGACCTAAATATAAATGACCATTTTTTGTACCAAACAAAATGTCACACATCTTGCTTAGCAAGCAGCACATATGAGTCCATGTCTTTTTGTTTTAATTCTGCTGTGACTATTCAGACAGAAAAGAATAGCTCCTATTATGCAAGTACCACTCAATGTCCACTGGATCTCAAGCTCTTACAATGCAAGGTTTGGTTCAGGTGTGCATTTTTCAATGAATAATTAATTTAGTAATAAAGTCCTCTTTGAGAATGGTCCACAGTAAAGCAGTAAACAGAACCAAGGAAAATGTCTTCAATGCCTATAGAAAAATCCAGTCTCTGTGGTTTTGATAGTCTATTGTTCCTTTGTTATTTCTCAAGATCTGATGGTTTTTCTTTTACAAACCATTTGGGTGATATATTTTCACATATCTATGTGTTCAGTATAGATTCACTGGGAACAAATAAATGCAAATACTAAAAAAGTTATGGTCTTAAATCTGGGTTTTAAATTGGCTGCTATGTTGTTCATAATGATGAGGCAATAGAGGATTCACTTCAGATAAAACCAGGTATATTTCCAAAATTGTGTTCAACAGTCGTAGGCGAAAAACCTGTGGTAGGTCATTAGACAGCTGAACATGGAAAACTGAACTATCTGAATCTGTAATCCAAACACAGGCCACAAAGTTGATGACAACAACATGAGAAAATCAGCAGTTAGAAATCCCAAACAACAAACAGAAGTCAGAACCTGGGCAGCCACAAACAAATATGGTGAAGGATGTAACTGAGCACCATTATACCACAGTAATTAAATCAAGCCAATGAGCTACAGGCATCCTTTTAGTATTCAGGAGGGACTGAGCATTAAACAGTTTAGGATTGGCTAGCTGGTCCTTTGGTGGGCATCACATTGATTATGATGTTACAGAATTTCTACAATTACACATTTATTAAAAGCCTTGCAAAGCAAGCTGCTATTTCCCAGGGTAACTCCATAGATCCAGTTAGTTCTACAGTATATGGTGCAGAATTGATCCTTCATCTTCTGTCAGATCTGTCAACAATAGATGAGGAGGAGGTACCAGGTCAGACATTTCTTAGAGATAATGTTATGGTTACAAAATGATAACTCAAATTTTCCTGGAGATATATTTTTGAGGAACAGCAGACTTGTGTCTAACACACAGAAACATTTAGCTAGATCATCATGCAGGATCTGTGGAGATTACACAGGGCTCCTACTCAGTATGAAAAATTATGGAATTTGATTCTGGTGTTATTCAAGTCTAGATAAGCATGGAAAATGGAAAAAGTATGGATATTTACCAAACCAAGGAGTAGGGGTGTCTCTGTGTGCACGCTTGATTCACCTCCAGCAAGAATTATTCATGATGACTATGTTGCAATTAATAACTCTCACAATGGGGAAAAGCAAGTTTTGCTTGGTTTGCTGTTTAGAACATGGGTGAAGCAGCAGTTGTTAGCCTCAAGTCTGCAAGATCCAGCACAGTTACCCAAAGAAGCATCTTCTGAGGTGGTGCCAACTCCCACCCCCCCAACCAAGAACTTTACTGTAGTTCAGCCCCTGAGTACAGTCCGGAAAAGTATGGAGAATGAATGGTTAGAGAATGAAGAAGACATGATATGTAGATTGGATTGGTATACCTATAAATGAACATGCAGACAATCACAATTTCACAACTGTTAGCTCAATCTGTCTTTATGACATAATAGAATAAGGTAAAGAAACAGCATTCAATTCAGTTTATTTTTATATAGTGCCTTTCACAACAGAGTCACTCAAAAGTGCTTTAAATGGGTGCTTCTAATATACCCCTGCATCATTTTTACAGAATAATTCAAAAACAGGGAATATAGAAGAGATTCCAAAGGCAGTCTAACAGAAGTGATGCTGAGATGTATTGATACAGCAGCAGAAGGCCCTGTGTTGAAGGTTAGCCACCCCACAATGCCAGCACACTCACAATCCATTCTGACGCAGGCGCTTATGTTCTTTCTATCCGTATCTCGAAGCTGTAAAAATATATTTAGTTTCTACCTATATATATATTTGAAAAGCAGACAATCCAAGGTTTCTGAGGGTGTTTTTTAAATGTGTATATGACAAAAACTCACAGACTTATTTAAACAGTTTGGCAAAATTTCTGTCAGATTCCGCCAACTCCAGAGGGCTAACAAAGAGCCATACTGTAGCTAGCCCCATCAATAGCATTTTGCCATGAATTTAATTACAGCCCTTGTTTTCACATACACACAGATTGTAATCAAAGCATCAGCACTTCAATCTGTATAATAATTGGGGATCAAAAGTATTGATGATTTACAATGGAATCACATTTGCCACAAAGACTGAAGAATTGCTGGAGAATGGGGCTACGGTGACACACTTTAACTTGGTGAAACTGGTGGACATAATGATAGCATGTCTGCTAATATCTGTTAATACAAGTGTCAGGTAATCTCACCGGCTCCACATGAAATAGCACTGTTTTTCTTCATCCATAATAATTGTTTTTCCTTTGTTTTTGAGCAGTTCATCTCCCTTTTTCTATTATTTCCAAAATGGGAAATAATAATGAAGCTCATGTCTGCTTTTATGACTTTCCTGTGCCATGTGATTTTAGTATGCATGTAACAGTATTCAGTGTAATTCAGATTATTTTTATATAGTGCCTTTTGGAACAGAGTCACTCCAAAGTGCTTTAAATGGGTGTTTCTAATACATTACCACATCATTTGTACAGAATAATTCAAAGTGAAATTCATTGTCGTGGGAAGACGGTTAAAGAAATGAAAGAAAGAAAGCCAGATGACAGCAGAGGAACCAAAAACTCTCAAGTATGGAGAAAAAAAAACCTCTGGGGGTCCGAGGTCAACTGGCTGTCAAACCCCCCCGGACATGCTAAGATTATAAAACAAGAAAGCAAGGTGTAAATTGTGATTAAGGTCAAAACCAATGCGCAAGTGTTTTCCTGTGTCTTATGTGCACCCTGTGCGATCCTCGCGTGTCCTTAGCTGTATATAAATTGTCCCTCGTGTGTGTACGTTGATGTCCAGTGTCTAGCCTCCCCGACTCTCCCTGGTTATATTCGGTTCGTTGCTTGTTGGGCACCTGTCACAGTCCTGTTCAGGCCTCTCTGCAGCCTGCGGGAAGGGGCGGAGTGAGTTGTGGGTGGAGTGAGATATTACGCAATTACCATATAAGGGTACAAGAAGCAAAGATGGCAGATGACACGGTGCGCATTTGTTGTTTAGACTGTTGTGTCATGGTAATGAAGAGCTGAAGGATCTTAGTGTTTACTAGTCTAAGCAACAGAATGTCTACAAACACTGTGCATGCCTTTATGGGTTTTTAAGCAGAACACATCGGTATAGAAACATTAGGTTTCTCGATTCACTGACACGAGATTAGGAAAATATACACATTAACGTTGCTGCTTAAATTATGAAGAATGTTATAATTGGCAGGCATATTAAAATTTTAACAAAAATATATTTCGAAACAACAACCTAAACAACAACTAATACCATGTCATCTGCCATCTTTACGCCTTGTAACCTAACCCTAATCCTAACCCTAACCCTAAACCCCTGATCCGCCTGCAGTACCATTAACGTCATTTCACCCATATATGGTAACTGAGTGACATCTCGTTCTGCCCCATTCCCGTAGGCTGCAGCAAGGTGTAGTTGGGGGAATAAAGAGTGTGGTCTGTCCTGGCATGCAAATCTCCTCATCCTTTGCTACGATCATGCTGCCTTTGTCCGCCTGGTGCTACTTATCTTCCTAATTTTATGACCCTCACAAAGGTATCTCACATTTTATTGCGTATTCTATCTTCCTTACACAAATCATATATACTGTATAGCAGCGAGGACCACAGAGAGGGGGCATAGGCCAGGGCAAGTGGATAGGAGCATAAAGCAGCAGAGCCTCTTCAGCCTCCGGTTCATCCTTCGGGAGCTACTGTAGCCAAGGGCTTCAGGGCATCGCTGCTGGACCCAATTATCAATTGTGGGGGGCGCGCGAGAATCAGGGTTCTGTCTGGGTCGATAGCCTGCAGCACTGACCCAATGCCGACTTCAGAACAGGAAGCCGGAAGCACTAGGACGGACGGTGAAGCAGCCTGGGAATTATCTGGTTATCTCTGCTGCTTCCCCCCAATACTGGAGTCAGTGAGTGGAACAAAGGCAGGCGAATCTGCAGAGAGCATTGGGGTGAGTGGGGCATCCTCCTCAGGAGCGGAGGGCAGCGTTGTCCTTCTCAGCACAGCAAAAACCTGCCTCACCTTCTCCGCCTAGTACGGATGCGGGTTGCTCAGGTGAGCATTCTTCAGGATCAGCCTTGGGACTGACTCTTCTGGATCTGCCATGGGAGCGAGCCATGTATTCATGGGGAACACTGGACCTAATATACGACAGCTGGGAGTAATTACCTTGAGGGCAGGGACATGTGATGAGGCTAATATACCACAGGCGTGGCTTGTTATGACCACGCCTGGGAGGAGAACTGGGGGGCAAGGCTGGCAGGAGGGGCAGGGCGTGACATAAGCCTCTGTGTCTGTGGTCAGGAAGACAGGCCTCAATACATCTGCATGAGCAAGGCCATTAACCCCCAGCCTCTCTGAAGCAGTAAGTTGGAGGAGCCATAGGGACAATTTTCCGACGGGGATCAATAAAGTATCAATAAAAATTATTATTATCCATTGCTCCTATACCTTATTCAAGGAACAAGGACATTGAATCAGACAATTGTGGCTGAACTGACCTGGATTCCTGGAGTCAGACAGGCCCCATTTGGGTTATTCCACCCATTCTGATCTGCCATTGTGCTACAGGTATGTGCTGGTTCAAACCCTACAATCTTTAAAAAAATGAACGAATAAATAAAAATAAATAATTTTTAGACCTTGCATCATAGGTCTCTAAGATACAAAAAATGCTTATCTGCACCTATATATTAAGAGGATATTGAGTTAAGATTGCTGTAGCAGCCAATAATTAAATAACTACTGTTAATGAAGTAACTGCCAATAGCATAATATTTTTTTCCGTTCTTAAGGTAATAAAAATCGATAATGTAATCACTGGCTGAAAATTTAATACCTTTTCTGAACTAATAATGTAATAACTATTTACTCATAATGTAATAAAAGTTATTACTTTTATCGCATTTAGAATGGAAAAAATATTATGCTATTGGCAGGTACTGTATTGTCACGCCCAGCTCGTACGATCCTCGTGTTTGCCACGCACCCCTCGTTACCTTGTATGACTTCCTGATTGTACTCACCTCTTGCTTGTTGAATTCAGCCTGTCTTGTGTATTTAGTCCGCGTCCCAGTCAGTATGCCCAGATCTGTCATTGTATTGTTTGTTGTCGTGCTTCCCCGTATACTCCCTGTCCTCGAAAAAAACCCCGTCTGTCCGGCTCCGCTCGCCTGCTTTTCCGCTCGGCTGCTCCACGCCAGTGTAACAGTTATTAAATTAACAGTAATTGTATACTACAATTGCTTTTTTAATAAGATTTTTTTGATTAAAAAAGTGAATGAATTCAAAATGCTTTTCCATTATTGGTCATTCTCATTGTGTGACATATGGATAAGTTATTTGATCTTAAGAAACAACACACCTGATCAGCTGTTCAGTACTCCTGCTTTTACACTGTGCAGATAGACTCAGCTGCCTACCCAGGTCAGTGTCACAGTAGAGCATAGCCCTTGCAGCTAAGGGGACAAGGTAAATGTGCACTCTGTACAGGATGCCAGTACTGTGAAGGTAGATGTAAAATCTACCACTTATCAAGAGCCTTCCCAAAAGTTTAAACTCCATAATATACCAAATTTGTATAATTTAGGGTTTAAATTCTGATGTGTTTTTTCCAGATATTTAACCATATTTTTAAAACCAAACAAGATATCTAAGGTGCCAAAAATTGATGTTAAGAAAGTAGTAAAATACAGTCATATAGCAGACAATAACATGTGCAGAACACATTGATGTGGGAAGTTATCTGTTTCCAAGATAACAGAACATTTAGTTTGGAAATATGTATCTGAGAGCCACAAAAATCATAAAGTGATGTCGTAAATGTTAATAAAGTATGAAAGTTACTAGCTTAATAAGTGTTTTAAGTTTGTCTCCTGTCATCATTTTGCAGATTAACACTTTATGGCAGTATACCAACAGAAGGAGTGGTATTAAAATTGACATTTAGGTTTAATATATAACAAAAACCACTGCTTCATATTTAATTAGAGGATGTGATATCTGCAGAAATAGATGAATGATGCTGTCAATCAAGAGGCTTCTTCCTCTCCGGCTTGTGATATTTCCCTCCTCACTTTCTACTCTGTTCATACCAGCTCAGTCTCTATGCTTAAGGTTTCATTAATCCTAACCACGAATCAAAGAACCAGTAAGACAAATAGAGAAACTCTTTATTTAATATGAATGAGGTATCCAAACAAATGTACTTATTATTTTTATACTAACAGATTGTTCCAGTTTCATGAGGAGAGAAGCACACTGGCACAGTGAAATGGTGTTTATTTTCTTGGTCAGTTCTGTAGAGACTTTAGACTTGCTTTTGTCTGTTTCTGATGCATGGATGAAAAATTAGCCCATGGGCATCTGGGTAAATCTGGTCTTGAGGATAGTTCAGCCACGAAAGGCAGAAACCGTTCTGTTTCTTTGTCTTTTGTTTTTTTTATATATATGTTACGACCCCCAGGGATACAACAACTGGGGGTCGTAACAAATAACAGACAGAGATGCGCACACACACATACACATTCCAACCAAATAGACGTTATTAAGAATGACTGAATTATGGGTACATGTTAAAATTTCTCTCAAATATCATTCAATGCTGTTGTAGTTTTTCCTTCTTATAGTTTTTTATCACTATATATCTGTGAAAAAAGATTAAGATAAGCTGGGAAAGAATTATCTAAAAAAAAATATGAGCAGCTACTTATGGATGACAGTTGTCAAATTGGTGAGGGACAATGTAGAGTAGAGCAGAAGATCATCAATCGCATGTGTGGACTGTGGGAGCTTCATATCTCCCTTCTGCCTGCAGTACATTTCCACAACAAAGGGGAGGAAATGGATGGTTTCCTATCAACAGGATGTCACATCTTATATTCCATTATCATTAGCATACAAACGTGTGCGGTCATACACAGAAATGGTGGAAAAGCACACACACACATAAAAGGGAGCAATGATGGAATGAAAATAGAATGAAGAAAATATGAAATACGATCGATGGGATCATTTCCTCCGAATCCCAGCCATAAGATGAAATTGTTAACCAAGAGGGTGGGTACCAGTATTGCTATAATTTAACAATATGATGATTTGTACACTGTTTATGTATTATGTTCAATTAAACTAGATAAAGCTGATTTCTGTAACCGTCAAGTATGTTATTTGATGTTAATGTTACCATATATAAAATAATTTATTGTATTGTTATCATTTTTTATTAATGCAATGCATTTCCAAATCTTATTCTTAGCTAAGAAAGAAACCAAATGATCTGTTCTGTTTCAGATCAAATCCCTGTGCTTATGCTAACTTAAATTTTACAATAAAACCACATTTTTAATCCAGTGACTTACTTTGTTATCCTTACTTATTGTTGATGATGATTATATTAATCAGTACTTAAATAACAATATACAATTTCTAGTATTCTTTTATCATTGTTCTTCTCACTGCCTTTAAGCTGACCATCACATTTTGCTTCTAACTGATTAAATGTAATAAAATGTGTTTTTTTAAAGCAGCAATCTGTGAAAGTCCATTAAAGGCGAGTAAGGAGATGGCTGAAATAATTGTTTGCCTATATAGAAACTCCCAAAGGCTAGGACTAAACATCCCAGCTCTGATGTATAGAATGTATGTTCATAGCAGTATCTTCACTTTTATCAGTGCAATTAAGAGAAGTTCTCAAAGGATGGATTGTCCTATACTCGTCAGATAGTATTAATATTCCAACATGGCTATAAAACAATAACCCATATCTAATGGGTGAGGAAAGTGAAACACAGTTACATCAGTTGCGATTAATAGGCTTTCATGCTTTGTTTGTCTTTTTTCTGGACCATCATACAGCCAATGCTAATGGCTTTGGAGGACTCACAGTACTGTTTTACCCATCAGTAACCCATTATCACATTTTCATATGTGTCATTTGGCACCCAGTAGTCCTACAAGCAAAATCTGCAGTTGTCTGTTAGGTTCTGGAATGAGGTGATGTGATTTCCAGAAAAATCTGTTTTCATCCATGAGGAATATTTTTTGTTCTTTAATGGCCCTGGATCTGAAATTGCATTGTTACATTTGTGGGCACCCAAAAATCTTAAGCGTTGAGTGATATTTCAAGCCTGGCAGTTGGGAAATTAGAAGAATTTATTAGTACAAACAACATAATACATGCATTTACACTAAGGCTGTCCAGTTGTGCTCCTGGATGGTCAGTCTGCAACACCGTTTACAGGTTTCCCTGCTCAAACACACCTTATTCAGCTCACCAGCTGATTGTCAGGTTTAGTAGGTGTGTTTGAGCAGGGAAGTCTGCAAACTTTGCTGCAGATTGGCCCTACAGGACCAGAATCGGGCAGCCCTGATTTACACCATAATGATATGCATGCACAAATAAACACACAAAGACCTCTGTTGACCATGGATTTTGTTGCAATCGATGCTCAGTGCAATTGAGAATAGTTTCTTCCCTTCAATTTCTTTTTCTGTTACTGCTTGACCCATACATGCTCCCCAACATGCAGCAATTTTCACGTAAATATTTTCCATTATTAAGATAGCTAGGCTGTGCTGAGAGGTGGGAATTACACACGGAGATGGCATAGTGGGTTCACCAACCCTGCTCATCACAGTGGCAGTGTGGAATTATACAAAGCTCAGCTCTGACACAAGCACAATGCCAACCCCTACTACAATAACACTTTCAAATCCAAAAGATGGGCCCTCCTCAGTGGACTTGGATGTCTAGCTCCCAAAAACATCGTGTACCAATTACATAATGTGGCACATAAGGCAGATTTCATGTGCACCTCATTGGATTAGAGATCCGTGCATTCTGTGACTTCCTCTCTATCCCATGGCTGGGCCATTGAGTATGACCTTTCACCTCGTCTGCTCCAGGGATGCTGACTGAGCCTGCTATCTGATATCAAATTTTCCTTATTTCTGTGTAACTTTGCACAATCTTGTCTTCTAGACAAATCAACATAATGACTTGTAATCAGTTAAATACTGGTTCGGTTACAGTAATACATCTACTGACGCTAAGCTAAGGCACATCATCAATGATGTTACATGAGGTCGTTGGGTGTTTTGAGTCTTTTGAACATCAGGCCCACATCCATGTGACCCAGCTGAGGCTGATCAGCTCTCAGCTTGTGCCCTAGCAGCAGTCTCCCAGACTTATTTTCTGCTTGTGGAGCCATCTGAAGGCCTTCTCTACAACCTCTGTGTTGTTATAGACAGGGATTGGCATACCTGGTACGCAAGTACGCATTCACCTTTAAAAGCGATACGTGCGGCAATCGATTAATGCAACAGCGCAAATATGTACGTATTTTATGTGCATTTGTGCCGATATGACAAGAAATTACCGTGCATTTTAACCTCTATATTGCAAATGAAGTACGAATCAGCATATAAAGGTTAAAATACGTGATAATTTCTTGTAATATCGGCGCAAATGCACATAAAATACATACACATTTGCGCTGTTACAACAAACGATTACCACATGTATCGCTCTTAAAGGTGAATGTGTACTTGCGTACCAGGTATGTTAATCCCTGGTTATAGATAGCTCTCCCACTCCTTTCCCCTGTGATGGCGAGTGCAGGGTCTGCCTAGCAAAGCCTCTTCATCCTGCCTCCATAGACACTCATTATTGTCTCTGCTACCAGGATGATATCAGGTCTGAGTATGGTTTCGCAGAAGTGCCAATCTTGTGCCATGGTAAGAAGTACTGATGGTGTATTGTTGTGGTGATATTGTTTCAGGATTCTCTCCAGTCTAATGAAGTGAGTGGCTGACTTTGAGGGTTTAGAACTCCAGTCTTTGCAATGGTCTTAAGTACCTGGTTATACCATCGGCATTACTGGCTGTCCCCTCTAGGCTTCGGATAGCTGCTCTAGATATGGCAAAGAGAGCACTCTGGTGTCTCCACTAGGCCCCAGCAGTGCAGATTGGATGGGCTGAGGAGATTATGATGAACTCCCTGGACCAGGAACATAATGCAGTGTGGTTCTGCCCTCTAGAAGTCTGTCCAAAAGATCTTCCTGTCAACAACCTCTTCCCATCTGGTCCAGGTGCCTTGAAGTCTCACTCCTTCTGCCCTGCTGGGCCTCTCTTCTTTGACAGCTGCTCTCATGTCTCTCTGGACTAGTTGCTACTGCTGCTTTCCCTGGGCATTATCTAATGGGGGGATGTGGAGGTTCCCAGTCCTGCTTGACCTCTGGTCAGTGCCCGAACCAGGGCTCTATCGTAACTCTACCTGTTCTACTGCATCCTCTGCTTTCCATTCCCTGCCAATCTTAACCGATTAACCTAACAAACAAGAAAAGGTCACACTTACCATGATTGGATTTATGTTAATTTTTTTTTCAAAATGTTTTCACACAGACATATTTCAGTGTAGTGCCTTCTTCAGTGTGCTATTTCCAATGTGTGCAATCAAACCTCAATTAACCACACTCATAAGCACATCTTCCGGAGCAGCCAATGGCAATTCAACAGGTGTCATGCAAGGCATTGCCTGTCCACGCTCCTTGACACACCTACTACTATAGTGAATTGTACCTACACAAAATCAGCATAGCAACATCAACACATAACATTAACATAACTGTCTCTCTGCCCGAGAAGTTGCTTGGTATCAATAAAGGCAGTCCATTTCCTAGCCCTGTTCCTCCTTCTTCAGTGTCGCTTGGTTCTGCACAAGACTGCCACTGGTGCTCATTCTTCTTCTCATACTTCTTGGTAATGTTTCCTCAGTCATTTAAGTTCTTTCCTGGTGTGGTGTATTCTTCCTGCCCTCTGGTTTCTGCTGTCATGCTAGGCTACCCTTTCTTCCTCAACACCAAACCCCTCGGTGGTCAACAATCACTATCATGGTTGTCATCATTTACAGTAGGGGTGGCCAATCTTGTCTGCAAAGGCCCGGTGTGTATGCGGGTTTTCGCTGCAACTCCCTGATTAGATTACTAATTAGAGAACTGATTGGCTGAAGAGTCCTCACACCTGGGTTTGAACAGTTGACCTACAGGTTATTCCAAAAACCTGCATACACACCGGCCCTTTGCGGATAAGATTGGCCACCCCTGATTTACAGTCTACTCTCCACGTCACCTTGTCCGCATCCTCATAGAGCTTCTGCTGCTCAGCTGTATTGCAGGGTTTAGACCACCTGCCTCTGTCCTTTTTGGACTTCTGAAGGGACTGCTTACAGCACATGGAGACCCTGAGCTCTGAGATTTGCAGGCATTAGTCATCGTGGCAGATATTCCCATACAAACAACCAGCGCTTCTCATCGTCTGTTTAGTGCTGTAAGTCATTAAACATGTAGCTGTCACCCCCCCCCCCCCCCATGCTATTCAGACTTTCCCCAGTTGCTCCCATAGGAATATATATCATTTAGTCAATCCGTATCTTGCTTTGAGTCCTTATTTACAGAAGGTGCAGTTAGGGCTCTCCCCCAGGTTTGCTTTCTTTTCCTGCTCTCAACTGTGTTTCCACTCATCACCAGCCTTGGAAGCCTGTTCCTGGTTGCAACTTCTGTTATGAGCTTGAGCACAGCATGTTTGTAATTTATGCTGAATATCTCACTTTGCAGCTAAAGAAGCAGCTAATATCAGCCAGAAACTACTTCATAGGCCCTGTTTATACCTGTTTTTAAAATGTGTCTTGGGTAATCGAACCGCAAGTGGACAGCACTAAATACAAGTGTAAACGACCACCAAGACGTACTCTGATCCCATCACTCAACCCACTTCCTGAGGTGATCCACATGTGATTCATAGTGTAAACGCCAGTGCATCTTCATGCATCCCCGACAAGGAGTATGTACAGGGTAGTAGCAAAATCTAAACACAAGTGGTCAGCTGAACCCCTTGGAGATACGCAGACAGAGATGTAAACGGCGATGTGTCTTGGCTGCGTTGTGATCCAATCACCCAAGACGCATTTTAAAACCAAGTGTGAAAAGAGCTGTACTGTACCTTAACAATGTCTTGAGGTTTTGAATATGATATGATGATATAACATGATATGTAATATATACTAATCAAATGAACTAATTATATTGTAGTAATATGGATCTGCAAAAGATAAAATAAACGAAGACAAGAATTAAGATTTTAAAATTAAGTACAGTGGTACCTCAGTTCTTCAGCTCATTAAAACTCCAATTTCTTAAAAGTCGAACCAACAATTTCGAAAAAAAATTACCTAGAGCTCAATCTTAATCTCAGAAGTCAAACCATGAAGGCCGACCTCGGACTCAGCCTTGCTTTCGCTGTGATAGCATCATGCATGTATACACTAGCTGAATCATATATTTAGACAGTAAAAATACATTTAGACAATGATAGACAGTAACAGTAATTATTATTATATAATAAAATACATTTAAAAATAAAGATTTCTTATTCATTATTTTAATATTAATAATAAACCATTAATACGTTTAATTATAATAATATTGTTGTGCCGAGCGAACGGAACGGAGACAAAGGCGCAAACGTCAGGGTATCGGGGAATACGGGATTTAATTGCAGGTAAGGCAGGCAAAACGCAGACTTACAATACAATGACTGGACTGGGGAAACAAACTGAAACGTGGACGAAATACAGAGGACTAATGACAACAACCAGAAACAGCTGATCACACAGGGATTACACAGGAGTTAACGAGGGGGCGTGGCACACGGAAGGAGCGGACGATCGGGGCAGGACACATTGTTTGGATACATTTATTTTCTTACTTTACAAATTACTGTTTTGATAGATGTGTTTAGTACAGTATATGCTCTTCTTGTTTTATTCGGTTCATTTTGCAGTTAAACTCAACCGTTCAAATTATTTTAGGTAGTATGTTGTAAATTGTGCAAATTAACTTCATGTGATCAGGCAGGTTCAGAGGTTTCAATAAACGAGCTGTTAGTGTTCCTGGCCTGTCAGAAAGGATCACAGCTGCCTGCCTCAGTCTCTGCTTGATACTTGGTGAGGTGACCAGGCTCACGGAGACTTAATGTCAAACAGCTGGCCGTCCTCACAGCATGACAGATCCTCCCCCTCCTGGCCATCTGTCAGTGGTAGATACAGGAGGTGATAGAATTACCCGTCTAAACTAGTCAGACTGACATATAACCATCAATGAAAATGACAATAATGATAAGTCATATTATATCTAAAAATAAATTAAATATCAGAGCGAACAAATGTGGCTCGAGTGCTGTTGTGGGTATATTATCATATTATCATATCTTAGCAAAATACAATTTGTGAAATAATTTTGTGAAATAACTTAACTTGTGAAAGAATCACACTATTAAGTCATTATTAAGCCTTTCTACTCAGATATTTTTGTTTTAATTTCCATATTTTTTCGGATTCATTTTCCCCGGTGTTAACATTCATCAGACTTTTTTAACATGCAATTTTAAACTTCTTAGGCCAATCAGGTTAGAGTTAAGCAAGCATCATGTCCAATACTTTAAATGTTTATTTTAGCTGTAAAATGGCAACAGTTTGCTTGTTATCTGTACATTTTTTAATTTAAATGGCTGTAAAAACTTGTGAACTTGTGCCATCTTGTGTATTGTGCATTGTCGTCTTGTATATGACTTTAAAATATACTTCACCTTTTTATATTATGAAGGCAGAAAAAAAATGTATGCATATGCCTCAATTCTCAGTTTCCATAATATATTTTTCAGATTTTTAAGATAGATTAAAATTTTTCCAAGTTAACAGCAGAATAATCAAATGAATGTAGGATATACCTTGGATTGTCTTCATTGCATTAATGCTAAACATCATGTTTTTTTCTCACTTGTAATGTTCTTACCACAGTGTCACTCCACCACAGTTTAATAGGATTTAAACTTTAAGGTAAGTTGGAACTGTCTAAGATCTGTAGTGGCACAAATTGTTTATTTGTAATGTATTAAACCTGATTTTAAAGTACTGCCTTTAAAGCAAGGTCCATTTGAATGAATCCTGCTCATCATGAATCAGACCGTAAGAATGAGGGTATGCCGCAAAAAGCTAGAACAACTAAGTGAAGTTTCTTTGTACATTTGGACAATCAGCTCATTTCATTCCATACCATTGAATGAACGTTTTAATTTCTCTTTTATACATTCTTCTTTAAGAATATAGCCTTAAAAATATTCATACAAAGGAAATTTAATGCAATTAACCTGCAAAACCCATTAAATATATATTGTGTAGTTCTACCTACATCTTAGAACCTGCAGATTTTATGTGGAAATGTGCAATGTGTGAATGACTGCAGAAGTGCATGGCTCAGTAAAGTATTACACTTTTAAATGTCACCCTGCTTATTTTCATGTTATTCCTCCCATGTCCCGATAAGCTGCTAAACTGAATTGGCATGGAATTGAATGTGGATAGATCAAATGCAAGTTGTTCCTACTCAGAGAGAAATTAAAATTATGTCATTTAGAAATTAAGCCAAGAGAGATGCTGATTTCCACTTATCAACCAAAAGACCATAGGAAATGTTCCCTGTTTCACCACAGCCTACTATTTCCTGGCCTGGCGTGACAGGCAGTAAATACACAATGTCACCAGAAATATCATTTGTATCGCCTAATAAAAATCCAAGAAGCCTTATCTCCTCATTCATGCACCGACAGTGAAAAACTCTGTTGTCCTGAAATAAAAAGAGCCCATGTTTTACACAAACGAAAAACTGAAAAAACAAACAAAAAAAATGCTTGCCACATTTTTGGGAGTATATGTGTCCCCGTCAGGCCAAGAAGACTGCGGGTGCCTTTCAAGTAAGTTGGTAAACAGTCTGTCACTCCTCTACATGCACTCAACCTCTCAACCCTCAAGCCAGTGGCATCTCTGGGTGGTAAGGCACAGCTGCCCTACCTCCCTCCATCTCCATTATCTCCTTGACAGCCCAAGAACAGATATAGATCTTTTTTTTCCCAGAAATGACATAGGGGCATGCATCACATTAATCCATGGAAGGATTCTCTGATATCAGGGTCCCAGATACCCATGGGCTACATATTGTGTCATGAAGATAGTAATTCACATCATTGGCACCCCATACAAATGACATAAAATCTAAATTTTGAAGTTTTTGCATAAATTCCATTCACGCAGTTGTTTTTTTCTCCACATGGTGATGTCATATCTTATCTGGTGCCCTTCGCTACAGCAATTCCTTCATTTCTCTTTGCTACTTTTCTCAGCCCACATACTGTAGCAACAATTCTCTAATTTTGCTGTTGAGCCCTGCAACTTGTCACGGCTCTCCCAAACATAATGTTTTTAAAAACCAGCTCGGACAGATGCGACTATCACAAGAACAAAGGAAGTGCGTCACATCAACCTTAAAATTCGGTTGCCTTATTTTCATGCTTGAGAGAGACTGATTCTTGAATTGCTGTGGGCTTTCAATTGCATGGGGCTCTAGGGGCATAAAGGGTTTCCTTCTTTCTGTCTTGTATGGAAATGATTTCCTTCAGTCTTGTTTGGCCCTTTGCCCCATCATCAGCAGCAGAAAAAAATGACAGCCTTCAACATTGAGGACACCACTGTCGACTGTAAGAATAATTCATCAACACCCATAGATTTCATCCTGAATAGAAATGGGTTCCGTTTTTTATTATTTTTCTCTCATACAATATGCTCCTTCAATTAAGGATACTTTCTATTCAGCTTCTTACAGCAGCTACAGCAATACAACAAAGCATTACAATGTTTTTACTAAACAAAAAAGAAGACAACCAAGATGATCCGTCACTGTTTTATTTCTTCTTTGAATAAATCTTTAAATGTTAAATATGTGCAACCAATATCCATTGCAGTATCATGGAAAATTATTCTCATCCTAGAGGATTACATGTTCATTATATAAATACTTCACTGATCCAACATTATTTACAATATATGCATTCTCTAAAGTCATTTTTTGTGACTTCTTGGGGATTTTTTCTGGAGCATTTTAAAGTTGTTAAGATTCTAATTCAAACCACAGCTACAGGCATTATCTCATTCTGCTATATAGACATAAAAAATAATCACAGAGGGAATCAGTAGGTAGCACTGTTATGTCACACCTTCACGGTTGGAGTGAAAATCCCATCTCTACTCTTCCATATTTTGTGTCATGTAGGTTTCTCTAGCAGTCCAAGTACATGGAGTTAGGCTAACTAACATCCAGCATAAGGAGTTAAAAGATGGATGGGTGAAATAAATGTATAACAAAACATGTAAAGGTAATGATACATAGCGTAACTTTTTAAGCAATGTTGCCGGGCAACGGGCAACCAGGTGAGACAAAGGGCAACTAATGTGGATCTGGATGACTGCAAAAGGTTGTCCACTGCTGACGAAAGTTGGTCAAATAGAGATTTGTTGCCCAGTATCAATAGGAAAATACCTGAGCAACATTGGTCAGCAGCACTGTCCAGTAACATTACTCAAAAACTTGCCCTGTGTATTGTCACCCAGGTCATATTTTCATTCATCCTTTCATCCATCTACTGCTTATTTAGTACCAGGGTGAGCAGGGCACAAGGCAAGGAAAATCCTGGATGGGATGCTGATCCATCATAGTGCATACACAGGCATAACAAGCAATAAAAGGTATAAGAGCAATAAATGATGGACTGCAAGAGAAAACAGGTGTCCCCTGAGGAAACCCAAGTCACATGGGTAAAAATGCAAATTGCACACATACATCTTCTCAGATCTAAAATTGCGGTAAAATCATTTCATTCTAAAGTTAAATTAAAGAACATAAGAATAAATTTTGAGAGATTTTTGTGTCAGGGTCAGCCCCTACTGTGGACCTACCGTGTCCCTTCCCCGTTTGGCCAGCAGGTGTTGCTGGTCATCCCGTCCTTCATGTAAGTCTTTGTTCTCCCCTGTTACCTGTCTGGTCATGTGGCTCAATGTGTTGAGCATGTGGTTGTCTGTGTACCTTTCTGTCCTGTGTTTGAATCCTGCCTCCTGTTTTTGTATGTTGCTCCTTAGTATTTCTAGTTATTGTATCTGGTGGTTTTTGGGTTTGGTTTTGTTCCTTGTGCCCCTGCTTGTGTCTTTACCTGTTTAAATCCCTAGTGTTGGTTTCTGTTTCCCTGTGTCCTTGGTTAGTTCCTAGTTTCCCTGTTTTTTAGTTCCTTTGGTTATTAGTTTCACCTGTGCCCTGTTTCCCTGGTCTTTATTAATTAGTCTCACATGTCCTGTGTTAGTCTCGTTACCCCTTAGTACTTTAGTTCCTGCTTCTGTTCCCCAGTAGTTCACTGTTGTGTGTTGTGTTGTTGTTGTTCTTCGATGGTTCCGATGTTTGATGGTTTTGCTATTTTCAGTGTTTGATGTGTATTTGGTTTTGTGATTTAGTCTTAGTTTATTCCCTTTAGTGTTTGACCCTCGTGGTCCTTTTGTTTTGTGTTTGTAGTATTTTCTGTTTTATTTAATAAACCCCTTTGTGTTCTTGGAGCTGCCAGTGGGTCGTCCGCCCTTCTTCTGTGCCTGCACTGTGCCACGTTCCTGCACCCGAGCCGCCCGGAGGCATGACATTTTTGCATAAGTCTATACTGCCTTGAGACCAAACTTTACCACCACAGACTAAATTCATGACCCACGGACAGGTTTACAAATGCATCTGAAAACTCATCACTTGTAAGCCCTATGATTACACCACAGAACAAATAAATCAAACTGATTTGTGGTTTTTAGGCTGTGATTCTGCAGTGATTGAGGGCAGCCATCCGGTGTTGGACAGAGCATCTGAAGTGTTGAGCTGCAATTTGTTACGTTCATGCAGTAGCCTGGACGACATTGATGCATTGAATTATAAACAGCATTGTGACTTGTAGGGTCATACATACAACGACTGAACAGTACAAGACAGGTTCTTTACTATAAATCATGAAAAATTTTCCAGCTATTTAAATTTAATGATTTTCAATCCACCCATCTATCCATATATCCATCATTCATCTATCCATCCATCCATCCATCTTCTAACTGCTTAGCCTGGTTAAGGTCTAGCATGGATAGAATTTTACTACTGTAAATAATATATTAAAATGCATTAAAATTACAGTAATGGCATCAATAGTGGTGTCAGAATTAATTGTAATTAATTTGGACACTATTATTGTTGCAATTTAATATTTGTCCTCAACTTTAGCAGGGCACCATAAAAGTCAGTCTTTTTCTTGTAGCATGACAGTTTGCTGGTGTTTCTCTAAATCAAACAACTAATCAAGTAAAGCATTACATTCTGAAACACTCTCTGGTTTCAGATTGACCCATCCTCTCTGTTGCCATTTGCAGACATTGTTTACCTTTGTTTTAAAGGCAATGTCACCATGAGGGAGGCATATGAGTTTGCTGACTAGGCCTGATGATGCAGCCTGGATGCCCCATGGGAGAGGTAGTTCCTCGTCCTCCCTGTATGCAGTGTCGTCAGAGATATCCTGGGGGGGGCTGCCTGATAGGCCACAGGATATGACTCCATGATGAAGGAAAGGACTGGTCATAAATGATGCAGAAATACAGTTAATTATCTACCCACCCCCGCAACTGTCAGATCTTGTGCCTTCCACCTCTCTCCCAGTTCAACAGAGTAATCTGCAGAAAACAGGTTTAGGCAAATATAGATCTGAACATATGAATAAAACATATGAAGTCAAAAGAAAGCTGGTAACCTTTTGTAAAATGTACTCTCTGAACTCTCCCCTTTTGCAAATGCCCTCCCCACTTGCACAGCCATCCTGGGGGTGTGCAGGCATTTGGGTCATGTTGTATTCCACTTGCAGCCAGATTGCACACTGAGTTCAAAGTGCACACCATAGTACTTTAAAATATTAGTCACTGGATTTCTGTATTATGAAGCTGACTAGACAGGAAATTTAAGTATCACAGCACATAATGATACATTTTCCACTATTAATGTCAGATCTTAATAGATACATTGATTTGAATTGATTGTTATATCTTTTTAAATATGCATACAATGTCATTTATTATTTATTATATCATTTACCACCTAATTGTATTGCCTGCTTAACCAGTTATCCAATTAGCCTTGTGTAAGCCTTGCCATCTAATAACAATGCTCCCTAATGTGTCTAAATAAGATTCAGAACCAGCTACCACTGGTTTGATGCAAGATCACCTGACCTTGCTCACTTACTTCATTACAAAACAGAAAAAAAGAGCAACAGATTCACAAATTCACCTAACTGAAGGGATGCCAGTTGTAGTCTTTCAAAGATATTGTGTTCTCACAACATCTTGGTCTGTGTCATTAGGTACAGTACACTGTCACGATTGCTTATAATAATTGTTCACTTAAGGTGCAATACATTGTATAATTGTTTTCACAAAACAGGAAGTGATTTTGTAGGTGACAGGTGGCAATTCATATCAGACATGCTAACTCAATAATATGGTTGCCCTACCCACCTATTGTCATTCAGAGGATGCTACTCAAAGTTCTTAATCACTTTGTGTCGATTAGTAAAAGTTTATTATAATGTGGAAAATAATCATGGAATGTTTGATTAGTTACATGAATGTATGGAGCAAAACATGGATCTAGGGAATAAGGGAGGGATGGACAGATGGATTGAAATACTTGCCATAATTCACATAAAACTTCCAAAAAAAAATGGAATAATAAGTTAAATATTAGCCTATAAAACTATTTTATTTACATGTCCAACAGTCATCAGGTGTCAATATAGAGATAAATGTAATTTCCAATAGTTTAAAAATGAATGTACCCATGTACCCTAACTGCATCCTTTATTTTAATATATTATATTAATGTATCTGAATGTGAAGATTATCACTTTGTTGTGTAATAACGATGGAGCAAAAGGAATCATATCACATTTATTGTTTTTGGATTACATAAGTTAGCAACTAGACTTTTCTTCAATTTCTCCATTCACTGCAGTGACTGATAAAATCAACTATAAAACAGAAGACATACAGTTTGTTTGTACAATTAAGACGTATTTATGAATATATTTTAGACTTTCAAAATTTATTGTCACAGTTCTTACAGTTTATATATTACAGGGCGCATAAGTGTCGAGCAATCAAATATGGAATCCATTTTTATTACTAAAAGTATTTTTTCCTTTGTCACAACGAGAAGTTCGATATAGCCCAGTGTTTGCGTCGTTATCGTCGCATTTACGAGGTACTGGCTTCTCAGTGACAGAAACAGAGAGGCTACCTGAAACCACGCCCACCAAGTCGCATCTGATTGGAGTGCCGTGAACATTCCATAATCCAGCGTTTCACATGGATGAGTATTTCACTGTAGCGGTTCTACAGCATCTCAAAGGCAGTAACTTCTCTTCCATCCGCCAGAGAAAGACATTCGCTGCTGTTTGTCCTTTCAAGTCGATAATATCAGATAGCTTTATTACAGGTAACAAGTTATTATTATTATTATTATTATTATTATTATTATTATTATTATTATTAGTAGTAGTAGTAGTAGTAGTAGTATTGCTTTTTAAATTATCGTACTTATCAGATATAATCGTTTTATTGTTCTGATTTAATTCATTTTAGTTTTTATTAAAGATGTAAAACAACTGCTTATTTTATTAAATACAAATACAAAACCTATAGTATTATATTATTTAGACTACATTTCTAAAATTTATTTATGTAATTCTCTCAACATTTTTAATTTATGTTGGGTAATTCTTGTTTTACGGCACAAAACAATCCTCCAATTGGGTTGTAATTAATTAATCCTTTATACGAAAAATACAGTGCCCGTTACTCAAGCTTAGATATCAAATGTTTGATTCAGATTCAAATTATTGTTGTTAAGTACAACATGCTGCATAATCACAAACAAGTGAGGAAAACATATTGCAGTTTTTTCTATTGTTTCTGACAGATATATTTATGGAAACTTTACAAACATGACGCTGATTTTTTTCAAAACGTCAGAAGTACTTTACACTGTGCGATATGAGAGTCTTTCCTTTTCAGATGTTTCTTTAAATCTTTATATTTTCTTTTTTTATATTATCCGATAACATATTTTATTACTTGTCTCCAAAAAATACATTTTACCATTAGATTACTCCCTACTGACGTGTGACCCCATCCACACTTATCCGTGCTTATAGGTGCATCCAGCAGGAAACGATGAGGAGCAGTTTGTTGCTGGCGGTTCTGTCCATCATGATGAGCTTCCCATCCTGCCAGTCCAGCTGCGAAGAGCAGGAGATCGGAGAGCCACACAGATCGGAGCTGGAGGTACCTTTCAGTTGTATTATTAGTTGTATTATTAGATCTGCATGGCTTGATGTAGACTTTGATACTAGTGGTCATCATTCGGTTCTTTTAGAACAAGTAAAAACGCCATATATATATATAAATATAATGGGAGATTTTTTTGCAGATACAGAAGGGTCGTGGATTGTCTAACATTCCCCGCGAACTTCTGAAACGGTATAGCGATATCGATTATGATAGTTTCGTGGGACTGATGGGCAGGAGAAGCAGCGGTGAGTAATTTTTATTCATATGTAATTTTATTTTTTTTCCTTTACTTACTTACCATATGGACAAAATTGGCAATTAAGGCTTGAAATATTAAAAACGCGGTCAAACAGCAACACTGCGGGGTAGCGTGATCCGTGGAAAACTAGCCATTAATTCTGTTCATGTAAATCATTACATAAGAGTAAGAAATTTAGACATGTTCTTTTTCTCCAGGCACAAACAACTCACCGCTACGAAAAAGTAAGCCGAATTAGTTTTGCTTAATCATTTTATAATGGCGTTTGTAATAGATACATTAATTACGTATAGAAACAACCTGTTGTCTCTTACAGGGGACATGCATGATGTCTTTGTGGGACTCATGGGTCGCAGGAGTTCACAGATGGGTGAGTGCATGTGATCTCGGACGTTCTGCTACGTACTGTATATTCCTTTTTTTCACCATCTCGTCTCAGCATGCACCTCACATCACTCAGTGACCGAGCTATTCGTGTACTTACAGATGAATCCCGTCCTTGGAGACAAGAGTACCCTGTGAGGAGGGTTGGGATTTTCTTCAATAAATGCAAGCTGAGGTGAATAAAGCTTTCTTTCTGAGGCACAATTGAGGGATTCAGCAGAAATGAGGATAATCATCTCAAGTCTTGTTAGTTCGGCATCTCATTGTAGATATCAGTTTGTTTTATAAAAAATTAAGTTTAACTGGCCATTTTAATGTAGCTTAAAAATTGTCAAATCAGTTTCTAGACAATTCAGAGCAGGTATCTGGAAATCAGAATTTAGTGATCATTGTTGACACACCATAGCACACAACAATGAAATGTGTCCTCTGTAGTTAAACCATATGTGTCATAGCAGGGGGCAGCTAATTCAGCACCCAGGGAGCAGTGCTTGGGGGCGGTACCTTGCTCAGGGTACCTCAGTGGTGCCTTTCCGGCTGGGGATTCGAACCAGCAATCTTTCAATTACAACCATTAAGGCACCACCACCCACAGAGAAGTTCCAAACTCAAAACCACAGCTTCCATTTGCAATATCAGATTGGAATATCAAAAAAAAAAACACACTGATTAAAAAACTGTGGTTAGACTAGAAACTACCAACTACCACAAATTACTACATATAGATTCAATTTTCTATGTCTAACAAAACCCATGATGGTTAATGTCAGCAGTTTTATATTGACAGAAGTCATTACTTATGAACAGTGAATATTTCTCCCCACAAATAAAGTGCTGTGTATGAACCTCTCTGTAGTTCAAGTAATATTTCATCATCGTTTACTTTTTACATTGTGTATTAATGTTTTTAACATATGCACTTTATGTATACATATAGCTGGTCCAGGAAACATTATTTTGTCTGACCGTATGCAGTGTCCTAATTATGGTTAGTGTGACAATACAGACCCACTTGACATGAAACATCAGCAGTGACTCTTATAAGGTACATCATATTGAACCAGATTTCAGATATAGTCTAACTAGAATGCTTTACTGCTTCATTGCAGGTCTCGCCAAGAAGAGTAGTTCAGCGTTCCCATCGCACTTGCGTGAAAATATCTGAACTCTGCCTAGTGAATAAATTTTTGTTCCAGATTTTACAGGGTGCAAAGGGGAAAGAAACAACTGCGTCTGTCATATAACAAGATGAAAAGGTTTATATTCTGTCAGTTTTATTGATAAGAGCCTTTGTGGTTTAGAGAGCATTATAATTTTTAAAGAATCAACAATGTGTTTTTGTAAATAAACATGAGATAATTGATTCCACAGTAACTTTTTGCAAAACTCCTACCTCGATTTCAATATTTGCTGGATAACCCTTGTTATAACATGGGAAAGAGTCAACATCACAAACCCAAACTGGATAAGCATGACTTCTTACCAAATCAACAATTTCATTTATCTTTGCTCCAACTGCTTATCCAGTACAAGGTCGCAACAGGCATTCGCTTAGCACAGGCATCACAAGGTACAATGCAAAACACTCCAAACAAATGTCCGTCCATCACAATGAACGCACACATTATGGGAAATATAGAGATGATAATTAACCTAACTATGTCTTTGGGACAGCAAGTTCTGAAATTTGACTTGAAACATGACATTTTTATACACAGTGATTGTTCACAGCAATCAGCCTCCACAGAAGACGCCAAAGACATTCTTTTAAAAAGAGACACACCTCCCAAACTTATTTACATGACAGTTTCATGATATAGTGGAAGAGCATAGGGTAATAAAATACCCTTTACAAAACAAAGGGGGGGAAAATCACATACAGCTTTAAGAAACAGAATTTGGTGATTAAAAAAAAATTAAGTGAATGCTGTTCACATAAAGGCTTCTCAACCTTTTGATGTTGGTGAAATGAGGGGGCTGGGATCGATAGGAGATTTCATAACTTAACGGTTTCCATTTTTTCACATGCAAACAGAATGCACAAACATGAGGGCTCATGAAAAATTGCAAATATATAGTTTAATTTTCTAAATTAACCAACCTCTCCACAAACTCTCAGCATTCTGTGGCCCAGTGGAACCCTGGTCAGGGATCCCCTACATGATACAAAATCAATGAGATTTCAGCTTACATATGGTGCAATGCAGCTGTGCTATACCATAGTAAAAACATGTAAAAACTATAGTAATGGGTAATACAAGCTCAGGCTTTAGGAAAGTAATCTAAACCAGCAAAATGCGTTCTCAACCTGGAGATGATGATGATGATGAAGTGAAGAATACATTTTCAAAACGCACTCAGTCCATAGGATACGCTTTCAAGAAGGTCTTAGTGAGCTTTGGAAATGTAATCAAAGTTCTTAGGTGGATTACATGAGGACTGAGTGAGCTTTGGTTCCCAATACTGTAACATATGATGAGGAAGCCTCAAAAACACCCCCCAAAAAGTCAGATCAGATATCTGCAATTTTAACCAAAAGTCCACAGGCAGACACTACAGAAATGAAATAATTTAATCTACAAAATATCCACAGACTAAAAAAAACCTATATCTTGCTTATTTACAGAGGAAGAGAGAAATCAACACTTAGGTGTGAAGTGCATTGAGTACACAAACACCAAAACTAAAAACATCCCAATCCAAACTTTAATTACAACTGATCAATACTTAGACAATAAGCAGGGAGATAATTAAAATTCCTTTGATAAATCAATCATAATATATTTTGTCATCTCTCGCTCCCTGATGTTTCTCCACATAAGCCCATGTGGGGCCTCCCACCATGTGGACAGCTGTCATTCAGGTGAGTACCCCAAGTATTCTGGTCCAGTAAATATACAGAACTGAAACACCAGGTTGCTGTACATACATTAAAAATCGTCATATATACAAGCCTGAAAGATTATCCCCAATGAATTAAAACAAACTGGGAAACATACACCTACTTATTTTCCTTCCCTTATGCCTAAAAACAGTCACCAAATTCTCTAAAACGGCCCGGCCTTCACACATTAAAAATACGTGGGCCCATACAGCACAAATAACTTCACTTTCCAGCAGGTGGTTTAGATGGCTGGGCTTGTCTCCCCCCCCCCTCCCCATCCTCACTTTACAGCGCCATCTACTGGCGGCCAGGAACTTAACGTTAAGCTATTCGAGAGGATGGTGCTTTCTGAGCATAACTTCAAATCAATGACGCATGCAACCTGCAGAGCAAGAAGTAGGTGGCACACAACCAAACCAGGCGTGCCTACTTTGTGCCTTGAGTAGGCTTTCATGTCATGCACTGAAAGGGGCCACCTGCCAAACTAGATAAAATAGGGGCATTAAAATAATGGACTAGCCTTACATAGTACCACAGAGAAGAAAGTCAGTGATAACTAATTAACTTAGACAGGTTGATCCACACGTTATGAACCATGCCTCAGCCATTCTTGTTGTACATAATTCAACCTTAATTGAAATGCCAATGCCCAAACAGCGAACCAATAAATCATCACACAACGGACCTACCTTACACAAACGATTGTGACTGACGTAAAAAGGGCTGACCGTTCAAAGTAAACATTTTTATAATGCAATCTTTGGGACAGTCAAACAGAAAGCCGACAGAATAACAGGTTGTTAATGTGCACCTTCCGTCATATTATATATGCACAAGTCAGACAGGCCTTGGGCACACAAGCACACCTCACTCCTAATTACAGTACTACTACTGCTTCTCCAGAACAGCCGTTCTGTTTCCAGCAGGTTCCGCCTCCAGTCGTGCCTTCGATTCAGCTTCCTGTTCCGCGGCATTCCCTCCGACTCCCGGTTCGTTACCCAGCCCGGCCCCCCCCACAGTCTGCGGCAACACACCCAGGCTCTCAGGCAGCGGGGGCTGATAGCGGTGTCGGTACCCATAGGCCCGCAGGTGGTAGGTATAATAGTCCAGAAGGTACATCATCTCAGCGTCCACATAGTGGAAGGACACGGCCAGGTCTGAGCAGCACTGTGGGCCCTGGGACGAAAGGGGCAAGGAGAGAGAAGATTATAGGGGGAGTAAAAACGTGCTGCAGTTTTCACTATCTGAGTCCTTTTAGCTCAGCAATACATGAGGGTTTATGACTTTTATAAAGTGCTTTTTACTGTTTTACAAGCATGCACTGTACCTCAAACCAGTTTGACTCAACAATATCATTGCTTTTCAACAGGAACCTGCCGTAGCAAACAAACTCCTACATATGATTACAGGTTAGCTGTCAGTTAAACCGTCCTACAGAAAACCAAGAACCGGGGGGGGGGGGTACGATGAAAATCACTGTGCTAAATAGAGGTCGACCGATGTATCGGTTTTGCCGATTAATCGGCACCGATAGTTGATTCCCGGAACTATCGGTTATCGGCAAAAATCCACGCCGATAGTTTTTCCGGGTTGCGTCAGAGCTGAAGCGGCTGAGAACGGTCCGTTGTCCTTATACAGTGCGAGAGCCAACATATATATCTATGGCAAGTGCCGCCTCTATAGGCGAAAATCGCTGTAAAGCACATGCTTTTGTTTTGACACGTGATACTGTTAGTTGCAAGGAGAGCGCAAACTGCCTGGAGAGAGCGCGGTGCACGGACAACGCTGACACTTCAAATGCACGTTTAAAACACAGACAGCGAAAAGGTATGTATACAGTACACTACAGTACATGTTTTCATCTCAATATAAAGTAATTCATTTGTTGATTAGATTCTGCATTGGAGAAAGAACAGCAGTATGTTTGTCGACAAGGCTGAGAGGACGCTAACATTAGCAGTACATCAAGCGGTCAAAATAATGTGGCAAAAATACACGCAAGTCCGACCCAAATGTTTAATGTCATGATTGTTACCATCAGGAATGCATTCGATTTCAGTTCTTTTTATCTTCAGGCACAGGGTGCGATTTGCCGGGGTGATCCGACTGGAGCGCTTCGAAACAGTGAATCTTATTGCGACGCAGTGTTTTACTGATTCGGAGTTTCAAAAAGCTCTGTTGATACTTTGCTCACCTTCTCTATATAATATATTTGTTGTTTGAAATGAAATCATTACTATTATAGACCCAACTTACGATGTTTTTATTAAATTTGTTATCACGTAATACAGCTCCCTTCGTATTAAAACCATTTCATGACGTGAAACTCATTATCTGGTTCTTGCCTAAAAAGACGGGTATATAATGAGCGTTGTTAACAGATTACACAAACAGTTTGGTCAACCTCTGCCTATGGAGAGAGAAAAAAGTTTTCAAAATAGAAGCAAATATAGTGGGAGACTACACATATAATATACATTTATATAATTAATATTATATATAATTATAATATTATATAATTATATAATTATTATTATAATTCATTTTGTATGTAACTTTTTATTTATTTATTTGGAGTGTTACTTTTTCTTTCAGTTTGAAAGCATGTCTTTAATTTACCTCAATATTTATTAATATATTCATATTTATTTCATATAGCACATTTTCATGATTCAGTACTGTTTTTTTGTTTGGTTTTTGTAATAAAGTGTAGTACTATTTTACATGTAGTGTTGTGTTTTAATTTAGTTTTTTTTTTTTATCCAGTATCCATTTTAAAAACTATCGGTTAATTAATCGGTTATCGGCAAGTACGGACCAACCTAGCTATCGGTATCGGTAAAATTCAATATCGGTCGACCTCTAGTGCTAAACACTGATGCATGCACATGCACAGAAAACAGATTGAAATAATAATGGCACCCCTGGAAATTTGACATTTCATAGAAATTTTTGTGTTCTCCCCTGCAATGAAGTTCAAACATACATCATAATAACGTCATAATTTCAACAACAGCAATCCCAGGGAAGGTTTCATGCAGGAAAAAAAATTCAACTTTTGAAAATGACTAAACACTAAATTATGGTCTACAATTAGTTTGTATCTCTTTATTAATCACACTGGATGGCTTTCTTCCTGAGAGTCCTGAGTAGAGGGATATCAATCTTTCATCTACTTACTGTCTGCTGGGGAAAAAAGAACCAGGAGAATAGATCAGGCTGCCTATGGCATGAGCCAAACCAAGATTCCAGACACCCCCACCCACCCACATACATACATACATACACACTTGCCTCTACGATGGGATAGTAGCAGTAGTTCCAGTACCAGAAGCTCTTGGGGAACGTGCCAACGAGATGGTTCTCAGGCACGAATGGGTGAAAGGTCTCACGATGCAGGGTGTCCCTGGAATCTCCCGCGGCCACGCCCATCTTTTCCAAGCATTGCCCTAGAGCCAGGTCCTCCACCGACGAGGTGTGGGTACACACCTTGGTTCGGAAGCCTTCCACAAAGCGGCGGAGGGCCTCCTTGCTGAGCACATAGCCTGCACCACCACTCATGTAGCCCTGTTTGGTGTACGGCTTGAAGCGCTTGCCAAAATAGATGGGTTCCTCAGGCGTGTAGTTAGACAGAAGCCAGCGCAAGTTGTCCACTATGACAAAGGTATCGTCGTCCGCTTTTAGGAACCAGTCGGCCTCCTCATCATGGTTCTTTAGCACATAGTGGAAAGCCTGGATGGTCTTCCAGTACAGCTGGTCACGGCCCTCCCCCGTGCTGAGCTTGACTGTGGGGAAATCCGGGTCCTCCTCTGAGCTCATGAAGACCAGAACGTTGCAGTGCCGGCTCCAGGTAGCTTTCACATGTCGTGCCTTTGTCTGCAAGTTACTTGGGCTGGTCATGACCCAGCATAAAATGCGCACCTTCTTATACAGCTCGTCTGCAATCCGGCTGTCCTCTCCTATTATAAACCAAATGAACTATTATTATTAAACAATCACCCAGCAAAACTTATGTTGACGTCAAGGGCTGTTTTCATTTAGTACAAAAATAATATATGGCAACTCTTTTTAAAAAAGTCATAACTTTAAAGCATACCTTGAAGTTTACACTCACCTAAAGGATTATTAGGAACACCATACTAATACGGTGTTTGACCCCCTTTCACCTTCAGAACTACCTTAATTCTACGTGGCATTGATTCAACAAGGTGCTGAAAGCATTCTTTAGAAATGTTGGCCCATATTGATAGGATAGCATCTTGCAGTTGATGGAGATTTGTGGGATGCACATCCAGGGCACGAAGCTCCCGTTCCACCACATCCCAAAGATGCTCTATTGGGTTGAGATCTGGTGACTGTGGGGGCCATTTTAGTACAGTGAACTCATTGTCATGTTCAAGAAACCAATTTGAAATGATTCGAGCTTTGTGACATGGTGTATTATCCTGCTGGAAGCAGCCATCAGAGGATGGGTACATGGTGGTCATAAAGGGATGGACATGGTCAGAAACAATGCTCAGGTAGGCCGTGGCATTTAAACGATGCCCAATTGGCACTAAGGGGCCTAAAGTGTGCCAAGAAAACATCCCCCACACCATTACACCACCACCACCAGCCTGCACAGTGGTAACAAGGCATGATGGATCCATGTTCTCATTCTGTTTACGCCAAATTCTGACTCTACCATTTCAATGTCTCAACAGAAATCGAGACTCATCAGACCAGACAACATTTTTCCAGTCTTCAACTGTCCAATTTTGGTGAGCTCGTGCAAATTGTAGCCTCTTTTTCCTATTTGTAGTGGAGATGAGTGGTACCCGGTGGGGTCTTCTGCTGTTGTAGCCCATCCGCCTCAAGGTTCTTCACAAATGCTTTGCTGCATACCTCGGTTGTAACGAGTGGTTATTTCAGTCAAAGTTGGTCTTCTATCAGCTTGAATCAGTCGGCCCATTCTCCTCTGACCTCTAGCATCAACAAGGCATTTTCGCCCACAGGACTGCCACATACTGGATGTTTTTCCCTTTGCACACCATTCTTTGTAAACCCTAGAAATGGTTGTGCGTGAAAATCCCAGTAACTGAGCAGATTGTGAAATACTCAGACCGGCCCGTCTGGCACCAACAACCATGCCACGCTCAAAATTGCTTAAATCACCTTTCTTTCCCATTCTGACATTCAGTTTGGAGTTCAGGAGATTGTCTTGACCAGGACCACACCCCTAAATGCATTGAAGCAACTGCCATGTGATTGGTTGATTAGGTAATTGCATTAATGAGAAATTGAACAGGCGTTCCTAATAATCCTTTAGGTGATTGCAGATGAGATATATTAATAGTAGGGATGTCAAAATTAATGGGTTAACGCGAATTAATCCATCATCATGATTAATCTGATTAAAAATTTTAACTCAACCCATCTGCAGTCATTTTCAACCCATTTCAGACAGTTTTGGTGCGTTCCATTTGCCCTCGGAACTCGTATTACGAGTCGGATTCCGGAGTTTTGAAGTCGGAAGTGACAACATGCGCACTCCCGTTTCTCGGAGATCCGAGAAATATCTCAGAGCAGCACAGAGGATTCCGAGTTCAGAATCCAGGATGGCTGCACCCTTTCTCAACAGAAGGGAAAGTTGTAGTTTCATACCATTTAAGCACTACTTCTCATTTGTGGCTCATTAAATCGGTCGCACACACTATACTGTCCAACTTATCTGTGGACGTGTTACTACGGAGTTTTATACGTAAAGCACTGCGTGTAATGTGTTATCAACTGATATTGCTAACAATGGCAATTAACCGGGCTAAAATTTGATTTCATGATTAGTCTATTTGCCACACCCACTACACGGTGAAACTCCACGGGATCCCGGCTGGTGACCCCCCAGGCAGACACATGGCCCGGATGGGTCGCCTCAAACTGGGACCCAAGTGTTGCCATGCATCAGGCGACACCTCAGCATTACACCAGCCCCGACCCCCAACAGGCCTGAGCCTATTAGCTGTCCGACGGCTTTGACTCGTCCGGGGATAAGACTCCCGAAGGCTTTCCCCCATCCCCTTCATGGTGCGTGCAGCCTTCCTGTGGGCGGCTGCAGCAGAGCTACTCCCACAGAGAGCAGAAGAATATCGTGCCTGTTTCTTTCAAGGTGTTGCAAGTTGTGTTATGGTGGCTGGAGTGCCAATCCCACCACCAAGCCCCAAATGTTTCTTTCCCTGCAAGTTGGAGGACAGCTTGCAGGGCCAGATGCCACTTAACGTCATGCCCAGGACATAGCAGCCATGGACATATAAAATTTGAAGCCTTCTTACCCGAGTGATGAGCATGGTTCTGATTGATAAGGGCAGATCCCTCCACCCTCCAGTCCTTGTGTTCGGTCCCCTGTTTAGGCAGAGCTTTGGCTGTTGTTCCCAGGCCATCAGACAGCTTGGGGAGGGTCTTATTAAACCCAGCCTGGTGCAGCAGGAAGTACAGCATGCAGGTTCCCACCAGGAAGCCCAGGTAGAAGGAGCACCTGGAGCTGACAACTTTCATGGCCATCCCCCCTGCCTGCCTGGATGGTCCTACCACCGCATATCTGAGAAGAAGCAGCAAATGGACAGGGGTTTCATTTATCTAGAAATCACTTTTATCCAAAGTGGTATACATTCGTTAAGAAGGAAGGCAGTCCCTGGAGCAATTTGGGGTTAAGGACCTTGCTCAGAGGATTAACGGTAAATGTTCTGGCAGAATAAATTTCCATGACTTTTCCAGTACCACAAGAAAAATTTCCAAAACCCACAAGTTTGCTTTGATTTGATGCTTTGATATAAAAAATTATAAAAATATGTTTTACATATCTGTACATCCTTCTTAAAATTCAAATCAGCGTTATATTTTAATATTTATTTTTCATAAAGAACTTTGCTTTCCTTTATGTTTCTGGGTTTGTAAAGCTATATCTTGTAACTACTTGAGGGGACACAAAAACTTAGTAATAGCTCAGTTACTACTGAAGTATAAATCATGAACAAACTACTTAATATTAAAGATGTGTAAAGATTAATTAATGATGAACAAACATGATATCAGTATTTCACATGCGTTACTCAGTACTTACTTCAGTAGTCCATAAAGGTTCACATAATTAGCAGATAAATCAGAATCAGAATCAGCTTTTATTCGCCAGGTGTGCTGGGGCACACAAGGAATTTGTTTCCGGCAGCTTGATACTCTCTCGTACACAGACAAAAAGCGACACTATACAAACAATAAATTACACTGTATGATAAATACAAATGTGAAAAATAAAGTAAATATATTACTTGCCTGAGATGAGATGTTTGTTCATCATTAATGAATTGTCACACATGATAACAGCTTGCAATCAACAATTAATTTGTGGTTATTGTGCAAGTAGCCATAATACTACATTATTTGTGCTCCCTCGGGTAAAGTATTATAACGCCATTCGTGTTCAGGCACATAAATGTTACGCATTAAAAGTTACAAGTAACAGCATCGTCTCCTTAAACCACCACCAAAGACAGCAATACGGATAATACAACACAATTTTGCCACTTTCGTGCCAACTTAGATCAGTTTAATGGGCCAGCAACTACAACAGACTTACCAAAGAGATGAATTTCCTGATCCCTATCACGAAGGTCCCGGAACTGGGCTAATTATTAACTTTAAAAAAGGAAACAAAAAACATTAACAGGGCTCTGGTTAACAAACAACTTAAGTTAAGACTACCTGACAACAGAATTTTATCTTTTTCAGATTTGCTATCTCGGGTATAACGACATTGTTTCAACCATCCAAAAAAAAAAAAAAAAACTGAAAGTGCGGCGCATAACGCCGAAGGACAAAACGTAGGCAAAACACTTCCAGTCACTCACAGTTAAAACAAACGTCAGGGGAAGGCCGTGTTCCTCTCTGTCACAGCAGGTCATTCTGTCGCCTACGCAGAAACATAAAAATACAAAATGAATGAAAAGCTAATAACACGCGCCCTTTTATTGTCGTGACAGAAAACGACAGCCGCATTGCAAAAAAATGTGTGCATTTCCCAAGAAATTGTGACCAAAATTATGTTTCGTGGAGTGTCTCGTAGGTCACCCGAAACGATCCAAGCATTCACTTTGACCAAATTATTTTCTTAGAAAACACGATTAGATTAAATGCCGTCTCTTGCTTAAGTGATTCTTCGGATGACGAAAAATCTTGAGTTTTCGATAGAAACATCCCTTATTATTAGTATCATATGCAATTCACCAAAGTAGTAAAATTACAAACATCTTGTCATTTATATGATATAAACAAGGGTAAACCAACAAAGCAGTACCAACACTTAAAACTAATCAGCTTTCCATGGTTTTACTAAATGTCAGTATATATTAACATAATACTCACATTGATGGCAGTGACTCGGAAGCAGACATTAAACGTCTCGGCCCGAAGGATACTGTAAGTCATCCACTGGCAATTAATGCTCTGTACAATAATATCCTCTAGAATGGCACACGTGCCTTTCAATTATTGTAACTTGGAAATTTCAGCAACGGGAGCTGCGGACGCGGTACGATTCTGCGCAGACTGCTGACCGGAAGCGTGATTATTTGCTTAGTAGCGTATTAAACCTCTAATAATGTTATAGTGTAAAGTCTCACACTTTCAGGCTCTTTGAAACTTGCAGAAACATTTCGATCCAGATTTATAATTATAATTAAAAAAAAACAACAGCACAGAACAGACAATGTGGACTAAACACACTTTACAGACAGCCCTTCAGAACGTACCTAGTAAGAGGAATTATACTGAGCTTCGGGAACACCCTCTAACCTTCATATCCAAAGCAACGATTGGCTATTGCTTCTTTCAGTCTATTTTAAACCCGCCCTTTCTTGGCCTTTTATAGCTGCGTGAGACCGTTAAATCTGCTGATTATATTTCTAGACTTATAAAACAAAAAGCCCCGCGCATTACATCTGGCCACAAATGCGAAAGTGTAATGAAAAATATTTCACAATATGGCGAATGTAGCGTTATTTCATGCATTAAAGTACAATTCAAAATAAAAGTGCAATACAATCACCAGCTAATATGAGCATCATGAGAGACTTTTACTATGATATTAGGACTGTATGGTTGCCACCTACGGTTGCTATGGTTACTGCATGAGAACCACACATGAATAGAGACTGACAAGTTGACAAAGATGGAGGGATACATTTGTGCTCATAGTCCAAAATGATTCTGCCCAAACAAAGGCACTGAATTTAAATAATAGTAATAAATTATGAAGCACTCTCAAAACACCTCCTCATAAGTAATTCACCCTAATCCTATTATCACCACCATCAGCAGCAGCAATTCAGATGACTTCAGTATCCAAACAGGACCATACAGCTTCTTCACTGTCGCTTACACTCAGATGCATCCCTTCACTCTCTGCAACAATGTAGAATAACCCCCTGTCCCGCAGTTTCTTCACCACATATCCAGCTATATCCTGCAGTGGATCCACATCCTTATATCAGTCACACATTCTGCTCCAGCCTATGTTTCTCCAGCTCATCTGACGCTGTTTACACCTCAGGCTGGGCCACTGGCTATCGGAATGTTGCCTCCACATATGGTTTATTGCAACCTGTGATACCAAGTATTACAAGTGGATATGAGAGTGACTTTGTATAACTAAAATTGGCCATAGATAGTGGATACTAAGTTTTTTTCCCTCCAAGATCAAAATTCCATCGGCGAAACAAAAATAAGGTCCACTGCCCTGATAAGATTTTTGGGGTGGGCCTTCACCAATTGAGAGCCCATGCCTTTGATAATCCAATGAATGCCCGGCACCACTTTAAATTAACATTACAAATCAAGTTCTCTTAGACTATCTGATGTTTCCACTTCTGCTCTATGGTTAGTTCCTTCAATGGAGTTCAAGACTTAAGGACATCACTTCACCACTTTATATTGCTACTTTGCCCTGGCACTTTACTCCCTTATGTTGAATGTTGTATTATATACATTGTAAGATACTATATGTTGTGAGATATCTCGTAGCAGTTAGTATTTTGCACGTAGTATTTATTGTTTTGCAACGTAGCTGTTAATTGTCTGTAGTCTGTGGAGAAGGCATTCCAGCAAGAATTTCATTGTACTCTGTATACAGTGCTTTGTTTATAGGTCAGGTCAGGTTGGGGAGCATGCGCTGATGGATGAAGGATTGTTCCATCACCTGCCCTGACTGCAAGTCTCCAAGGAACAGATTCAGATGCGCGTAATGCTTCGATTCCTCTGTAAGCAGGACGTGGGTCACTAGACCACATGGTGTATCACCTGCTCATAGATTCGTGCCTCCTTATCTGCCCTCAGAGCCCTCACAGCCGTCCTCCTCAGTTCCCAGTACAGACTGGAGTTGCCACCATGTTGTGCAATGCGACTCCTCTCAATAATATCCAGGGTGCCCTGCGAGATAAAACACCTCCTTGTGGGAACACTAGCAACACCAACACAACCCTCGGCAACCTTCAGGGTCTTATCATGGAAGGTTTCCCACATCAGTCAGCAGATGCATCCAAGTCTGCAGGTTCCTCACACAAAATGCATGCAAACGCAACAGAAACAGCTTGATCTTGGAGTCTGGCGAAATCCAGCCTCATTCTCCTAGCAGGTGGTAGCCTATTGGATCTAAGCTGAATTAATTCAATTGATCGAGTTTTGTTTTAAATCGATGTGAAAAATACTTAAATTGAAAAATCGGCTCTAATCTAATGCTTCCTCTGTCACAATTCCTTCTACACAAGTCTGCACCTGTAATTCTCTTAGTTACCACAAGTGGATGTTGGCGTTCTTTCCCCCGAGACCTCTGGGTCTGCACATGCACAGAGACTGTTTCAGAAACATCAGTGAAAGGACATGGCTGCTACTACAGAACGCACATTTCATACGGCTGAAGAAGACGCAGTAATACCAGAACAAGGGCATGTTACTTCAATCATATAGACACGGTTTGGTTTTGCGAGGTCAGACGTGGAACAGACCAGGTGCAAGGTTTGTAAAAAAATTGTTAAAACCAAAAGTAGCAGCACTACAAACTTGTTCCAGCATCTGAAACAAAGGCATCCAGCAGAATGGGAGTAATGCGTTTCCTGCTGAAATTCCGATGCTAGCTGTAATTGCATTCCCAGAACT
Source organism: Paramormyrops kingsleyae (assembly GCF_048594095.1). Classification (NCBI taxonomy): domain Eukaryota; kingdom Metazoa; phylum Chordata; class Actinopteri; order Osteoglossiformes; family Mormyridae; genus Paramormyrops; species Paramormyrops kingsleyae. The sequence continues at coordinate 27,250,891 of NC_132802.1, read as the reverse complement.
AATGTTAAATACTGACCCGGCAGGGGAGATACCATGATCACAAAGGTGGTTCACCCAGGGTGAGGCCCAGCCATTGCACTGCGGCTGTGCTGACCTCTGCGAATTGCCCAAATGTGGGAATCTCAACTGCATAATTTCTGGTAGTGGGGGACTGTTTTCACACTCTCCCCCAAATGGGGCAGTGTGTGGCTCAGTGGGCTAAGCCTGTGTGCCTGTAATCCAGGGGTTGCTGGTTCAAACCCAGCCTCAGTATGTCTGTGGGTCCTTAACCCCTAAGTGCTGCTTTGGGTGGCTGCCCTTCATGGACAACTTACTCTATCAAAAAAGGAACAAGTTGAGGGAGGTATAATGACAATTTCCCCATGGGGATCAATAAAGTGTCCATTATTAAAACACAGCCAACTTTAGCTGCCTTGTTTTCCAGTGTCACACTGTACGACAGAACAGGGCAGATGTGGAAGAACATTACAAATGTGGTGCCATTTTATATCGTAAGACATAAAATGTATATATATAAGACATGGTGCCGCATCTCTGGACAACAGAAAAAGGGGAAAAAAATACCCATGCTGATCCCTGTATTCTCCACCAATTGTCACAGGGTGCTCCTACAGAAGGGGGGACAGAGGGCTTGACAGAGAGTCGGAATGTGATTTATTTTAATTGCAACCACGGCAAGCCAGGAATAACACAAAAATAACTCTATGGAATGGAAAAACCCCAATCCAGATGATTTTCAGGGCAGCAACACTGGCAGAGATGTGGGTGTCGGGCAGCAGCGTCTTCAATCAGGGTCACACTAGCTGATCTCTACCGTGTGCAGGCGTGTTTCATTATTAGTTTTAGATTCTGCACACTTAAGCAACCAGCTTATTGTAGGTTTCTTATTTTTCATATTTTTCCCCCAACAGATTTGTTTGTTTTTCAATTGAATTGTACAGGTTATAGGTCACATTAAAGGTGGGAAAAGTTCTGAAATTATTTTTTTTGCAGCACCTACACATTGGTATATGTATAAATAAGGGTCAAATCACATATTAAATAAATTAGCAAATGATGACACAGCAACACAAGACCATAGCCTGTCAAGGTCTGCACCGTCCGAGCCTGTGTCTCCTTCCCATGTTATCGGAAAGAAAGAATTGCATATACAGTGGTACCTCAGTTCTCGAACTCATTAGAACTCGAATTTCTTAAAAGTCGAACCAACCAGTTCGAAAAAAAATTACCTAGAGCTCGATCTGAATCTCAAACCGTAAATGCCGACCTAAGATAACTTGTACACGCGGGGAAATGAGTCACGCGGCACGTCTCTCAGCGGAAACAAAGGGTAACGCTTCAGTTGCAGCCTCGCATTTGCTGTGATATCATCGTGCATTTTTACACTAGCTGAATACATATATTTAGACAGTAAACATACATTTAGACAATGATAGACAATAACAGTAATTATTATGAAATAAAATACATGTAAAAATAAATATTTCTTATTAATTATTTAAATATTTATAATAAACCATTAATACATTTAATTATAATAATATTGTCGTGCCGAGCGGGGACGGAACGGAGACAAAGGCGCAGACGTCAGGGTATCGGGGAATACGGGGTTTAATTACAGGTAAGGCAGGCAAAACGCAGACAAACAATACAATGACCGGACTGGGGAAACAAACTGAAACGCGGACTAAATACAGAGGACTAATGAAAACAACCTGAAACAGCTGATCACGCTGGGATTCCACACGGGGTTAAAGAGGGGGCGTGGCACCCGGAAGGAGTGGACGATCGGGGCAGGACACATTGTTTTTTTTTAACTTTACACAATGCTTGGATACATTTATTTTCTTACTTTACAAATTACTGTTTTGATAAATGTGCTTAGATGTGTTTAGTACAGTATATGCTTTTCTTGTTTTATCCGGTTCGTTTTGTGTTTAAATGCTAAAGAAAACATATTTAGGTGTAATTTTTTGGGGCCGGGAACCAATTAATTGGTTTTTCATTATTTCTTAAGGGGAAAATTCGATCAGAATTCGAACTTTTTAGGATTCGATGTGGAGTACTGAACGGATTAAGTTCGAGTTCTGAGGTACCACTGTATATGATGGTGTATGGCCCATGAGAGATGGTGCACTTGTAAAAAAGATAAAAAGAAAATACAAATAAAGATGGTAATTGTCACGGTGCGAGTAGACGAGCCGGTGAGAGAGGCGAGAGCAGCCAGGTTGACAGACAAAACGGGGTTTATGGGGAGGCAAACAGGCAGGACGGGTACTCACGCATGGGAATAGACGATGACAGATCTGGGGAAAACTACTCGAGACGTGGACTAAATACAAGAGACTAGGAAAACGGAACAGGCAACAGGTGAGAACAATCAGGGTTCGACATGAGGTAATGAGGGGGCGTGGCACACACGAGGAGCATTCGGAGCTGAACGTGACAGTAGTAATAATAATAATAATAATAAAGGGGAAATTAGAAAAGTATGTGGCCAGTGATTACAAAATATTTTGCTGCAACCATCAACAAAGATAAATATAAATATTAATACAAGTATATAAAGAAAAGATAGTAAGAAAGGGGGAAAAGTATAAAGTGAAGTTGCTTCATTGGTAATTATGGCAGGTGTTCAACATAAAACTACCAAAGAAATAATGACAAAATAATAATAATAATAATAATAATAATAATAATAAAAACTTAACCACAAAAACAAAGACAAGGTTTTTCCATTGTTGGGTGCTTAATAAGTTTTTAGATTCCCAAAAGACTTCAATGCATCTTCACCCATAACATTTTATTCAAGGCTTGCCAACAAATGATGATACTTCATAATTTAAAATCCTGGTTGGGTGAGATGCAGTGGCTTGGCTTTCTTCTGGTCACCACACCCAATTTTGAGCCATATCATCAGCTTTGTCTATCTATCTATCTATTTATTTATTTATTTATTTATCTATCTATCTATCTATTTATTTATTTATTTATTTATTGTCATTTACACTGAGAACTGTTGGACTGCTCTTATTTAAAGACTGTTATCTGATGGGTGGTGATTGAGGATTGAATGATTGATTTTGTAATACTTGTTTACACATTGTGCTGGGAAAGTATAACATGCCTTTTGCTTATGGGATCCTTGATTCTTTTCAGTCTGCCTCACGTTTTAGCGTTTTAGTCTTGCAGTCAGATTATTGGCAGGTTAGGATGGATGAGGGTAGCAAGCAGAAGACTACAGTTATCACATGTGTGGGGCTTTTCCAATTCCATGTGAAAGTCTTTGGACTGAGAAATGCTGCAGCTTTATTTCATGACTCCTGGAGCATGTTTTATGGGGAAAATGTGTTTTGTGTACATTGAAACCATAATTGTTTTCACCATCACCAAGCCAATGTCAGAGATATAAAAAAAGGTCTTTGCAAAGCTGTGCAAAGCTGAACTTTAAGCTGAACATTAATAAATGCCATTTCATCCAGTCTCAAATACGGTTTCTTGGACATGTGGTGTCAGCCGTTGGGGTGGAAACAGGCCCAGACAATGTGAGTGCTGCCCAAATTTCGCTGATCTTAAGGGCATGGAGAAATTTATGGGGATGATGGGGTGGCACCACAAATTCATTCCACACTTTGGTGATGTCACAGTTACACTGAATAGACTGAAAAGAAAAGGAGTGGAATGGGATTGGTCAAAAGCTTGTGAGTCTGCTTTTCAGTGCTTGGATGTTCTGGCAGAATACACCTGTACTAGTTTGAACAGATCCACTGGCACACTGCCAGGTTCACACAGATGCCAGAGATGTAAGGGTCAGTGCTGTTTTGGTACAAGCTCACACATGTTTCTGGGAAGGAGTGTTTGGCAGTGGTTCAGGCAGTGGTGGAGTGAGGGAATTGTCTCGTGTATGTAGGTTTATGCTGCAACTCCCTTATTAGATTACTAGACTGGGTTTGAATAGCTGACCTAATGGTTATCCAAAAAAGCTACATTCAAATTGGCCCTTTGAGGATAAGATTGGCCACCCTTGGTCTAGAGGGTTTGATGTGTTTACTTAATATAATAATGATACTTTACTGATCCCTGTGCAAACGTTCTCTTTTTCACCTAACCCATCCATGACACATGGGCACATATGGAGGTGAAAGTGTTGTGGTGTTTTCTTCCCCCCCCAATCAGGAGTCAGGAGCCACTTGTGTTGATCTTCAGATTCAGTCTTTATTGCAACAGCGAGGTTACAACCAAGGCTGGACACCCTGCAGGAGTGTATCCAATACTGTTTTACACCAATTTTTAAACAAGTTTTTATCATTCAACAATATCTCGTCACTTGAGCATCATCGTTCGTTCAACCAATCACAATCATTGTTTTTTCCCTTAATCCACACCCCTAGGTGATAAGTTTGTCCATCATTTATTTTACTCTTTGGTCCCTCGGCCGAATATAATGATGGTGCGACCATCTCCACTTGGTTTTTTAAAAATGCTCAGCTGTGAACTTTTGGTAAACTCAGACGAATTCCTTCCTTCAGAAGTAAACCTTGGCAGTGTCAGCCTGTTGCACATTGACTAACTAGAGGGTTGATAATATATTTGTCCTTTAACATAGTGATAATGTATACACTAATAAAAGTCGATATTCATAGATTCAGGATATTATATAAATTAGCTAACAAAAACTCTTAGGCTAATACAAGGTGCAAATACATACTCAGTTGATTACATTGTGTTGATTACATTATAATGTTTACATTGTAATGATTACATCATGGATATTTGGCATACTTTTTAATAATATCTTAATACTTATATTCCACGTTATATAATGCTAAATAATATTCCATAAAAGCAAGCTTGGCAGTGAAGGGCAGCCACCTGCAGTGGCATCCATAAAGCTGGGGATTAAGGGCCTTTCTCAAGGGCCCACAAATGTGACTTGAACCGGCGACTTTCCAATCATAGGTGCAGAGGCTTGGCCTGTTGAGCCTGACTGCTATACATGGTATGTGGAGTTGTTTACTCTTAGGGATGCTAAGGCCCCAAAGATTTGTTCTGTCTTGATGGATAATACCTGGGGAACAGCAAAGTATCTCCTCTCAGATCATGGACCACAATTTACCAGTAGCTTCCTGAAGAATATGTGTGAGGAATAGGGAATATTACAGAAAATGACAACATCTTATCAACAAACTAACATGACTGGGAGAGTCAACGGAGATCTGCAAACCATGATGACCTCATATGTAGATGAGAAACATCAGCAATGTGATAAATGATTAGCGGACGTGTAATTTTCTATCAGTACTGCCCTTCACGAGTCCACTGGGGTAGCAGCTGCACTACTTGCTTTTGGGGTGAAACCTTGTACATTGTACATTTAGCTCTGTCATGCCTAATCTTGTCCCCTGTCCAAACTCCACTCCCCTGTAACGTGTTGCTTAACTCTTTAACTAATGGTGCAATCGTTAGTTATACCTTTCTCTGTACGTTTCAAGTTAACCCTTACCCTGCAAGCATTTCACATCAAAGAAATACATTTAACAAAAAAGGTTTTAAAAGTTGTTCTTAAATTATTATAGAAATCATTTACATTTATCTTGATAGTATAACTGGGATGTTTCATTAGATTATAATTAATATATATATATACACTCACCTAAAGGATTATTGGGAACACCTGTTCAATTTCTCATTAATGCAATTATCTAATCAACCAATCACATGGCAGTTGCTTCAATGCATTTAGGGGTGTGGTCCTGGTCAAGACAATCTCCTGAATTCCAAACTGAATGTCAGAATAGGAAAGAAAGGTGATTTAAACAATTTTGAGCGTGGCATGGTTGTTGGTGCCAGACGGGCCGGTCTGAGTATTTCACAATCTGCTCAGTTACTGGGATTTTCACGCACAACCATTTCTAGGGTTTACAAAGAATGGTGTGCAAAGGGAAAAACATCCAGTATGCGGCAGTCCTGTGGGCGAAAATGCCTTGTTGATGCTAGGGGTCAGAGGAGAATGGGCCGACTGATTCAAGCTGATAAAAGAGCAACTTTGACTGAAATAACCACTCGTTACAACCGAGGTATGCAGCAAAGCATTTGTGAAGAACCTTGAGGCGGATGGGCTACAACAGCAGAAGACCCCACCGGGTACCACTCATCTCCACTACAAATAGGAAAAAGAGGCTACAATTTGCACGAGCTCACCAAAATTGGACAGTTGAAGACTGGAAAAATGTTGTCTGGTCTGATGAGTCTCGATTTCTGTTGAGACATTGAAATAGTAGAGTCAGAATTTGGCGTAAACAGAATGAGAACATGGATCCATCATGCCTTGTTACCACTGTGCAGGCTGGTGGTGGTGGTATAATGGTGTGGGGGATGTTTTCTTGTCACACTTTAGGCCCCTTAGTGCCAATTGGGCATCGTTTAAATGCCACGGCCTACCTGAGCATTGTTGCTGACCATGTCCATCCCTTTATGACCACCATGTACCCATCCTCTAATGGCTACTTCCAGCAGGATAATGCACCATGTCACAAAGCTCGAATCATTTCAAATTGGTTTCTTGACCATGACAATGAGTTCACTGTACTAAAATGGCCCCCACAGTCACCAGATCTCAACCCAATAGAGTATCTTTGGGATGTGGTGGAACGGGAGCTTCGTGCCCTGGATGTGCATCCCACAAATCTCCATCAACTGCAAGATGCTATCCTATCAATATGGGCCAACATTTCTAAAGAATGCTTTCAGCAGCTTGTTGAATCAATGCCACGTAGAATTAAGGCAGTTCTGAAGGCGAAAGGAGGTCAAACACCGTATTAGTATGGTGTTCCTAATAATCCTTTAGGTGAGTGTATATACAGTATATATATATATATATATATATCTATATATATATATATATATATATATATATATCTCCACACACAAAACCATTGCAGATTGCTGGTTCAAACCCAGCCTCAGTGTGTCTGTGGGTCCTTAACCTCTAGGTGTTGCTTTGGGTGGCTGCCCTTCATGGGCAACTTACTCTATCAAAAAAGGAACAAGTTGAGGGAGGTATAATGACAATTTCCCCATGGGGATCAATAAAGTGTCCATTATTATTATTAAAACACAGCCAACTTTAGCTGCCTCGTTTTCCAGTGTCACACTGTACGACAGAACAGGGCAGATGTGGAAGAACATTACAAATGTGGTGCCATTTTATATCGTAAGACATAAAATGTATATATATATAAGACATGGTGCCGCATCTCTGGACAACAGAAAGAGAGAAAAAGGGAAAAAAATATCCATGCTGATCCCTGTATTCTCCAGCGATTGTCACAGGGTGCTCCTACAGAAGGGGGGACAGAGGGCTTGACAGAGAGTCGGAATATGATTTATTTTAATTGCAACCACGGCAAGCCAGGAATAACACAAAAATAACTCTATGGAATGGAAAAACCCCAATCCAGATGATTTTCAGGGCAGCAACACTGGCAGAGATGTGGGTGTCGGGCAGCAGCGTCTTCAATCAGGGTCACACTAGCTGATCTCTACCGTGTGCAGGCGTGTTTCATTATTAGTTTTAGATTCTGCACACTTAAGCAACCAGCTTATTGTAGGTTTCTTATTTTTCATATTTTTCCCCCAACAGATTTGTTTGTTTTTCAATTGAATTGTACAGGTTATAGGTCACATTAAAGGTGGGAAAAGTTCTGAAATTATTTTTTTGCAGCACCTATACATTGGTATATGTATAAATAAGGGTCAAATCACATATTAAATAAATTATCAAATGATTACACAGCAACACAATGTCACGTTCGGCAAGCGAGCAAGCCGAGAATGCAGGCAAACGGGGTTTTATTCGGGCAGGCAGGACCAAGACAGCGACAATACATTAATGACGGATCTGGGGAAGACTGACTCAGACGCGGACTAAATACAGAAGACAAGCCGACATAACAAGGACCAGCTGGGCACGATCGGGAAAGCACACGTGGATAATGAGGGGCGTGGCACACATCGGGATCGAACGGAGCGGATCGTGACAGAACCCCCCCCCAAAGGCGCGCACACCGGGCGCGCCCGAGAGGAGGCGACGGACGAGACCGGGGAACAGGACCTGGAAGACAAAAGCAGAACGTCAACGAGACACTGGAAACAAGACAGAGGTACAGAACAAGAACAAGGACCAGAAAAACGACAGGACCCGACATACGACAGGAAACGTAGACAGGCAGATCAAGAAAGGAGACAGAGAGGGGACAGAAAATGGAGGAACAAAAGGGCCGGGAGTGAACACGGGAGGCACAGAGGGACAAGCAAAGGCAGGACGAGCAAAGGGACCAGAAGGGAAAGGAGGAGGCACAGAGGGACGAGGAGATGGAACAACGGAAGGAGGAGCCACAGGGCGAGCTCGAGGGAACCCAGGCGGGCAAGGGAAGGCAGTCGTAGGGGCCACAGGCGGAAGGGAGACCGGAGCAGGAAGGGACCACACAGGGGAGAAGGAGACAGACGTAGGGACCGACAAAGGACACAAGGAGGGAGCAGGAGGGAACGCTGGCGCAGGTGGAGGCGTAGCCGGAGCCCGGGTAGTCGCCCTCCGACGCCCAGCCGAAGTGGGAGGGCCCGGAGGCGGCCGACGAGGCGCCGACGGAGGGACCACAGACGGGCGACGAGGCACCGGAGGGGGATCCGGAGGCGACAGCCGAGCCGGAGCCGTAGGACCCGCAGGCAGCCACCGAACCACGGCAAGGGGGCGCACGGGCGAGCCAGGAGTCAGGGTAGGCGGGACCAGGGACCGACGTCTGTGTCCCCGTCCCTTACGGGAAACAGACAGGCGCGGTCCTGGGGTGTGTCGGCCTTGCTGAGGCAAGGGTGAGGGAGTCAAGAGGGAGGTTAATGCTGGGCGAACAGAAGTCAAAGCCTCCGAAGAGGCAACAGGTGGGGCAGTTAGAGCCGCGGGCGTGGCCGCAGGCGGGGCAGCGGGCAGAGCCGCGGCCTCAGGCGGGGCCGCGGGCAGAGCGGCGGCCTCAGGCGGGGCCGCGGGCAGAGCGGCGGCCTCAGGCGGGGCCGTGGGCCCGGCCGTAGCAGCAGATGGAGCCGCGGGCACGGCCGGCTGGACAGGTGAGCAGGGCTGGGCCGGCTGGACAGGCGAGACGGGCAGGACAGGCGAGTAGTCAGCCAGGGGCGCTGTGGGCGTGCAGGGCTGGCCGGACAGGACAGGCGAGACGGGCAGGACAGGCGAACAGGGCTGGGCCGGCTGGACAGGCGCGACGGGCAGGACAGGCGAGTGGTCAGCCAGGAGCGCTGCGGGCGAGCAGGGCTGGCCGGACTGGACAGGCGAGACGGGCAGGACCGGCGAGCAGGGCTGGCCGGACAGGACAGGCGAGACGGGCAGGACCGGCGAGCAGGGCTGGCCGGACAGGACAGGCGAGACGGGCAGGACCGGCGAGCAGGGCTGGCCGGACAGGACAGGCGAGACGGGCAGGACCGGCGAGCAGGGCTGGGCCGGCTGGACAGGCGAGACGGGCTTGGGTGTGCGGCCAGCAGGAGGTGCCGCCGGCAGAGCAGGCACCTCGGCAGGCGTGGGTGCAGGCGGAGGCAGCGCCGGAACCGCAGACGCAGCCACAGGCACCACCAGCACGTGGCCAACAGGGGCCGCCGCAGCAGGCACCCTCAGGTCCCGGCCAGCAGGGGGTGCTGCCGTCACGCGGCCCGCAGGGGGCGCCGCCGTCACGAGGCCAGCAGGGGGCGCCGCCATCACGAGGCCAGCAGGGGGCGCCGCCATCACGCGGCCAGCAGGGGGCGCCGCCATCACGCGGCCAGCAGGGGGCGCCGCCATCACGCGGCCAGCAGGGAGCGCCTCCGTGGGCACCTCAGGCAAGCAGCCAGCTGCAGGCGGTGCTGCAGGCAGAGCGGCGACGGCAGTCGCGGGCGTGGCTGCAGTGCCGACAGGCGAGCCGGGCTGGACCGGTGAGACGGGCAGGGCCGGCGAGCGGTCCGCAGGGGCCGCCGTAAGCAGCGCGGCAGCATCAGCAGGGGGAGCTGCGGGCATGGCTGCTGGTGAGCAGGGCAGAACGGGCAGGTCAGGCGAGCAGGGCAAGCAACTAGCAGGGGCCACTCCAGCGAATACCTCGGGCAGAGTGGCGACGGCCGGAGCTGCAGGGGGCGCTTCAGCAGACACCTGGGGCGTGAGTCCAGCAGGGGACGCCCCGGCAGGCGCCTTGGGCTGAGCGGCAGCCAGAGCTGCAGGCGGTGCCGCAGGCAGAGCGGCCTCCTCGGGCGTGCGGCCAGCAGGGGGCGCCTCTGCGGGCACCTCAGGCGTGCAGCCAGCAGGGGGCGCCTCTGCGGGCACCTCAGGCGTGCAGCCAGCAGGGTGAGCCTCTGCGGGCACCTCAGCAGGTACCTCGGGCAGAGCAGAGACCGCTGCAGGCGTGCGACCAGCAGGGGGCGCCTCGGCGGGCGCCGCCGTCACGTGGTCAGCAGGGGCCGCCTGGGTAGGCGCCTCGGGCGTACGGTCAGCAGGGGGCGCCTCGGCGGACGCCGCCAGCACGCGACCAGCAGAGGGCGCAACCGCAGCCACCTCAGGCGCCGGCAGGACAGGCGAGACAGGAAGTTCAGGTGCCGGCAGGACAGGCGAGACAGGCAGTTCAGGTGCCGGCAGGACAGGCGAGACAGGCAGTTCAGGTGCCGGCAGGACAGGCGAGACAGGCAGTTCAGGTGCCGGCAGGACGGGCGCCGCCGTCACGTGGTCAGCAAGGGGCACCTCGGCGTGCACCTCCGTCACGCGGCCAGCAGGGGGCGCCGCCGCGGGCGCCGCCATCACGCGGCCAGCAGGGGGCGCCGTCGCGGGCGCCGCCAGCACGCGGCCAGCAGGGGGCGCCGTCGCGGGCGCCGCCAGCACGCGGCCAGCAGGGGGCACCGAGGCGGGTGCCGCAGCCAGAGTGGTGGCAGCTGCAGGGACTGCAGGCAGAACAGGCGGGTCAGGTGGTGCCGCTGGCATAGCGGCGGAAGCTGCAGCAGGCGGTGCCGCGGGCAGAGCGGCGGCAGCTGCAGCAGGCAGGACAAGCGGGTCAGGCTGGACAGGCGGGTCAAGGGGTGCTGCAGGCAGATCGGCGGCGGCAGCAGGCAGCGCAGCCGCGGGCAGATCGGCGGCAACAGCAGGCAGCGCAGCCGCGGGCAGATCGGCGGCAACAGCAGCAGCAGGCGGTGCCGCGGGCAGAGCGGCGGCATCAGCAGCAGCAGGCGGTGCCGCGGGCAGATCGGCGGAGGCAGCAGGCGGCGTGGCCGGCAGGTCCGGCTCTGACAGGTCCAGAGCAGGCAGGAGGGGCGTCGAGCGTGTATGCGCCGTCCCTTTAAGGGCTCTAGGGACCCGAGGGATAGCGTCCCTAACGGCGCTTATGCCGCCGTGCCCCAGACGCTCCGGTCGATAAAAATACGCCGCTAGCGGCGGCTCCTCTGTGAAGGCGCCGGGGGCTGTGACGACCTTCTGGCTTTGCTGGGTCAGAAGGGGTTCCCCCTGACATTCCCCGGGAAGGGGCGCTGGGGCGAGATAGCATGCCCCCAGGAAGATCGTCGGGGCGGCTTCCTCTCTTTTCCCCCCGCGCCTCTTCTTTCGCCTACTGGGACCGACAGGCGGAGGCGGGGCTGCCTCGGAACAGGCGAGCGGCTGGGGTTGCTTCTCCTTCACCTTGTCAAGGAGCTGCTGGAGGAGAGCGCGCACCTCTGTTTGCGGGGTAACTGCCTGGAGGAGATCCCAGCTGTCCTCCGCTAGGGCGAATAAGCCAGGATCCTGTTGGATCTCCGGCAGCTCTCGCCAATAACTCACCTCGTGCAGCAGGACGAGCCATAGGTCCTCGTCCTGCCGCGGTGAGTCTTTCGAGAGATCCGTCATTCTGTCACGTTCGGCAAGCGAGCGAGCCGGGAAACATGCGAGGCAAGCCGAGAATGCAGGCAAACGGGGTTTTATTCGGGCAGGCAGGACCAAGACAGCGACAATACATTAATGACGGATCTGGGGAAGACTGACTCAGACGCGGACTAAATACAGAAGACAAGCCGACATAACAAGGACCAGCTGGGCACGATCGGGAAAGCACACGTGGATAATGACCATAGCCTGTCAAGGTCTGCACCGTCCGAGCCTGTGTCTCCTTCCCATGTTATCGGAAAGAAAGAATTGCATATACAGTGGTACCTCAGTTCTCGAACTCATTAGAACTCGAATTTCTTAAAAGTCGAACCAACCAGTTCGAAAAAAAATTACCTAGAGCTCGATCTGAATCTCAAACCGTAAATGCCGACCTAAGATAACTTGTACGCGCGGGGAAATGAGTCAAGCGGCACGTCTCTCAGCGGAAACAAAGGGTAACGCTTCAGTTTCAGCCTTGCATTCGCTGCGATAGCATTGTAGATGTTTACCCTAGCTTAATACATATATTTAGACAGTAAAAATACATTTAGACAATGATAGACAGTAACAGTAATTATTATTATATAATAAAATACATTTAAAAATAAAAATTTCTTATTCATTATTTTAATATTAATAATAAACCATTAATACATTTAATTATAATAATATTGTCGTGCCAAGCGGTGACGGAATGGAGACAAAGGCACAGACGTCAGGGTATCGGGGAATACAGGGTTTAATTACAGGTAAGGCAGGCAAAACGCAGACGGACAATACAATGACCGGACTGGGGAAACAAACTGAAACATGGACAAAATACAGAGGACTAATGAAAACAAGATTTTTCCATTGTTGGGTGCTTAATAAGTTTTTAGATTCCCAAAAGACTTAAATGCATCTTCACCCATAACATTTTATTCAAGGCTTGCGAACAAATGATGATACTTCATAATTTACAATTCTGGTTGGGTGAGATACAGTGGCGTGGCTTTTTGGGTGGTGATTGAGGATTGAATGATTGATTTTGTAATACTTGTTTACATATTGTGCTGGGAAATTATAACATGCCTTTTGCTTATGGGATCCTTGATTCTTTTCAGTCTGCCTCACGTTTTAGCGTTTTAGTCTTGCAGTCAGATTATTGGCAGGTTAGGGTGGATGAGGGTAGCAAGCAGAAGACTACAGTTATCACATGTGTGGGGCTTTTCCAATTCCATGTGAAAGTCTTTGGACTGAGAAATGCTGCAGCTTTATTTCATGACTCCTGGAGCATGTTTTACAGGGAGTCACTGGGAAAATGTGTTTTGTGTACATTGAAACCATAATTGTTTTCACCATCACCAAGCCAATGTCAGAGATATACAAAAGGTCTTTGCAAAGCTGTGCAAAGCTGAACTTTAAACTGAACATTAAGAAATGCCATTTCATCCAGTCTCAAATACGGTTTCTTGGACATGTGGTGTCAGCCGTTGGGGTGGAAACAGGCCCAGACAATGTGAGTGCTGCCCAAATTCCGCTGAGGCATGCAGAAATTTATGGGGATGATGGGGTGGCACCACAAATTCATTCCACACTTTGGTGATGTCACAGTTACACTGAATAGACTGAAAAGAAAAGGAGTGGAATGGGATTGGTCAAAAGCTTGTGAGTCTGCTTTTCAGTGCTTGGATGTTCTGGCAGAATACACCTGTACTAGTTTGAACAGATCCACTGGCACACTGCCAGGTTCACACAGATGCCAGAGATGTAAGGGTCAGTGCTGTTTTGGTACAAGCTCACACATGTTTCTGGGAAGGAGTGTTTGGCAGTGGTTCAGGCAGTGGTGGAGTGAGGGAATTGTCTCGTGTATGTAGGTTTATGCTGCAACTCCCTTATTAGATTACTAGACTGGGTTTGAATAGCTGACCTAATGGTTATCCAAAAAAGCTACATTCAAATTGGCCCTTTGAGGATAAGATTGGCCACCCTTGGTCTAGAGGGTTTGATGTGTTTACTTAATATAATAATGATACTTTACTGATCCCTGTGCAAACGTTCTCTTTTTCACCTACCCCATCCATGACACATGGGCACATACTGTATGGAGGTGAAAGTGTTGTGGTGTTTTCTTCCCCCCCCAATCAGGAGTCAGGAGCCACTTGTGTTGATCTTCAGATTCAGTCTTTATTGCAACAGCGAGGTTACAACCAAGGCTGGACACCCTGCAGGAGTGTATCCAATACTGTTTTACACTAATTTTTAAACTAAGTTTTTATCATTCAACAATATCTCATCACTTGAGCATCATCGTTCGTTCAACCAATCATTGTTTTTTCCCTTAATCCACACCCCTAGGTGATAAGTTTGTCCATCATTTATTTTACTGTTTGGTCCCTCGGCTGAACATAATGATGGCGCGACCATCTCCACTTGGTTTTTTAAAAATGCTCAGCTGTGAACTTTTGGTAAACTCAGACGAATTCCTTCCTTCAGTAGTAAACCTTGGCAGTGTCAGCCTGTTGCACATTGACTAACTAGAGCAGGGGTGGCCAATCTTATCCGCAAAGGGCCGGTGTGTATGCAGGTTTTTGGGATAACCTGTAGGTCAGCTGTTCAAACCCAGGTGTGAGGACTCTTCAGCCAATCAGTCCTCTGATTAGTAATCTAATTAGGGAGTTGCAGCGAAAACCCGCATACACACCGGCCCTTTGCGGATATGATTGGCCACCCCTGAACTAGAGGGTTGATAATATATTTGTCCTTTAACATAGTGATAATGTATACACTAATAAAAGTGGATATTCATAGATTCAGGATATAATATAAAGTAGCTAACAAAAACTCTTAGGTTAATACAAGGTGCAAATACATACTCAGTTGATTACATTGTGTTGATTACATTATAATGTTTACATTGTAATGATTACATCATGGATATTTGGCATACTTTTTAATAATATCTTAATACTTATATTCTACGTTATATAATGCTAAATAATTTTCCATAAAAGCAAGCTTGGCAGTGAAGGGCAGCCACCTGCAGTGGCATCCATAAAGCTGGGGATTAAGGGCCTTTCTCAAGGGCCCACAAATGTGACTTGAACCGGCGACTTTCCAATCATAGGTGCAGAGGCTTGGCCTGTTGAGCCTGACTGCTATACATGGTATGTGGAGTTGTTTACTCTTAGGGATGCTAAGGCCCCAAAGATTTGTTCTGTCTTGATGGATAATACCTACGCACACTGGGGAACAGCAAAGTATCTCCTCTCAGATCATGGACCACAATTTACCAGTAGCTTCCTGAAGAATATGTGTGAGGAATAGGGAATATTACAGAAAATGACAACATCTAATCAACAAACTAACATGACTGGGAGAGTCAACGGAGATCTGCAAACCATGATGACCTCATATGTAGATGAGAAACATCAGCAATGTGATAAATGATTAGCGGACGTGTAATTTTCTATCAGTACTGCCCTTCACGAGTCCACTGGGGTAGCAGCTGCACTACTTGCTTTTGGGGTGAAACCTTGTACATTGTACATTTAGCTCTGTCATGCCTAATCTTGTCCCCTGTCCAAACTCCACTCCCCTGTAACGTGTTGCTTAACTCTTTAACTAATGGTGCAATCATTAGTTATACCTTTCTCTGTACGTTTCAAGTTAACCCTTACCCTGCAAGCATTTCACATCAAAGAAATACATTTAACAAAAAAGGTTTTAAAAGTTGTTCTTAAATTATTATAAAAATCATTTACATTTAGCTTGATAGTATAACTGGGATGTTTCATTAGATTATAATAAATATATATATATATATATATATATATATATATATATATATATATACACATACATACATACATATATATACACACACATTGTCACGGTGCGGGGCAAGCGAGCCGGAAAGCAGGCGATTGCAGCCAGAAATGCGGACAGAAGGGATTTATTGTAGGTAGACTGACGAGGAAACAGAAACAACGCATGACACTACAATGACGGATCTGGGGAAACTAACTGAGACACGGACTAAATACAAAAGACTAGCCAGACATAACAGGACACAGGTGATCACAATCGGGGATGCACACGAGGTAATGAGGGGGGCGTGGCACACATCGGGAGCGGACGGAGCTGGGCGTGACATAACCCCCCCCCAAAGGCGCGCACACCGGGTGCGCCCGAGAGGAGGCGACGGACGAGACAAGACCGGGGAATTGGACCTGGAAGACAAAAACCAAAACCAATCAACAAAGGACCGGGAACAGGACAGAGACACAGAACAGGAACAAGGACGAAAAGAACGACAGGACCCGACAAAGAACAGGAAAGGCGGACAGACAGACAGAGAAGGAAGACACAGAGGGCACAGAAGGAACACCCACAGGTGACACGAAGGGGCCAGGGGTAAACAGAGGAGGAACAAAGGGACGAGGAGCAAACACAGGCGGGACGAAAGGAGGAGGAGCAGACAGGGGAGACCAGACATGAACGGAAGGGGGACAAAGGGGAGCCCGAGGGAGCCCAGGTGGGCGACGGGCAGCGGCTGGAGGGGCCGCAGGCGAGAGGGAGGAGGGAGCAGGAGGGGACCACCCAGGGGCTAAGGGAACGGGACGAGGGAGTGACGGAGGGGACACGGAGGGAGCAGGAGGGAACACCGGTGCAGGCAGGCAGGAAGGGGAAGCCACGGCAGGCGGAGGCGTAGCCGGAGCCGGTGAAGGCGCCGTCCGACGCCCAGCCGGAGCAGGGGGGCCCGGAGGCGGCCGACATGGAGCCGGAGGCGGGACCGAGGGCCGGCACCGCAGAACCAGGGGGGGACCCGGCGGAGACCGCCGACCCCGAGCCGGAGGACCCGCAGGCAGCCACCGAGCCACAACCAGGGGCCGAACGGGCGAGCCAGGGGGCAGGGAGGGCGGGACCCGGATCCAACGCCTGTGTCCTCATCCCTTACGGGACACTGAAAGGCGGGGTCCCGAGTGGTGTTGGCCTTGTCGGGGCAAGGGCGAGGGAGTCAGGAGGGAGGTGCCCGATGGTGTAGGCTCGGGCAGAGCAGGGGGCATGGCCGCAGGCGGTGCAGCCGGAGCCGCGGGCTGGACGGGAGAGCCAGGCTGGACGGGCAGGACAGGCGAGACAGGCAGATCAGGCGCTGGCAGGACAGGCGAGACAGGCAGATCAGGCGCCGGCAGGACAGGCGAGACAGGCAGATCAGGCGCCGGCAGGACAGGAGAGGCGGCCTCATGCAGGGCCGCGGGCAAGACAGGAGAGGCGGCCTCAGGCAGGGCCGCGGGCAGGACAGGAGAGGCGGCCTCCGGCAGGGCTGCGAGCGTGTGGCCAGCAGGGGGCGCCTCGGTGGGCGCCGCAGTCACGTGACCAGCAGGGGGCGCCGCAGCGGGTGCCGCCATCACGCGGCCAGCAGGGGGCGCAACCGCGACCACCTCGGGCAGTGCCGCAGGCAGAGCGGTGGCAGCTGCAGGGACTGCATGCAGAACAAGCGGGTCAGGCAGGACAGGCGGGTCAGGCAGGACAGGCGGTGCTGTGGGCAGAGCGGCGGCAGCAGCAGCAGGCGGTGCCGCGGGCAGAGCGGCGGCAGCAGCAGCAGGCGGTGCCGCGGGCAGAGCGGCAGCAGCAGCAGGCGGTGCCGTGGGCAGAGCGATGGCAGCAGCAGCTGGTGCTGCAGGCGGTGCCGCAGGCAGAGCGACGGCAGCAGCAGCTGGTGCTGCAGGCGGTGCCGCGGGCAGAGCAGCGTCAGCAGCAGCAGGCGGTGCCGCGGGCAGAGCGGCGTCAGCAGCAGCAGGCGGTGCCGCGGGCAGGTCCGGAGCGTGCAGGTCTGGCACCAGCGGCAGGAGAGGCGCCGAGCGAGTAGGCGCTGCTACTTTAAGGGCTCTCGGCACCCGGGGAATAGCGTCCCTAATTGCGCGTATCCCACCTTGCCCCAGGCGCGCCGGCCGGTAGTCGTACGCCTCCAATGGAGGTGGCTACTCCGGGTGGGCGCTGTTCAGGTGGGTAGCGACGGGGTCATCCCAGGCGGGGAGCAAGGAGCAGGCCCCCAAGAAGAGAGTCGGGGCGGGGCGTGAGATGCTCCCGCAGGCGGCGTAGACATTTGCGTGCCCGCTCGAGCGGGTACTGCTGTCCGGGCGGGCGCTCCTCCGTGAGGAGGTCCGCGCCCCGGGTGGCCATGTCCAGGGCAAGGGGATCCTCCAGTACCTCAGGCTGGGAGCGCCAATACACAGCCTCCTGCAGCAGACCGAGCCGCTGGTGCTCGGTCTGCCGCGCTGTGTTGTCGTGGAGATCCGTCATTCTGTCACGGTGCGGGGCAAGCAAGCCGGAAAGCAGGCGATTGCAGCCAGAAATGCGGACAGAAGGGATTTATTGTAGGTAGACTGACGAGGAAACAGAAACAACGCATGACACTACAATGACGGATCTGGGGAAACTAACTGAGACACGGACTAAATACAAAAGACTAGCCAGAGCATTACAGATCATTAATAAAGAATTGGCATTTACCCACTTTACTATAGGAACCACAAACATCATGAACTCAAGAAACATTAATACCTAAGTAATGCTGAATGCAGGACTGCACACTTTTGTTCTCTGCTGGTGTTGACTCATAGACCATGTAGAACACATGAACATGATTACAGTGGTACCTCGGTTCTCGAACTCACTAGAACTCGAATTTCTTGAAAGTCGAACAAACCAGTTTGACCTAGAACTCGATCTGAATATTATAAGTCGAACCGTGAACGCTGACCTAATATAAATTGTACACGCCAGGAAATGAGTCACTGCACGTCTCTGAGTGGAAACAAAAGGTAACGCTGTTTGCTGTAGTAGCTGCGCTTGTTGGTGATAATGCTATTTTATTGAAAATACTGTAGGCTATATCATTTTGTTAGCTATTGCTCACGAAAAAGTTACGTAATAGTTGTACAAATGTTACAACCTAAAAGTTTGCTATTCACGAACAAATTAACGAATACAGAGTAATAATAAAAATAAACAATGGACCGCATGGCATAGTCTAGTGTTGGTGCAGTGTTGGGGCATGGCTTGGGGTTGTCACAATCTCCCGAGCCGGGACTGGGGAAGCAGGGACAGGACTCAAGCGATCGGGAAACACAGGGTTTAATTGAGAACAGGCAAAACAACACAATGACGTTGCAATGACTGGACTGGGGAAACAAACTGAAACGCGGACTTAATACAGAGGACTAATGACAACAACCAGAAACAGCTGATCACACGGGGTTAACGAGGGGGCGTGGCACACGGAAGGAGCGGAGGTAACGTTGGGATAAGATCTTTATCGTTTTGGAAGCCATTAAGAAAGAAATGCTCTTCTTCTTTTATCCTGTTCATTTTGTGCTTAAATGCTAAAAAAAAAAAAAAACATATTTAGGTGTAATTTTGGGGGACCGGGAACCAATTAATTGGTTTTCCATTATTTCTTATGCGGAAAAATTCGATCAGAACTCGAGCTTTTTAGGATTCGATCCGGAGTCCGGAACGGATTAAGTTCGAGAACCGAGGTACCGCTGTACTAACTTATGAGAATGGATGACTTGGGCCCTTAGCTACTGCGTTAATTATTGTCTATCCCGTGCCTTAAGGCTTGTATGACACATGGATGCTTTCTGCATTTTTGCTGATTCATGATGTATTCCATATAGATTAATAGTAATTGATTCTTTTCTTTATGCTACTTCAGCTTGCAAAAATACGGTGGCCGAGAGAGCTCAACGCGCTGCAACTCCAAGAAAACACATGCAAACATAAAAAAAACCACAACAAATTAAGAAAACGTCTCCATCAGTTTGACAACACAGGCGCTGCAAATACGGAAACGCGCTGCAAACACAAAAAACGCGATGCAAACACAAAAAAAGCGCTGCAAACACAAAAAAGCGCTGCAAACACAAAAAACGCGCTGCAAATAGCAGGGACCACAACGGAAATGTTTCAGGGGGACCTCAAAAAGTGACGAACCCATCTGGGAGCTCAGCTGACTATTTGTTCAGTGGCTTTTGGACAGAGCGGAGGTTTTGTCCGTGAACTGAAAGGTGGGTTTTTTTTTTGTTTATTTTAACATCCCGATCATACCATTAATTGGTCTATTGGACATTATTAGACTAATCTGACGAATCACACACATAACTGTGGAACGTTATTAACTTAATTGCCAATAAATATCTAAATAAATATATGCAAATAAATGTAACGTTCAAAGTTCATGACAAAATTATGCAGAGCTTCATTAATGGTTAAAATCAGGTCACAATTCATTACAGATTGATAGAAAAAAATATATTTTACAATTTATTCAGACCCTTAATAATAAAGAACAACGGAATACAAATAAAGCATGCTGAAATCGGTAACATTGTTATTTTTTGTTTTTTTTGTTTTTGTTTTTTCAGATCAAAATGTATTGTCCATTCTGTGGCTTTCAGTGGCCAACTTTATACAAATTTTGTAGTTCATGTGGGCAAAATGTTAGTTTTGTCCTGGAGAATGCCCCTAAACCTGCAGGTGAGGACAAGGTGTCGTGCCAGGCTGTGCCCAGAGGTAATATTCTCTTATCTGTTTTGTCCATCAGATTATAAATTATACAATTAGATCATCTTTTTCTCTCTGGTTTTGATTTTGATTGTGTGTGTGTGTGTGTGTGTGTGTTTGTGTTTGTGTTTGTGTTTCAGTGACTGATGCATGTGCCGTTCCAGGGAAGTCAGCTTCTGCTGTTCTTCAATTTATGAAATACAGAGAACTAAAAGAAACTGAAAGAAAAACATTTTCAAAAAATAAAAAGATATCAGATAAACCAGTAAAGGTAAGCTTAATATTTGTTGAAGTTAATGAAGTTGTCAGACAGAACAGTATTATCATTTGTGTTCCATCTTATCTAAACGATGATCTAGATTTCTGTTGGGATCATGAACAAGACCAAGAATGGCTTGAGGCCCATGAGAGGAAAAAACCTACCTGTACATGTTGACCCCCAGTGGTCATCTGAGCAACTTTTAGCAGCAGCTTTGAAAAAACAAAAAGATTTCAATCAAGATATGGAAGATGGAGAATATGTCTTGCTTTATCCAGATGGCTCTCAAATAAAAAATATCCCTGGGACCGACACACCTTTTACTATTGGAAAATACAAAGAGGCCATTGGAAAGGCCTATCAGAGGATCACACTGTACATTTGTACCCTTGAGGATCTGTTGTCAAAGAGTGAGTATTGAAATAGTATTTTTTTTATATATATTTTATGTACATTTAAACTAAAAACTCAGTACTTGTTCTTATGAGTACTTTAAGTGCTTTGTGGGATTCCAACTAGTTACAGCCTACATATTTAATGATACTGGACATGTAATTGGAAATAGAGATTGATCATAAAATCTTTTTGTGAGGTCAAGATGATTCAGTTTCAGAAGAAGATGAAGTCGTTATTAGGGCACAACCCAATATGTCACCTCTTTCTGACACAGTGGTAGGTGCCTCTCAGGAATTGAGGTGTTCAGCATTTCCATGTTTACAGTACAGCTATAATGCAATAAATTTCAACCAGTAGAAATAGAAAAGCATATACTCATACTTTGAATGACTTTAGGGTTTTATGTTTACACTTGACAGCTTTGGTCAAGTCCTGAAAGCAGTACACCAGAGCGTAGACATGGGTAAGTTAAATTTCTGCTGATATTTTTTTGTCTCTGTGCCAGATGAATGTCAGTATGCATTCATTTTTAAAACTGCTATATAGAAAGCCATTTATGTTATTTATAACACAGTGACAATTTCTATACAACATCTGCGCCATCAGCATCCCAGTCATCTAATGGGCAAGTATGTCATATTCTATAACATAATACACCAGAATTTGTTTATTTTCTGGGTATTTCTGTGATTATTATTCTAATTTCTTATTGTGTTGTGTGGTGGTGTTGGTGCTACATGCCGAGAGTGCAGAAATTGCCAAACAGACGGCCACTACAGTGGGTGAAATCAAGTCAAATGACTTCTACAGGTCAGTCATAAGACATAATTTTCCACTGGATTTTAAATAAAACTATTGGACTAAAGTACTAGACTACAGCAAAAATAACAAAACATCTGTTTCAGAATACTTTCTGGATTAACTGTGTTATTGTTGTTCTTGTACTTCCCTTCCACAGTGCATATACCCATATCTATGCCCCTATCACCATTGACAGCAGTTCTTCAGATCTTGAGGAAGTAGAGAAACTGCCAGAGAAAGACAGGTAGTGTCACATGACAAATACTACTTGACCAAAAGAATGTGATTTTGTGGGAGGACTCAAAATCTATTACTAAAGTTGTCATGGCCAAATGACGCTTATTATTTTTCAGCAGTGTTGTATAGCTTACTCATTTTAAAGGGCCCTAAAATACTAAAAACCTAAAAAAACACAGTTTAAATAACCCACAATAATAAGAAGTAGTACTGTTAATATTTACTTTCTGTTTGTGGACTGTTTTTTTAATTATTATTTTTATTTTACAGTGATGGACATGATGGGCTGACAGCTGCAGACATAGTGTCAAATCTGGCACATAATCTTAACAAAACATCATGTAGCAGATTTAACATTAACCGGGCGAATGTCTGGGATGGTGGCTTCAGAGGTTTCAGGCGATCCTCATTTGATCCCACCTGCAGCATGATGGTGAAATTCACAGATGATGCTGGGCTGACGGAAGAGGCTTTGGACAGCGGGGGGCCTACTCGAGAATTTCTGACTCTGTTGATGGACAGCATCAAAACAAGGAGAGTATTTGAAGGCAAAGACAATGCCAAATACCTCTCATTTGATAGTAAAGGTAATACTTTTTGTGATTGTTTTTCCAATGTTGTAAATCAGTGTGTCCTAACATTGGAATATTGGCATTTTTAGCTGCAGAAGACAATGAGTATTTCCACATTGGAAGAATGATTGCCGTGTCCATTGTCCATGGCGGTCCAGGGCCTCGTTGTCTTTCCCCAAACCTCTTCCTTTACCTAATTGGTAAAGTAAAAACACTTGAGGCCCCAATTGAGGACATACCTGATGATGAGGTCAAAAGGGGCCTTCTTGAGGTAATTTGTTAGGCTGGGATTACAAACAATTTCAAGTAATGACTTTCATCAACTGACACAAAACTGTCCATAGGATTGATGTCTTAATTGCTCTACAAATAGCATGTTTGACAATACCAAGGTCAATTAAATATGCTATGCCAAAAAAAGCCTTTATTCCATGTGCACAGGTACTGGAAGGTAGACCATAAATGATGAATATGCAACATATGTCTAAATATGTACCGTATAGAAATGAGGCACAGTATTTAATTCTTTTGAAAGTGACATTACTCTTCAAATAATCCCATATTCCTTTATATTTATATTATATTATATTGTGTCATAACAAACCATTTTTAAAACAAGTTATGAATAGTCCAAGCCTTACTAATGTGTAAAAATGTAATGTGGCCTGTTAACTAATAATAATGATAATGATTATATTACCCCCCCCCCCCCCCCAGATAAAGAATGCTACATCACTGAGTAAACTCCAGGAACTGACAGAAAAATACTCCAGCATGCTTCAGACAGCAGGCTGCTATCGATTCATGAAGACTCTGGAGGACAAGAAGAAAGTAGTAGATGATTACATTCAGTGGTATTTCATCTACCGAAACCATGTTTCCATCCAAAGGTATAATATTCTACTTCTTCTGTGAACAAAACTTTTAATACAATGTTAAATAGTTATTTTGTATTTTGTCATGATTACTTTAATTATATCAATAGTTTTTTATACTAATAAAGGCTAAATATTGTGGCTGAAGTAGTGTCACCTCATTTCTTGTCAAAATGGAAAATCTGTTGATAGTTGTTCACATAACCCCCTTGTAGTAACTTTTTGACATGGCACTTTTTGTAGGTTCAAAGAGGGATTGGCAACACTTGATTTTGTCAATGCCTTGGAACAGCATCCTTCACTCTTCTTCTCATTCATGTGCTACACTGAGACCAAGCTGACAGCTGATGCTGTGGAGAACATCTTCCATGTGCAGTTCAGTCAGCCTGGTAGCACCAACCGTCAGGAGGAGGCCAGAGTACTGAGCTACTGGCGAGATTATCTGCTCTACCTGGAAGGTATTATCTATGGTTAAAATCATAAGAAATGTGCCAAATTATCACAGCAGCAAATAGTGAGATAAAAAGTAGAATTTTTCATCAGTTCAAGGAACCTTAAATGAGCATTATAAACAAAGGGATTAATCCACGATTGCATACTGTGCGGTCCATAAGAATTTAAACAAGGTTCCATTTTGCTACATGTGGTTTAGAAGAAATGACAAACCACCTCCATACTACAAATAATAAATAACCACTGTGCTCAAGGAAAGGAAAGGAGGAAAGGAAAGGAAGGGATGTGTGGTCAAGTGTGGTGACACATACTTGGAATTTGTGCTCTGCATTTAACCCATCCAAGTGCACACACACAGTTGTGAACATACACCCGGAGGACTGGGCAGTCATATTGCTATCGCTGCGACGCCCAGGGAGCAGTTGGGAGTTCGGTGCCTTGCTCAAGGGACTCGCCTCAACCATGGTATTGAGGGTGGAGAAAGCACTGTAGATTCACTTCCCCCACCTACAATCCCTGCCGGACCTGAGACTCAAACCAGCAACCTTTGAGTTACAAGTCTCTAACCATTAAGCCACGGCTGCCCCCAAAGCATTATAGCTGCTAGGTGATGACTACAGTAATTTGAATGTAGCAACATTTGAAGGCAAAGACGATGCCAAAGAAAGAAAGAATGGCTACAATTTATTAAAAAAAAGAAAGAAAGAAAACCATAATGTCTAACATTTTTATTTTGTTCCACCAGAAAAAGAGGCAAGTCCTTCTTTGGAAGGTGTCCTTATGTTTGGAACTGGGCTGAAGGAAGTTCCTCCTGCAGCAATACAGCCACAGCCACAGTTAGTTTTTCAGAAGAGTGCACGCTTTCCCATGGCAAATGTATGTACAAATACAATAAAAATTCCAATTTTATCCAGGTATGAAGACTTTCAAGAAGCCATGGATTATGGCATGCAAAACTCCCCTGGGTTTGGGCTTCCTTAAAGCTAAACATCTTTGGCTGATATAACAGGGTTTAGGTCAGAGTTAAGTTTTATTGAAATGCAAATGTGCCAATTTGTTCTTTCCTCTTTTGAAATGCAGGCATTTTATGTTATACCTTTGTTATAGTTAAACATTTAAAGCCACAATAGTTTTGATTATACTAATATATAATCAATTGTGAGATTTGAGAAACAATATAGGTTTTTAGTACAGAAATGTATGGCATGTTCTTTGCACAAAACTTATTTGTTATACACAGTTTCAATCATTGATGTTCAGTAAAACACTGATGACATATGCAGTGAGCAAATAAAGTTGTTCTCTAAACTGATCATGTATTGGTTTCCCTCTGTCCCACTTGAAGAAATATTCCCGGGTCTTGGGTTTTGATGACTTTATTGCCAGAGACAACAAGGTAGAGAGAACTCTACAGAGCAATCTGTGGAGTCTTTGTTCGCACCCTCTTTTATACAGTTTTCCTCAAGGCATGTTCTATACATTTCACACATAGGTTTAGAATAGTGGTAGAATAACTAGATACATAAATGGCTCGATTCACCTTGATTATACTTGATTCATTGACATACTGACTAATAAAAATCTTCAACAATCATTTTAAAGTCCAGACATATTTTTGAGTGTTATGTAATTCTCAACAGCAGTTATCCAGTTGACTGGTGAAAAAAGCCCACTCTGTCTCTGTAAGTCCGTAAATTGACCTTGGAGATTACCATCGCCACAAAGACTGCGCTGTGGTGGCAGAATGTCCTCAAACTCTTGAATAACTTGTTGACACTGGGAATCCACAATCCCTTGCATCAAACCTAAGGCCAGTCAGAAATCAAAACATAAGTAAACTCATTACAAAAATGTGTAATAAAAACTATAAATCCTAAAATGAAAAAATTATAACCCAATTTTTAAATAGTCTTGAATTTTAAGACAAATAAGCCAAAGGTTGACTCTTAATGTTGAGAACATCTGTTGTCAAATATGGTTCTCACATTTGCTTCTACTACAAACACACTTTGTGAACCAGAAGTTTCCACCTTTTTGCTTCATGCATTGTACGTTTTTGTCTAAGAGTGTCTGAATTATTTTTAAAATAGTAATCTAGTTATGATTTAAAATGTAATAATCGTCAAGTGTGGAATTGATCAAGTAAAAAACTAATGATAAACTGAATTTTTTTTTTTATTTGATATTTACTGAATATGGTCACATATTGCAAGGATTAAATACGAACCTGTGAGGCAGGTGATACATGGCTTCTGGTTTACCAGAATGACAAGATGACTGACGAACAGGTCGGATGGTGTGGTTATTCCAAAGTTCTCTGTACTCATCAAGGTCTTTCTGCAAGATGCCCAAGAAGACATAACGCAGAAGGCACTTATGCTCGTGGCTGCCGTTGAAAAGGTGCCTCTCTCTCAGGTCATTGAACAAATCAATCCAGAACTGAGTCCTAGTGATGGAATGACAGTATACACAATGTTTTAGTTTAGTGCTGAATAAAATTTATATGGAAATGAAATCAATGTAAAGCAAACTTTATACCATCAGGGGAAAAAAAGATTCTCATTATTCTCAATATTCTCATATAATGAATGTTGACAGCTGAAAACCTCTGTCATGTGACAACACACACACACACACACACACACACACACACACACACAAAACTAAGTGACTAAATAGATACATGTACCTCTGCTTTCTGAAAAAGGACCACCAACTTTCGATACGCTGATTTGCAGTTGATGTTCCATACATGTGACTGAGGACTCCTGCAAAATCATCTGTATACTGTGCTCTTAATGCACAGTGAATGGCTACCATAGTGCCATTTTCTGTCCCACAGTCTGTGCGAAGACGTGCTGGAACTCCAAACTCTGATGCACACTTCATGTAATAATAAGCAATTACCCCGGGGTTGTTATTAGAGCTGCCACTTCTTAGCCACATCACTTTCCTAGAAAATCCATCAATGCAGCCACTGATGGCAACACCAAATGGTTTGAGCTTATCATACCCATCGATATGCCACACTTGGTTTGGTCCTGCTGTAAAGTATCCTCTTCGGATAAACCTGCGTCTATGACGAAGTTGAACTCCAGATGGATCCAGTCTGCGAACTGCATGCATTACATCATCCCTTTTAACTGTTAGGAAATACTTTTGTCGCAATGTCTGCCACAGAGCTCTGTAACCTAAAAGCTGTCCAGAGCCTGTCAGTTCATGTGTTATCACTGCATTGACAGTTTCAATGGGACTATAGTCTGTTCTCCTTGTTAGGCCAGCATTTTTCAGTTTTCTCTTTAAAGTGCTCAGGCTCAGGAAGATGTTGTGCCTTGTTTTGAGAAAATCAAGGATTACGTCATAGGTGTGGCCCTCTGAGAAATATTTACTTATTAGGCCTGCCTCCATGAGTTCATCTGACATTGATCCTGGATCTGAAGGGAAAAGAGAACAGTGTCATTAAGAATGCAGGAATCCACAAATATAATCTTACACAAACATAAAAATGTATCAGCAGTAGCAAAGAAATAAAAAGGTCAACTGTTTGATACAGTTTGAGAAATGTATTTAACCTAAATTTGTGCACAAATCCAGGTACTAAAAGGCACAAAGAACACCTGGCATTGGACGGGCATTTAAGCTTACTATTTTTAAACAGGTCGTATTGAGAGGTCTATGTTGATATTGAAAAAACATGTGCAATGTACTTGTGTTTAGTTCTATATGTCATACTATTAACTGGTTCAACTTGTTAATAAATTAGTGTACATCTGATTGTGTGTGACAAAGTCTGTAGCAGCACTGAGAAGAAATGTGGGAAAGCTCCCTTTCGTCTTCTCAGTGCAGTGAGAATAAGACAATGTACATCAAAGAAATGTTTTTATTTTAGGTATGTCCAACTACCTATGCATGTGAAAGTGTTAGGGTCAGAATGACTCAACATAATCATTGCATACCCAATGGGTTCAATTCATACTTTTCATAACACATTGTGTCCACAACTTGCATATAAGTTCATGACCCTAAATGAGGTGAATGAATTTCAAGGAGCAAAAAAAAGAGGGAAAAAAGTATTTCAGTATTTCAGACAACTCAAAATGAAAATGGGTCAAATTGACCTTTGACATTATAGTTAGTTAGTTAGTCATACTTTATTGTTCAGCCTTGGCTAAAAATTGGTCTCACTTTTATGCAACAATGACAATACATTCCACATATCCCTACACACACACACACACACATATATATATATACATTAGGGATGTTAACCGATGACCGTTTGACCGGTGGTTGACCGTATCAACGTTAACCGGTCAAAGTTGTCGGTAGTCGGTTAAAAAAAAAAGTGATATCTAAATTAGGCTATTATAGACAGTGGACTATACGCTACTACAGTTAGCCATCTCATTCCTCATCTTTTTGTGTTAAGTGAACAAATTATCCCTCACACTCAATTTTTCATAACTCGCCTGTTTGTACTTAATAAACCAATAAAAACATTTGGCGCGAGGTCACAGCGTTTGGGTTCGCGCGCTCACAAGGTTTGCGAAATTTAACTTTAACTTGTTTTTCGTTAATTTATTTTCCAAGAATAACTAATGGCCAAACCGTTTTGTTATGTTTTAATAATTAGCACCCTTAACACCTGTCTGTGAGCTGTTTGTTGGCTACAGTATTCTCATTCATAGATTCTAATAATTTTTCGTTTATTTAATGTTATTCTTAAGAATAGCTGTAGGTTTTTGTCTGTTATGGTTTAGGAGATGTTGCCCTTAACAGAAGTTGACACTTGTCTTTTTGAAAAATAAAAAAATAATATTAATTATACAACAGAGTTGTCCTGTCCGTTATTAGAAGGCACACAGTGAGTTAGACCTGCCTTGGCCGGTGCGTCTTTTACGCATTCTGAAGGTGCCTGTTTTATCCATTGGTTTTATCATGTTGCAGTCTATTAGGCAACATTCCGCATAAGATGGGCTTAGATTTGGAAATACATTACATCTACATTTCAGTGGTAACCGATAAGGTGATGATGATCATCATCTTTCTTTATTATGGTTAGCACTACCTCAACTAAAGCGGCGTCTCTTCGGAGCTGTCATTTTCTTAAATGAGCCGTGGCAATGTTTCAAATGAGCTTCTAACCTAGACAAACGCCTTTATTTTCAAAGCGATCACCTTGTACCCAAACCATTTGAAACTAAGGAGCCATTTGTCCTACGATTACATACAACAAGCTCTTCGGCGCCGCGTTTGCGGGACTCATGTTTCGCGCTGTAGGGGATTTTAAAAAAGTGACGTGAGTGGCAGTGTGTGTGTGTGTGTGCGGGAGGCAGAGCGGCAGAGAGATGCGACAGAGTTGCGAAATTGCAGGCGCGGCTCGAAATGGCTGTTATTTCAAATAGCGTACCATATTTTAAACTAATCGGTTAACCGGTTTCAACCGGCTACTGAGGCTCGGTGGTCGGTCAAGAAATTTTTTAGTTTTCGCCATCCCTAATATACATACACATACATATACATACATACATATATATATACACATATATATACATACACATATATATACACATACACATATATATACATACACATATATATACATACACATATACATACACATATATATACACATATATATACATACACATATATATACATACACATATATATACACATATATATACATACATATACACATATATATACATACATATATATATATATATATATACATACATATACATACCATTCTGTAGAAAAGGTGCCAAAAATTGAATGCTGATACCACAGGTGCCACAAAAGCGTCCAACATGTCCAGGTAAATCGTGTCCACAATATGGACAATACATAGCCTGGCGGAGGAAATGTTTGTGACTGTTTAGTGCTAAAATATATAACTTGTAACTAGTAAATGCCTGTAATATATACATTTTCACAGAAGAGTTAAAAATGCAGATGTCAGGAAAAAAAAAAAACAGGGGTTAGTTTTACTTGCTTGTTGCCTACAGTTTTTCTCAGAGTAACTCTAGCTAACATAGCATTAAAATAACGTTCCACAGTTATGTGTGTGATTCGTCAGATTAGTCTAATAATGTCCAATAGACCAATTAATGGTATGATCGGGATGTTAAAATAAACAAAAAAAAAACCCACCTTTCAGTTCACGGACAAAACCTCCGCTCTGTCCAAAAGCCACTGAACAAATAGTCAGCTGAGCTCCCAGATGGGTTCGTCACTTTTTGAGGTCCCCCTGAAACATTTCCGTTGTGGTCCCTGCTATTTGCAGCGCGTTTTTTGTGTTTGCATCGCTTTTTTTGTGTTTGCAGCGCGTTTTTTGTGTTTGCATCGCGTTTTTTGTGTTTGCATCGCTTTTTTTGTGTTTGCAGCGCTTTTTTTGTGTTTGCAGCGCTTTTTTTGTGTTTGCAGCGCGTTTCCGTATTTGCAGCGCCTGTGTTGTCAAACTGATGGAGACGTTTTCTTAATTTGTTGTGGTTTTTTTTATGTTTGCATGTGTTTTCTTGGAGTTGCAGCGCGTTGAGCTCTCTCGGCCACCGTACAAAAAGGAAGATTGTGCTTTTGGATAACACAATATTGGTCATTCTCACATACTCATTACCGTAATATTTAAATTTTTGTTTAATATTTTAGTTTCTTTAATATGTAAAATTAGACTATAATCATATAACTTCATTGTCTAAATTGTCTAAAATTTTTGCCTCTGTTGTTAATCAGTTTTATTATATTACCATTTATTTCTGTAATAAACAAAGATTTGGTGTGAACACTGGCCCCCGTCCTCTCATCTTGTGTGGCCAACTGCCCACCTAAGAGGTGTCCCATCATGAGCAGACTAGGATGTACAAGACGTATGAGGGGCCTAGTCTGGGACTAGACCAGGGGTGGCCAATCTTATCCACAAAGGGCCGGTGTGTTTGCGGGTTTTCGCTGCAACTCCCTCATTAGATTACTAATTAGAGGACTGATTGGCTGAAGAGTCCTCACACCTGGGTTTGAACAGCTGACCTAAAGGTTATCCCAAAAAGCTGCATACACACCGGCCCTTTGTGGATAAATAAGATTGCCCACCCCTGGACTAGACAGTAGAAAGGTGGAGGTATTAATCTCTACTGTCTTTTTAAAGACATTAAAAGAGCACTGTCTTCCTCCACACAGTGTCTCTGGCTTGGCGACATCTACTGAAGGGGTTAAAATAAAGCACCCAGTGTAAATAGACTAGCTCCCCCACAGCAGCTGCAACATTAAATCATTCTCAATTACACCAAACAACAAAATGGTATTTCATTGTAACATTCTTTCTGAATGACTAGTATATGCATAGTAGGCTTTCCCACCATGTTTTCTTTTTCAAAATAAAAGGATTTCTATGGATTTTAACTCGATTCACACTGTAAATGTGCACATACCCCAAACTGTCTGTACCCCACATCTTGTCATCTGCCCGTTATTTATTTATATGCCTACATGTTTATTTGTTTATCAAGGGCACATTTTCTTATAATCTATATCACTCTTTTTTATTCTTATTGTTTTGTGTATTTGTGTATTTTTTTGTCTTGGCAGTATGTATGATCTGTGTACTTGTGCCACAAGCAAAACAATCTCATTGTATTTTGTATATAAGGCAAATAAAAAGGAGGCTAAAATTAATAAGTCCATGTTCCTCATTAGTTTTGTTGCCAAAATCACTGTGTCATTTTCTCACATGGTGAATTACACTGGTACAACTGCACCTCTTTTTTTTAGGTTTAAGAGCTGTGGGTGTGACTACCCTACCAATGAGAGAATACATGCAACAAAACAGTGCATCAAAAAGCACTTTCATGTCTACTAGTACAATATAGCCCTTAGTTTCTCAATCAGATAGAAGACTATGAAGAAGTAATTTAATGTCAACGTCACAAACAGGATCCCAGAATCTGGTGGCTCGTGAGAGACTCAACAACCAACGACACTGCTGGGTGCACTGAGTGTACATAGGACAAGGTAAGAGAAAACCTTTTGTGAACTTAAGCTTAAGATAAAGATTGACTTTATTGATCCCAGGAGGAAATTCTGGTTCCCAGGGGGACACGTCCCCTAGTTAGGCAACCCATCTGCTATTAGTGTGAATGCTTCTATTGACAAGTGATGGGACAACTTCTTTTAAGTGAATGACACTCTATCAGCAGTCCAATACAGATGATCTGTGGGTTATGATGGTCCGTGTTATGATATTTTGACTTTATGATGGGTATTCCAATTCCATACTGTTTTTCACTTTCAGTACATTATTCAATAAATTACATGAAATATTCAACATTTCATCATAAAACAGGCTTTGTGTTAATGATTTTGCCCAACTGTAGGCTAATTTGAGTGTTCTGAGCAAAGCAGGCTAAAGGCTAGGCTATGATATTTCTTAGGTTAGGTTAGGGGTGTCAAACTCCAGCCCTGGGGGGCCGGACACCTGTGTAGCTTAGTTCTGTCCTATTCTACCACAAATGATTCAGCTCAAGAGCTGTGTTGTAATTAGCACAAGGAGTTGAATCAGGTGTGTTAAATGAGGGGAAACCAAAAACTGTGCAGGGCTCCTGCCCCCCAGGACTGGAGTTTGACACCCTGGGCTAGGTGTACTAAATTAAAATTCATTTTCACCTTACGATAGGTTTATTGGAACTTAACCCTGGAGAGTGTTTATACTTTGGATAATGTGAGCCATTATGCTACAGCCATTTCCTGGGTTACTGTACCATTGCATGACTGGTCAGTGGTGCCATCCTAGGATGAAGGATAGGGTTAGCTAATAGATCCTGGGAACTTATGTAAGACTGGGGTATACAATATGGTACAATAAAGTTTGGAACCTTAGGGATTTGGAACCCCAGTGTAAAAGAAGTGACATTTGGAACTCCTTTACACCCAGATTATATATATAGATACTTTATTGATCCCCATGGGGAAATTGTTTTTACGCCTCCCTCAACTTGCTCTTTTGAAGAGTAAGTTGTCCCCAACAGAGAATGCTGGATCTGAAAAAAATTGTTGTCTTGAGACAGACACAGTGGGTGGATCGTGCAGGTGCAGCAACACAAACGAAAAAGTGTATTTCTGAAAATCATGCAGGTTATTCCCCATACTCAAACTCCTGAAAAGTATTTCCAGCTTTCCCTAATGAATTTACATAGGGAGTAGCTGATGTTAATTATAGTTATGTATTAAAGTAGCAATTGTTAGTGTTACTAGCAAGCTAGCTAGTCACACTGATCCACAAACCACAGACAGTAATTATTGTCATTAGTGATTATTACTTCTGACTTTTTCCCATTTTTATTTCTCTTCTTCTTTTCCTTCGCTGGGCACTGGAGGGCTTTGGCCTTTTTGACATGGTAATGTCTTTTTTAATTAGATACTGTTAATTATATGATGCACTATCAGAGTAACTTAAAGACGCCGACAGTGCATGATATGGAGGGGAGTAGGGTGCTGGGCAAACCGAAAAAAGTTGTTTATTGAATAAGATCTGCTTATTTAATAAGCTTTTTTTTATTATTTTGAAATAATGGTGTAGATAAACAGAGTAAAATAAAAATGCAAATTTTCTTCCTCTTTCCGTTTCTACCCTTTGGGCTGCCTAAGCTTCACCTTTTAATGAACGGCGCCCCTAGCATGTGCTTATATTGCCCATGCCATGGGTCGGTCCTGGTGGCGCCGGATGCGCTGTATGCGTGAGAGGAAATACTCATAGACACGAGAGCTAAATACTGATTCACTCACTACAGTCGTGGCCAAAAGTTTTGAGAATGACACAAGTATTGGTTTTCACAAAGTTTGCTGCTTCAGTAATTACAAGCATTTCACAAGCGTCAAAAGCTTTTATTGACAATTACACTAAGGGCAATGATTGCAGTGTTGGCCCTCCTTTTCAAGACCTCTGCAATTCGCCCTGGCATGCTGTCAATCAACTTCTGTGACAAATCCTGATTGATGGCAACCCATTGTTGCATAATCAATGCATTGAGTTTGTCAGAATTTGTGGATTTTTGTTTGTCCAGCTGCTTCTTGTGGATTGACCACAAGTTCTCAATGGAATTAAGGTCTGGGGAGTTTCCACTTTTGCCTTATGGCATGGTGCTCCATCAGTCTCACAAAATCATTCATGTGCCACTGATGTTAATGTCAAATAGGTGGATGAGTCTTTCAATCAAGGAAACAAACCAGTTAAAGCACAAGAAAAACTGAACAATTTATCGAATCACATAAGCCTTGTCGTTTAAAAAAGATGTTTGTACAACCTGTAGTAACCTGTAGTACCTAAAAAACACCAAGTGTGGATTATCTGCTTATCTTACAAGTTTAAAAGTGGCTGTTTCGGTGCAGGAGCTGTTCTCTTCTGGCTATAGCATCTACTGTACTGTCAAATCAGGGTGATTTCGGCATAAAAGAGCACTCATATTCAATGTGTTACCACAAGATGCTCAAAGTAACATCTACAGACAGCTGCAGTTTTATCTACACTGTAAAAAAAAAGCATGTAAAATTATAGTAAAATACTGGCAGGAGATTCGCTTTTTAATTACAGGATTTTACTGTATATAAAAATTACTGTACTTTGCTATAATCAGTTATGCAGGATATTACTGTACTTTTGTACTTTTTACTGTTTTTTAGCAGTTAATATTTACCAAATAAAATCTATAAAGCATTTTATTCCCCAAACAGATTATTATTATTATTATTATTAAATATGCTGTTTTTAATTACAAAATTCAAATTGTCAAAATTCACAGAATCTTCAAAAATTCAAAGCTTTTTTAATTTCTAAGCAACAATTCAACAGAGTTGTTTACGGACTACTTTTTAGAAACATCTTTTTAAAAGCCTTTTAAAACAACATGAATCATTTGCTCAGGTTTGAACAGGTTTGTTTTCGTGTACACAGCAAAAACAAAGGTAACACCAGACCAGTCTGTGTAGTTTTGGTGTTTAGAGCCTCTGCTGACTTATCTGTCAGACTGACTCTGACACATGAGGGTTAAGGTGGGGTCTTTGAGAGCAATGAAGTTCCAACCTCATATGGATTAATGCATTTTTCATGAAATTAGAAGAAGGTTGAAGGTTGCCGGTTGTTTAAGCCCATTGATTTTGGAGACCTTGTCATTGTAAGCCTGGTACTCGCATTTGGAGATGCATCTGTAAGAAAGTGAACATAACTGACTAAATATATGGCTAAATACAAGTGATGATTTTTGTAAATATATTAATATTCGTGGGAAGCATGGTGGCACAGTATTTTGCGCTGCCGCCTCACAGCAAGAAGGTCCTGGGTTTGATTCCTGGGTTGAATGGCCAGTGGGCCTTTCTACGTGGATTTTGCCTGCTCTCCGTGTGTTTGTGTAGATTTTGCCTGCTCTCTGCGTGTTTGTGTGGGTTTTGCCTGCTCTCTGCGTGTTTGTGTGGATTTTGCCTGCTCTCTGCGTGTTTGTGTGGATTTTGCCTGCTCTCTGTGTGTTTGTATGGGCTTTGCCTGCTCTCCGTGTGTTTGTGTAGATTTTGCCTGCTGTCCGCGTGTTTGTGTGGGTTTTGCCTGCTTGCTGCGTGTTTGTGTGGATTTTGCCTGCTCTCTGCGTGTTTGTGTGGGTTTTGCCTGCTCTCTGCGTGTTTGTGTGGGTTTTGCCTGCTGTCCGCGTGTTTGTGTGGGTTTTGCCTGCTCTCTGCGTGTTTGTGTGGGTTTTGCCTGCTCTCTGCGTGTTTGTGTGGGTTTTTCCTGCTGTCCGCGTGTTTGTGTGGGTTTCGCCTG
Source organism: Paramormyrops kingsleyae (assembly GCF_048594095.1). NCBI lineage: Eukaryota > Metazoa > Chordata > Actinopteri > Osteoglossiformes > Mormyridae > Paramormyrops > Paramormyrops kingsleyae. Next base: position 27,215,043 of record NC_132802.1, on the reverse strand, counting down.
CTCTCCGTGTGTTTGTGTGGGTTTTGCCTGCTCTCCGCGTGTTTGTGTGGGTTTTGCCTGCTGTCCGCGTGTTTGTGTGGGTTTTGCCTGCTCTCCGCGTGTTTGTGTGGGTTTTGCCTGCTGTCCGCGTGTTTGTGTGGGTTTTGCCTGCTCTCTGCGTGTTTGTGTGGGTTTTGCCTGCTGTCCGCGTGTTTGTGTGGGTTTTGCCTGCTTGCTGCGTGTTTGTGTGGATTTTGCCTGCTCTCTGCGTGTTTGTGTGGGTTTTGCCTGCTGTCCGCGTGTTTGTGTGGGTTTCCGTCGGGGGCTCTGGTTGCCTCCCACAGTCCAAAGGCATGTTCTATAGGTTCTCTAAATTGGCCACTAATGAATGACTGTCAGTGTGTGTGCCCTGCAGTGTGTTGGTTGACAGTGCATCTCCCCAACGCTCAAATTATATGAAATCCCACTGGAAGTCCATCAGTTTCCTCATGAATGTGGACACGTGGATTCAGGACAGTTTTTTTCTTCTGCACCACCTTGCCTGTTCGCTTGCTGGTGACTTTCCCTTGATGAGCTTTAGATCCATGTTCTGGGTTAACGTCAATAAAGTATCTACGCATTGCACCTGCTACTTTATAGACAGTTTTTCTGTCATTTTAATGTCTTTCTATTAAAGTGTGGAGGAAAATAAGCCATATATGCAAAAACATCTCATTAGGGTGGTCCAAATGTCATGAGACATGACCTTCACAAGTCTAATTTTGTTCTATGCCTGGCCATTGTTAATTGTGCCAAATGGTAGGCCTCTTGGTGAACATTTTAAAGTTTGCTCAAAGATTTGTAATTTAATACATGAAATGAAAATACGGAAATATAGCTACAGTGACTATGGTAATATTTGATCAACATCCAAATCTGTTTTACAAGACGTAATGTGGACATTAAACGAGGGATACCTGTAAAAAAAAAATGAAAAATTCCACCAAACTTTGAACTGTGAAGAAATGCACATGGAAAAAATTGAGACCACAGCAACATTTTTAATTTCACTCATTTCAGTTTATAGTTATGCTAAAATATACATTTTTATATACATTCCGCGTGTTTGTGTGGGTTTCCGTCGGGGGCTCTGGTTGCCTCCCACAGTCCAAAGGCATGTTCTATAGGTTCTCTAAATTGGCCACTAATGAATGACTGTCAGTGTGTGTGCCCTGCAGTGTGTTGGTTGACAGTGCATCTCCCCAACGCTCAAATTATATGAAATCCCACTGGAAGTCCATCAGTTTCCTCATGAATGTGGACACGTGGATTCAGGACAGTTTTTTTCTTCTGCACCACCTTGCCTGTTCGCTTGCTGGTGACTTTCCCTTGATGAGCTTTAGATCCATGTTCTGGGTTAACGTCAATAAAGTATCTACGCATTGCACCTGCTACTTTATAGACAGTTTTTCTGTCATTTTAATGTCTTTCTATTAAAGTGTGGAGGAAAATAAGCCATATATGCAAAAACATCTCATTAGGGTGGTCCAAATGTCATGAGACATGACCTTCACAAGTCTAATTTTGTTCTATGCCTGGCCATTGTTAATTGTGCCAAATGGTAGGCCTCTTGGTGAACATTTTAAAGTTTGCTCAAAGATTTGTAATTTAATACATGAAATGAAAATACGGAAATATAGCTACAGTGACTATGGTAATATTTGATCAACATCCAAATCTGTTTTACAAGACGTAATGTGGACATTAAACGAGGGATACCTGTAAAAAAAAAATGAAAAATTCCACCAAACTTTGAACTGTGAAGAAATGCACATGGAAAAAATTGAGACCACAGCAACATTTTTAATTTCACTCATTTCAGTTTATAGTTATGCTAAAATATACATTTTTTTGCAAACCTGCCTCTTCTGTTTCTCATTCATGAAGGGCTTCTTCATTGCTTTATGGGTCTTCAGTCCTGCTTCTAGGAGCCTGTTATGAATTGTCCTAGCAGTGCACTTCACACCACTTAATGTTTCCCATTCTTTGTCAAGGTCAATTGAGGTCATCCTCCGATTTATGAGGCACTGCTGGATAAGTTGACGGTCATCTCTGGCATTAAAAAGTCGATTCCGCCATCTATCTGGCTGGTTTTTGGTCATTGCCAGTGTCTCGTGCTTCACATTGTTCTTATGTACTGCAGTCTTAGATATTTTGAGCCTGGAAGCAACCTGTCGCTCAATGTAGCCTTCTGCCAGCAGAACCAGGATTAAACCAGAAATTTAAAATGCAGATTTGAAAAAAATATGGTCTCTTAATTTTTTCCAGAGCTGTACTTTCTCATTTACAGCTGAAAATAGGCCTGTTGGCTTTGCATATTCATCATAAAGCTTCTTCAATATGCGAATCCCAGAGTATATTCGCTGATGTGGTATTCTTGCATACTGCCAAATTTCCAGTACACAGGACACAGCCAGTTGAGTTGCCTCTTTCAAAACAGCCTTTTTTATTAATGTAAAAATTCAAAGTCAAAGAACGTCACTATTGGTTGGAAGATGTGAACTGGACACATCAGCCCCCTTCTCTAGCAGCCATTCTTCAGCACTGCTTCTAGTCTTTGCCATTCTTAGTTTGCCAAACAGTTTGTATCCTAAAATGTGTCAAAGCCTCCATTTTCAGTTGCCTGTTCATTACTATTCTAACTTTCTTCTTTGCAGTACAGTGTTATTCAACTAACAATAAGTAACACCCTGCCCACCTGACCTTCTTGTTTAATCCCTAATTAATCCCTAACTGTTTAATCCCTAATCTAACAAGCCACATGTGTTACGTGTTTGTCTTGCCTCTCATTCCTGCCCTTGTGTGATTCACTTCAGCTGCTTCTTTTTTTGCTCCCTTGTTAGTCTTTGTGTAAAGTGCTTCCCAGTCCCAGGCTCTCCAGTCTCAGCATTAACATCAATCTTATCTGTGGCCTGGCCTATTAGCTGTGTTCTGTAATCCCAGTGTTGATTCCCCGTCATCCTGTACCTTTATGTTAGGTCTTTTGGTTGAAATAAACCCCATTTGTTTACTCCATCTTCTGCTCCTACATCCTTCATCCTCGGTGCATAATAAAATAAACATTTTGTTGTGCACAACAGCATCAAAGAATAGCTATTTTAATGTGATGTCTCTAAACATTGCTAGTACCTAAACAATATTTAATGTTTAAGTAAGTAACAATTTCTAACAACATTATCACAGTGTATTGCAGAGCACAGAGCAAAACTGACCCAATAGTGAATGTTGCAAAGAGCCAGCCACATTATAAGGATTATTGTTGGACTTTGGGCGACCTCTGAATTTGTCCCAAACTGCTTCACATTTTAACCATATTATCTACATGAGGTAGAACATATTCAGACCTGTGGAGGCAGGTTCCTACATTGCATGTCTTTTTGATGTTTCTGTGTTTTTAAAGATAATTTAAATTAGTTTAATCACTGATAATAGCTGGGTTTGCAGAGAAAATGCAGAAAACAGTAGTAATGCTTGTAGGACTTAACCTATATTATGTGTGACGATGCTATTAATTTATAATTATAACTTAATTGTAGCAACTTACTGCTTATATTTATCACCTTGCTGACAACAAATATATTTGTAAGCATTTAGACACAATCCAGTTATATCAGAACATCGTGATGCCTGGTTTCCTATGCTAACACAGAAATTACAGGACATCAAATTGGTGATACAAATCTGTTTACATGGAAATGTGTAGCTAAATCACTTTTTCAGCCATCAATAATATGTTTATGCATAGATTTGAAGGCTGAACATTATTACCTTAAGCTTAAAATATAGGGTTCGCCTGCTAAAACAGACACACAGCAGCTCTGAACCGCAGTACTAATAACACTAGTTTATGCACATGTAAATATGTATCTGAGTGACTTTCAGCCACCTCACATACTACTTTGCCCATATGTGAGGGAAAAACATTATTTCCTGAAATCCAGGATATTCTACGGTCTGGTTCCCCCTGCTGAAACAGACATGCAACAACTCTGGACCTCAATACTGATGATACTAGTTCATACACATGTAATTATGTACACATAGGCTATTTCCCATGTGTTCCCCCTGTCGCGCACTCATTTGAAATCATCAACTTTATAGTTAGACAGTCATTGTAATGTTTTCTATGAAAGTAAGTTAAACAAACCATTTATGTGAAAAAATAAATAGAGCTCAGCCTCCCTCTTCCTTCCTATCGGTATGATTTCAGACCGCGGTAACTGTAGTTTACACCTTTGTTGACCGCATCCTTCAAAGGTTGTAGCCCCCGAATTCGGACACAGCCCATGACTGACAATGCACCAAGATGGAGTTGCGTGGTAATTTCGCAATACTATTGCAAACCTCCTGTACAGTAAGTGACAGAAAGTTGCAACACCTGTCCTATAAGAGGACTGATACACATGAAATTCAGCAAAAATATTTTTGAAGGGGAAAACGCATAAATTAACAAAATTGATCTTGGGATTTCATGAATCAGTATTAAAACCAGGACTGTGGTTAATCATAAAATCGATATTTTTCCCATCCTTACTGCGTAATGTCTGGTAGGGTATTATTGTACCTCTCCAATGGGCAAATTATGACCTAAAATTTTTAGCATACGACAGTGTCAAGAACATTGGAAGGACAATCTGCTCTGTTCAGCCACAGGAGCTACGAAACAAAGATGCAGAACATGTAATCGTGACTTACGCTTTTAATTACTCGGATATTGTCAGCGGCCAGGGAAGGTGGTTAATCCATCTGAGTTTGAAGGTAAACTTGCGGAAGATTATTGATCTGTCTGATTACATAATTTAACTTGCCAGATTTTCCTTCTGAATATTTATTACAATTATTTCACCGATATCTACGCATTCCCAACCAGTTTGGCTCTCGCAACAAACACCAGAAGTGACATACTTTTTTTTAGAGCCATTCTACAGAGTTCCTTTCGACCTTGAAATAATGCCTTATGACCAGTCTCTGTTGGGAACTTCAGGTAACCCCATCCTACCACTGATACTCACCAGCACACTCTCATTGACTTTTCCATTTGTGATTTTACTTTGCACTACTTGATGCTCAGTTCTTGTATTTTGCAGTACGAACCCAGTAGGTGATATTTATTGATATTGCTTTTCTGATGTTTTTGGATGGTTTTAAGCAGCGTTTTTCATAGCTGCCGTTCCATTAACTATCTTGCACCTCTACCTAACTTGACAGGGAAACACTTTTTATGTTTATCTGCCTCATTTGTTGTCTCGTACATAAGCATCTGACAGGTAAATGAAAATGTAAATATATGATTGCACAAAGTATTGTTTTCCTGTAAGTTACAGAGACATTTGAAAGCAGCCCTTTTTGCTAATTTATTATTTCAGTTAGGATGCTTTTGTGTGGCACATACATGTACCTGCAAATGGATAATCCACGCTGTCTTTCCAGGGGCAGCAAGAAGCTGCTGTGTGCCTCCCTACACAATGCATGTCAAACCCAAACTGGCATTGCTGCTGGCAGTGCTGCTAGCGGCTGCTGGCCTCTTCCTCCTGGTTCCTGATGCTAACACCACCATGGGTCATCAATCACAGCCAAGCAGTATGACCAAAAATCTGTTAAGGGATCAGCAGCAAGTCCTGTCGGGCAGCAACAGGAGCATCGCCTACCGGATCAAGGCAAACGTCGCTGGGTGAGTGTTGGCCAGCCTCTGGTCACCCAGGGAGATGCACACATTCTTAACTTGCATTCTCACCTTACATCTTACAGTCATTCTAACTATGGCGCATGATCCTCTGTCTGGACACTTACTTATTACACTATATTATCAAAAGTATTGGGACACCTTCCTTTACACACACATGAACTTTAATGACATCCAATTCTTAATACATAGGCTTTAATATTGAGTTGGCCCACCCTTTGCAGATATAACAGCTTCAACTCTTCTGGGACGGCTGTCCACAAGGTTTAGGAGTGTGTTTATGGGAATTGTTGACCATTCTTCCAGGAGAGCATTTGTGAGGTCAGGCACTGATGTTGGATGAGAAGGCCTGGCTCACAGTCTCCACTCTAATTCATCCCAAAGGTGTTCTGTCGGGTTCAGGTCAGGGCTCTGTGCAGGCCAGTCAAGTTCCTCCACCCCAGACTCGCTCATCCATGTCCTTATGGACCTTGCTTTGTGCACTGGTGTGCAGTCATGTTGGAGCAGGAAGGGGCCATCCCCAAACTGTTCCCACAAAGCTGGGAGCATGAAATTGTCCGAAATGGCTTTGAATGCTGCAGCATTAAGAGTTCCTTTCATTGGAACTAAGGGGCCAAGCCCAGCCCATGGAAAACAACCCCACACCATAATCCCCCTCCACCAAACTTTACATTTGGCACAATGCAGTCAGGCAAGTACCGTTCTCCCGGCAACCACCAAACCCAGACTCGTCCATCAGATTGCCAGACAGAGAAGCTTTGCATTGCACTTGGTGACGTAAGGCTTGGATGCAGCTGCTCGGCCATGGAAACCCATTCCATGAAGTTCTCTACTCACTGTTCTTGAGCTAATCTTAAGGCCACATGAAGTTTGCAGGTCTGTAGCTATTGACTCTGTCAATCATTTGGAGGGGTGTCCCAATACTTTTGGCAATACAGTGTATATTAATGCATGATAGTTCACGCCACTTTTGATACAATTGTTTGTTTACTCTATCTTCCAGTCTGCTGGCCCTGAACTACTGCAGCTGTGAAGACCATGCGACACTTCACCAAAACTTGCAGATCTATTTGCTGCATGAATCCTTTCCAGCCTCAGAACTGGAGGAGATAAAACGCCGAAGAGCCCAGGAGTATCAGAGCTTCCAAAAGAGGTGGACCTGCATGACCTTTACGCAGCCAGGCTATACCGTCCTTCTTATTTCTACATACAGCTCTGGAAAAAATTAAGAGACCTCAGCAAAATTTTCGGTTTAACTCATTTTTCAATTTATGCGTATGCGCCTGTGTAAAATATACAATTTTTTGCAAACTCCAACTCCCTGCTTCTCATTGAAGGGCTCTTCCTTGCATTATGGGTCTTTGGTCCTGCTTCTAGGAGCCTTTTATGAATTGTCCTAGCAGTGCACTTCACACCACTTAATGTTTCCCATTCTTTGTGAAGGTCACTTGAGGTCATCCTCCCCTTTATGAAGCACTGCTGGAGTTGAAGGTCATTTTTGGCATTAGAAAGTTGCTTCTGCCCTCCACCTGACTGATTTATGGTCACTGGCAGTGTCTCCTGTTTTCTCTTGTGTACTGCTGTCTTAGAAACTTTGAGCCTGGAAGCAGCCTGCCTCATAGTGTAGCCTCTGCCAGCAGAATTAAACCAAGACTTGAAAATGCAGATTTTCAAAATATAGATAGTGGTCTGTTAATTTCTTCCAGAGCTGAATATATCAGCCATGACATTTCAAAACACTGACAGGTGCAGTGAATAACATTGATTATCTCATTCCACTGGCACCTATCAAGGGTGGTATTACATATCAGGCAAGTGAACAGTCAGTGTTTGAAGCTGATGTGTTGGAAGCAGGAAAAATGGGCAAGTGTAAGGATCTGAGTGACTGACAAGGGCCAAATTGTGACGGCTGGACGACTGAGTGAGAGCATCTCCAAAAGCAGGGATTGTGGGGCGTTCCCATTTTGCAGTGGTCTGTACCTACCAAAAATGAGGCCTAAGGAAGGCCAGCTGGTGAACTGGCAATGGGGTCATGGGCGCCCAAGGCTCATTAATGTGTGTAGGGGACAAAGGCTAGCCCGTCTGGTACATTACTGGCATGTACAGCTTTCAACAAAATGGGCTCTTGTTGTTAAAAACATGGTCATTGTTCTGTCCAGTGTGTGAATGTGTGATGAAGTTGCTGTTTTACAAAGTTCTCCCTCTGGGTGCGCTAGGTCACAGAACGCAGGGAACCTCCTCCTTATCGCAGAAGCCAACAGCCCTTTACAGTACCCCACACAGGGAGTCGAAGTACAACCCAAGAAAACCATCCTCATCCCGGGTGAGAGCAGGCATTGATACTATACTGATGACATCAGGCAGATCTCTGAGAGTGTTTGAAGGTCTCAGAGTGCAAACATTTGAGGTTGAGGGTCTCTAAATTTGTTAAACAATGGAGAAATAAATGTCAACATCTGCTTAAACACATTTTGTCTTTCAGGACTTCGATTAGAGGAGCAACCCAGGAAAGGTCACTCAGTGAGTTAACCATTTTAAAATGTTTGTGTCTCCCCTGTTTACCAATAGTCATCACTGATATTAAACAGAAGCTGCATTTCTTGAAACATTGCTGTTTCCTTATTTAACTCTTCACCCTTTCTCATTTTTCCATTCACTCATGTAGGTGACCTTGTTGGCCACAATGGGCACATTTGACGTGACAGCTATAGTGCAGGGGGTGACTCTGAAAGGTGAAGGGACGATGCATATAACGCTGTCTAGCGACTTCCTGTCCCACTTGAACCAGCAGCTGCAGTTCGTCACCTACACAAACACGCTTTTTCATCCCAACACGGCAGACACAGGTTAGCCAAAAGCAGCATTCGAGATATAACAGCGAAAAGCAAGACAATGCAGACTAGTCTGAAAATACTGTATTCTTATTGGTTTGCATTTTTTGATTGTTAATAATATTAATATAATCTCACCCATTGCCACTTATTTTAAAGTGCAATATGAGACAGAAAGTCACAAGGCAGTCTTCACGGTCAAAGTCCGCCATGGTGTTCTTCCAAAGCTGTATGATCCTGGTCCAAAAGGAGGTAAGTTACAGTTGGTTCTCTATGTCGAAAAGATAAAAACACCCTGATGCTTTGCTCTTCTAGGGGTGAAATATTGCTTGCTAAACTTCAGTTTACTCACATGGGGTCTATTCTCCTAAAACGTTACAAGCTTTTGAGTTATGCATATTCTCCCCTCATCAACATGGTCACAGCCACCGCATGTAACTGGAAAAAAGAGACACAGCTGTGCAAGGAGTGTAATTAAGGGGTCACACCCTTTGGCAGGAAGCAGAACATGGAACATGGACTCTTATTTACATTCAGTTTACTAATATGGTGTCTCACTGAACATGTTGTTTCTTTTGTTCTATAGCCCTTCCTTCTTCTTTATGCATTCTGTAATAAACATTTAGTTTGTCTGTCCTCTTGTAGAATACAACATCAGTCACCTTGTGACCATAGCTACTAAGACATTCATACGCTATGACAGACTACAAATTTTGATCAATAGTATACGGCGGTTCTACCCCACCGTCACTATAGTCATAGCAGATGACAGTGAACACCCTAAACCAGTGACTGGACCCTACATTGAGCACTACACAATGCCATTTGGAAAGGTAAAGGAACATGGTTTGATTGCTACAAATTTTATATTTAATGATCAAAAAGGTATTTCAGGGGATTGTACATGTCATTCACTATTCCTATCAGGGCTGGTTTGCAGGTCGCAACTTGGCTGTTTCCCAGGTGACCACAAAATATGTGCTCTGGGTGGATGACGACTTCATCTTCATCAACGACACCAAAATTGAGAAGCTGGTTGATGTTCTGGAGAAGACTACTCTGGATCTGGTGAGGCAGTTAGCATGGAAAGCAGCATGTCTGGAAAGTGTTAAAAAGAAAAAAACAGCTCACACAGAGCTGTGGCTATATTCTGAACATTTTTTTTCCTTTTTGTGTACATTTAATGGTACTATTTTGTGTTTTTTTGTTTTTTTTTTTGTATTTGGGCACATTACCATTACATTATATAGTTTTTTTTATCCTTTTCTCTGAAAACACCTTTTATCTCGACATATTTTCTGGAAATATCTTTGTGTGGAGATCGTTAGGATCATATCACTAGGATATATCTAAATAACAGTGAACACCATTGTCCATGGCTTTCAGGTCGGTGGAGCTGTTCTTGAGTTTGGGAAGTACAAGAACACTTTTAAACACACCTTCAGCTGGGAGAGAGGGGATGAGGATGGGGATTGCCTGCACGTAAGACAAGGGTCCTACCATGTCGTACCAGGCTTTCCCAAGTGTGTTGTCACAGATTCTGTTGTAAACTTCTTCCTGGCCCGGACTGACAAGGTGCAGCAAGTGGGCTTTGACCCTCAACTGGCGAGAATAGCACATCTGGGTTAGTGTGCCTTTGATTGACTTGCCCCCCTCTTCCCCAGCCCATCCACTGTAATGAGTCCATCGGTTTGGATTATCTTACGGTGATTTTTGAGTAACGTTGCTCGGGCACTTTGACATTGATATTGGGCAACAAATTTCTTTGTCTCACCTGATCGCCAATTGCCCAGCAACATTGCTGAATAGGTTACTCTGTGTATCATCACCTTTAGATGTCTTACAGGAAAATTTAAGTTTTGTCAGTTATGTAGTTTTATTGTGTCACCCCAGGCATCATTGCATACAGTTTTATGAACAAGATATTATTCTGCTTAAACGCTTAAATGCCCAGCTCAAGAAGGGTAATCTTCATGTATGTTTTCCGTCCTGCTGTGAATCTGTTGATTTTTTTTTTCCCTCTCTTGCAGAATTTTTTGCTGATGGTCTTGGTACCCTTCATGTTGGTTCCTGTGATGATGTCATAGTCACCCACGGAAAGTTTCTAGGAGACCAATCAGAGAGCGATAAAATCTATGCAAAGTACCGCCAGCCCACTGCCTCTAGTCTGAACAAACAGAAAAGTGTCTTCTGCTTCAAAAATCGACTGAAATGCCTGACTCGTCCATGAGGGGTTGACCTTCATTACACTACGATAAATAATCATTGTGATGTTTATTAAACAATTCCCCTCAAAGAGTGTTGTTGGTTTACTACAGTACCTGGGTAATTCAGAGATGCCAGCCCAACTGCTTGTCTTTGGACTGTGGGAGGAAAGTGTAGCACTTGGAGGAACCCACGTGATTCCAGGAGAGCATGCAGACCTCACACGGTGATCAGAAGCAGGATTGAAACCCCCAAACCTGGAGGTTTGAGGTAACCAAGCTACCCAGTGAATCAGATGAATAGAGCCACCCAGCCATCTATCTTCCATGAGAGCCTGGAGCCTCTTCCAGGCAGCCCAGTAAACTATGGGATACTAAGGATATCTGCTTTAGTGTATTTCTGGGACATCAGGAAATATACAGCTCTGGAAAAAATTAAGAGACCACAGCAAAATTTTTAATTTCACTCATTTATCACTTTCTGGGAATGCTTCTGGGTAAAATATAGGGTGCTTTTCCACCACACCAAGTACAGTATATTTTGTATGGTACTTTCGCTTTTTCATTGAGTACCAGTACCAAAAGTTCCTGTACCGAAATTGTCTTTGGTACTTTGGAACCTTGGGGTGGGACTTGATATGCTTTCAGTGTCGATTGGTTATGGAAATAGTCTGCTTAAACACAATACAAACGTTGCCTTGAAAATAATGATAAACAAAGTTAAAATACGATTTGAAGGTAATAACATATACAACAAAAAGATCCGGATGGCATGACAAGAAATTAAAAAGTATTTTATTGAATATACTAATACAGCATGCATATAGCGTGCTGTCCTAGCGATGTGATTTTGTTGTAATAAATACTGGGGTATTTATAAAACAAAAGAGTGATTTAAACAGCAAGGATGAAAATGATTATGATTGTGTGGGAGAACGCATGCAGCACTCATGCAGAAGCAATGGAATTAAACTTTAAACGGATTTTTAAACATCACATAAGAATCTATGAAAGGAATAATAATTAAACTCAGAGTTACAGACACACCAGGAACACTAAAGGGGACAACAGAGGGATAGCACCAGGGAATAAACCAACAGGGGGCACAAAGGGATGGGGAGCAAACACAGGGGGCACAAAACCAGAGGACAAGAAAGCAGAGGGCAGGGAGCCCGAAGGGAACTGAAAGAGGTGAGGAAGAAGTTGGAGGGACTGATGGCGGGAATGAGGAGGCAGGCGGTGGAGACACCAGCGGAAGCGAGGAGGAAGGCGAAGGGGACACCAGAGGAGGCAAGGAGGGAGCAGAAGCCGTGGCAGGCGAAGGCACAGCCACAGCCGGCAAAGGCGCTGGCGACTGGTGAGTCAGAGCAGGGGGCACCGCAGGTGGCTGACGAGGTGCCGGAGGCAGAACTGAAGGCGCCCGATGAGGTGCCACAGTGGGTACCGCAGGCGACCACCGAGCTGGAGCCAGGGGGACAGCAGGTGACCGCTGAGCCAAAGCCAGGGGGACCGAAGGCAAGTCAAGGGACAGGGCGGGCGGGAACCAACGCCTGAGCAGGTGTCCTCTCCCTCCTCAGGACACAGAGAGATGAGGTCCTGGCTGGGATCTGCCATGCTGGAATGGTGGCTGGGGTGACCCACCGGAGGAGTTCAGAGGGGCAATCAGGGAAATCCTCGAGGGATCCCACTCAACCTCCTCCTCCACCAAGGAGGATGGAGCGGTGGTCTGACAGTCCAGGACCTCCTTGGGGACAGGGGCCATGGGAGCCAGGGGCCCAGGAGCAGGGTCCAGCGGATCGGGGACTCATGGGAGCTGGGGGTACGGGAGTACGGTCAGGAACCAGGGGGACTGGAGCTGGAACCTCGGGGGGTGGAGCAGGAACTGCTGGCACAGGAACCTCGGGGGCAGAGCCGGGTTTTGCGTCTCGGCAGCGGACGCCACCCATTTGGGGATTTTGGGGACCCACAGGATAGCATCCCCAACAAACCTGGCCCCTTGTCTACTGCCAAATTTCCAGTACATTGGATATGGCCAGTTGAGCTGCCTCTTTCAAAGCAGCCTTTTTATCAATATGGATCAATATCATCATAAGTCAAGGAACCTCCCCCTCCCTAGCAGCCATACTTCAGCACTGTTTTAAGCCTTTGCTATTCTTACTTCTTAGTTTGCCAAACAGTTTGTATCCTAAAATGTGTCAAAACCTCCGTTTTCAGTATCACTATTCTAACTTCCTTCTTTGCAGTACAAAATAAAAGTGCTTCACAGTGGCTCCCCAGTCCCAGCATTAACTCCCCCATTCCCATTCTTAATGCCCTGTGATCCTGTTCCTTTCTGTTAAGTCTGTTGGTTGAAATAAACCCAGTTTGTTTGCTCCATCTTCTGCTCCTGTGTCCTTCATCCCTCGGCATACTTGACAAACATTTTGTTGTCAACAACAGCATCAAAGAGTAGCTATTTAATGTTTCTAAACATCTCTAGTACCCAAGCAATATTTCTATTCACAATTTTTAACCACATTGACTTTGCCAACGATGCTGTGATCTGATGCCGACGATGCTGAGTCAATGGAGGCTCTGACCGGTGCTCTCGAGAAACTGAGCGAGGAGTCTCAGTGTCTGGGATTGCGGGTGTCCTGGTTAAAGACCAAGATCCAGGCATTTAATGACTTCTTGGGCACAGCCATCAGTAGTGTGTCTGTCTGCAGGGATAATGTCAGCCTTGTTAAGAGATTTACCTACCTCTGCAGTGACATTCATGTCTCTGGTGACTGTTCCTATGAAGTCAGTAGATGAATTGGAAGAGCATGGGGGGTCATGAGGTCGCTGGAAAGGGGTATGTGGCGTTCGCGATATCTTTGCAAGAGGACGAAGGTCCAAGTCTTTAGAGTCCTGGTGCTCCCTGTATTATGGGCCGTAAGGAAAATACGTGCCGTAAGGGAGATACATGTAGTTAGTTTCGGGTACGTGCTGTAAGTGTTACGTGCTGTAAGTTCGGGAGGATGCCTACAGGTTCTCCGGACATCCTGCCACCTACCCATTCGTCAGTCACTCCTTCGCCTCCGCCTTCTGGACCTGGCCTCGCCTTCGGAGCAGTTTCCAGTTCGTCGTCAGAAGAGGCCGCTGCTTTGTCACTTTGTCTGCTCGCTGCTCGCTTCTCACCTGTTAGCTCGCTCTTCGTTTGCTTTGCTTTTGTATGATTGCTCATGTATGACTGTTTTTGTTCTTGGGTTCCGATTTTTGCCTCGCCATTATTGTACCTTCGCCCTGGTTTTGACTGCCTGCTTGGTTTTGAAATTTCGCTTGTACTTCGATTTCGCCTCTTTGATCTTCCCTCTGGATACCTTTGCTTCGGCTGTGTGTTTGTGTGTTTCACTAGGTGTGTGTAAGGGGTGTCTGCCTTTTTTGTTTCTTCGTAAACGTGGGGATTACTGTTTGTTTGGTTAGGGAGTTAGGCTTAGGCATTGTTGTTTTGTTTTACCCTTTTTGTGTTCACTTACGAGTAGCTTAGCTTGGGGTTGTATTCGGTAGATATGTTTTTGTTTGTTTCTTTAGCCTTTGTCACTCCTGACGTTCGTTACACCTAGTGTTTGTAAAGTGTGAAAAACTATAAAAAAAACTATAAAAAGACTTCCGTGTTACCTTCTCCTAGCTCTGGTTGTCTTGTCCTTCCCAATCCCTCCTTCCCTTTCATTTTGTTAGGCTCCAACTCTATACTGGAGCGTAACAAAATTGGGGGCTAGTCCTATCCTTTTTTCCTTTTCGTGTTTGTCTGGCGGATTTTTTTTGTGTGTGGGGGGGTGTTGTAGTGGTGTTAGTAGTATTGGCCCAGTTTCATCGCTTTCACCCTTTTTTCCACACTCGAACAGTTCGATAGATGCTGTAAAGACGATCTGCTAGCAATAGCGGACTTCTTTAATGTTTTGGTTCCCGCTGAAGCTTCCAAGCAGGTTCTTAAACAGGTCCTACAGGACAAGCTAATTCGGCAGGGTATCCTACCTGAGTTGGGCGAGTCACTGAGTTTTGCATCCAGTTCACTCCTGGTGTCCACTGCGGCAGAAGCCAGCATTGTTGATCTGGGGACGGGAGTCCGCATGGATCTCGGTGATCCTCGCTCAGCCAGGGAGGAACTGCTTCTAACAATTCGACTTAGGGAGCTGGAACTGGCAATAAAGAGGCAGGAGTACCAGGCTCAGCTACTCCGTGTCCGGGCTGTGGAGATTGAGGCTGATAAGGAGGTGGCGTTACGAAGGATGAGCTTGGGTGAACAAAAACCTGTGCCCCTTCCACGTAAGGTACACTCACCGAGTGCGACCCCTCAAGCCGGCCTGCCCGGCCGTGACCGAGCTGGTGCCCTAGGCGCTCCTCGACCTAGCCTCCATTCTCCCTCAGGTTCTCCAGTCTCCCAGGAAATTGGAGTTGGAAATTCGGGATTTGACATCAGTCGTCATATCGGGCTTGTTCCTGTGTTTCGGGAAAATGAGGTGGATGCCTATTTTTCCATTTTTGAGCGTATCGCTACGACCTTGAACTGGTAAAACTTGTCATGTCTGCAAGGCTGTGGGTAAGCCCAATCAGATAATTGCACCTGCTCCGTTACATCCAATCCCTGCAATCGGAGAACCCTTTGAACATGTCATTATAGACTGTGTCCGTTGCCGAAGACTCGCTCGGGTATTTGCTATTTATTTACGTTGATGTGTGCTGCAGCTCGCTACCTGGAAGCTATCCCCATATGTAGTCTTCAAACTCCTGTTATAGTGAAGAGCCTAATTAAATTCTTCACTACGTACGGGCTTCCTAGGTATGTACAATCGGACCAAGGTTCCAACTTTACGTCCAAAATATTCGCCCAGGTAGTTTGTGAAACATGGACACTATCCAGTGACCTGAGACGAAGACTGGGACTCCTTAGGTACTGTGTCTCTTCGGAGAATCCTTGGGTACCACTGGTTTTACTTTGCGTTGAATGAGCAGTTGCTAGAGGAGTCCCCAATGAGGCACATTACCTGCATTGTGAGAGAGCGTCAGTTACGGCACTATGGCCATGTGGTGCGTTTCCCTGAGGGTGATCCAGTTTGCAGGATCCTCATTGCTGAGGACCCAAGCAGCTGGACCAGGGCAAGGGGACGCACACATAACACCAGGCTGCGGCAGATTGATGGTGGGACTGGACCGTGTATCTGCCTGGGGGATCGCCAACCGGGATCCCGAGGGAGTTTCGCTGTGTGGTGGGTGCGGCAACGCGCTGCACCAGCACATGCTCCCCAACCTGACCTGAACTTACCGCAGTGTCTCGATCAGAGCAAGATTTAGCTAGGTTTGATCAAGCTATTTTCAGCATAGTCTTGTGACCATCCTACATTACATGTCATTTCACTTTTTCTGTTTTTAAAGATAATTAAAATTACTTAAATTACTGGTAATGGCTGTTTTGAGGGAAAATACAAAAAACAATAGTATTGCTCGTAGGACTATATATTATATTATGTGTGATAATCAATGTGATATTGTTAATTTCTAATTTGAACTTAATTGTAGCGACTTTATCCTTACATCTTCCTGACAACAATGTCTTTGTAAGCATTCAGACATAATCCAGTTATATCAGAACATCATGATGCATGGTTTCCTATACTAACACAGAAATTACAGGACACCAAATTCAACCATCAAAAATACGTTTTTCAACCATCAAAAATACATTCGTGCATAGATATGAAAGCTGAATGTTATTATCTTAAGAATAAAATATAGGGTTCTCCCTGCTAAAAAAGACACAAAGCAACTCTGGACTTCAGTACTAATAACACTAGTTTATGCACATGTAAATATGTATCTGAATGACTTTCAGCCATTTCATGTTCCTGGATTTCAGGAAATAATATTTGGTTCCCCCTGCTAGAACAGACATGCAACCTCAATATTGATGATACTAGGTTATACACATGTCATTATGTACATCTAGGCTATTTCCCAGTTGTGCCGGGAAATTCAGTTCCTCGTGTTCCCTGTCAGGTCCAGAACACATAAATACATTGAACTAATGACAGCAACAAGAGCCGCATTGCTGTGCAATGTTGCTCGGGCACTTTGCCATTGATATTGGGCAACAAATTTCTTTTGTCTTACCTAGTTGGCAATTGCCTGGCATTATTGCTCAAAAAGTTGCCCTGTGTTTCATCACCTTTAGATATGCAAGTTAAACACTTAAATGCCCATTTCAAGTATGGGAATCATTAACTATGTTTTTGATCCTGCTAGCAGCCTGCTGGTTTGTTTTTTTCCTCATATACAGAATTTTACGCTGATGGTCTTGGTACCCTTCATGTTGGTTCCTGTGATGATGTCATAGTCACCCACGGAAAACTTCTGGGAGGCCAATCAGAGAGCGATAAAATCTATGCATAGTACCACCAGCCCACTGCCTCTAGTCGGTACAAACACGACAGTGTCTACTACTTCAAAAATCGACTGAAATGCCTGACGCGTACATAATTGGTTGGCCTTCTTAACATTAGAATGATTAATCAATTTAATGTTAATCAATTGTACATTGCTTTGGATAAACTCTGCTACATAAATCTAATAGAGCTAATTTAATATCAGTTAGTACTGTAGCAATAAGAAACACCAGATTTGAAAGCTGCCTAGAGATTCAAGATTTCAAAATCAAAAAATTCTATACTGGCATGAAAAATTAAGTGAGGAAATTGTTTTTGAGTAAGTTGTTTTTGCTGTGAGCATTTCACTGTGTGTTGTACTTGTATGACTACGCATGTGACAAATAAAGATCTTGAATCTTGAGCAGCAAAGTGAAATTGCAGTGATGAGAGAATGACAGCAGGGGGCACTGCGACAGTGCTCTACTGAATGTTAATGTGCCTGCAGTCATGTAAATGCATTAAAATATGTTCTCCTCATCAAAATAGCAGTTTATTACAAAAATAATGCAGCTCACATCACACATTCAACGAGCCTATGAGTTTGAATTCATGGTATGTATTTACCATATTTTTATAGATTAACTTCCATATCATCATTTTGATAATTGTAGTAAACTTGATTTTGATTATGTTACGTTTTAGAAATGACATTGTATCCAAAAATGAATGCATCCACAATGAAATGTCAGTATGGTGCATCTTGTTAAATGACAACTACAAAAATTTGTAAAATGCATGTTTATTGAAAATGTACATTTTTAAATCAGAATGTGAAATATAGAAAAGTTAATGAACATTGTAAATGTGCAGAAGTAAAGTAGCATCTTGATATAATGATTAAAGGATTAAAAATACAAGTGTAATCTCCATTCACCTTTGGTGCTTTGACAGAACTAAATGCAGTCATATTCCTACATATATACTCAGCAAAAAAAAGAAACGTCCCTTTTTCAGGACTGTGTATTTCAACAATAATGTTGTAAAAATCCAAATAACTTTACAGATCTTCATTGTAAAGGGTTTAAACAATGTTGCACATCCATTAACATGCACATCCGAATATCACACCTACGTGACAGGTACAGGATGGCCACAACAACTGCCCGAGTCACACCAGGAACACACAAGCCCTCAGTCCAGCCTCTCTCAGCCTATTGCGGACAGTCTGAGCACTGATGGAGGGATTGTGTGTTCCTGGTGTGACTCAGGCAGTTGTTGTGGCCATCCTGTACCTGTCACGCAGGTGTGATATTCGGATGTACCGATCCTGTGCAGGTGTTGTTACACGTGGTCTTCCACTGCGAGGATGATCAGCTGTCCTTCCTGTCTCCCTGTAGCGCTGTCTTAGGCGTCTCACAGTGCGGACATGGCAATTTATTGCCCTAGCCACATCAGCAGTCCTCATGCCTCCCTGCAACACGCCTAATGCACGTTCATGCAGATGAGCAGGGACCCTGGGCATCTTTCTTTGGGTGTTTTTCACAGTCGGTAGACAAGTCTCTTTAGTGTCCTGCGTTTTTAGAACTGTGACCTTAAATGCCTATTTTCTGTAAGCTGTTAAGGTCTTAATGACCATTCCACAGGTGCATGTTAATTAATTGATTATGGTTAATTGAACATGCATGGAAAACATTGTTTAAACCCTTTACAATGAAGATCTGTAAAGTTATTTGGATTTTTACAACATTATTGTTGAAATACACAGTCCTGAAAAAGGGACGTTTCTTTTTTTGCTGAGTATATGTTTTAGAGCATTTTTGACTCACAAATCTGTGTCAGAAACACTCT
Organism: Paramormyrops kingsleyae; assembly: GCF_048594095.1. Classification (NCBI taxonomy): domain Eukaryota; kingdom Metazoa; phylum Chordata; class Actinopteri; order Osteoglossiformes; family Mormyridae; genus Paramormyrops; species Paramormyrops kingsleyae. The sequence continues at coordinate 27,196,076 of NC_132802.1, read as the reverse complement.
GCCTTCTAGCTGGCATGCTTACAGTATACGGTAGTGGAGAGCGGCCTACAGCATGCCCTGCCCAAAGAACCACAGTCTCAGTTTATCTTGTCCAGTAAAATGGCCTCATTTATCCTGAACCCATACATTCCTATAGGATGACTAATATACCACATGGCATAATATCATCAAGGAATACAGATTAAATTCATACTTCAACTAAAATGCCAGGCTTGTTCCATTATTTATATTATTGTGATTTGCAGTCCTTTTTAAAATTCAGTCACATAAAGTAACACTCTTTCCCACACTTTAGCATTACAATTTTACATGCAACATCATCCCAGAGCTGTGCAGCAGTGTGTGACATTGTGGTATTTCATGTGGAATCTCCCACATTTCATTGGCCACACTGATTCTCCCCTAGACAGGTCTCCCTGAAGGTGCTGTAAAGTTTATAAGGTCCTCCTCTTTCACAGGGAAACGGTTCCTTTTTCTCATTCTATTCCTGAGGGTTGTGGACTGCATTCATCAGATGGGGAAGGGGACATCTCAGACCCAGATAGTGTTTGTGCCTTCTGGAATCTTCTCCTGTGCAACACAATCAACAGCCATGAACACAGTCAACACTTTCTAAAGGATAACAGAGTGCTGGCCTTTACTGCCACACAAACGGGGCCATAACTGGCAGAGGTGGAAAGTTCAGCGCAAGAAAATAAAAATCCAGACCAGGATTTTGTTTCAACCAACCAGTTGTGTATAAAAGAGTTTCAGAATCAGAATCACTTTATTTTGCCAAGTATGTTACACCCACAGCTGCAACTTGCTGTTGGTAACACTAGCACTGTTCATTAACAAGGAAAGACAAGCGCACACGCAGACCAAAGTAAAAAAAATAGCCACCCACATAAACTGTATGAGCACACACACACACACACACACACACAAACAAATATACCCCAAACAATCCCAAACAACCTCTGCAACACGCACACAACTGTACACAGCGTATAGACCACCCTCTCTCAGTGCAGCAATCCCAGCAGCCTCTGTCTCAACAATCCCAGCAGTCAACTGGGTGTAAATGTGTACTCGTGAGAAACACATAGAATGTATTCTCTAGAGTATGTTACAGGGTTACATATACTTTGTGCAAATGAGCAACAGTCACTCAACTGGTTGGTTGAAACAAAATCTTGGTCTGGATTTTTACTTTCTGGACCTGAAATTTTCACCTCTGCTAACTGATCATGTTGTCCAGAGCCAATCCACTCATCTATCCATAACTGCTTATACCATCCCAGGGAGCCCTATCCCAGAAAGTATAGGGCACAAGGCAGGGGTGTCACATCCTAGACAGGATCCAGTTCAACCTAGGGCACATACACTACGGGCAATTCAGAGGTAGCTGGAGAAAACCTGTTCAACACAGGGTGCACATGCAACCTCTGTATGCACATTTGTCCAAATCCATTACAGGTATATTTTGTTTTCAGTTTTACCAAAGAAGCATGTCCAGTTCAGTCTGGCAAATATTTTTGTAGAACATGCAATCTTTCATTATTCATTTCAATTGAAGGCAAAGAATCCATAATCGTCTCCTAATGTCTTCTGAAAAATAAGGAAGAAATCCATAAGACTTTTTACCTTTTGCTGCTCAATGTAGACCACCGCATCGTGGACCGTAACGAAAATGTGCTGAGGATTCATGTAGTTCATCAGGCCACTTGAGGTCAGGATCTTCAACACTCTCTCTAAGGAGACAAATGTAGACTGTTCATCATCATGTCTCAAACCAAACTACATAAACCTGCCTATGCGCTCATCATCATTTTTATACCACATTTTCTTATGTAATGTTATCAGATTTTAAATACCAGCAAAGCATTTACTGATAGCTATTTCCAATTGTTTATATAAACAACACATATAACTTATACATTTTACAATATGCTAAACATAAATGTAAGAAAATGGTATCATAACATAAAATTTACAGAATTAATAATGATGTATCAGTCATTTCGTTAAAGAAACTTTAGAATGTTATTTAAAAATGCACTAAGATGATTAGTCAAAAAACTTTAGAATGTTATTTTAAAATGCACTAAAAATAGTACTGTGCCAAACTGTTGATCATGACTTAAATTTTAACAGAAGAAATGAATCAACAACTGACTTCTAGATTAAATTTTATTCTGATTAACTGTACCTACCATTACAGTTTGCCAGGTATAAGCGAATCCCCACCTTCTGGCATTCAGTACACATCTGGGAAGAAAATACAGTAACTCCTTACTTTAACTTAGTAACTCATGAACAAATATAATAACTGCATGAAATAACCTAATCATGACTGATTAAAGGTGAATGAAGGGATCAGTGACACTTTCTGGTTAATTAATACATTAATACATTCTTACTTGTGTGCTACTACATTATTTGTGCCCCTACAAGTAAAGTGTTACCAAAAATACTCTTACAAGTAAGAATATTGCTTTACTGATTGTGTGAGGATATGAAACATGTAGCGGTCTTTACATTGCACTTAACATTACCTGAATGAATAACTTGGCTCCAGCAACATCAACAAAATTCACACTGCTGCAGTCAATGAGCGCCACCTGAACCTCACTGTCAGCTGCATTGTCTGTCCAGCGCCAAAGCAAATCATATCAGTACATTCTGGAGCTGAAAACTATGTGCAATTCCATGAAATAATTTAAAACAAGAAAAATATACAAACCATATTTGTTATCCATGGAATCAAACTTTTTTAGGATCGATTCATACTACTAAATATATGCCCTTTTAAAAGAATATAATTATAATATTTACAAGTAAATAACAATTACATTGCTATGTAATTGTTTTGATAAATACTATATGTAAAATTAGTCTTCACAGATTTCTTTGATTTAAAAATGTTTGCTCTTTTATTACAATGTATTAAATTAAACTCACCTGATTTGAAGAATTCGTTTTCAGAAGAAAAAGATGTATTAGCCACGCCGCTTTCCTGAACGACACAGAATGATGATATAAGTGACTAAGATGCAAAAAAAATCCATAATCACATTTGGTTATTTTAAAGTATTACTTGTCCATTAGTTTTGATCATTAGTTTAACCCAACAGAACCTCCCTAAACAGTCTAGATTCCACTGGATATAAGTATGAGAATCTGACCACAGTGGGGATGGCATCTCTGTCCCTTCTCTCGCGAGCCTTCCTGGCTTTCTCTATGCTTCGGATCCTCTCCGGGGTCAGGCTCAGCAGCCGAGTCATGGCCTCCCGGAAGAAACTACGGTTTCCATAATATATGGGCCCATTGTAGGTCAGGATCTTCACTCCGGGGACCTCGCAGCACTGAGAGAAACAAAAGGATAAATTGAAAAACCAGCTGAGTTTCAGTGCGATGGTCAGTAAGTGATTATATACTGAAGTGAGTATACTGAGCAGGTGCCTCACCCAGTATAGCAAACAGGCATGTGCAGAGGAGGGCGATGACATTGCCTAAGCTAGTGGTGGTCAATCTTATCCGCAAAGGGCCGGTGTGTATGCGGGTCTTCGCTGCAACTCCCTAATTAGATTACTAATTAGAGGACTGATTGGCTGAAGAGTCCTCACACCTGGGTTTGAACAGCTGACCTACAGGTTATCCCAAAAACCTGCATACAGTAAGATTGGCCACCTCTGGCCTAAGCAATTCCTTCTTTTGCCTAAATCTTTTAAAGTGCTTCCCTTGAAAGGTACTGAGGCTTGCACCTGCCCCTCAATAGGTCTCTGCACAGCATTAGGGTAAATGCTGACATTTATTTAGTATTTAGTTACTGAATTGTATTATTACTCAAGACTTTACAACATGCCACAGCAACATTTACTTAATTAACCATATCCACTGTGTGCTTTATGTATAAAATTATGTACATTATGTACTAAATAAAATGCCTCTAACTCACTAAAGTTTACTAGTTTCCTTAAATTATGAAAGTTAAAATTAAGGGCTTCAATAAGTGTAAGTGCAAAAAGTTTCTACATCAGATTATTATCATATAATCTTGTAGATTGGTTACTGATCAATTAACATTTAATTTGTAAAATAATTGCATTTGATTAAGTATTTATGTAGCTATGAATAACTCCTAACATTTCATAGTTACTATTGAAGTAATTCTGTAATTATGTTGCCAGTCAGGGACTCCACAACACACCACGCATACTAAAGCTTTATTAATGATGCAAAGATGGAAAGGAAAGTCATACGATGTGCTTTCACCTTGTTGTTATTCTCAATGGGCCTGTAGATCTCTGTGTTTGAAGCCCTTCCCAGCACTGAGCAGTCAGCCCTGAAAGAAGTCACTTGGGTTGCAGTGCATTGCAAAGGCAACACTGCCCCTCTGCACAGTGTGGCCATGACATGTAACTACATCACATGAAAATCACATTCAAATTTAGACAATTCAAATTTAAGAAATACAGTAGAACTTCGTTACAACGTACCTCGGGGGACATTAAGAATTTGTACATTATAACCATAGTACGTTATAACCAAGTCCCTCAAAATTAATGATGGAACACAAAATGCATATAAAAAAACTTTTATAAAACACCCCTCAAGTTGACACTATGATATACAGCTTGTGTAGTTTGAAGAATATAGTTCCTATTTTGAATAGGAACTATATTCTTCAAACTAGGTTAATATCAGTTACTCATAGACAGCCGACATAACGCAAAATCCACTGCTGGTGTTCTGTCGAAAAAAAAACGCAAAATCCCACCGTCTTGGGATTAGGGTTAGGTTTTAGGTGTTAGGGTTAGGGTTAAGGTAAGGGTTTTAGGGGTTTTGGGGGGTTAGGGTTAGGGTAAGAGTTAGGGTTAGGGCTATCGATTAGCACCATGTTAGCATTTTTCGACAAGGTAGCATATATCGACAGAACACCGGCTTATCGTTCAAATCGCCTTACTGTAATCGAATGTCAAACCGAAATTATGCACCTGTATGATTCAATTGGCTGAAATAAATTTCGATACCATGACACCATGCAAAACCATGAAAAAAAGGGGGCTTCATACAGTTAGGCGTAGCTAAGCGATGTAGCTGGCCGGCAACAGCTGATTCTGAATTGTGCGTGCACTCGGAAGATGAGGCTGTACGTTGTAACAAAGGTCAGTTTGCCTATTTTCCTCTGAAAATCATACGTTATATCGAAGTTTACGCTGTAAAGGTGTACGTTCTAAGCGATACCGGCAAATGGAATAATGCATTACGCGAATTCGGGACATTGAAATTTGAACTTTGTATTGGTGTAAACGTTATAAACGGGGTACGTTGTACCGAGGTTCGACTGTATCATTATTTCTGGACTTATAACGTCATGTTGCAGGACTACTTCAAATCATGGTCCACCACTCACCTCTGCGTCCGGCAGATGACTGTCACCATGGAGAAGACAACACCAATAGCTAGACCCAGATCAACATTGAGGACCACCACTGCCAACCAGGTCACTAGCCACACCACCTTCAACCACATTGCAAAGGTGTAAGTTTCCCCAACAAAGTGGAAGCCTGTGTGTGTGTCTGTGTGTTAATGCATGGAGCAAGAGGCACTTACAAAATCAATCTTGCTTATTCTCCATAGATCTGGCAGATCCTTAAACTGCAGGAACATTTGCCTCAAGCTGGTGACGTTTATGCAGGCAAGCACTGCCTGAGAAGACAACAGGGAACAGAGATATTTATCAGTCAGCTGGCCTGACAAACAAGTTATTTTTCCATCTCTCTCTTTCACATAAACACTGCTAAGTCTTCTGTCATCTAGGATCCTACCTTTGGCAGGAAGTGGAAGAGGGGGCCAATTAACAGCAACACAATTAGCACCACCATGCTAGTGAACAAGCCTGACAGCTGGAGACAAAGGAAAATCACATTCAAATTTAGACAACTCAAATTTACAAAATAGCATTATTTCTGGACTTATGAAGTCATGTTGCAGGACTACTTAAAATCATCTACTAAAAGAGACCAAATCAGTGGGAAGATTAACTTCTGTAGCATCTTCAGGAAAACGTCTATACACATGACTGGACTAATGGGTAAGTTTCAGTGATCTTTTGTATCTGCAAATCACTTTGACTTGGTTTTCTTGGCATTGGGACTTTGCAACTTTCTAGTTAAATGGTCAGTTAATGTGATTAGATGTTATTAGGTACTTGGTCCGTTCATTTCTTTTTTTAACAAGGAGGGTGAAAAACATCTGTTTGAAGGGCTGCAAAAGGAAGTAGACAGATCTACCTGTGTATATCCCCCTGCACTCTCCAGGATGTTGGTAGTAGCCAGAGTGGCTGAGCTAGGGAAGCAGGTGAAAAGCGAGGAGACAGTGTTGGAGATTCCATGTGCCAGAAGTTCCTGGAACACAAATGCACAGGCATGAAGCTTGACTTCTCTAGGACTTGCTAGTGCGGGACTGTGTGGCTCTGGCTGTACCTGGTTGGGATGTATTGAGTATCCATGCTTGTCGGCATATATCATAGCCAGTGAGACGGACACAGCGTAGCCCACGAAGGTTATGGCGACGGTGTCTCTAGCAACCAGCGGAAGCTTATCCAGAGCAGGCAGCTGAGGCTGCGGGAAACTACCAACAGAAGCAAAGCCAGTTTTAAAAACAGTTCATTTTCAGCTAAGTCTAACAATAAGGACTCAAACAGGGCCGGTTCCAGCTATAGGCCGAACAGGCAGTTACCGCAGGCCCCCAAATTTTCTGGGTTGTGGGGGAGGGGAAATGATCATTAATAGGGTGAGAACAGGGGCCTCCCAAGTGACGCATTGCCTGGGGCCCCAGAAAACTTTGGATTGAGCATTGGGGGGGGTGGTTGAGGTCTCCACCCATTTAATGGGGCTTGTTATTGGCTGATTTTGATTATTGGGGGGGGCTACAACCCTCCCACCCCCCATAATCTATGGTGGTTCACCCTGTACTTTTTCAAAAAGTCCAAAAATATTTGGGTAAAAATATATAAACACACTTTCTAAATAACTTACGGTTATGTGGAAAACCTTAAAAATGATTACCCTGCTGGAATGGTTCCCACTATCTCGATGTCGTATCTTGAGTCCAATGAAAAAGCATAAGCAATTGCTGTGGCGGTGATAACCTGCAGGGGGAAGCAAGAACAACAGGCCCTGGGTGATACTGGTGCTTAACCTGGCAGGTAACCTGGTAACCTGGTAACAGCCTAAAGCATAGCTACCTACTTATACATGATGCAGAGCTTACTAAAAGCTTAGAGAGTCAGGGAACACTGGGTGTCACCCAGAAAACGAAGTATTATTTATGTGGATTTAAACTTATAATTTTAACCAGGAGGTCACCATTCTTGATGCTATTTTGATAATTAAACTGAAACAGTTACTATGGTCATCTGACAGGGGAAATCTTTTCTATTATTCTGAGTATCGGACCAACAATCAGTACGCAACGTGCTAAAACACAATCTAACGTAAAACCTTTTTTAATCCCGTGACTCTTTGTATTTCTAACAAATTCATCGCGAGCCAATCCGGGTCCGGTAATTAAGTGATGAAATTCACAGGGCCAGGAACCTTGCTGATTAAGTGTCTCCTTTTCTCCCCAAGCAGACACGGCTTCAGACTCACAGTGAGGATCTCCACTGGGATGGGTGTGCGGAGGCGGTGCCGGAACCGCGTGTTCACCTCCTTCACCGGCACGAGGACAACCAGGCAGACAAGGGAGATCACCAGCTCCGCCAGGTTGGTCAGGGGCAGGTTCTCCAGCACGGAGGCCAGGGTCTGTCATCAGCACAGAATGTTTACTCCAGTAACACAGCCTCCCATTACAATAATATAATTTTATACTGTATGTATCTCAAGGCATCAGCATTTATTTATTATAAGACTACAGCAAATCTCTATGCACTGCATATACTCCCACTGACTCAAAGCTTATCTGCACACCCCTCAAACTGTCTGTAGCCCACATCTTGTCATCTCACCCTTATTTATATGCCTGCATGTTTGCATTTTTAGTGATAGCCCATTCTCTTATTCTCTATCTCTCTTATTTATCTTGAAGCTATTTATTGTTTTTTTTTTATTATTTATTTGACAGTATTTAGGGATGACTGGTTTGGCAAAATGTTTTGTCACTGTCATTTCTTCATATCAGCAGTCATCACAATATAATTCAAGTATGTTTTTGCTTAAAATTCTCCCAAAATTGCCCATATACAGATTCAGAAAATGAAAGAAGACACTGAATGGTCTGCACACTGAAATCTGATATTAATAAACGAATCATACACAAATACAATGTAGCCATTGGGCATAACACTAGTCATGAGCGGACTGTAGAGTTTATTGCTAGATGTTTTTTTTGACTGTCTCGTTGCTCATTCCAGGGGACAGATTTGACATTGCTGGTAGAGTTGTTAGCTGTCCCGTATTTTTATGGAATCATCATGTTTTGAACCAATATGGGACACAACTTGTCCCATATTTCACAATTTTCTTTTCTGATTCATTTTCAGGGACCTGGGGAGTGGCACCCCTCCCCCTTTCTTCAGAGTGAAAGTAGAAACCCTAATTTACCATGGACAATCGTCTGTCCTTTTCCTCACATATCACTAACGTTTCCCGCTCTTGTCGGTTTCTCCTGTTTAATATCAGAAGGATACGTCCATTTCTTTCCACACAGGCTACCCAGATACTCGTTCAGTCCCTCGTCATCTCCCGCCTTGACTACAGCAACTCGCTTCTAGCGTGTTTACCACTGAGCGTCATTCGTCCCCTCCAACTGATTCAGAATGCAGCTGCTCGACTTATTTTCAACCTTCCCAAGTTCTCCCACACCACTCCTTTGCTGCGCTCCCTACACTGGCTTCCTGTGGCTGCCCGCATCAGATTCAAAACACTGATGCTCGCATACAAAGCCAAAAATTATCTGGCTCCATCCTACCTAAAAGACCTCATCACACCCCGCACTGCACCACGATCTCGCCGATCCTCCAGCACTGCTCGACTGGTCCCACCACCCCTCAAGGCACAAGGAAGACACACCTCCTGGCTCTTCTCTGTTCTGGCACCAAGTTGGTGGAATGAACTCCCCCTAGATGTCCGAATAGCGGAGTCACTGAATGTCTTCAAAAGACGACTTAAAACACACCTTTTCCAGAAATACCTGAATTAGCACTTCTGGCATTATACTCAGTTTTTTCCTTTTATATAAAATAAAATAAAAAAAAACGCACTTTCCCAACAGAGTATTAAATCGATGGTATTCATAGCCTTGGTTTTATTGAGCTAGTATCGGGAAAAATTCATTGTAGAGTCTTAAAGCACTTATGTAAGTCGCTCTGGCTAAGGGCGTCTGCCAAATGCTGTAAATGTAAATGTAAATGTAAATGTAATTGCTGGTGTCTGACTGTAAGCACATGCATTTTGAATGTTCTGCTGAATGGCAAAGTTTCTGGTGATGAAATTGTTTGGCAGTGTTTCGAGTTTTAGTTGGCACAAGAACTTGGCGGAGTTTACAGTACCAGTCTGTTGAGTGTTGGACGTAAAATTGCCAAAGTACCACCCCACCACCGACATCTTTTTACCTTGTTTGTCCCCAGTAGCTCCTTTTCAAAAGGAGTTTTGGCAGCTGAGCCATCACTATTCCCACCTACACTTCAAGTCTCCTCTGAAACTTCCATGATTTTGCGGCCACAGCAGCATATACCAAGCTCCACTAACTCAATCAACTTTGATGAATAATAGCATTAATTTATGTGATATGTAAAGCTGATGTGTGCTATCAAGCAATGTTCCTTATCAACAGTTTTTTTAAGTTTCTGATTTTCTTATGGGGTAAAATTAGTACGATTCCTTGTACTTGCACATGGTAAATAAAAGGATTCTGGTTCTGCCTGCTTCTGTCCCTTGATTGCACCCCTTTTTGTTGGGGGGGGGGGGGTGAGTGGCTGAGCGGGTTAAGCCTCTATGCCCGTGATCAGAAGGTTGTCAGATCAAGCTTTGGCCTTAGCAGAACAACCACTTGTCTGTGGACCATTCAGCAAGGCCCTCAACCGCCAGCAGGTTACAGCTAAAATGCCATGTCTTGACTGATATAACAGGAATTACAGGACTGGCCATCATATTCAAATCAGGATCCTTGTCATTACAACAAACATCTTAATTATCATGTAGCCTTTTGCTAGCTATCTGGTACATACTGAAATAACACGTGAAATAACACCTTGTACGACAATGGCCAGAAGTTATGAGGATGACACAAATATTAACTTTCACAAAGTTTGCTGTCTCAGTTTTTATGATGGCAATTTGCAAATACTCCAGATGTTATGCGAAGAGTGATCAGATGAATTCCCTTTTTGCCATGAAACTGAACTTAATCCCCAAAAACCCATTTCCACTGCATTTCAGCCCTGCCACAAAAGGACCTGCTGACATCATTGCAGTGATTCTCTCGTTAACACGGGTGAGAGTGTTGATGAGGACAAGGCTGGAGATCACTCTGTCCTGCTGACTGAGTTGGAATAGCAGACTGGATGCTTTAAAAGGAGGGTGGTGCTATAAATCATTGTTCATTATCTGTTAATCATGGTTACCTGCAAGGAAACACTTGCAGTCATCATTGCTTTGCACAAAAAGGGCTTCACAGGCAAGGATATCGCTGCTAGCAAGATTGCACCTAAATCAACCATTTATCGCATCATCAAGAACTTCAAGGAGAGAGGTTCAATTGTTGTGAAGAAGGCATCAGGTTGCTCAAGAATGTCCAACAAGTGCCAGGACCATCTCCTAAAGTTAATTCAGCTGCAGGATCGAGGCATCACCTGTGCAGAGCTTGCATAGGAATGGCAGCAAGCAGGTGTGAGTGCATCTATACGCACAGTGAGGCGAAGACTTTTGGAGGATGGTCTGGTGTCAAGAAGGGCAGCAAAGAAGCCATTTCTCTCCAAGAAAAACATCAGGGACAGACTGATATTCTGCAAAAGGTACAGGGATTGGACTGCTGAGGACTGGGGTAAAGTCATTTTTTCTTATGAATCTGAGGAAAAAATATTGTCCGGAGAAGAAAAGGTGAGCACTACTATCAGTCTTGCGTCACTCTCAGCAGACCTGGGCTCACTCACGATTTTGCCTAAGAACACAGCCATGAATAAAGAATGGTACCAAAACATCCTCCAAGAGCAACTTTTCCCAACCGTCCAAGAACAGTTTGGTGATGAACAATGCCTTTTCCAGCATGATGGAGCACTGTGCCATAAGTGAAAAGTGACAACTAAGTGGCTCGGGGAACAAAACATTGATATTTTGGGTCCATGGCCAGGAAACTCCCCAGACCTTAATCCCATTGAGAACTTGTGGTCAATCCTCAAAAGGGTATACAAACAAAAACCCACAGATTCTGACAAACTCAAAGCATTGATTATGCAAGAATGGGTTGCCATCAGCCAGGATTTGGCCCAGAAATTGATTGACTGCAAATCACAGTAATCTTGAAAAACAAGGGCCAACACTGCAAATATTGACTCTTTACATAAACTTGCAATTGTCAATAAAAGACTTTGACTCTTATGAAATGCTTGCAATTATACTTCAGTATACCAAAGAAACATCTGAAAAAAAGGATCTACAAACACTGAAGCAGCAAACTTTGTGAAAACCAAAACTTGTGTCATTCTCAAGACTTTTGGCCAGGACTGTTGCTGCCTCACCTTGAAGAGAGAGAAGGTGCCCGTAAAGCGAGGCAGCCTGAGTCCCAACATGCTCTGTAGCTGGGAGACGGTGACATGGAAAGCAGCAGCACTTGTGAAGGCTTTAACTATGGGCTCTGACAGGTACGTAGACAGAAAGCCCAGCTGCAGGCAAAACATACAGATCTAGAGGAGTCGGGGTGAAGGGGGAACAGAAAAGAAACATTACTTGTTTGTCAGTATTACACAGATGTCAATTAAACAACCCTGAAGCCAGGACACTGCGTTCATTGCCCCTCGGAGGGGCTAGAGAGTCACATTCCTACCATCATAACTCCAGACAGGAAGGCGATTGCGGAGGCCACGCCGATCCTCTGCGCCTCGAAGTCTGCCTCTTCCGTGCTGCTGCTGTTCAGCTGCAGGGGTGAAGGGACCAGCTGCTCCACCACAGAGCCGGTCATTAGACTCAGCACCGCAAAGGTACCTGACTCACACACATAGACACGCACCGAACAACTTAATACAGACTTTAAGCAAGCAGAATACACAGCATATATTGCGTTCCATATACAGTTTTTCATTTATGCATGTCTACATAAGTAAACAGCTGTGCTGACCTGTGGAGACATGGTGACCCGTGCCAAAGAGCATGTAGAGGATGACAGGGAAGAAAGAGGTGTAGAGGCCGTAGATGGGGGCTACTGAAGTCAGCAGGGCAAATGCCATTCCTGTACAAAGGGAGGGGGGCATAGAGGTGAGGCTCATTTAATCAGTCAGTCAGTCAAATCCATCTACACAAGACAGTCTACCTCACAGGTCTGTCTCTGTAAACCACCTTCTATACAACACGGGACTCAGAGACCAACACCAAAATCATCCTATTATAGTGAGTGATCTGTGAGTATAATTTTATATTTAAGTAGGCTTGTAAATAATAATTTTTCTTTGAGATTTAGTATTGTTTTATCTGTGGGTGTATAAGTTAAACTTTTCTGTACAGTATTTTCTAATTATTAGTACATTTGATACGTTTTCAGTTATGAGACGCACTTATGCCAACATATATAACGCAGATTAAAGATATAACTCAGTTAATAAATTAAGAGCAGACCTACAGACCCTAATCTCAACCAAACCCACAAGTATCTTCATTGAAAATTATATAGATCACCATAGTAACTAACTGATCCCGGTCACTTTTATGTATTTATCTCCATTTTGACTTCTAAACACGGCAGATTAATTAAGTTTATTAAGAATATCTGGTTCATCTGGAGCTGGTCATTTCCTTGGTTTAGGAACATTGTGCTGATTCTCCTATTAGTACAACAACTGGCAATTAGTCAGGAGCAGATAAAGGTGCTGAAAAAGCATCTACAGAGGATGGAATCTCTGATGCACAAACCAAAGCTCCTGAACTTGCTGCAAACACATGACCCAAACTTACTATATATGTATTTTCTAAGCAGTTATTAAAAATGAAGACAGTATGGTTACCAATTTCACATGCACCTGTTCCAAGTAGTATATTCAGGCAAATGTATTTACACACTTTTCTTCATTCATTCATTCATTTATTTTTTACTAAGACAAAATACATTTTATGTACCTTGCACGGGGACCGTAATGTGTCCTATAATTTAAAAGGCGTCAAATTAAATGAACTAATTAAAATAATTAAATGAGGGAATACATTAACAGGCCCGTCTGTTAAAATAAATTTTACAAAAGGATAATAGAAGATCAAGTAATTGCATTTAATTATATTTAAAGATAAAAATAATCATGTATTAAGTCTCAAAAAATAATACTGCGAACGTTATTTACATGTTACGTAATTGCCATCTCAGCTAACAGTAATTATTTTCATTTTATGATCGTTGTGAATGAAGAATACAGGTAAAAAGCAAAATACTACTACTATTAGTAGTACTACTACTAGTAGTAATCATCATCATCATTTAAAGTAGATTCATTATTATAAGTTACCACAAACTAATATACCTCCTGTAACCGGCCTGACAGAATTAATGTGTTTGCAGGAATAATCGTTATTAATATTTTTAGTCATCCCGATAATAACTGATACCCTATGAGAAAGCTGCTATATGAAGAAACGCGCCTTCAGTGTGGAAAGCTAAATATAACTTTGTGAAATACATCTTTATATAAATAATAAATGATATCTAATAATTTGCTTGTAATATGTAGATATTTTACTGCTCCGAGCATTCCGTTCTCAGTTAAGTATGAAAATAATTTCAGCACAAATAAACAAATTAATTTACCGATTAATTATGTGACAAAAGTATCAATCTAACGCACCTTGAGGTATGTGAAGGATACCGACAGTTAATCCTGCTATTGTATCTCCTAATATCCACTTTCTCAGCTTGTATTTGGGCAGCCAGCTGAAAATCGGGACCCGCTCTCTCAGCAGGTGGAGCCACGCCGCCCGGGAGCACCTGCATCTCTCGGCCAGTTTGTCCCGCAGTCGCTCACTGCGGGCAACTTCAGTACCATACGACTGTCTGAACTGATCTTCCGTGTAGATATTCCTATATACGGCTACTGATGCGCTCATCTTGCGCTCCCGGACGATTCTCTTCAATCACTGTCCACGCGTTGTCGCAAGAAACATTGTCATGCCAAGTGTTACAAAGAAAAGTTGCTAAGACCTCTTATATGAAAAGTTTTGGTAAGGAGATCCATTCCACTTTCCTGTTAGTGTCAGAAGCTAATTTAAATGGGTTCAGTGTTAAGCTTCTGTAGAGCGCGACTGAATCGCTCTGGAAAGGTTCTTACGCCCTTTTTGGCTGAGGTCTCTTGAGGTGCGCTTGTCCAAGAGTGTTGGTAGACGTTAAAGGTCCTCTGGGTCCTACCGCTCAAGGCGTTTTGTTCAGTAGTGCAGGAAAGAAAGTCTCTTTCTAAACCAAACATATACACAAACACACCCACCAGAAAATTATTATGGTTCTTAATTGTTCAAGGCCCCTCCCTTTTAATCGGTGTCTGGGGCACTAGGAGGACAGAATGTACATCTCTGAGTAAACCTAGGGTGACCCGATAATCCATGTCAGGGAGGACACTCTGAGCTAGGACAGGAATTGTAAATTACCATTTCAATTAAAGGGACCTGGATTTCACTTAAGCGCTGAGTTCTTGCTGTGTGCTGATTGGTCAGTCTCCTATAATCATGCATGTGTCACTAATGCTAATGTGAAACATCTGGATGAGTCTTTCACTCAAGGAAACATACCAGTCAAAGCACAGGAAGAGCTGAACTATTTAGCCAAGCACAGGGGCCTTTCAGTTTGAAAGTAGTTTGTAAAGCCCGAAGTAGCTCAAAGTGTCCTCCCTGACATGGATTATCTGGTCACCCTAAGTAAACCTGCACCTAAATAAAAGTGGCATTGAGGTTCAGTTGTAGGTGTAACATCACACCGCTTCTATCGACAATTACAATAAGTGGTCATTTCCGATGGGATCTGATGTCTCTTTTCAGTGACCCTCTGTTTTAATCACATGGCAACAGTGAATGCTGTTTGGAGGCAAAGTGGCCTCACTGAAATCTAATCACTCACGGACGGTGTGCTCCACTGATCAAGCCAAGGTTTGCCTCTGCTGAGTGGGTGGCTGTGTGGCACCTCTGATGACGTCACAGCTGGGATGAGGTGATGAGTACCTGGATGATTGATGAAGAAAGATTAGCACATTAAGGGCTCACCCATCTAGTCAGATTGACTGTGACCTTCATCTGGTTTCAGGAAGAGCCCTGTGTGAGGTCAAGAATGATACGTTTCACTCATGCATGATGATTACACTCATGCATTATGTCTATGGTAGGCAACTGCACAGGATCTACCACTGTGCAATTTTCAATTAATATTGCCATGTTCTATAAATTAAATTGTTTCATGGCAATTTCAGCAAATGTTTGTAACTTGTGACTGTTATTCACAGTTTTCTTATAGTAGTCAAATTTCATACACTGTCAAATGTAAAGCTGCTGAAAAAGATCTAAAAGTGTTAATCTGTAAACTGTAAACCAAATAGTTTTTTCTTACAGAACAACAATATAAAAAGTATAAGATATAAAAAGTATAAGATATAAATAGTGCTGTAACATCACAAAATACATCTGTTAATGTTATATAATTCACTTCATATGTAGTTTCAAAATCTTCAAATACGTAACTTTTGTATACATTTATTTTAAATTATTAAATAGTAAAAAAGACTCTCATCACAAATATGTAGAGCTATTTAACTCTTGCAATTGTCAGTCAAGTACTTAAATTAAAATATAAAATATTTTTTCATAATAATACTTGCTAAAAACAAGTATGAAACACTTGTAGTGTGTGAAATGCCATATTAATGGATATGTTTATTGTGCTTTTACATGCTTTATATATGATTTTTGAAATCAATATTTCAAAACGTAATAAAATGATATCATCTAATAAAACCCTGAATAGTAGTCAGCAAGAAAAGCAAATTGTGAAATGAAGGTTTTTAGTCAGAGTTACTGTAATGAAGACACTGAGAGGATCCAAGTGCAGAGCTGGTTGGTGGTTAACATGGAATGATAAGTCCAACAGGCAGGGTCAAAACCAGTGAAGCAGAACAGGGAAGCAAGCCAAAAACAGAGTCCAAAAGGTAAAAGGCAGGTGAATGCAGAAGGTCGGTGACGGCAAGGCAATCAGCGAAACAACCAAAACCAGAGAAACACACAGGCAAGAATCGGAGGTCGAAAATGTCGAAAAAACTCTCCTGGTTTAGGCATTCTGTTTAACCATTTTATTGGTGATGGTGTCCAGTCAGGTGCAAAAGGCCTTTCAGACCCTGGACATGAACTGGGGTCTGGGATATGTCACAATGTCTTATGGAATCCCAAAGACTCAGAAGACCTGGTCAACGAGACATTCAGCAAGCGACATTGAAGCAGGCAACCAAGAGAAAGGCATCAAGCGGCATCTTAGAAAATCTGTTTACAACCCCAGGATGGTAGTGTACCCCTGTGAGGGGGATAGGTCAGTTATAAAGTCCATGGCAATATGGGACCATGGTCTTTGGGGAATCTGTAGTTGTTCCAGGGCTTTGATGAGAAACAAACACATATAGGACAAGAGCGTACATAATGAAAATCACCTATCATTGATAGCCAGCAGAACTTGCAGGAAAGGGTGTTCAGTGTCCAGGTTATTCCAGGGTGACAGAGTTCAACAAGGTGTGTACCAATTGTAATAACTGGGCATGAATTACCAAAGGTATGTACTGCTTTCCCACCGGAGTGTCTGGAGGACCGGGGGCTGTCTGATGGGTGTCTTGGAGTCAGTCCATGATTTCTCAATGTACCAGAGCTACCTTGACAGAGAAAAACAGGATGGTCTCAGTCACTGTGGTCTGGTGAGCACATGGAAGGCAAACCATGGCACTGCAAGGTCACAGTTCTGACTCCTACCTCTGACGCATCTACCTCAACTGTCAAGGACAGAGTGAGATCGGGTTGCTTGAAGATCAGGGCCGAGGTAAAAGTGTATCTAATTCTTGAAAGGTGGCTTATGCCTCCCCTGTCTAGGTGAATCGTAAGGACTTTTGCTTGGTCATAGTGGTTAGGTGGGTTGCAGTGGAGGTGAACTTCCAGTTGAATTTCCTGTAAAAGATCACAAAGCCTAGGAATCTTTGAAGTTCCTTTACAATGGTTGGAGTTAGTCAGTCTTGCACTGCATGTACCTTGCTCTCCTCCATCCGTACTTCTCCTGGTCCTACAACATAACCCAAGAAAGAAATTATCTGGTGGTCACATTTTTTTGTTTTGGCAAACAGGTGATATTCTCTCAGTGTCTGAAGCACTTGGGTAACATGACATCTATGTGACACCTGTTCCAGGAAGTAAATAAGCAAATCATCAATGTAGACTGTTAAAAACTCACTGATCATATCTCAGATTGGATGATTGGAAGACAGCTGGAGCACTGGCACAAAATTACCCACTGATCCTGAATCGATTAAGTCTGGAACAGATAAACAGTTGCATAGGACAGTAGGACAGTAAATTGACTGTGACAGACACTGATTACGGCGGAAGTTCTCACTCAAGTGGATTGTGGGCAGCAGTGTTGTGCAGGACAGACTGGGCCTCAGGTATTGAGGTGATCAGCCCCTCCACAGTTCAAACAAATTTGGGGCTGGAACCACCTTTGACATTCCTCAGGGCTGATAGGTCTTCCAAGTTGCATTGGCTCAGGTCTCTCCTCCTCAGGGCTTGACATCCGAGTTGCGAGCAACACTGGGGTTCAGGTTGGTCTCCTTCGCAACCTGTTCACCACCACCGACATCTGCATTTACCTTTCCAGGTCTTGTTTGTCTCCACAACAGGCAAGCTCATTTTGTAGTGGGGAATTAAGCCAATGTCAATATATGGTCACCAAAGCTGTGGCATTTCATCGTTTTGCCATGGCAGCCTCTGTTCCACTTCAGCTGCATCTATAAAACAGGCAAAGTATTATTTAATGAACGCCCTGAGAGGATCCAAGTGGAGAACTAGTTGATGTTTAATATGGAAGCACATGTCGTGGTCAAGAAGCAGGAAAAGAAAACAAGGTCAAACACAAGTACAGGCGAAAGGTCAGTAATAAGAAGGCAATCAAAGGCAGAAAACACACAGGCAAGAATCAGAGGTCCAAAATGTCGAAAAAACAGGTCACACACGGCACAGCTCTCAAGCAGACAGAAACACGTGGTGAGGTGCAGGAACTCATTACTTTGCACTGTGGGTGACACAGCCGGTTTAAGACATGAAGACCATCACTTGGAATAAGTTGGTGCTGTGCAGCACTCTGAGGATGACAGTTGCTGTAGATGGGAATGTTCAGGTGCTGAGCATGGTTGTGATTAGTCAGATATAGATGTCACAGTCCTCCTCCCACAAGGATAAGGAGCCAGGTGAATCCAGTTCGTGTGTTGTATGTCCTCAGTCAGGAAAATGTCTAGGATGTCACGTGCTGGAACCCAGGATTGCTCTGCAGGACCGTAGCCTACCCAGTTGACCATGTATTCAATAATTGCCCTCAGGCATCTAGAGTACAAGAGGATGCACACCAAATACATTGGGTCCCCCAGTCTCCAAAAGAAGAGGAGGGACCGACAGCTCTGTGGGAGATACCATGGGACCAATAAAGACAGATTTCAACAAGGACACATGAATGGTAGGTACAATATGGAATTTTTATGGAGGCTGCAATTGGTAGATGATGGGGTTGATCTTGCATGGCCTGACTTTTCAACATGGCAACCACAACTTGATATCACGAGTCAACAGTCATACCCATTGCCCTGAATGAAAATGTGGTGTGAGTTGGGGACAGCAGTCAGCGATTCACTGCTGCATGTCCGTGGCCCGCCATAGCCGAGTATGAGCCTTCTCCTGCACTTGTGTGCTCTGATGAAACCAGATATCAACTGCAGGAACAACACAAGCTTCAATCGTCCATGGGATCAAAGTTGGTTCATACCGAAGGACACAGTGAAAGGGGGTCAGTTTTAGTGATGTATGATAAATTGAGTTCTGGGCATATATGACCCATGGCAGGAAACAACTCCAGTCCATATGGTCAGAAGAGCAGTACTGTCATAGGTTGATTCCTATCTCCTGGTTCAGGATTTCTGTTTAACCATTTTATTGGTGATGGTGTCCAGAGGATAGACTTAACGAGACCCCTAGGAATCTTTGAAGTTCCTTTACAATGGTTGGAGTTAGTCAGTCTTGCACTGCATGTACCTTGCTCTCCTCCATCCGTACTTCTCCTGGTCCTACAACATAACCTAAGAAAGAAATTATCTGGTGGTGGAACTCATATTTTTCTGTTTTGGCAAACAGGTGATATTCTCTCATTCTTTGAAGCACTTGGGTAACATGACATCTATGTGACACCTGGTCCAGGAAGTAAATAAGCAAATCATCAATGTAGACTGTTAAAAACTCACTGATCATATCTCAGATTGGATGATTGGAAGACAGCTGGAGCACTGCAACAAAATTACCCACAGATCCTGAATTGATTAAGTCTGGAACAGATAAACAGTTGCATAGGACAGTTGGACAGTAAATTGACTGTGACAGACACTGATTATGGCGGAAGTTCTCACTCAAGTGGATTGTGGGCAGCAGTGTTGTGCAGGACAGACTGGGTTGCAGGTATGGAGGTGATCAGCCCCTCCACAGTTCAAACAAATTTGGTGCTGGAACCACCTTTGACATTTCTCAGGG
This sequence comes from Paramormyrops kingsleyae, assembly GCF_048594095.1. NCBI lineage: Eukaryota > Metazoa > Chordata > Actinopteri > Osteoglossiformes > Mormyridae > Paramormyrops > Paramormyrops kingsleyae. The sequence goes on along the minus strand of NC_132802.1, from coordinate 27,176,097 downwards.
CTGATAGGTCTTCCAAGTTGCATTGGCTCAGGTCTCTCCTCCTCAGGGCTTGACATCCGTGTTGCGAGCAACACTGGGGTTCAGGTTGGTCTCCTTCGCAACCTGTTCACCACCACCGACATCTGCATTTACCTTTCCAGGTCTTGTTTGTCTCCACAACAGGCAAGCTCATTTTGTAGTGGGGAATTAAGCCAATGTCAATACATGGTCACCAAAGCTGTGGCATTTCATCGTTTTGCCATGTCAGCCTCTGTTCCACTTCAGCTGCATCTATAAAACAGGCAAAGTATTATTTAATGAACGCCCTGAGAGGATCCAAGTGGAGAACTAGTTGATGTTTAATATGGAAGCACATGTCATGGTCAAGAAGCAGGAAAGGAAAACAAGGTCAAACACAAGTGCAGGCAAAAGGTCAGTAATAAGAAGGCAATCAAAGGCAGAAAACACACAGGCAAGAATCAGAGGTCCAAAATGTTGGTTGTTGTTTTCTCGCTTCAGCAGACAGTGAAGCAGATTATCTGTTTTTTCTCTCTCTCTCTCTCTCTCTCTCTCTCTCTCTCTCCCTCTCTCTCTCTATCCCCCTTCTTCTCCCTTTTTCCCCCCCTCTCTCTCCCCCTCTCCTTCTCTTGAGGAAGTATGAGGAAGAAAATTTAAATAAATAAATATTTAAACAGAAATAAAGCAGTCCTCCGCAGAGGGGGGGTGTTGGAGGGAATATAAAAATAAAATAAAAAAATTAAATAAAATGGTTGGTTCGCCCACATATGTAATAACTAACCCTAGTATTTCATAGTGGGTGAGGCAGTTTTCTACGAGACACCACAGAGATCATGGTGAAGATCATTAAAGGCTTACAAAATATGTCAGAAAAAAACCCACCAACGGAGACGCACATCTTCTTGTGTTGAAACAAATTGAAAAAGGGAGTGACAGATCACAATCTATTAAGTAGTTCAGTCAACCTCTTATGAAAAACGAAACAATAATACAATGCAATTAGGGAATTTGTTTTGATTTTCTCCCAAAGGCTGAACCATAAATGTAATCCTTCCAGCCAGAGAGGAGCTAGGCTTCGTGCAGAACCACACGTATGGAGCCCTTGTCTACTACTCTCCCAGGACCAGCTGCCCGCTGCCTTTCCTTTGGGTGGAACCAAATCATACTGTACCAGTCTTAGCCTGCCAACATTACAGTCACGATGGTGATGAGATATGATGTCATCAGTGTTTCTTGATGCGCAATATTTTGAATCAGTGTCTGCTACTGAGCCTTTTCAAATATTTAAATAGCTTTTGTTTAATCAATGGTAACTGTATCCCCATTTTAACTCAATTAAAGAGAAACCTTTTGAAGAAATACACCAATCAGCCATAACATTAAAACCACTGACAGGTGAAGTGAATGACACTGATTATCTTGTTACAATGGCACCTGTGATGGGTGCCATTATATATTAGGCAAGTGAACAGTAAGTTCTTGAAGTTGATTGTTGGAAGCAGGAAAAATGGGCAAGGGTCTTTGACAAGGGCCGAATTGTGATGGATAGATGACTGGGTCAGAGCATCTCCAAAACGACAGATCTTGTGGGAAGTTGTAAGTCCGATCCAAGGAGGCCCCACCTTGCAACTTACAGCACATACTGTACAGGATCTGCAGCACATGGGGACCTACACAATATTAGGCAGGTGGTTTTAATGTTATGGCTGACTAGTATATGTGAGAATAAGGTTACAAACCTGCATTTCCAGTAAATACAATTCAACTGCAGTGTTATATTTTGATACCATAGACTGCAAATGAATTATACCAATAAAATAACTACTCAGATATTTAATCAATTAATGATGAATGGTCCACTATGCTCTGTTTTGTTCTTACGAACAGTTGGGCCATTGGCCCACTACTTCTTATTTACATCAAGAAAAAAATCCTTGTAATAATTGTGGCTCCCCTAATATAAAAGAGAAAGATGTATTAAGAATTTTAAAGCTGTGGCAGAGTTTCTTGTCTCCCTCACCTCTCGTTGGGAACACAAAAGTCTTTATATTACTGCTTATCCCACTACCTGCATGTTCACACTTTTTACACAAAACAGACCTGCATTTTATGCAACATATACTTATTTCCAACAGGATTAATTACTTAATGATTATTACCAGGCTGCTGTTGCATGTTCTGTCACCCTATCATTACTTGTTGTGAACCATGCAAAATTATAACCTACATGACCCTATGGACCGCAGAATTGGAGGCGAAATAATAATCTACAAATAATTTAATCCAAACTGATGAAATTTTATTAATAATGGTTTGAATTATATCCATGCTTTCCAAAAAACAAAAATGGGTAACACTTTACATTAACTGCACCATTATACATTCATAGAACATTCAGTGCACCTTCATAATGCATTTATGGTACATTCATAGAACATTCATAAGCAGCATGTAAGTATACATTTACATGCCTTAGACCACGGCATTCAGTTACTTGCAGTGAACAATACATGACAGCTGTAATATACATTAATAGAAACAGTATAATCATATAATTATATAATGTTTTTATTAATGCATATTAAAGCTATTAAGGTGTGTTAGAATTTTAAGGTATACATACATGTTGCTTATAAATGTTCTATGAATTCATTTTTAATGCATTATGAAGGTTCAGTTAATGTAAATGTAATGTAAATCTACCATGTATTTAATGTTACCTCATTGACAACATTAGTCAAATCAACATGCATTACGAGGCAAAAAAAAGTGTACACAATTAATAATTAAAAAAGAAAAGCGAAAAGGCAGAAGGTTATATTTGAGCTTTTTGAAAGCAAAGAGATAAGTAGGCATGACCCCCAATGCCCCCATTCAGATGCACTCCCCAGTCCATGCATGACCCTGTATATTAAATTTGAAGCTGAGTTATTTTCGCTGGTGGGTGTAGATTGCTGAAGTTGAATAAAATGAAAACACAGCTAAATAAAACAAAAGACTTCAGGATAACAAGCCCTTCAAGGTGTTTGTCTGATTTTGTTTCTAGCTTGTTTTTTCTCCAGACTGATTAATGATATGCCGAAGTATAAGCAGTGTTTTTGCCTGGCTCCTCTGTTCCTACAATTCACTTCTGGCCCATGCAAAGATGTTGCGATATAAGATGGAATGCATCTATTGTGTCGATCAGCTCTGGAGAGTCTATGAATGTGGAGAAAGAACACTGGCGCTTGGTGACTGTTTAAACAAGATATTATAAATGAGCAGTAAAAAAGAAAAATGTGCAGAATGGAAGAAGATATGAACTATTCATTTCCAAAGGTAGTCCATCTGCACCAAGAAATGGACAGCTAAGAGAAACCAGAAAAGTTATAAAAATGATTAATAATGCAGTGCAGGATCAGAGAGTGTAACAATTATCTCATTCAAACAAACTGAACTTTTTTAATAACAATGTAAAAAAAAACATGACAACAGCTATAATAATAAGTAATAGTACTTCTAGTAGTTCACGTTAACATTAGTAAATAGTAGTTATTGCTGGTAATATAAATACTAGTTAAAGGATTGTAAAATACTGCCCTAATGGATATTAACATTTAATTGTGAAGGGATGATATGTTTAGCTACTTTGACTGTGGTCGCAATGACTGTGTTATGTAAATATTAATGAAATAAATAAATACCTTAATGTTTAATGAGTGCCAGACATGAAAACGCTTTTCATATTCATGCGTTTCCACTGTACTCCTTGAAGGTTATGCATCCCCAGGGTTATGCAGCAGTATTATCTGCTGGCTCGCTACATTCTTCTTAGCCTGGGAGGGGCTGCTGTACATTTTTTGTCTTTTAAGTTCCTCCTATTGTTCTTTATCTTCTTTATGGGATGCTTGTCCTGACCCCCCCAAGACCCGTCCTTCTGGTTTGACCTTAACCATTAGGCTGGACATCTCGCTGCACCTAGGCCCCTATCTCTGTTCTTCTCCCCATTTCCATCTGTCTGCTGTCTGTCATTCACCAATCTTGCATTCTAGACTTTCACATTTTTTCATTCTACTCAGAGAGAATATTGTTAACTGCTGGTGTAAAACACAAAAGCCCTATCCCCACTGTCAACGAACAACTCCTGCATCTGGTTCCAGGATCATTGTGGATGTACGACACTCCTGCCTCTCCTGTCACCATCATTAGCCCTGCTGTCCCTCTCTCCACCCTGGCTAGGGACCCCATGGCTCAGGGTACACTGGTATGTGTTGGCTGGTTGTGTGCGCATGCCGTGTCAGTCTCCATATCCTTATGTGATCATTGACATTGCTTCTCTAGCAAGGCTGTTATACTTTGGTTCCTGTATGTCAAAAGGTAACAAACAGAGAGGTGTGCTGCCTGTATCAGTAGGCAACCCTGAAGACCACAAACTGTGACAAACGTACATGTTTACAGAATAGATTATGCCATGATATCAGGGGCATAATGCCAAGGGGAGAGCTGCAACCCACATCAGAACCATACATCGTCCTCCTGGGAGAACAGAAGGTCAGGTCAGGCCACACGGCCATCCTTCCTCTCTTCAATCTACTTGAGGGGCCGTTCACTGTCTTGTTTGTCCCACAGACAAGATAAGGCGCCGGAGGTAAAAATAGCCCCGACAGACTTCGCCTTCACTAGACGCCCAATAGGAAATTACATTGAGGGAATTATGTTTATGAACCCACCACCTACACCAATTACTCTTATCCCAACTCACACTGTTGAAAGAATTGCAGCAAAGTTTATTTATGAACTACCAAACTGGAAATGCTTTTAACTTTAAGAACTGGAAAAATATATTCAAGTAAACAAGTTGTTTAGTGTATATAAAATATTTCAAGCACTCACTACCTTTTGGGAATGATCCAGATGAGGTTAAAGTCTATGGTTTTAAGAGGATTTTAAATATGCTGTGAACATCCTACAATGGATATATTAAGCCGACTGTATTTTGGTTAATCATTGTGTTTTATAAGCATTTTGTTCAAACATTTACATCCTTTTAATCACCTGTACTTTTCAATTTGCTTAAAGCTAGTACTCCCTCCATAAATCCATGTGACTTGTAGTTAAAATATACTGAATGGGTATCAGGTGAAATTAGAGTCAAACATTTATTAAAAATTGTAGAAATAAAAAGTTGAATAATGTACACTGAAGCCATATATTTAAAAACAATGAACATGTTAAGAACTTACTGGACGACTGAAGCTAAAACCTTCTTCTATAGGGTTCTAATCTTAGATTCCATTAAAATTAGTTAGGCCTAATGGAACACAGAATAAAGTTCATAAAGTATTCATTATTAAATACAATTAACCACCCTCTATACCTTCTTAATTATATCATGATGGGGACTCTGCATTCATTTATATGGGGAATACTCTAATCTCAACATGCATGAGAACCTTAACCCCTACCCAGCCCAAACCTTAACCATAAGTAACCAAACAAAATATTACACTTTTGGCATTTGGCGTTTTTTGATTGCAGGTTTTTATCACATTGTGGGGAACATTTGGTTCCCACAATATACTTTAAACATAATCCACCCCTCCCCAACACACACATAGCAACATACACACACACACACACATACACACACAACATTCACTCACACCTACAGGCAATTTCACAACTGCAATTCACTTTACCATGTGGGGAGAAAACTGGAATTCCTGGAGGAAATCCCATGACAGCACAGAGAGAACATGCAAACTGCAAATGTGGTATGATCTGTCTATATACACTATAACAGTATTGGGACACCTGGCCATTATACCTATATAAACTTTTATAACATCCCATTCTAAATCCATAGGCATCAATATGGCGTTTGTCCTCCCTTTGCAGCTATGACAGGGGAGGCTTTCCACGAGATTTTGGAGTGTGTCTGTGGGAATTTTTGTCCATTCATCCAGAAGAGTATTTGTGAGATCAGGCACTGATAGTGGACGTGAAGGCCTGGCTTGCAAACTCTGTTCTAGTTCATCCAAAAGATGTTTGATGGGGTTGTGGTCAGGGCTCTGTATGGGCCACTCAAGTTCTTCCACATCATAATCACCCAACCATGCCTTTATAGACCTTGCTTTGTGCACTGGGGCACAGTCACGCTGGAACAGAAAAAGGCCTTCCCAAAAACTGTTCACACAAAGTTGGAAGTTTAGAATTGTCCTAAATGTCTTGGTATGCTGAAGTAGTAAGAATTCCCTTCCCTGGAACTAAGGGGCATAACCCAAACCCCTGAAAAACAACCCCATACCATTATCCCTCATCCACCAAACTTTACAGTTGCCACAATGCAGTCAGACAAATAACGTTCTCCTGACATATGTCAAACCCAGGCCCTTCCATCAGACTGCCAGACAGAGAAGCGTGATCGGTCACTCCACAGAACATGTTTCCTGCTCCATAGTGCTTTACACCACTCCATCCAGTGTTTGGCATTGCGCTTGGTGATGTGAGACCTGCATGCAGCTACTCTACTACATGCAAGTTCAATCCTGCTATAAGAATTGGGAGTGGTTGAAATTACTGCTGCATAGAAACTGAAAGAGGCTCACATACCTTTTCCCGCAAACAAAGCAAACAGCTACAAAATTCTGCAAACATTTTTTTTTTACTTCTGGTCCTGGTGATGATATTAGTTTGATATAAGGGAGAGGTAGGGCTGTATATGTCATAAAGCGGCTGCTGTCCTAATTTGCTTCAGGGACGCAGGGTTGTGCTGGGGGCACAGGGCGGAGTAGCTGACATCCTGGCCTGTGTGAGAGCATTGTGTGCTGTGCTCTCGGCAGCCGAAATGAACATCACTGACACAGCCTTGAACCTCCTAGTTGAGGCTGCCCTCCTCCACCAACCCTACTGCCCCTGACATCAAAACGTCTTTTCAGTGTGACCCCAGAGAGCAAAGCACGACAAACCCAAGTATGGCAATGGGGCCGTGGGGCCGGCTGGGGCACGGAGGGTTCTGGAACAATAGGGTCAGAGGGCCCAAGGAACGCTTGGCTGACTCGCAAGGGGAGCAGGGGCAATCAAGTATTTGCCTTCATTGTTTTTCTGGGTGTAATGATTGAATGCTTCCTGTTATCAAATGCAAACTATTTTCAAAGCTTGGATTTTGTTCAAAACCAAATATATAGTGGTATAACAACTGAACTCCTCTTTAATAGTTAAGTTATAAACCTTTGTGGGTCTAAACTAGGCAGAGCAGATGGATAGCTCACGGGGAAAGGAGGCGGGATATCTAGGGTAACTTTTTGCGTACATTGACTCCTGCATGTGAGTCTGCTGGAGAGGACACTCAGAACGCATCAGTGCAGCTAGAGTTCAAGTCAGGCCACGTCTGGTGACTTCTGGATTGCATCTAAAGCAACGAACAAGTGAGGCAGGTAATATATCACAAGCGTACAAAAGGGAACCAAACTATGTACAGGTGCTGCAGCACTGAGCTTCCAATGAGTCAACAAGTGCAAAACACTATTAGAACAAGAGCTGTAAAAAACACCATTGGAACCTAACATCAGAAAAGCTATTCAAATAAATTTCACCAAGAAAATCTAGTGGAAACTAAGTCAAAATACAAAAGAACAGAGCTTCCAGCAGTGCCAAGTAAAATCATTTTTATGGAACTGTAAGGCTGGAGGCCTTGCAGGCCCCGTCGGTCTGAGCTCTGGCAAGCCTGTAATTCTCCACCCAGTGTCCTGAAGCAAAGGGCCCCCAGTTCCAACAAGACTGGACCCAAATCACCCAATCACCACATCAAAAGGGACACCTCACCCCCACTGGGCGGCCAGAACGCCGCAGCCAAATTCCAGCGACAAGGCCTGGCTGCGTCAAGACACAGATGCATCCTACACTTGCTAACTCACACCAATAAAGGAGGTATTACCCCAGACTAACATTAGGGGCACATACAGTACACCCATGTTTGGTCTCGTTTGAATGGTCACAGTACGACGAGCACAATACTCTCAACCTTAAAGCGGCATGTTTTCACATAAGAGAAATATAGAAAGTAAGACTAAACCCACCAAAGTGGAGGATCTTATCACCTGGTAGAACAAAGGAATTGTCACATTCCTCCTAAAGCAATTTGATTGGCTGAGGGTCTGAGAATTGATAAGATCAACAGTTCTCCAGGACACACACACAAGTTCAGAGCAGGTCCTAAAATAATCAATCACAACCTTTGGTACAGTCTGTCACTTGGTTTGGAATACTTAAGGAAGAGCTCCAGAGTAGCAAGGGGAGACACTCTGTAATCAGAGCTCCCACATAGTGCTGTATGAATCTTCATCTGTAATCAGATATTTTCTGCAGTTACTATGTGTCCACTCAGCTGAGGTATGGAATTGTTGTATACTTATAATTGGATTATATAGTTTAGGAATTGTGGCCACATGTTAGAATTACTATTATGTTATATTTGATTAAATTGATGTGATATACAGTATATTAATTGTGAATAAACTGTGTTTTGATTACTTCTTGGCTGTCTGACTTTGCTAAACCTCTGCATGTTCCTCAGAGACTGGGGTTATTCTAACACTCTCTTGCAGCCTCTGACTCGACCCCGTTTCTCCGAGACCCGATGCGGCTGCCCAAGTTGAGTTACGGTGAATACCAGCTCAGCCTCTGAGGCGTGCACACGCTGGGTTACGGTAAAAGACCGGCTCAGCCTCTGAGGTGCGCACATGCTGGGTTACGGCACAAAGTCCGGCTCAGCCCCTGAGGTACGCACACGCTGGGTTACGATAACGTCCGGCCCAGCCTCTGAGGCGTGCACACGCTGGGTTACGGTAACGTCCGGCCCAGCCTCTGAGGCGTGCACACGCTGAGTTACGGCACAAAGTCCGGCTCAGCCTCTGAGGTACGCACACACTGGGTTACGGCAGGTCCGGCTCAGCCTCTGAGGTACGCACACACTGGGTTACGGCACAAAGTCCGGTTCAGCCTCTGAGGTACGCACACACTGGGTTACGGTAACGTCCGGCTCAGCCCCTGAGGTACGCACACGCTGGGTTACGATAACGTCCGGCCCAGCCTCTGAGGCGTGCACACGCTGGGTTACGGTAACGTCCGGCCCAGCCTCTGAGGCGTGCACACGCTGAGTTACGGCACAAAGTCCGGCTCAGCCTCTGAGGTACGCACACACTGGGTTACGGCAGGTCCGGCTCAGCCTCTGAGGTACGCACACACTGGGTTACGGCACAAAGTCCGGTTCAGCCTCTGAGGTACGCACACACTGGGTTACGGTAACGTCCGGCCCAGCCTCTGAGGCGTGCACACGCTGAGTTACGGCACAAAATCCGGCCCAGCCTCTGAGGCATGCACACGCTAAGTTACAGCAGACATCGGCTTAACCTCTGTGGTTGAGTCGTAGGTCCCATTGCGTTATGGAGTGTAGGTCCCATTGCGTTAACAGCTCTTAAAGCATGTATCAAGGACTTGAACATGATGCAAGCACCGACGCAGAGGCAATGGTGAGAGACGGGGAAAGTTGTAAAATGGGTGCATTTCATCTGGCTGAATGCTAAATGTGCTGCTGCATTTCAAATAATTTGCAAATTTGTTCGACAGCACACACTGGTAGCTTTACCATTAAAGAGTTATAGTAATCTAATATTAAGCAGCATGTACTGATAGATAATACCTGAATTTCCTAATCTAAAGTAAATCAATAAGACAATAACTGTTCAACATTACCCCAAAGGTACTGGCAGACCTTGATGGAGTGAAGTTTAGTTGATTATCATATCACACCCACCTTCACCTACAACCACCGATATATCACTCTGCGGTTTCTGGGCACTGACACCATGACTGGAGTAGACACTCAAAGGCCAAAGACACACAGCTCAAAGACAGACCTCAACAGAAGTAAATGCAGTGGACACATAATGTAAACAGTGAATGCAGTAGACAGATAACTCAAACACAGGTACTGAGCAACAAAATGCAGTAGACACAATTTAAATACAGATACTGAACAATGTAGACACACAGCACAAACAGACACTGAGCAACAGAATAGAGAAAACACATAACCTAAACACAGATATTAATAAATGGAATACAATATAGACAACAAACTATTATGCACGATAAAGAACTACCATGGTACAAAGTAATGTGTCCTTCCAGCTGCCTCACTAAGGCCAGTGGTTGTCCTAAAAAGCTTCAAAAGACTGACAAAAGGAGTTGTTCTACAAATATCTTTATTCTGAAAAACTGTCAATCATCAATACATCAAAAAATCTAGTACTAAAAATACACAAATGAGAAGTGTTTGAAATGTTTTTGGAATATGATAATAGAACATCACCAAAAACTAATATTCAACAGTGTAATTTCAACAGGAAGTTTATATTTGGAAAACAAGTTTTTTTAACGTCATAAAAAGCTACTTTATCTGCAGGAATTGTTCATATTAATAGCCAGTCAGGAGAATGTTTTATATATCCTTTTTTTGGAAGTAAAACATAAGAAGATGGAACAATGTGCCCGTGCCGCTCGCTGCTTCAGCCGCCGCTCCTCTGTCGGCTTTTCGTGCCCCATCCGTTACCCTCGGTCCTGACCACAGGGCTTCAAAGGGCGTTGGCGGCTCCGGCTGGGTGGCCACTCGCCTCTCATTTCCTCCCAGTCCTCTCCAGCCATTGAACAGCACTGCACTCAGCCAGGGCTGGCCGAGACCCCAGGGAACAGACCACCAGACCTGCTCAGAGCCACTTCCTGGTCATTTAAGACCGGGCTCCAGTAATGCGAGCCATTGTCCTCACTGTTATCTGATGGCCAGGCTGAAAAAGTAGACAAAGCCAAGTGTCTGGGGAGTCCCCCACCCCCCCACCTCCCCACCTCCCCACCTCCCAGTTTTTTGCTCTTATTTGAGGACGACTTTTTGAGTGAGGCTGCGGAAACACGAAGGGCATCGCAGGTGGCTAGTTAGCTCATAAGATGACTGCACCTATCCAGCATCTGCCATAAAGACCTTGTCTACAGTAATGGACAGTTATGCTGTCGTTGATAATGAATTGGTTTCTTTTCTTAAGTGCCTTCATATTCTCTTTATAATTCAATGAATCCAAAATCTGAGGCAAAGGGAACAAAGCCCTCTCTCCAACTTCAGTCATGGTGCCAGTGATGATAATGATGACGCCAATGATGGTGATGATGTTGTTGTATCTGCTGATATGTTAACAGAATGCAGTGAACCTGACAAGTGGCAGTCAGAAAGAATCAGAAATCATACTTATGACTTAACCGAGCTGCTTGCGTCACCACCATCTGATTGGTCAAAATGCATGAAGACAAGAAAGTACGGGTGATCTGCATTGGTTTGAATAGGTTACTAGTATGCATTCCTTATAACTCGGAACTATAGAACAGCCGGATGGATTCGTAATGCAACTTTACACACGCTAATGCTAATTTCACTTGTGTTATGCTAACATAGAATCTCTCAGCTGTGCAAGAGGACATTAGTACATAATAACTCATGATGCACACTCTGTAAAAAACAGTAAATAAGCGTTTCTTCAGTTGTATGTGGCTGCCACCCTTCATACCCAGCAACGCCTTTACCGAGCCTTCAGCAGTGGAAAATCGAAGCGAGCTGGAACTGCGTTGTAATTAGTGTCTCTTCACGGTATAGCTTGGGTACAGCCTGGTCCCTATATTACTGTGGAAAAGCAGAAGTGGCAGATACTCACTGCATGCTAATCATCTGGCTCCTGTTGCCCTTCCTTGATGAAACAAGGTATTGTAGCAGTGGTGGTAGAGAGGGATCAAAGCAGGTTTGGAAGCACTGAGCAGATGTGTTGTCTGTTACACACACAAGAAAGATGAAACAATATTTATTGTTCTACCAAGGTCGAATCATTGTGCATTTCAGGGAAGACAATGAAAGGGCTCATTTTAACAGTACAGTGCTTGTATAAGATTTTGTTGGAAAAATGTGCAGTTGGTTGGAGTTAATTGTCAAACTGCAACAAGGCCCTCTACTGGAAAAGTGGAGTATAGGCATCACACTATTGGTCTTAAAGCCAGTACACCTCTACCATTTTAATAATCATCAGCTGATTATTGTCAAGCTGAACTCATTCATTTTTTAGACCTTCACACTGAAAAAATAGTTTTCAAATTTTCTGGAACCCTGTGTTGGTAGAAGCAGTGGGCTTTAGGTTTCCTCATAGAGACTGCATTGTCTGAGCTCTATCAAAGGGAGACTTGTTAAGGTAGCACTGCTGTTCTCTAATCATTCACATCAGTTTGGGGTCTTGCAGGTGCCTGGCTTGGGGGGGGCGGGTGTTGCTGTGAAGGCTGGTGATGTCATCAGTACATTTGAGTTTAAGAAAAATGAACTCTATTCAGAAGGTAGTTCATATGAAATAACACTGAAAACAAATTACAGTCGACTGCCTGTCATATTATGACACAACTTGTACACGTTTAACACAGCGCCGCGATTACTGTCACAATGGCGTCACCTGGTGGTAAGAAACATAACTACATCATTTTAAGATGTGACGTTTCTAGACAATTTGACGACTGTTTCAAGCCACAAGAGGATAGCTAAATTGGAAGACGGATAAATAGATCGATAAACTGACTTTTATTTTTTTAAATTATTAAAAATTTATGAGGATTCATTCACCCCTTCCCCTGGGTGGTTAAGTTTTATCATCACCAACCTATGTCTCCCCCAGGTAAATCATGGGCCTGGCCGTTGGATTTGTTCTGGGACCCGCAATGAATCATTCACAAACACCTTATTCACCAAAGACTACAAAAGCCCAGTTCATCTTTGATTTATTTTATCTTTTTCATTTCACGCTGGCTCCAGTCCATAGGCTACAACTAATATTTTTCCTTCTTCCATTTTATACTGTTACATGATTTTTTTTTTAATTCTGCTTCATTCCTGATGTTCTCACATGAAATTTTTACACATGTTTGAACTGCAATGTAATGCTGTACAATCACTTAATATGTAGCCTTTGCTGACACCGATGAAATGAGAAAATGTCTTTTACCTGGTGCAATAGTTACAATTTCAATCGACATTATTTTATTTGATTTTTGTTGAAAACTAGGTGCAGAAATATAGAACATCACATACAAAAAAAACTTTCAAAATTTGTTTCAACCAAAATCCTAAATCACACAATTTTCTTAATTTTTATTTAAAAAGACTTTGTTCAAGTCATTTAAATATTTACTACAACACGAATTAACGCCAACATTTATTTCAGTTTACAACAGTGCACAAAAAAGAACCCAAATGCTTATAACTGGCTAATACCAAGAAGCAATTTTATTAATTCATTCATGTTTAAAGTCCAAAGAAGCTTAATACCACACAGACAAAATCAGTGGCGTAACTAGAAAATTTTACATTGGGTGGCAAGAGATTTCTGGAGGGTGGTGTGGAGGGCATGCAGTACATGGGAGTTTCTCATTCAGAAATACAAATGTACTTCTACAGGCAAATTCACTCAACAAAAGATCCACAAATTCATTTTTACAATATTTACAATAATGTTAGTTTTTCTCTAATTTCTCTAGAATTTCTCTAGAACATTTCTTACATGACAATTAACATTTGCAAAACAACCATGTATAGCCTACACCATAATGTCACTTCTGCACAGCGGATCATCATTTCTCATTGCTTTCCACAAATTTCCAAATATTTTAGTACATACATGCAAATTGTTTTGTACAATTGTCATCATTTGGTACAATTTTTGGTTACTTTAGTCTAGTTGGGCAAAATAGATTACGTAGTTTAACACCTGAAACAATATACGTATGTGATCATCGTGTTAGCCACCACATGCAAAACAGTTTGCCAAGCTTTCAAAATGATTTCAAAATATATTCTATAAATTGCAGTGATACGCCTTGCTGTATTTTTGGTTCCCACAGTGCATGTTTTTGTTGTAATTTTGTTGTTCTTGTATAGCCATGTTATTGTTTTTTACTGTGACGTTTTGAGATCTGACAAAGTTACATGTAATACAAATACTTTCTCCTGCCAGTGAACTTTACATACTGCAATGTAGAAACTGGTGTGTTTGACATGAATACAGTTTTTCTAAGTTACTTTGGCATATTTTATAAAACATGACATTCTCAAGATTGTAAGACCACTTCTCAAAACAATTCATGCATACAGCAAAGCAGGTAAAGTTTACCTGCAAACGCCTGTAACTTACCCAAAACAATAAACTCATTTCTCAAAAGCAAATAATTATACCAATGAATTAGTCAGTGCCACCAAAATAAAAAATACAATAAGTATCGTTGTAACCATGAGAGGCAAAATGCTTAGATATGTCAGTATGTCAGTGTAAGTCTACTTCTGAGCTCCAAAATTCTGAATGAAGTAGGTTCCCAGTTTCTCGTAATCATTCATTATACTCCTCATTTTGGTGGTGCTGATCATTGGTGGAATTATTTGCTTTTGAGACAGGAGTTAATTGTTTTGAAACTCCGTTTAGCGAGCGACTTTAGCGTACCTTTGGCTAACATTACAGTAACGCTAATAGTTGAATTGCTACTGTATTAGCATACAAGCCATGCATTGTTAATTCAGCACACATTACATTCATTGCTAATTTAACTTACGAACTTAAATTCGTGTGTTTAGTTAACCTTCAAACGGCGGAGCTCTGACTGGCCTGACGCAGCGCAGCTCCTGCAGCCGGTCCTCTCCTCCGCACCTTCACGCAGGCGGGCTCATGATGCCAGTTCTCTGCGCCGAGGTCGTTTTAGTGCGGGACCTAAGATTGCATTTACAGTTAAATTCTCCTCCATGTCCTGCTTGTTTCAGTGATTTGAGCAGCTTGTCCCATGTAGATCTGCCCCTGGACAAAATGCTGATGTGCATGTATACAAAACACACACACTATGAAATCCACCAGAAATGTTTTGTGGATGCTTTACTTCGGCCATGTTTTTAATAATTTATAAACACATATATAATGCATTTTGATGGATTCATGAAGTATTACAAATATGGCTATACATATTTATAAAAAGGCATAACACATTATAAAGCAGAAAATTAAACAAAAAATGTTTTGCAGAACACAGTTCTAACAGTAATTAGTTGCGTTAAACCTTCGTAACAGACTTTGATTTGAACATTCATCACCAACCCAAATTCAGAACAGTTTGTTTCGGCACAAGTTGCCATTAAATAGCTATTCTTGAAGATAACGCATACATATCTGATGAGTGTCCATTGTTCCAGAACCCAGGCAATCAGCTCGAACTTGCTAGCAATGTTCCAAATGCAGCCATTGTTCAGTCTCAATCTATACCCAATCAGCCGGCGAAAAAAATGCCAAACGTTGTACCATTCACCTGCTAAAAGAGTCAGACAACAAATATTACATTAATCCATCTGTTGGTTACGTGTGATTATGACTTTCAGAACCCAAATTCTAATTATAATGTATATTGACAGATGGATACAGTATTGCAGAAAGACACTTATTATAGGATCTCTGAGATGAAACATCTGCCCAAAGAAACAGAATATAACGCTGGGCCTAAACAACATAAAGAAGGTTAGAATTATTACTGACAAGAATGGATCAGATCAACTGGTCTCCATTGCTGGCCTGCATTCCTCAAGTTGAAATATATATTTAAGCACTAATTCTCTTGGTGACCAGCCATGATATTTGTTATTTCAGTAGTTGCGTGTTTTAATGTAATCCTTTTAGGCACACAAAGGCTTATTAACTCCCGTATTTGTCATTTGATTGACCATCGCCCTCTTCTTATCAAATCTAAACTTCAATTAAAGAAAAAAAATATGCATTTTGTTACATTTAATATGAGAAGGTATCAGATTTGTTAAATTTCATATCAAATTCATTCATTCACAGGTCAATAGGCCAATAGGGTGTTGGGGTATATCTGTGTGGAGTTTAAGTCAAGGGAGGTAATGCTAAGATTATACAATTCCTTGGTGAGACCTCACCTAGAATTTTGTGTGCAGGTTTGGTCACCATATCTTAAAAAGGACATTGCGGCCTTAGAAAAGGTGCAGCGTAGGGCCACAAGAATTATTCCTGGTCTTAGAGGAATGTCATACGAGGAAAGGTTAGTTGAGCTAAATCTGTTCAGCCTCAAGCAAAGGAGACTGAGGGGGGACATGATCCAGGTCTATAAGATTCTAACAGGTTTGGATGCTGTTCAACCGAATAGTTACTTCAGCATTAGTTCAAATACAAGAACTCGTGGCCATAGGTGGAAATTAGCGGGAGAACATTTCAAACTGGATTTAAGGAAGCACTTCTTTACACAGCGTGTAGTCAGAGTATGGAATAGTCTTCCTAATAACGTAGTGCAAGCTGAATCCTTGGGTTCCTTTAAATCAGAGCTAGATAAGATTTTAACAACTCTGAGTTATTAGTTAAGTTCTCCCCAAACGAGCTCGATGGGCCGAGTGGCCTCCTCTCGTTTGTATAGTTCTTATGTCCTTGGTTAAATCCATTCTTTCAAAGTTATTACTTCTGTCTTCATGTTAAGTTATAAGTTAAGTTTCAACATAAATCAAATTATTGTAATGTAGACCCCACCACATGTGACTGAAATCGAGCACAATCCGAAACTGGGAAGCTCATTGTAGAAACAAACAGGGGCAATAAAAAATACATAAAGAGAGTATAGTAGTAGTATTGAAAGGGATTGGTAGCAGGGCAGTTCTGGGGCAGCAGTAGCCAGATGCACCGGTGTTGTGTTACAGTGATTCTCCTTGGCATTTTATATTCATATCCTGCATATGTCAGGACACTTTAAAGCTTTGGTCTGAGCAGCAATGAAATCATGACATTGTGGTTCCCACTACCACTGCTGTTACGGTGACCAGTGCCAGTAAAATGCAGGAAGCTCTGCAGCTGCCGAAATAAAGAGTCAGGGAGTTCACACTGAACACATCAGAGGCACTGGCTCAGGGGACACGTGCAGTGGAGGGATCTCAATATGAAATACGGGGGGAAGAAGAAAAGGCGTCTACAGAGCAAGCAAGTGCAACAGAAACCTCTTAATTCCCCTACATACACTTTCTATACACTTTCTTTATTAATCCAAGGCATACATATTCTATGTATATATTTTATTTACGTATTTTTATGTATATATACTTATAGTGTATTTCTTATAGTGTCCTTATGGTGTATTTCTTATAGTGTCCTTATGGTGTATTTCTTATAGTGTCCTTATGGTGTATTTCTTATAGTGTCCTTATGGTGTATTTCTTATAGTGTCCTTATGGTGTATTTCTTATAGTGTCCTTATGGTGTATTTCTTATAGTGTCCTTATGGTGTATTTCTTATAGTGTCCTTGTGGTGTATTTCTTATAGTGTCCTTATGGTGTATTTCTTTCTTCCATGTACACCAGATATTGATAAATTTCATGATTCAACCAATCACAATGATCCCATAAAGTACGAGTAGTAGGTGTTCACCCCTGTATGTTCGCCTCCTCTAAGCCCTACCTGCCGGAATTGTGCCCATTGTGATGAATATTAGCATCAGCAGAGCTGCCGTGGGCCTGTGATCCGCACACATGGGGCCAGTGAATACTGCTTGACTTCTTCAATTAGTTTAGAAGCCCCCATCATGGCTTTGAAGACACACATTTTATCTTAAATCTTAATCTGTCTTCTCACACGTTGCCACTTTAAAATACAACATGATAACATGCAACTTTAAAACCTGCACATGAGTCCCTTGCTATGACTTTCTATCATTTTTTAAAGCAAACAAGAAAAAGTTTACACGGGACACTGTATATTTTTATTATTCCCAATTTTTTATAACACAAATTTTCACTTATTTATAGCCGAGTAAAACCATGGTCTTCCTCTGTTTAAACATACTCAAGCTTGTTATACATGCATGATCAGTAGTTATTTGGTAGGAACCTAAAAGAAAATGTAATCAAAATATTAAACACAATTACCACTCGTGATATTCTGCTGCATCTCTCCAGTTGAAGACATGACAAACCTAGACATCGAACATCTTGTACTATGACCTGACCTTCCTCACCATCGTGGCAGTTTAATCATCTAAACATCTCACCCTTGTGTAAGTACCCTTATCATTAATTATATTTATTATTATATTTAAAGCTGAGTAATGGTAATGGCATGAGGGTGCAGTACTGTTGCCTCTCACCAGCAACGGTTTGAGCTCCACCCTGGGCTCCAGGTGAGTTTGCATGTTCTCCCCGTGTCATTGTGGGGTTTCCTTCAGGTTCTCTGGTTTCCCCCACAATCCAGAAACATGCTCTGATGAATTAGAGTTACCAAATTGCCCGTTGGTGTGTGAGTGTGCCCTGTGATCGGTTGGTGCCCCTTCCTGTGTTGTGCCCTGCCTTATGCCCATAGCTTCTGGGATAAGCTCTAAGCCCCTGTGACCAAGTGGTTGCAGAAAATGGATGGACATCATGCTGAAATTCCACCTGCTTCTGGAGGAGACAGATGTTGTATCACTATAATATCATGCTGCTTCGTTGGTAGAAGTCAGAAACTCATACAAAGGCATAGAGAGTAGTGTGTGGTCATTGAAAAACCAGCCCTTAGACTCTGAAGACCATTTGTAAAAACAGACATCTGATATGTTTAAAGCAAGAAAACAGTCCTGGTTTTAAACACCATTATTAATTCTGATTACCACCAGCAATATAAAGTATAACACTAGGTCTTCCATTTATCAATATCAAATGAACATATTACGTATACTGTTAAACTGTGAGTGCTTTTGATAGCTATCTTAGATCTTTTTATCAAAAGACTTGCACTTTACAAGTATAAATATGTTCAAATGATATCTACATACATCTATACGTATCAGTGAACTGTGAATATGAATCATGTTTTATTGCCATCAAGGTTTTTGCAAAGCTTGACTGAAGACTGAAAAGTTCTATCGAATTGAGTACTACTAGTACTACTACTTCTACTAAAAATGATTATTAATATTATTATTATTAATAATAATGTTATTAATTTACATATAATAAGGTCCCCTATCATTCCCAGTTTTAGTATCATTATGAGAATTGCCATGATGATCATCACAATTATGTAGTACAGCTTTCATGTGCCTCCCAACTGATCATTGTTTGCAAAAGGGAAATTAATTCCAACAAAATAAAGCGAGACATTTGGTAATCAAGGTTAGTGAAGAGGGGCAGATGATACAAAAATTATTATACAACCTCATTTTAATTGAGATCATGATCAAACACATTTAAGAGGTGCTATTGTTAAGATTTATATACCCTCTAACAAACCACATTAAAAATTCTTTTTATATGTGGGAAAATTTTAGAGTCAAGTATGTGATCTGCATTCATCAACTAAACCAACAAAAAAGAAAATTAGAAGATTTACAGATGAAAGGATGTCAGCACTATGAGCAGGCAGTCTCGCATACTCGCTAACGACAGCGTGCAAATGAGCGCCCAGAGAGGGGGTCTGCCCAGAGAGGGGGTCTGCCCAGAGAGGGGGTCCGCCCAGAGAGGGGGTCTGCCCAGAGAGGGGGTCTGCCCAGAGAGGGGGTCCGTGGAATGGATCCTCACAGGAGGATGCTGTAATCATCTGTGCTGTCAATGTGTTTCTAAGCCTGCTCCTTATTGTTCTGCAATTCACCTACTTTGCATAGTGTTCCCTCTACACACAAGCAGTATTTAAACCTGAAGCCTTTGTTTGGGACATCTATGTCTTAAGATTTGCTCAAAGTATTTAATTCGAGGGTATATTTTAGATCTGGGTGATCCATATGTTAAAATGCATTCTCTGTGTCACCCCCACAACCCTGCATAAGACAAGCAGATAAAGAAAATGGGTCCACATTTTCTTTCTCACAAATGTCTAAAGCAAATTATTTGATGCTTATAGTTGACTTAATGCTCTCGTTACCAGTTTGTACTAAATTCCTATCTAATATTTTAAGAATAAGATTGACTAATTATCCTGGAAGAAAAATCTGGCTTAACTGATTTAATATAATGAAATATTAACCATACAAATAATTCACATTTGCAAAGACCCTGTACTGAATACATGGTTGTAAGATGGAAAGATGATATTTCACAGTGCCAACCCCAAGTGTGCATCATCAAAAGTGAACTATGCAAATCTCGTTGGTGCTTCTGAAAGTGCACTGTTCTAAGTTCTGAAGTTGAATTTTATACAGGTGACAACCACACAGACGGCACTCTTCCTGATAAGGTTAATCAACTTTATCATTCCTTTCGTGTCCCAGGTACAGGCTGCTGAGGAAAATGAGAGTTTGCCAGTTTGTTCTGACAAGCACTATTGTGGGTTCCCCTCAAACAGCTGAAAATTTGATGATCAGCTGCATGGACATGTTCCAAACCCTGAGCGAGAAGGTGTTGGCAGCATTCTGTTGCCAGGTGCCCCAACAAATGAAGTTTATGTCTGTTTTTAAAATGTATGTGATTATGTCCCAAATTAATTATTCCATTGTTAATAAGATTTTGATTATTATGTGGCTTTTCAAACGAGATTTTACGCACTGGCAATGTAAGTCATTTTAAGGCACTAACACTTCTTGCCCTAATAAAAAATACATTTCCTTCTTTCCTGTAAATCCACTGAATTCATTTTAAATGTAAAGAAACATATGTGAGTGAGTGGGGAATTACAAATGACAATCATTTATACAATAAAATAAAATTACATTATAGAATAATAGCATAGAAAGTAGAAATATATTTTCCTGTCTTCTAGGTAACAATGACAGCTTTGCTACCAGTTTATCTCATGTGTCATTTGTCAGCTACTTTTGGGGGGGGGGGGGGATGCCTGTGAGTGGAAGGTTGTTGGTTCGAGCCTGGTCTTGGTAGAATATTCAGATATCCATGGGTGTTTGAGTGTCATGGTGAGTGAGATGGGACAGGTAAAAAGATGTTATTATTATTATTATTATTATTATTATTATTATTATTATTATTATTATTATTATTATCCAGAGCCTGTCCTGGAAGTTAATAATAATAATAATTAACTTCCAGGATAGGCTCGGGACCCCCGCAACCCTGAATGGGACAGGCAGGTACAATAAATGGATGGATATATGTAGTCTGATATTTTTTTGAATCCCTCAGGTCTTTTATTTGTTCATTATTTTCTCCATTTAATTTTTTTACCTCTACTACCTATCTGTAGTTTAACATGAAAATTTTTTAAAAAATTTAGAAAAACTGTTCCTCCAGGTTTTGCCAGGGAATGCTAATATAATTATCCAGATACATTCTGGAGCATTGTTGAACTTTAAAGACTAAAATTGCCTCAATTTTGGCAGTTTTTATGCATGTATATATGGTACTCTGTAGTGGGGCTTTTAACTGGGGATAAAATTCTAAGTGGTCAACAGCCATCAGTAGAGATGTCTGAAGAAATGGAAGCTGAAACTGGAAGGAGCACGTGGAACAGCAGCAGACTCGACTCTTCACACGCTACTCCTACCTGAGGACCCAGACACCCCCCCACCTGTTCTCATTTCATCTCTGGAAGACAGGGTGCATGTCAAGTGATTGCTGAATTGAAATATTGATGTGAAGTATCAAAGCTTGCAGTATTACTCCTGTGTTTCCAGAACTAACTGAAAGAAGCTTTGATCCTGGGCTCCTGTGATCTGACTTTTGAAGCTCTATAAAAGTGCTAGAAAACAAAATGCAAACAAACTTCCAGTGCTTCTAATATTGATAAAAGTTTTCTTTGACATGAGGAGATATATTTTTGTGCCCATGAGTGAATCTTTTTTGCATAACTGAGATTGAACAATCACAGGCATTTTATCGTGACTTTGCGTCCATATCATTATGTCACGGCATGTTTGCAAGTTTTTAAGAGAATGATCTTTATCTGCAGGTGAAATAAATATTTGGTAGCACTTTACATTAAGTGCACCTTCATTATGCATTCATAGAACATTCAGTGCACCTTCATTATGCATTCATAGAACATTCATAAGCAGCATGCAAGTACACCTTAATCCTAACATCCCTTAACAGCTTTAATTAATAATTTAAGTATTTTATGAATACGTAATGAATGCATTATGAAGGTGCACTGAATGTTCTATGAATGCAATATAGAAGCATTATGAAGGTGCAGTTAATGTAAAGCATTACCAAATATTATCCATAAAGGAATGATCCTTATATTCAGGTGCATCTTTATCCAAATGTGTGCAGACACATGCAGTTATGTTTTATTGTTTGTACCAGCTATGAGTTCTTAGGCTGTAATCAGGAGGGTCTAAGTTCATGTCAGCCTGCATTCCCAAAATTAAGGCATTTTGCTAGTTATATGTGTTAATATAAACTACTTCAAATGAAGTTAGGTGAACCACTGGTAAGAATTTTATATAATTATTTGGGGGAGGGAATACACAGAGTTTTAATACTAAATATTGAAACACTGCATGCCTACCACAGTCCAGAACAGTAATGATCTGGTGAATTAGTGATTCTAGGCTTTCTTTAACGTGTGAATGAATATGTGGGTGCATTGGCATCGATTGGCATCCTACCTTGCACCCTGTGTTTCTCCAAAATGGAAAATACATCGTGATTCAGTGGTCATTGGAAAACATGGATGGAAAAATGAAGAATGCCAGTGTAAATTCAAATGCCAGGTAACACATACAGCTTTACAACAGTGATGCTGCTGCTGCGTATCTCTATAAAATAAAATTTCACTGAAATTTTAAAAATCTGATTAGACCTACTTTGAATGACAAAACGAATTTATT
The DNA here is from genome assembly GCF_048594095.1 of Paramormyrops kingsleyae. Lineage (NCBI taxonomy): Eukaryota > Metazoa > Chordata > Actinopteri > Osteoglossiformes > Mormyridae > Paramormyrops > Paramormyrops kingsleyae. The sequence goes on along the minus strand of NC_132802.1, from coordinate 27,153,263 downwards.
TGATTACCAATATTTACTTTATAGGTTTTTATACTTTAATTTACTTTATAGACTTGATATGCTACAACCATATAAAACTTGCTCGTGTTTTGCTCTGGCTTCCGCTTGTTCGCGTAGCACACTCTCATGTTTCTGAGAAAAGTGATTCCAAAGTGAATCTTTACTCACTGAAACAGTTTCAGCACATTGTTGTTCTTGCTGTACATTCTTGTCATCTATACGTTTGATAAGAATAGTACACTTGTATGATTTATCAGTTTCCTTTGTGAAATACTTTGCAAATTCCATCTCGTTCCAATTTGTGAAATAGTCTTGATAATTGTACAGATGAATTCTGGGTAGATTTGGGCACGCCTCAGAATCGTAGTGTGAGCGGTATTGGAGCGACAGCTCCGCGCTCTGACCAAATTCCGCCCGCTCCGCTCCTCGTTCACGCTCCGCTCCACTCCACTCACATGGTCTGATATATATATATACTTTTTCTACGCAAAACCAAAACAGTTACATCCATCCAACCACATATTCAGCACCTGGAAAGTATTTCATGCAGTATTGGCTACAAGGCAGGAGCATCGGTCCATCGCAGGTCACATGCACACACACAACTGCATGTTTTTGGATTGTAGGAGGAGTCGAGATACCCAAACCTGAAGTGGGAGCAGCTCTGCAGACAGCATCTTCCACCATCTTCAAAAAACTGAATTAATGAATTTTAAAAAACTCTTTGGAGAAATTATGATTAAGTTGTATTTCTGAAGAATTTTGCTAGTGATGTTTCCTAGCTTCGCCAGACACAAAGCTAAGCGGCAGGTACTCCTGCACCGCCACTCACTGTCATGTGTGGAGTGTGGAGAAAGACTTTGACACTAGCATCAATATGAGAGGGAAGTGTCACTTGGACTGCATAGAGGTGTGCACTCAGATTTATCATGCAGTTATCAGTAAAAAGGTTCTTTGTGCAAATGGCACAGTACAGCTAGTTGGGACAATAAAGGACTCTGTGGGTCTCTTAGCCCACTGCAAAGATCAAACAGAAGCTCGACTGCATGCTGGCCATTTGTCTTCATTCTCATACAATCTATACTTCTATAACTGAAGAACCACACATTGGGTCATTTGTGTGGGCAAAAAAAGGTTCTCCTGGTATCTGTGCGACAAGGCTCAGTGTTACAGTGTGGAATTCCATCATAATTACCAAGTAACATACACTTTCTTCCAGAACTCTAACCACCACATGGACAGAGCTTTTGTGTGTTCTCCTCATGTTAGTGTGGATACTCTCATTTGGAACTCCGCGAACCTATCCAGCTTGTCTCTCGCTTCATGCCCCGTGCGTATTAGGATGCCACTCCAGACCCACCAAGAGACCGTTCTGGATAAGCGGTTATTGAAAACGAGGAGAGGGTGCTTTGGCAAGGACACCTGCTGCACTAACAGATGTGAATGCAGGGATTCCTGGTGTCCCCAAAAAAGTTTGCTCTGCAGGCCAAAGCACCAAATCCGCGGCTGGATCCCAGGTCTCAGTAAATGAGGTAAATGTTGGCAGGGCGAACGCTGTCGCGGGAGCATTGTTTTCATGGTTCAAAGTGGGGGGAGAGTCATTAGCACTTCAAAAGCACTCACCGGGGGGGGGGGGGGGGGGTGCAAGATTGTGGGGAAGAGGGGGGTGGAGTTCGTAGATAGGAAATGAATATTAGGTTGATTACAAATCTCTGCATTGTAACAAAAGCACATAACACTATTGGACAAAAGCAATACTACTACTACTACTAGTAGTATTAATAATAATAATAATTATTATTGTTATTATTATTAATAATAATTCTGGGATATCCCCTCCTATGTCAGAAGGCCAAGACATCAGGACACAAATGTGAAAGGAATTCCCTGACTATGTGGCTTGTGTTTATTATTGTTGCTTTTTGTAATGTAATGCATGCGTTTGGGTATAAATGTCATTTTTGTAGGTATTCGTGAACAATGGAGACAATGGCCACATTACCCATTTTGCAGAGGCGATGTATTTCATATGTATTTCATGTATTCCAGATCTGTGTCTTTGTATATTTTATCTGTTTGTATCTTTGATAGGCTTTGTGTGTCTGGTATGGCGATGTCTACAATGTACGTGCCTTTGTTCTGTTTGTCGATGAGTGTGATGTCAGGTCTTTTGTGGTGGATGCTTCTATCAATTAGAATGGTTCTGTTGTAGTTGTAGTACAGTTTGTGTGATGTTTCCTCCAGCACTGTGTTCACTGTGTTATTGCAATTATTGGAAGCATCTGATTTTTCTAGTTTCTTTGTTGCAAAGTGAAAAGCTTATTTTTTCATTAATATGTGCATGTTTCACTGACATTGCAGTTATTAAAAATCATTATATAATATGTCAGTGACTCTAGTCATGTTGGTAGCATGTTGGTAGATGTTTGGTGTCTGGTGAGTGAATTCATCTTCTGGTGACTGATAAAGTATTCATTTCTGCCAGCTATCATGGGGGGTGGTTAAGGCTCTGGACTTGAAATCCAAATTGGAATCTCCCCATGCAGGTCTGACTTACTTACAGCCTCACTTCTGGTAGTGATGTATGGCCAAGCTGGTTAGGAGGCTCTGTCTGTGATTGGAGGGTGACTGGTCAAAATCCCCAGCTTCTTTGGATAAAAGTGTCAGATGAATGAATTTAAATGTAAATCTCAAAACAGCTGCCCTGACTGGGCTTATGCAAAAGGCGACTTCTCATCCTTAACATAAATTCCAGCCTTAGGTCGTGACCTCGACACCTGCTCTTGTGCCCCTGGCAGCAGCCTTTCCTTTCTGTCTATCTTCTTCTCCTCCCAGTTGAGCTAAAGCTGTTTGCTGTTGCCAAACAATATCCCGGCCTGTCCACTGAAACCTTGTCATGCTTAATTTGCCTGCCGGTGTCCTAAGGAGCAGCACCTGGCCCAGAAGGAGCATGACACACTCCTGACTGTCAGCTCTGTGAAAATGATCTTTGTGTCAAGCGATGTGCCGGTGAACGTCCGCCAATTCAATTGGACAAAGCCGGCTGATTACTTTTCCACTGGAGGTGGCTATGCACCCTAACAGTTGCAAAATACATAATTTTATGTTTAAACCACAAGAAAACCTGCTGAATACATAAATAGAAAGTCCGAAGACCACAACCAAAGACAAATAATTTCAAAAGGAGTATGTGAAAATAAATACCTTGTAGTTGTAAAAGTGATTTGTGTTATTTAGCATTTATATATCCTATAAAGTGGACCATCCAAAAGTGGAAACAAATAGGTCAATGATATGACAAAGACAAAAGTCTATTGTTATTCCGTAGGCAGTGAATAGGAATCCCTCTTGTTTAAATGCAGATGCACGGAGCAGCCAGGGTTACTCTAATGATAATTGGCCCGCCGACTTCCTTTGAAAGCTCAGAGTGGACAATAAGGCTACAGTATACGTGTGAGAAATGTGCCGTCAGGATCTGCATTTAATGCCTTAAGATCAGATAACGGCCTTAACTTGAACCTTGAAGTGTGACAATTTCACGGCGGGCCGCTGATTTGACTTGTCATTTACCAGAAGTGGGAGCTCGATCGGCTTTGATCACGTTTTATTCCAGCAGCTTTCTTACAGATGAGAGGCACCCAAACGAGTAAATCGCGGAGATCGTCATTCGTCATCAGCCAGCCATTAAGTTTGATAAGGACAGCGATGAGATTGAATAGTGTTGCGTTATTATGCTCTTTGAAAAACGTTTTATATAAAACAACGAATATACGTTAACTTAAAGTAAGGAAGATACAGAGATATGTTCGGGAGCCTTTTAGGCACATTACAGTTCGTCTTCTTGTGTTTATTATCTCGTTTTTTACCTTTAACATTAAAGTCATATCTGACCATTATAAATAAAGATTTATTACTGCCCCTTGATCAATGCTGCAATACCAGGGCTCTCTTGAGACATGAATGAACTTTCTTTTAACGTTTAATTTATAAATCTGGGTAGCATTTATTAATACTACTACTACTACTACTACTACTACTATTATTATTATTATTATTATTGTTATTATTATTATTATAGTGGTCGTTTTATTATTACGTAATTAGCCGAATATTTTACTCATCCATTCTTAAATGCCGGGCGACCTCATGCAGCCTCCATTGCCTGCATACTGGAGGGACCCCGCAGAGTGCAGCTATTCACTATAAACACACGACGCAATCAGACGGCCTTTGAAATGATCTCAAGGACTTATTGCGATTGGCTCTTCAGACACTTCAAAAGGCAGGGTCGGCTTTTGAATGTCTCTGGTTGCGAGAAACAGAGGGACTAAGGAAAGTTTCTGGAGGGCGAAGCCTGTAACGGGCACGGAGACTCTAAACACGTTTTATTGGATGTATCGATTCCAGAAACACATGGGATTATCCTCGTATTTCTCAGTTTGTTACCCTTTTGTTGGTCTTGGTTTCACTTTTGTTCTGGACCCTGATGACTGCGCTGTTCTTCGCAGATAGTTACTAGCTGGCGCGTGCTCGTGCGCCTTTCCTACGCAGCCAGTGTTGCAGGTGAGGAACGAGAAGCGCGCGCATGCAGATGGCTACACTTGCATTACCCAGGACTGACAACTTTCTGCAAACCTTCCTACAGGTTTGTGGACCATTTCTGTACATCTTATGCTTTTTGTCTTAAAATACAATAGCTGCCTACTGTAACAGCACGTATACCTCCTAGAAGTTGTACTTTTAGTCGGAAATTATCAAGGTGTTTTTGTTACACGTAACCAAATGTTACTCTTCAGAATTATTTTAAACAGATTTCTGTATGTTTATAGTTTTTTTGGGTAACATTTACTAAATTTAAAAATGCGTTAATGCATTTAAATGTTGTTAAATTGTTGATGGAAAAAGGCAAGTAATAAATGAATAGATCAATGGAATGTATGTCTTACGGAAGTCTACATTTTTTAAATATTCTTTATATATATTTATTATAATCATGGACTTTTTTCAAAGCCTAACCTTAGCTTGTTTGTAGTTACTGACAACTTTGTTATAGACGATGTTGCGTGCGTTTTTTTATTTAAATGATAAATAAAGCATTTGTTGTATAAATGAATCTAAGCTTCTTTTCCATAAACGTGGACTCTTTATTTGTACATATCAGTAGTTAATTTTTCATTGCCAGAGATGGGTAATCAGTTGAACGTGATTAGATGTAACTAGAAACTATCATTAGATTAATGTGTGTTATATATGTGTGATATAATTGTTCGGGTTATAAAATATATATTTTTAAAAACTAGTAAAACAACTAACAAACATATGCATTTTCTTTATCAGGAAATTTTACCATCACAAATATAATAATAGTTGGTTTTGTGTTATTGATGGTAATGTTATGCCTGGCCTGTTGGCAGGACCGCACCCCCAGCTCTTCCCCGGACGGAGGCCCCCACTGCTTGTCCTTCCTGCCCTCCACGCGCAGCCAGTCCTGGCCACTCGGCTGCAGTCCTGGGGCAGAGGGGCCCTGGTTCCCCTGCGAGGTGGCAGTAGGCTCCACATCCAGCATGTTTCAGCTCTGGAGCAACGAAATAGCACCTGGCTCTGGCCTCGCTGCCCATCAGATGCCCTTCCCAGTAGCTAAGGTTCAGTTCCCTGGACATGTGCAGTCTGCTCTGGGCTCCTACTCCCACCATCACCATCATCACCATGAGCTGCCTCTTACCCCCCCTGCTGAGCCCTCCACTGCATACTCCATTGATCTCTCCCCTGTCAAGGTCATTTCTTCCACCCAGGGACAAGGCAGCAGCTCCTGCTACAGTCACCCCAATAGCACGGGTCAGAACTTCCCCAGCTTCCTGCAGAGCTCCTCTTCCAGGCACCATCATTCTGGAGGACCTGTGGATGAGGGGCAGCAGTGGTGGAGCCTTCCACAAAGTAACCCCTCTCCCCCTAGCCATGCTTTCTCCCTGGGAGGGCAGCTCATGCTGGGTCACCAGCCTCAGATGACCGCCTTCCTTCAGGGCAGCTCCAAAGCGCTCCTGGGCTCCACTCGTCGCTGCCGGCGATGCAAGTGTCCCAACTGCCAGACCTCAGCCAGCGGCCTGGATCAGGGCAAGAAGAAGATCCATATCTGCCATATTCCCGAGTGTGGCAAAGTCTACAAGAAGACGTCACACCTGAAGGCACACCTACGCTGGCATGCCGGGGAACGGCCCTTCATCTGTAACTGGCTCTTTTGCGGTAAGAACTTCACTCGGTCAGATGAGCTGCAGCGCCACCTACGGACACACACCGGTGAGAAACGCTTCAGCTGCTCGCAGTGCGGAAAGCGGTTCATGAGGAGCGATCACCTGGCCAAGCATGTCAAAACCCACCAAGATAGGAGGGGCAGGGTAAATCAGCCCACAATGGAACCACAGGGGGGTGCTAGTGTTCTGCTCAATGCCATCAAAAAAGAGTAAGAGAACCAGAAGTGGAGAACCGGAAGCCAAGGACTGGCAGCATATTGCAGACCATGCATGCCGCATTTATATAAGTCGATACATTTACCTACGTCATATATTTTCTCTGTCGGACGAGTCACATAACTCCTCTGATCCTCTAATTGGTTAACGATGGTTAACCAATGGTTTTTAATTTAATTATCTTTCACAAAATAATTTCACACCCTGCATATTTCGGCCATAGTCCATGGTAATTTAAATAGAATTGTGCAGAATATACAGATAAATGCAAGAATAATATTTCATCACAGTTTAAATTAGCCTATTTATGCATACTTTAAAGTAAAATGTTTGTCTATGTATTAGAAACAAATGTTTGTAAATAATCTTACTAATGGGTTTAGGTGTAAAACACTATTATGTTGATGCATCTAAAATTCTTACAGTTAAATGATTTGTATTTTATGTAATTTCCTGTCATTTTCAAAATACATCCTTTGTTTACACGGTGTGCATTTGTTATATTTTGTGAAGGACGAAGTCATTGTTTGGAAAAGTCATGTAAATAATCCACTTGCCAATCAAATGCCAAGAAAATGAGACAAGTCAATTACAAACAGTCAAATGTGTAAGATTTTTTCTTTCAATTTTTGTGATGTATGCCTGAATAATTTGCTAATACTGTTGTTCAAATTTGTACAGAGTAATGTAATATCTATTCTGTGTCACAAAAACTAAAGATTTTTTGCCTTTTAATAAGATGATTACTGAATAGTGTGGTTTAATAACATGTCAAGACATTTACAAATGCATAGGTTTCTTTAAAAAGAACCAGACAATTCCAGTAAATTTCCAATGTAGGCTTATATTAAAGACAATGAATCTCCTATTATGATTTGCTTAATCATTTCTATGAAATGCTTGAACAATGGCTGAAGGGCGGAAAATCACAGTAATTGGATCCTCTGACCCAGGACTCACTGGAGGGATTATATCTCTCGACTGGCCTGGGAACGCCTCGGCGTCCTCCCCGAGGAGCTGGTAGAGGTAGCTGGGGAGAGGGAGGTCTGGGTATCTCTCCTGAAGCTACTACCCCCGCGACCTGAACCCCGGACAAGCGGAAGATGATGGATGGATGGATGGATGGATGGATGGATGGATCCTCTGGTGCTCCTACGTCGATGAAGGTTGCTTCCTTTGATGTGACCCTTGTGAAACATAATACCAGGAGCCCCACTTCCGGACACACTCCTAAGGCTGGTTTATACTTCTGCACAAAATCTGCATCATAGGTAGCTACGTGCCCTACACTGTAGTCTGATGCCTGTAGTTACATTTCTGGGGAGAAGCATTAGGGTATCGCGTAGGCGTATAGGCGTGGGATACACAGCTACGCCATACCTGTGACATGTGATTGTACACAAAAATATAGATCAGTCTTTACTCTCACTGTCAATCAACCGAACAGTCGTTTCATCATCTTTGGGGTAAGCGCGTGGCTCAGTGGGCTGAGCCTCTTTGGCTGTAATCGGAAGGTTGTTGGTTTAAGCCCCGTCTCACCATGTTTGCAGATCCTTCAGCACAGTCCTTAACCTCCCCCTCTCTGGGTGATGCAAGAGGTGTCTGCCCTTTTTTGCCAAGCTTGTTCTCACCTACGGAGAGCAAGATGGGATAGGCAAAAAAGAGAATTTCCCCCTGGGGATCAACACCATAAAACCATCTCATCTTGCCACTGTCCAATGCTGAAGTTATATTTAATCAAATCAGCCCCAAGTGCAGCCTGTGTAGTTACAAATCATTACTGACATGGTATTTTTTCCGGGAATTAAAGACAAAATGCATTGCTTGAAATATGAACAAACAAACTAATAGATAGATAATACTTGGTTATTCTTCAAAATGCAAAATCTCTTTATATGAGTCCTGCATATAATTAAATATACTCATTGCTGTATTACCAGAATTAGGTACCCTATGTACTAGATATTATCCACTAGGGGGCAATAAAACATCATTCATCCACCTATCTTCTAGCCTCTTAGTCAGGGCTGGGAAGGTTTCTAAAGCCCAAGGCAAAGGGCAGAGCTGCACCCTACATGGGATGTGAGTTGATTACAGGACACACACACATAATCATACACTCGGGGTAATATAGAGATTCCAGTTGGGCTCCGGGAGGAAAGTGTGATATAAAAATTGCACAACCACAGAACAGAGCTGGAATTCTGAAACTCCAAGTTGTGAGGCAATAGTGGCTCCAATTGAGCCATTGTAACAAAATATTATTTATCATTTCCTTACACCCATTATATCTTAAGACCCATATCGTAATTATGTGAGTAATTAAGAGGCTATTTGTACCTTTGTTTGTTAAAAGTATATCTCAGGTCATCCTGATTGCCTGGCCCATGCCAGTACTTGCATGAGGAAGGTTATGTAGTATACATTTCATAACTTTATACCATCAAACAGTAGCTTCATTATATGTGCCGTATTGCCAGTATTTGTGTAATATGTAACAAAAATAACAGCATAATAGGGGTTTTATTTTTGTATATTTAGGGCCCATATTACTGTTCTTACTTGTAGTCTTTCAGTGCATTCAGTGCAAACAAATTATTACCATGGTGAATCTAAATTGGCCTTGTAGTTGTGTGAGTGTGCGTGTGCGTGTGAGTGTGTGCGTGTGAGTGTGTGCGTGAGTGTGTGTGTGAGTGTGTGCGTGTGAGTGTGCGTGTGTGCGTGTGAGTGTGTGTGCCCCGCGGTGTGTTGGCGACAGCCCAGGGTTGGTTCCCGCCTGCGCCCATTGTTCCCCGGGATAGGCTCCGGTCCCCCCCCCCCCCGCAACAGCGTTTGGGATTAAGTGGTTTCAGAAAATGGATGGATGGATGAAATTATTACCAATGGAACCATACATAAACGTAAATGTATTGTTTTTTTATTTAGTTAACAAACATTTTAATTAAAAGCAACATGCCCCATTTTTTATACATTACCCTTTAACACTGTGGCATACTGCATCCGTGCATTTTGTACAGCACTTATCCAGTACAGTGTCATGGTGACAGCCGGATACTCATTAAAGTAATTCAGGTTAAGTACCCTGCTGAAGGGTACAATTGCATGCCCCACAAGGTTTCATAGAGCTATTTTAAGACCAAAAGATCTTCTCTCAGGCCTTTATATGGCCAAACAACAGTAAAAATATATTTACAAATTAAAACCTTAAGCAGTTAACATATAGTTTACCTCCAGCTCAAGATATGATTGTCAGTAATCAGAAAACATCCTATTTTATATGAATTCAATGGGAAATGTCTGTCAGGCTGGTGAAGCTTCCAGTGATGGTCCTGAAACAAACTGCATGCCCACAATCATGTGAATTAAGTTTGGAGAACTTTTCCACTGAGTTCCATCCTTTCATTCACTTAGTAAATTGTATACTGTATATGTTTTGTGAAATGTGGGCTTTGGTACATTTTCAGATCCTTGGAATTCAGTCATACTTTTAGTTCAATTTAAATTACATAAAAAGAACATATTTCTGGACATTCCTACACAGTCAAAATATTTTTTGCGTCTTTTCATCTATAATCAATGGTTTACCATAAAAATACAAAATGAGTATGCACAAGAAAATACTCTGCACTTATTTCCCTTTGAAAATTATTATGCCGCATGAATTCAAAAGTACTGTTCCTGCCTGCATATATCACCAAATGAATCACAGGAATTTCTGTACACTTTATGCATAAATTGCTAGCAACTGCTACCTACACTGTAGTTTCTCAAAAGAAAAAAATTACTTATAGGAAGTAATGGCACGAAATTTATGTTGTTTTGCAGCATCTATGTAGCAAATTCAGAGATTTAGTTTTTCAATATTTAATTGTTTTACCAGTTTACTGCAAAACATGAAATGATTTGCTACTGAATTTCAAACCTGTACAACAATTTAAGTCCTTGAAAAAGACTCTTACATTCTAATTGGCTGAACACATAATCTTTTTTTTTAAACTTGAATGGATCAAAAGACTAATTTGACATAATTTAATTTTTTTAATACTTCGGTCCTAAAAGCTACAAAAACGCCACGACTTTGAGCTTACAGAAGGCAGTTTGATGTTGAAACTGAAGACTGATCAGCATCAAGTGACCAAGGTGTGTACATGCCTGTTTGTTTATCTCACCAGTTTTATTACAAACAAAAATCATGGAAGAAAGAATTCCTGGTCAAACTGAAAACACATGTCCTCCCGTCTTCTAGACTATGGGTGAAAGTACCCAGTGGGCACATGTGGTTCTGTGATGCAATGGTTCAGGTGGAGCCCAGAGGGGGCCTCTAGCCTACAGACCGCCAGCTCTTCCCTCTCAATCGTGCCGGAGCCCCCATATCTCCACATGGATCCATGCTCAAGCTTAATTCATGATGGCAATGGAGGAAAAAGCTTCAACCACTGCCTTTTCCAAAAAAATCCCAAAATCATTAATATATTACAAATGTGAGTTCCAATAAATTTATTGTCTTTGTCACCAAATGCAGAGAGAGTTTTACTTTTCACCGGTCCATATGATGACAGTATTGGCATCTCGAATCTGAGTCTGAAGAGCGTTAGCTAATAGTGTGGGTGCAATACTGTGCTAAAAGGTCTTTCCATTACCCAGCGAAACACCCACCCACATGCATGCACAGATCCCTCTGTTTAATGACATCCCAATTTCAGTATGAGGTTTTCCATCAGCAATTCATGATGCCCATTTAAAAAACAGATGGAGAGAAACAAAAACTGTAGAAAAGCGGCAGACGCCAGATGGCCGTGCTAAAAATAAAAAAAAAATAATAAAAAACCATGTGGACTGGCTTCACCATTACATATCACTCTTGCCAGAATGTCAGGAAATAAGTAAGGTCTGAAAAATCTGAAAACAACATCATTACATGATAATAGGGGCACAGGATCTCCTGTAATCTGTCCAAGATGCAGCATGTTAGCTGTTGTAGCCTGGGTCTCCGCAGAGCTCACAGGCTGTCTGTCCCGCAACAGCCGCACCTGCTCGCATCCTCACTAAAGTGCTGGGGCAGTGGTTATGCGAGACTCCACTTTTCTTATTGGGACTCTGTGGTCACCTGTCCCTGGTCACTGCATGGGGAAGACAGGAAGCACATAAAGCTCAGTGAGCCGCCAGACAAAAATAATCAATATCACATCTATTAATTGGAGATGGTTATATTCAACACACTCTGTGCCATTGAGTAATTCCCGGTTATTTTCTATTAATATATGCATGACCTTGTAGTCTCAAAGTCTGCTATTGTTAGCTTGTTGAGTCATAATGAAAGGAAATGGACTGAAAGGAAACACAGAAAAAGGGCCCCTCCCATGCAGATGCTGATTTGGGGATTTTATAAACACCTCTGTGATCCGTGGATGCACGTTTTTCCACAGTGACGGCATGTTTTTCATGCATTAACATATCTTCTTATCAACAAGATAATTGCCATTTTTAATCACTTGCTCCCCCCACTTCTCCGTTTCCCCTTCCTAAGGTACAATTAATGTCCGCTATTCAAACTCTGAACTGATGAAAGCCAAAAAGATCTGCTCTTTCTTAAACTACAGATAAGGGTTTAAGAGGGAGCTGAAAGAGAGGATGACCTGACATTTGTATTTTGTCACACAGCTTGGTACATGGCAGTAATCTTACAAAGATCACTGTCGGGTCTCCATGCGCTGATCGTGAAGCTACAGGGTAAACAGGCACATTCCTGACCGCATTTCTGTTTCCAACACCTGCCCATGTGACAAACTTTTATCAGGGCACAGATTTAGCGCTAATAAACACACTTGTAACCACTACAGAACTATTAGTCCACAAATTGGTCAACATCAGAAGAAACACAGAGCATGTGAAAGGCACAGAGCTTCGCCCCATTAACTGCTAACATTTTGTAATTGTTTTTGCAAATCACCAAAACCAATTGCTCTCAAATTTTGGGGGAAAGCAATTTGATTACTTTCACCCAAAGCATTTAACAGCACAGGCCATTAAAGCCACTTTTAATCCCCTCCCAAGTGAAATTTCCCCCCACTCTGAAAAAACAAGCAGAAGTGATAAGAATCACTGGCATCCGTCCCTGGGTCTGTCTCCTTCCTGTTTGTCATGTTCCATGCTCATCAGTCCTGAATAAATTAGATAAAATGTCAAGCAACTTGCTATGACAGGAATGGAGGGTGGAGGACACTGAGTATTTAGTCGCCTGGCTGCTACAGAGTTGCAGGCCTGAAGGCCAAAGGTTGTAGAGCCTTTCGAAGAGGGTCGACGCACAGGAACAAAGGTTTGGGCTCTCATGAGCCCACTGCACTTTTGGAACCATGTTCCTTCATCAGTTCCCAGCCTTTTCTACATTTCTACAGCAAATTCACATTTCATGCTGTGCTCCTAACTTTCCGCAAAAGGGTTTTAAATTCCTTGTAAATTTTTAATACTATTGGAACTACTTATACTCACATGTATCATTCTATTTTCTTGGTAGATGTATTATTGTTATACAAAACCCAAGATAAAGTGATTTGATAGATATAATAGCTGAATAATTATCATTGCAAAATCAAATAAAAAAATATCGCACTTTAATAATCTTAACCATACCATATTAACCTCACATGGAACAGAACAAAGATTTATTTACATATAAATAGTAGATTTAACTGATTTGTTACTGAATTTCAAACTTGTACAATGACTTAAGTCTATTAAAAGAATTTAATGTACATCCTTTGCAACACTTTAAGTCCTTCAGGGCTGTGATACAGAGTTATTGCAGTAATTGTGCATTTCCTTTTAACTTGTTTTGTAGGTATTGGAGATGGAACTGACAGGTTGTATGTCTGCCATATTGCCAGCAGGGGGCGCTATGTACCTGCTTTTGCTGCTGTGCAGGAAGGCACTGGCCCTTTGAATGTCCGTGGCTGTGCTGGGATGCTAGTGGACGACACTTCTCAATCTGCAGAGACAACGAACACAAACGGGAAAGCAATGGAGAGCTTAGAGTCAGTCAGTGAAGAAGTATTATGAATTTAAGTAGACTGTTCATGTTAGGATTAGGATCGGCATATATAAATAAAAATAGTCTTTGATTAACCTTTTTTAAAGTTTGCAGACACATTTTATCAGTGAAGATTTGGAACTGATCAAATTTTGAAAAGAGAAGGGAACTCACAGACACTTGACCATGTTAGGGTGGTAACTTAGAAAGTATTTGACTGATCTTTTTCAAACTTTGCAGACACATTGCATGAGGGAAAGATCATATTTTGAGACAAATCACACCAGGCAACACCTCTTAGTGGCATCAAAGGGAAGGGTGACTGCAGAAGACATTTGACCTCGCGATCATAGTAACTCAAAAAGTACACAAAAATTTCATTTCAAGGCGAATCACACCAACATTTGAAGCAGCAGTGCTAGGTAGCAGAAAAGGAAGGAAAGGGTGACTGCAGAAAACACTTGATTTTGTGAACACAGTCACTATATAAAATTTTTATGGATCTTCTTCAAACTTACCAGCATAATCTGGGGCCTCATTTCATTTCATTTGGAGATAAACTGCACAAAAACTGAAGCAGTGTCACTTAGTGGTGACACATGAAGGGACAGCCACAGATGCAGATCTGGGGAACCTGATTACACTGAGTCACACAAAGCTGAGCTTTATAAAAAGATTTTTTGAGGGGTGGGGAGAGTGTGTGGGGGGCTAGAGGCCGTAGAGGTTGGGGGGGGGTGTGAGGAGTAGGGATTAGTTGAGGGGAGGGGTGACCAGGCTGTCTGGGGAATGCATTGTTGTCATTCCAGCAGTGTCTAGCTTAAGTAATACTCACTACAGTGGTCTACATATGACAATTATATTTGTGAAATATGCCCAACTTCAAACTCTTTCCAAAATATAAGAAATTTTCCCACTGGGTGTCAATTAAGTTATATTCATACTTCCAAAATCAATATACAGCGCTCACAGGAAGTCTTGGGACACTTGCTTGATTCAGGAAAAATATTGCAAATTTATCGGTTTCATAAGAAAAATCATTACTTTGTTCAGTTGCTTACAATATATATATATATATATATATATATATATATATATATCACATTAGAAACAACCAGTATTTTAAAACAAAACATTAATTTAAATTAAAAATAAATTGAAATGCAAATTATACTTATAAAAGAGCTGTTTGGAGTTAAAAAGTTAATTGACAAGCAGTCTCACTGGGTGCTTTTTAATTAAAAGCATAAAACACCAAACATTTGTGTTTAGTATCCCTTTGGGAGCCAGTCCCTACAATAGCAATTAATAGCAACATAGCAAGAACTGAATGAGTCAATCAAAACATAATAAAAATAAAAAGAGAGAAATAAAATGTCTGTTCTGAAGATATGCGCAGGTATGTTAAATATTGCTTGTCAATGGACTTTTGTTATTAAACTAATACATTTGCAACAGTTTTATTAACAGAATTAAGCAAGCATCCCAAGATTGTGTGAGTGCTGTATGTACAAACTGAAACCTAGTGATAACACATATGGGGAGGCATAACAATCAGGGCCCCTTCACACTGTACGAGTGTTATCAGGCTAACAATCAGGGCCCCTTCACACTGTACGAGTGTTATCAGGCTAACAATCAGGGCCCCTTCACACTGTACGAGTGTTATCATGCTAACAATCAGGGCCCCTTCACACTGTACGAGTGTTATCAGGCTAACAATCAGGGCCCCTTCACACTGTACGAGTGTTATCAGGCTAACAATCAGGGCCCATTCACACTGTATGAGTGTTATCAGGCTAACAATCAGGGCCCATTCACACTGTGCAAGTGTTATCAGGCTAACAATCAGGGCCCCTTCACACTGTACTAGTGTTATCAGGCTAACAATCAGGGCCCCTTCACACTGTACTAGTGTTATCAGGCTAACAATCAAGGCCCCTTCACACTGTACGAGTGTTATCAGGCTAACAATCAGGGCCCCTTCACACTGTACTAGTGTTATCAGGCTAACAATCAGGGCCCCTTCACAATGTATGAGTGTTATCAGGCTAACAATCAGGGCCCCTTCACACTGTACATTGTACTATCAGGCTAATAATCAGGGCCCCTTCACACTGAACGAGTGTTATCAGGCTAACAATCAGGGCCCCTTCACACTGTACGAGTGTTATCAGGCTAACAATCAGGGCCCCTTCACACTGTACATTATACTATCAGGCTAACAATCAGGGCCCCTTCACACTGCATGTGTGTGTTATCAGGCTAACAATCAGGGCCCCTTCACACTGTACATTGTACTATCGGGCTAACAATCGTAGCTCCTTAACACTATATGTATGCATAAACAGGTACCCACCTCCTGCACATCAGAGTGTCTGTGGCTGGATAAATAGAGGGACGGCAGTGATGCATTGTAGGACCGCAAGCTGGGAAAGCGCTGTCTGTCAATGGAGGCAGAGGAGTGAGGGCGAAGGGCGGCGGCGGCGGCCATTGGGTCCCGCATGGCCCGGCCCAGGCTGCTGGTCTTTTTCTCCAGGCGCTGGTACTCAATCGGTGACTGCAGGGCTGCAGAAACGGTAAGAGGAGGAGGAGTGGCTCAGGTATGAGCGTGAGAAGGTGTGGTGACCCAGAGCCTGCTACCTTTCAGCTAAACACTCATCACAGCTGAAGCAGCCTGTGAGATATCTAGACAAAATGGTCAAGTAAAATAATTTAGAGATGTAATGGACAGGCTTCCCGTCAAAGGTGTATTCCTGCCATCGGCCCTGTGTTTACTGGGATATGATCTTGGCCCCGTATAAAACTGTACTAGATCAGAGGTTAGAAGAAGGATGGATTGATACATTGGTGGATGGATGCAGAATAACTCCATTATTTTAGACTGCCAAACACATTTATTTCTGCATATTAGTTCTACGAATAATCAAACCATCCACCCTTCCATCCATCCTGCTTATCTTGGTCTATGTACTATGAGTGATATCAGTTTGATTTCTGATTTGTAAATTTAGCATGAGCATCACATGAAGCAGCTTTAGAACTGTTTCACACTGGAGCACTAATGACTCACAAAATGGTTTATCTTCAGACTATGAATTTCACACGGAGACGTTACCATTCAGGAAGTTACGCTGGGTCTCCAGTATCTGGACAATGTCATTCACCCAGGCTCTGCGGATCTCAGGGGTAACGGCCTGCAGGACGGAGCGAACCGTGTTGCCATCTGCTCCACGAGACGTCAGCACAAAGCGAGCGGGGTCCCCATCTGGCCCGTCTTCCACCCCCAGACAGCTGACCTGGAGGGTAAGCAGGGTCACATGATAAAGCACTCACCAGTAAAGATGTACGCTGCTTACACACAAGCAATTCAAAATCACTTAGGTTTGAAAGCAAACAACTTTCAACGGAACTCAGTCACACAGACACTCCTATGAAGCCTTATAGAGTACACATTCACATACGTCATTTCATTCAGGTATGGAATCTTTGCTGCTTGCATTCTTGGTGCAAGTGATTCTAGACCTAGTTTTATACACAATAAAAATAATAACAGCTTTTAAAAATACAATCGGCCCTCTGTATCCACAGGTTTCATACCCGTGGACTCAACCAATCGTGGATCGAAAATATTTGAAAAAAATATTCCAGAAAGTTCCAAAAAGCAAAACTTGAATTTGCTGTGTGCTGAGCACTACACTGAATCCATGTAAATGAAGTGATGTCTACATATACAGGCTTGTTTTCCTTTCATTATTCCCTAAACAATACAGTCTAAGAACTACTTATATAGCATTTACAGTGCATTAGGTATTTAAATCATCTCTAGATTACTTTTCGGGAACATGTGGGTAGGTTATATGGAAATAAAGTATATAAGGGACTGGATTTTGGCGGGGCGTCCTGGAACAAACATCCTACAGAAAGCAAGAGACGACTCTTAGTAATGAAGATAGGATCTCTGTGTAACCACTTATTTCACTAATGCCAAAGAGAAGAAGTTTTTCACTTTTTCACTCTGTACTGAATGAGCAGTGACAAGAGACGGATGACTCATGAGTCAATGGACTCAATGACAATCAGTACAAAAGAGTGCAAAGATTATGTGCTACGTAAAATTACATTCAAAAGATAAGTGACTAAATTTAATAGCTTTTTTACTTATCCATCCTGTTATATAACAGTTAAAGCTGATATTTGACCTAAACATATAACAGCAAATGGACACACAGAGCCTATATGTTCGTATACCTATTGTAGATTCTGTAAATAAGCTCCAAATGCTGAAATAAGTAAAATAGTTGCAAGATTATGTTAACCACATATTGACTCAGGATCTCTCTCTCTCTCTCCACGTCAGCAGTTTAAACCCCATGGTAGTGCACACCAAGCATTACTTGGAATTTCCCTAAGCATATCTTCATCTTTCATATTGATCTGCGAGGTCTCCGGAGATTCCAGCACTACCAGGATGTGCTCACATTTAACATCAAATTTGATGCAATAAGTGGAAACACAAAGAGCAGCAGTTCAAAAAGCATTGCTAATTCCAATGGGGGTAGTGACTGATGTACTTAGTTACACAACCAATTTCGCATAGAAATCCTATAACAAATATTTAATAGTCTGTCGAAACATTGGAATGGTTTCTTTCTAATTTCAAAAATTGTAAACATACTTTAATGCTATTCTTGAAGATGTAACCTGGAAGTGAAAAGCCCTTCTTCCTGTCAATCGGTTCACTGAAGATGACTATCTGCTCAAACAGGAAGACGCGTCTCTCCTTGGCGCGAGACAAGAAACCGCTGTCTTGCTCCGTGACCATGAAGGTGTCCTGTTGTAGCAGCTTTCCCTGAGCCGTGATCTTCCCCTTGTTAGAAACAAAAACGTAAAGAAATACGGCCAGAGGTTAAAATCACAGAAACACCACCTGAAAGCTGAAGTCGCTTTGAGGTAAGTAAATCACAGTTACAGATGCAGCTGCAAAGGTGAGTCATGTTGGGTTGATTGATAATTAGCAGCATGTGTCAGCTATAAAAGAGGTTTCACAATCAGCTCTTTGATATGTAAAGTTCCAAAGCAACATGATGCAAATAGCAGTGATCCAAAGAGGCCAAAAAGTTTGCGTCAGAACTGAACGTGCATCACTCACAACAACTGCAAGATTATTTAACATGTTAAAGGGAACGGTCTTAAAAATCATTACAGCATATGCCGAACATGGAGAACTGCATTGGCAAATAACTATGGCTGAAATTCAAAGCTCACCAACAGTAGACAGACGCTTAACTGGATCATTTCAAAACATCACGAATCCCCAGCCTCACCAGTTGCCACCGAAATGAATCAGCACCTCTGTCACTTAGTGCGAGCCATAGCCACTGTGCACTGTGAGCTTCACAAACCAGGAATTTATGTCAGCACCGCCGATCAAACTGCTTTGATCCAAGGTCATCACATAATGATCACACAAACCCAGGAGCCATGAGCAATTGAAAAAAGGTATTATGGTCTAATGAGTCATTTGTCACCCTTTTTCATTCAATCAGGATGAGTTCATTTTTGGACAAGAACAAAGGATGGAGACCCACCTTGTGAGAGGTCAGATGCATGCTCTGCATCCTTGTATAATAGCCAAGGAATATGAGGCCATTTGGCAGAACCAAGTGCACTCTATGATGCAAACACTGTTCCTCTTGATTTTCCAATATTCTACAATGATAATTCCCTCATATATAGTGCTAAGCAATTTCATGAGCATCAGGATGAAATAAAATGCCTTACATGGCTACCCCAATCACCAGATGCAAACATCATTGGACTGTTTTAGAGAGTTTTGGAGAGGAGTGTATATAGTAGATTTTTACTTCTTTGACCCCCTAAGATCATAATGTCAGCATATTCGGTAACACTTTACATTAACTGCACCTTCAAAATGCCTTTATAATGCATTTGTAGGACATTAGCTGAACCTTTGTAATGTATTCGCAGAACATTCATAAACTGCATGTAAGTATACCATAACATTCTAACATACCTTAACAGCTGCTTATGAATATTTTCTGAGCACGTTATAGATGCATTATGGTGGTGCAATTAATGTAAAGCATTACAGCATATTCATATGTCATTGATATTAATATGTTGTTCAATGTTACTGCTACTTACCCCCCCCCCCCCCGCCCCCCCATATTTATGTCATGACAATAAACTACTAGCTTCTATGTTACATGCACTATGTCATGCATCTTGACTGTTCTTTACCTCAAATCCTTGTAACCGACCAACATTCATCATGTCGTTGCATCTTTTGGGTACAAAGCACATCACCTCCACTGCTTTCTGCCAGGAAGAAAAACGAAGACAGAGCAAAATCAGCAGAAGTATTTTGTACATGAGGAAGAGGTCATGAGTGACCTTTTTCACAATGGAAACAATGGCACATCGTGGCAACATACAACAAGAAGGCAATGTTTCAAGCCCCTCAGTTCTTATCTTTCAATCTGCTCCAGATTTCATTATGTAACACATAGGCAGATCAGTTATGCTTACCTCCAGCTCTACGGTATCTGTTCCAGCCTTGGTAGAATACTTCAGATAATCCTGCAGAGATACAAAGGTCACAGATTCAAGGTTTACTGGGTCACACGGCATCTAATTCCTTTTGCCCTTAGCAATTCTATTTCAGAGAAAAATATCTCATCCAATAAAGTTACAAAGCACTGCCTAAAAACGTTTCATGTTAATTACCAACAAGAAAGGATTGTGTTTTAGGGGAAAATCAGGCTATTAAGAATGAAATTTAAAAATTGAAACTGTAGAAAACTTGGGACAGGGTGCTAAGTTAATACATGGGGGGGTTAACTTTTCATAACTTCACGGGGACATTGATTCATTTGGTAAATCTCAAAAAAAGCTTAAACTTATTACAGCAAAGTGTCTATAATGACATAATTTTTCCTGGAATCTGCTGGGTAACACTAATAGTAATAGGAATGTCTAATGTCAACAGGGAATTTTCACTTGACCATAAAAAATAAAATTCTTCACATTATATGTGGTGCCACCTGTTCTATTCCAAAACAGCCAAGTTCCACATTTAGACAAACAATCTAAGAAGTCGGGTGACAGTTTTGGATGTATCTCTTTCCCCAGCCCTGACATTCTCAAATGGTCACTCATTTGTTAAGTATCTGCAGAGGTTGACCATAGTGGCCACTGCTGCGCTTTGGGGGATGGACATTCCCGAAATCCTCATCAGGTAGCATCCTCTTGTTTTATCAACAGTCCATGTTAGGGCGTACTTTCCCATGCGTGACTTTGCAAGAATGATGTTTGCAGAGCGTCTTACCAGCATTAGCAGATTGTACATGGCAGCTAATGGGAGTTTTACTAACACAAAATTGTTCTGAGGGCAGAACGAAAAATGATTAGTTTAGAGAGATAACCAATCAGATTATACATGAGGTCGGTCCAAACAAGATCAATACATCTGACAGGATGGTCCCACCTCCTCTATAACCTGATTGGTGACCTCTCTGAACCAATCGTTTTTTGTTCTGCCCTCACAACATTTTTGTGTAATTAAACTCCCACAAGCTGAATGGCAGATGGGGAAGGAAGCCGTGCCCTGGCTCACCTTGAGCAGTAGCTGGTACTTCATAATTCTCTGCACAGGTTTGATGAGAAGGTCGTTCAGCTGCAGCCTCTGGCCCAGCTGTTGTCTCAGATCCTGTACAGACACACAGACACACACATTCCATAAATCACATCTGTGGAGACCAATGTTATAAACAAGAGCAAAATTCTGAACCTTTAATTCATGAAAACATGGTCACATGGGAGAGCGCAGTCTCTTTAGGTATTAAATTTAATTAAAGCTCTAATAAGGGTGGAACCTGACCATGACATTGAAACTGGCACCAGCACACATTTAATTTGATGCAGTCGTACAATTTTTCAAAGAGGCACTCACTTCAAAGTAGGTCTCGATGTACTCAGACACTATGTGCTCTGACTTGGGCTTGTTCTGACAGTACACCACGTACATGTGAAGGCGCCGCTCCTAGGATTCAAAGCCAAACACTGAATTTCCTGTCATAGGATGGCCTCCCCACCCCACCCCACCCCACCTCACCACAACCCAGACAAGAGTGTGAAGGTTGAATTAACAGAGCAACAGCACAACTGTATGTAAAATATTTCAAGCCACACAACATAAAGGGAAACATATCAGAGTTCAAAAGAGGACAAATTGGTGATGCATGTCTCACTGACTCATCTGTGACCAAGACAGCAAGTCTTTGCGGTGTATTGAGAGCCATAGTATGCAGGGTAACATCAGCATACCACCATGAAGGATGGACCACATCCAACAGGAGTAACTGTGGATGCAAGAGGAAGCTGTCTGAAAGGGATGTCCTGGCACTCACCCAAATTGTATAGAACATAAAATCACAGCTGCCCAACACCTCGACTCTCGTGTTTCCACCAAAACTATTCGTTGGGAGCTCCACAAGGTCAATATTCATGGTCGGGCTGCTATAGCCAAACCTTTGGTTTGGCCAATGCCAAACATTAGTTTCAATGGTACCAGCAGTACAAGTCTTGGGCTGTGGACAATGTGAAACATGTGTTGTTCTCTGATGGGTCCACCTTCGCTGCCTTTCCCACATTCAAAAGAGTTATGGTGTTATGGGAGTTATGGGAGAAGCCCCAGAAAAGCTTACCACCTGGACTGTACCCATAGTGCAGCACGAGGGTAGATCAGTGGTGGTTTGGGCTGCAGTATCATGGCATTCCCTAGGCCCACTACTTGTTCTGATGGGCACATCACTGCCAAGGACTACAGAACCATTCTACCATTCTGAAAGACCATGTTCACTCAATGGCTCAAACATTGTACCCTGAAGGTGGTGACATGTATCAGGATGATAATGCACCAATACACACAGCAAAACTGGTGACAAATGGTTTGATGAACATGAAAGTGAAGCTGAACATCTCCCATGACCTGCACAGTCACCAGATCTGAAAACTATTGAGCCACTTTGTATCAGTTATTCCCAAGATGACCTGATGCTATACTGGCCACAAAAGGACGCCCTACACCATACTAATAAACTATTGTGATTTAAAACCAGGTATCGAGTGTCCTCTGCGATTCTCACAGAAACTATGTAGTAGTACACTGTTACTTAATGTATTAATTAACCAGAAACTTTGTGTTAACTACATACTGATCTCATGTTCATTCATCATTAATCAATCATAACGGTTCAAGTATTTCATCCAGTTACAATATTTGTTCATGATTTGTACTTGAGTAGTAACTGAGTTACTAAGATACTTCTGCCCCCTCAAGTGAAGTGTTACCGGCTGCATTTATATGTGCAGCACAGCGTCTTACAGATACCAGCTGGGAATGGAGACTCTAATTGTCTGTCCAGTGAAGCTGCAGCCAGCCTTAGCTGTAATGGAGCTGTATACAGATGAGCATGGGGTCATCTATCATTTACTCGCAAACCCCCCACCTTTGTCCAAGGTTACAGTTCCCTTCCGAAGAAGGTATCCCCCCAGGAATAGCATGAACATGTGATAAGCGATATCCACTCAGACTCGTGCCATTATTAACCTGCCCGATTTGAGATGGTACCTTTGGGTGCAGAGGCATAGAAGCAGAGCTAATTCATAACTATTACTGCCCCAAATGAAAGCCCCATTTTGCCACTACTCCTCTCCAACAATGCTCCGGCTTCACACTGCATATCCTGTTCTCAGCTTATCCACATCAATCTTTTTCACAGCTTGATATGCTGGCGTTTTACTTTCCTTGAAACTTCCTCTACATCTCATTACCCAAAGGATGTGCTTCATCTCTCTAAATTATTTCAGTGGCCTCAGGAGAATTTTTTAATTCAATCTAGTTGATTAAACCAGTCAGACAAATTAAATAACAGGACTGGGGACAGGGCAGCAACCATTAAACATAGCGGTTTACCCGGGGCACTTACCGCAATTCCTCATTTATGACACTATGCCCAGCAAAAAAACGACTCATTTGTAGCCTGAGCTCAGCCTCCGCTCAGCCTCCGCTCATTCAGGCTGGCTTTGAGCATGTGACTCCTTCACACTCTGTCCCATTTATTTCGGTACAAGTTGTTTGACGTCCACAAGCGTACATGCAGCACTTCAGACACCAGAGACTAGGGCCTCAGCACCCACAGACTCGGACAGGAAAAACAACCTTATCAGAGTTTGTCCTCCCAAGTCTCAACAGTATTTATTATTAGGCCTCTTGTCCTTACAGCCTTGTTATGCATGTTTAACTTTATGCTTCCTGATCTCTGCAGCCACACCTGGACGGCGGCCAGTCTCAGGGGCTGTTAAAATACAGTCAGCACTCCAAGGAACAAGAACCCTGGGTAATCAGATGGATGGCCAGCAATAGCAGATGACATAACTTGAGAAGTGTGCAGTCAAAGGAATGTAGTTGGGGGAATGCTGAGCCAGGGTAAGGGGCACGGCGGAGCAACTCACGTGCTTGATGAAGAGCTGAGCCAGCCTTTCTGGCTCCACCACACACTTCTCCAGCTCCCCCAGGAAGTAGCTGTGTAGGAGAAGGGTGACGAAGAGAGCTCAGGGAACATTTAATGGTAACACTTTTTCGACGGGGCACAAATGCTTAGTAATAACTCAGTTACTACTGAAGTACAAATCATGAATAAATCATGAACAAATACAGTCACTAAGATGATTAATGAAGATGAATAAACATGAGAGTATTTCTTGTGTTATTCATTACTTGTTACTTCAGTAATTCATTATTAGTTCCTTCAGTAGTTCACAAAGGTTTACAGGATTAGACATAGTATATAATATAGTAAGACACTGCTTGGGATGAAAGATGCATCATGATTCATTAATGATGAACAATCATGAGGTCAGTATTTAGCGTGATTTTCATTACTTGTTCCTTCAGTAGTCACTTCAGTTGTTCGCAAAGGTTTACAAAATTAACATGTAAGAAATATAATAATTTCATTACTTGACATAAAACATGGATCACAATTCATTAATGATGTATTACCATGAGATCAGTAGGTAGCTCAGATTTAGTTTGTGGTTAATTAATACATCAGTAAGAGCATAATATTTGTGCCCTGTCAAGTCAAGTGTTGCTCAGTGTAACTCTGTCCGACACAGAAACGCACTTTCCTTGAGGAGACACTAGCATAGTAGTACTCTTACTAACTAATGCAGTAATTAACCAGTAAGTGTTAGTTCATCATTTATCAATCATGTTAGTTCATGTATTTCATGCAGGAACTATATTAGTGAATTAACTAATTAGTTAACTATTAACTAATATAGTTCCTGCATGGAATACAGGGACCGTCATGATTGATTAATGATGAACAAACACGGGATCAGTATGTAACTAAGACTTAGTTTCTGGATAATTAATACATTAAGTATGTATGTACTACTGCTTTATTTGTGTCCCCTCGAAGTGTGACAAACACACCCCCCAGGAACACCATCTCCTCCATAATAATACAGATAAACTCAAGGACCTCCCAGTAACCTCTCACACAGACTTACAGTTAGAAGGCAAAGGTAAGAGGAAAACTGCGATATACTCAAAATATTTCAAACTCTCACATACACATATAACAGTATGTTTCTTTGAGAGGACCTCCCAAGGACTGCAGCTCTCTCTCATGTTTGCCACACATTGTGATTCGAATCGGTGCTCACTCTTTATGCCAGTCGAAGATCTGGTGGATGTTCCCAAACACAATCTTGTCCTTCCCTTTCATGTCTTCAGGTACCCCCTTGGCATTCATGGTGGCCATGTAACCCTGCAGCAGAAATTGGCACCGTATTGGAGACAACTGTTCTTCCTACAAAATGGTGATTGACACATTGTCTGGCACAAGTCTATTTGAAGAAACACAGATACTTAAATGAAATTTATTATTTAATACTAGAAATTATTGATGGCTCTTACACACATTTATCATACATGGCATCCTAGAACAGGTTCCAAGATCACCTTGACCCTACACTGGAAAAGTGATTATGGAAGAAAGAAAGATTTCACAATTAAGTTTAACAATTGTGACATACTCACCTCCACTATGAGCCCTAGGTCAATCACATATAGTTTCTCTGTCTCAACTAGCTCCTTCAAGACGTACCTAAAATCGCGCAAGAAAGGGGAATCTGAATGCATTTTTCAGGCCTTTCATTTTGAGACAGGGGTGTGGTGGAAAGCATGTTTTTGACTCAGGAACAATTGTTATGAAATTTGTTTAGCTGCATTGCGTACAATGAGTTTCCACCATGCTGTCCTTTTTCAGAGAGCAGAACATGATACGGGGAACTCAAAGAATTCGCCTCACATACATGCTTTTCTCCAAGGCACTCTTCCTTTCCTCTTCACTCTCTGCAACAGCTAATGATTGGCTGGAAGAGTCGTCCGTCTTCAAGGAAGCCTCTTCATCAGGTAACAGATTGGTCCATTGCTCATTCTATGCACACAGAAGGCACAATTAGCTAAATGTAATTCTAATAATTTGTAATTCTTCCTGAAATCGAATGTATTCCAATCTGTTTGTAACATTGATGCTTATTTGTTAATTTATTTTTAAATACATCCTGAGTGGGCCAAAATAAGAAATGTAGCACACAAAAGACCCGTTGTTTAGCCAGTTTGGGTCTGTTTTTATGCCTTGAACAAAAGCTGACAAAAATTTGAACCGGTCCTGAAAAAGATTTTTCATGCAGTTAGCATGGAAAATCGTTTTACACCAGTAATACACACAGACCTTATGAAATGATAGCATGTAATGCACTGCATTTCACAATGAAAAGAAATACTGGTAACGCTTCACGAGGGGTACAAATACTTAGTAATAACTCAGTTGCTACTGAAGTACAAATCATGAACAAATCATAAACAAATAGTCACAACTTAAGATCGTGTCATGAGCCATTAATGATTAATAAACATGTGATCAGTATTTCACGTGTTATTTATTATTTGTTCCTTCAGCAGTTCCTTCAGTAGTTCACAAAGATTTACAGAATAACAGATATACAAAAAATTTTGTACTTGCTTGAGATAAAACATGTGACAATTCATTATAATCAAAACCCAGGTCTCCGGGTCCTTGAGCAAGCCCCTTAACCCCCAGCTCCCTGGGTGCTGCTGCAGATGGCTGCCCTTCGCAGACAACTTACTCTACAAAGAGCAAGTTGAGGGAAGCATAAAGACAATTTCCCCACAGGGATCAATTATCATTATCAATTTGTGGTTAATACATTAGTAGTAGCATAATATTGCATTACAGGCACTCCTCACTTAACGACCGAGTTCCGTTCCTACGACTATGTCGTTAAGCAAATTGGTCAGTAAGCAAGGAGCTGCCCCTTACCGATATTTCAGGCATACTGTAGGCTACTGGTAGTGAGTTTGTGTCAACTATCATTAGATATAGCTTTAATGTCGCCTTTGCACCATCTATAACATTTTAGTATACATATAAACAGGGATGCAGATAACTGCTACGCAAGTACGCATTCACCTTTAAAGCGATACGTGCAGCAATCGATTGTTGTAACAATGCAAATGCGTACTTATTTTATGTGCAGTTGTGTAATTATGTGCATTTGCTATGACAAGAAATTGTCGTGCATTTTAACCTTTATATGCTATCCGTACTTCATTTGCAGTATAAAGGTTAAAATCCACGCAATTTCTTGTCATAACAGCGGAAATGCAGATAAAATGTGTGAAAATGTGCACTGTTATATAATCCAGTTTATAAATGTTTATACAGTCCTGTATTGTGTGATGCAATAAATATAATAGAGAAAATCAGCATTTTCTCTACTTACATTGCATTACTTAGGTTTACATACTGTAAATATAGGTAATCATTTTTATTTATTCAGAACAATTAAAAGGTGACAAGGAAACTACAATTTACTAATTTTGTTCTAATTTGCATGATTGCTTTATGATGAGATGCTGCATTGCCATTTTCCAGACTGAAGTTCTAGTACAACTTACAATACCGACTGATCGGAGAGCTGGTCTTAAGTCCAGGCGGTTGTTAAACAGGTAGGTCGTTACTTGAGGACTATCTGTAATTGTGTCCCCTCAAGTAAAGTATTACTGAAACACTTTACTTGAGTGGGCACAAAAGCTTACCAAAATATTAAATATTAATGATGTTAAGTATGGGATATGGGTCTCCAGTGGAGAGAGTCAGCAGCATTTCCATTGACCTGGCATTTCTGAGGACTAAGCACACTTCCCACAAAGCGGGGCAGCATCTCTATCACCTCAGGCAACTGAAGAAATTCAAGGGGTAACGTTTTACTTGATGGGACATGAATAATATCCCACATGTTTACTTAATGCATTAATTAACCAGTAACTGTGTTTACTGATCCCATGTTCATTCATCATTAATCAACCGTTCATATATTTCATGGGGGAAACCTATAGTATCTCATGATTTGTTCTTCAGTACTAAATCCATTATTAACAAATTAGTTAACTCTTAACTAATGTAGTGCCTGAATTGAATACATGAACTGTCATGATTTATTAATGATGAACAAGCATGGGATCAGTTTGTAACTAACACTTAGTTACCGGTTAATAACACAGACTTTTCCAGCGACTGCATTAAGCCAAACGCCTCCATAGCCAAAAGACCTGGGCTGAGAGACGGAGGAGAAGCTTTTTCCCTCAGGTCATACAAACCCTAAACCCTGATTAATCATTGCCATTTTTCTGGTCTTAAATTCTGATAATTATGCCACTTATACTGTATTTGCACTTTACATCAATACTGTAGAAAGACTTTGCATCTAACCTCAGACACTTCATTTACACTCATACAGTTTTATTGCCTCTTGTAATAGTTTTCTTTTTTCTCTCTGTTTTGGTATATGTCTGTTTTTCCCTTACAGTCTATACGTTTATATGTTCATCCACAGTAACAGCGCTCTTTTGCCATTCTACTGTTTAGTTCTGCATGCAACAAATTAAAATCCTGAATCTTGGTGCTATTTGATTTAGTTTATTAGATTGAGGAATTAATCAGAAAATTTTGATCAGTGCCTATTTAATATTCCAGTATATCACAATGATATTTCCTTCTTCCTCCTAATTTGCATGTAGCAGCATTTTAATGAGAACTTCCAAACACTCTCCCTGCTTTCTAAAAAGAAAACCACCGGCCTTGAATCATTTACTGAACAGATGCCATTTTATTGGGTGTATAAGCAGCATAATTCATTCAACACAGGGAAACCTGTCAACATAAGGATCTTCTTTGCATGGTTTAAGAAATTTATTTTCTACAAATGCAATGTTGTTTTTGCTGGGATATGTGCCACAAGAAGGCTCTGGCAGATTTCTGTATTGGGATCGTCAGACAGACACCTCACTATGCAGATGTGATGCCCTTAGAAATTTCAGCACCCAAAAACTGGAGAAGCTTTCCAACTTAGTGAAGGCTAGAGGCAAAAGGCCTGGGGAAAAGATGAGCCTGAATATAGACAGAGTTGTATTATGGAGCCCCTTAGGTGTCATGGTAGAAGAAAATATTATCTCATAGTAAGTAGTGCGCTCCAGTTAAAAAATCCATGCTCTCCATTTACTAACTTGAGAGTATAAATTAGTAACTCGAGAGCACAAATTACTAAATAGAGCGCACAAATTACTAACTTGAGAGTACAAATTACTACGAGATAATAATTGTTTCTACTGTGACACCTAAGTGGCTCTGTATTGTACACATGTAGCAGGGAAAAGCTTACATCGAAGCTGTTTGGGCTGATTACATGGCCTGGAGCAGCCGTTGAAAAAAGTCTTCAGGACAGATTGCCCAGTCACATGCACTAACGGGAAAATATGCCAAGAAAAGACAAAGATATAATCTGGTGCCCCTCTACTCAGCCTACATTTGAAGTGGAACATTTTTTTGTTTCTAATTTCAACATGTTAGTGGTAAATACTTGTAACTCCTCATTAACTAATAATTTGAAAATGGTGAGTGGAGAGATAAAGACATATTTGTAAAATTACTCATCTGGACGGAAACCACATGATGTGTAATGTGGCATTCCAGATGTTAATTATGCTCATGTGCCCTCGGAAAATAACACAGCTGCTTTTTCCATGATCATATTGCGTTCACATATTTCCATCAGGGCTTTTCAGATTTAACATTTGCGAAAGGGACACTGGGGGACCGGGGGGATGAAAAGGGAAGTCCTGATGGTGCATGCAAAATGGAAATGGGGAACCGGAACCCGAACAAAGGGAGCGACAGAGAGCCGTAATGGCGTGGGTTGCCAGGGTGACGAGAGTACATCAGCCAAATAGCGTGTGACAGTGCAGGAATGATAACAGGGGTGCAGCCGTCAGTAGAAAGCAGGATGTATGAACCACCGCATCACTCAGACTGCAGCCGAAAGAGAGGGTGAGGAACAGAAAACAGAGGAGCACTGATGGAAATCTGTATTCTATTGGGTGTGCAGCTACGTGGCTTCTCCAGGCAATGACCATCACTGCTTTTGCTGGGTTTCCTTAAGAGTTGTGCCTACTAAGGTTTTTATTGATATATGTACATAGCAAAGGGAAATTGTTACTAGAATGCTCCCTGCCGCCAAATAAATACCAATGAAATGCAAATAACAGGACCAACATAGATAAATACGGGTTCCATCTTGTCAGCATTAACGTTTCCTGTCAGCGAAAATCATGGCGAAAGAAAGTAAAATAAACAGGAAGGTTGCCTTCCATTTCCCAGTTTGTATTCCATTGTATGGTTTGTTTTCAGCCATTGGATATTCCTTCCTTGTACAGTAGTTTAGTCTGATACACTTCATGCAGAAATATCCACGCAAAACCTGAATTCCTTTTTTACGGCGTGGGTGACACTTCAAGGGATTCTGACCCCAAAGACCCAACCGGTGACCCTGGAAATGAAATAGGGGAAGAAACAGATACTTTGAAGCTTAAATTCAAAAATTGCATCCATAAATGGAATGAGGGAGAATAAATACAGTAGCCCTGTGTCTTCTCTGTGTGTGGTCTCTATGCCCATTTGTCAAAGTCTGTACCCTCAAGTCTCCACAATACACAGAGGTAGGTAGTTCACATCCAGTAAGTAAAAATCCAGACCAAGATTTGGTTTCAACCAGCCAGTTGAGTACTCTGTGACTATGACTTTTTAAACTTGGTCTGGATTTTTACTTTCTGGACCTGAATTATCTACCTCTGCCATTGCACATTTAAAGTCACCATTCACAGATACAATAACAACAGTTTACATTGTCAGGGGAATGTTTTTTAAAAGCTGAACTGGAATTACACAGCTGTAAATTGTCGATAAATGTTAAATGTTGGGGTTTTCCACAATGGCTTTCCAGCTGTGAACTCCGCTCGCTGTCAGACCACCCAACGACGCTGTGATGCCTGCATTCTCTCTTGTTTGTTTCCAGGTCTGCATCTCAGCAATGTGAGCTTCGCCGTGGCTTTACCTCCGTCACAGTTCTGCTCTGGTGAGTCTGAACACACCCTTAACTCAACAAAACTCCAGATTACACACGCATCCCTGCAATGCGCCAGTATCCCTGCTGTGCCAGGACACACCCCGAAAACCCCATCTTCTACAGCTTAAACCAGTGTTTCCCAACCCGGTCCTCAGGAACACACAGACACTCCACGTTTTTGCTTCCTCCCAGTTCCTGGCAGGGAGCTGGAAGGGGGCGAAATGTGGCCTGTCTGGTAGGGAGCTCCGAGGGAGCAAATACATGGACTGACTGTGGTTCCCAGAGGCCTGGATTGGGAAATACTGCCTTAAACCTACTATATAGTGGTGTTGCTATTGTGACATTCATGGTAACTGAGTCAAGTAGTAGAGAGGCTAAAAAAAAAAAAACGCACTTTCCCAACAGAGTATTAGATCGATGGTATTCATAGTCTTGGTTTTATTGAGCTAGTATCGGGAAAAATGCATTGTAGAGTCTTAAAGCACTTATGTAAGTCGCTCTGGCTAAGGTCGTCTGCCAAATGCTGTAAATGTAAATGTAAATGTAAAAATTTATAAATGTATAAATAGGAGTGAAATTAAAATATTACTACCAACAAGGACCAAGTACTGAATACTGACTACTGAATCTTTTATTCACCAAGTACAAGGAATTTCGTTTGATGCGGGTGATGTCATGACACATCAAGCTAAAGTATCATTGTATAAGTAGCATTTGGATGAACCACCAGTAGATTTGTGATATTGCAAATAGTCTATCTTAGTTTTATAAAGTAATTGTGTACTGGGTTGTACTTCCTTTGTCATCACTGGTTGTGGGGCATGACATAACAAGCTCTGGTTTTGGTTTATGTTTAGATAAGATTCCCTTTCCATCCCCACCCAACCCTGCCATAAAGGTATGAGGACCCCCCCCCACTCCTCAGATTACACACACAACCGCTCAACACCAAGGGACCTCAGTATGGCCAAGGCCCAGGCTCCATCCAGGGGCCAGAGCTGTGCTAAAATCCCGAGTCAGCTGACAAGGGCTTTGCCTACGGTTAGGAACGGCGGCGTGATCCAGCAGCTCAGCACCACACCGGCATTCCTCATAGCGTTTCCGTCCTGCGGTACTCGCTTGGCATCACCTGACCGTCGGATTCCGTGCTCTATTTTTACCAGATGTGCGACAACAAAAAGTATTGTAGTTTGTTTCCTCACATATTTTATTTGCTTTCCTTTTAAACCTAGAGGCCATGTTTAATCGACAGTGGTTTTTAATAAAGAATGAGCTCTCCACTCCAGAAAAAAATTCACCCTTGAGTGGCAGTGTCTCCGTTTATCTGTCTGCACTGAGGAGTCAGAATCATGGCTTCAAAAGCTGCTACTTGTTGTGTAACTCAATGTGACTCTAATATATGTGAAGAATTTCTGTAACCCATTACGTTTTTCCTCAGAAAGGATCATTTAATACTCATAGTTTTCCTTCAGCCAACAAACAACAAAAAGACCAAAGATGGATGAACAAAGGTTCACCTATCACCATAATGGTATGTGTCACACCCCGATCGTGCCAATCCTCCTGCGCCACGCCCCCCTCGTTAACCTCATGTGGATTCCCAGGGTTTACCAGCTGTTTCGAGTTGTCCTTATTACTTCGGTGTATTTAAGTCCACGTCAGAGTTTGTTTCCCTAGTTCTGTCATTGTATTGTTATGCTGTTTGTTCCTTATGCCCCTTCGTTTGCCCATTAAATCCCTTTATTTTACCCCAGTCCTTATCTCTTTTACCTGCTTCCCTGGTCCGTACCTCGTAACTCATGGCAGTATGTTTCATTCACCCCAGGGTCAGACCTTAGCTTCTTCTCCAGAGAATAACAGCAAAAAGCATGATCATACTTATACCTATTATTCATCTAAAGTATTTTTAGTGCAAATGCATAATGTATTGAAAGATTTTTTTATCCTTCCCTTTGTCTATTTCCATGTTAGATTCGAGTGGACTGAGCCCTGGTACATTTTGTCTCACCCAGTGTCTGACTCTTATTTATTTGCCAGTGCAAGACACCAATCAGCCTGAAATTGGTTTCTGCCATAATGCACCATGCAGGTTTAAAAATTCATCATAGCATTTTATGGTGTCTCCTAGAGGTTTTACTTACCATTTTGGATTGCTAAGGTCTGAGGTCATACCTATTCTTCTACATGCACTCATTTACTCCAAAGGAATAATTATTTTGCAGCATTGGTATAAAAGTTGCTATACACATCTCTTTTATTTGTGATTATCTCACCAAATAAACAGAAATGCTAATAGCTGCCTGATTGCTAGCATTTGTTCTTTCTCCACTGTTTTTCATTGAGTTAGTCCCCACAGGGCCTGCAGACTGAGTGGCTCTGTTTAATAACTGGAGACGTGAGCCCAGTGACAGACTGGGTAACTGTGTATATTCACATGGATTAAGGAATCCTGTAAACAAGGCCACTGTCCACCTTTGTGCTTCACTCAACCACACTGAACCACAGATACCATTTTCCATACGCAGGCTCTGTTTAACATAAATTATTAACGTTTGAACAAAAAGCAGTGAGTTTGTTTATGTGTCTGTGTATAATGTGCATGTATGTTTTTATGCATTATGAATTATGTGTTTATGTATTTATCTGTCTGTGTTTGTCAGTGTACACATGACTGTCTTATGGAAACATTTTAAGAAAAATTATACAAGATAAATATCTCATACTTTTTTTAATCTAATGAAAAAGATTAAAGTAAGAAAAAAGCAGTCAGCGGGAGGACCCCTTAAATATAGCTCTGTGTGTGTGTGTGTGTGTGTGTGTGTGAGCGAGTTTACCTATCCTTATGGGGACATAATGTCCCCATAACGTGATAAATATCCGTTTTTTTCCCTTATGGGGACCGGTTTCCTGGTCCCCATAAGGGAAAACTCTATTTTATAAAAATCGGTGACTGCTATGAAAAAACTAAAAATGCAAAAACTGTATTTTGTTTGGTTACTTATGGTTATGGTTAAGGCAGGGTGGGGGTTAAGGTTGTCATAGTTAGCGTTAGCATTTTTCCCATTGAAATGAATGAGCGGTCCCCATAAGGATATGTTTACCCTACATGTGTGTGTGTGTGTGTGTGTGTGTGTGTGTGTGTAGTCCAGGTATACCCCCACAACGTGACGAATACCCATTTTTTACCCTTTTGGGAACCAGTTTCCGTGACTGCAATGAAAAATCTTGTATTTTGTTTGGTTACTTATGGTTATGGTTAGGGCTGGGTAGGGGTTAAGGTTGTTAGCATTAGCATTTTTCCTATAGAAATGAATGAGCAGTCCCCAAAAAGATATGATTACACGAGTGTGTGTGTGTGTGTGCGTGTGTGTGTGTGTGAGTGTGTGCAGGTGTGAAGTAGCACTCACCTCTTGGCCAGCCAGTGTAGACAGCAGGCTGTGAGACGGTGAGGTGGGTGGGGTCCCATCTTCAGGGTGAGCAGGACTGGGATCATCTCTCCATTCCTGCAGATGCACAAAAAGTTCAGATCAGGCCATCCCTGAATGTCGGCAGCCAACTAAATGCTTTAAAGGGACAGTTCACCACAAAACAGAAAAACAGGTATGTTTTAGAGTGGTTTTAGTGCTATCTATCCATCTAGGCGGTGATTGGTGTGTGGAGTTTCTACAGCCAATATCTCCAAAACTAGGCAACTCCTAGGCAGATGGATAGATAGCACTAAAGCCCCTCTAAAACATACTTTTTTCAGTTTTGGGTGAACTGCCCCTTTAAGAGCTTCCTACTTAACCATGTGGCTCCACCCACAATTTTCCTCATGGCGGATTAGTTATTACTGGGTAGGTGCTATGCGATATCTCTACTAGGAAGCCGAATCAAAGTGAATAGCTATCACTGTTGCTCCCTGGCTGCTAAAGGAAGGTTGCTCCTCACCACAGTTGGAAGCACCGTCACTCCATCTTCCTGCCCATGGATGGTGCCCGGGTCCTGGGTCTGCGGGCTAGGCGGGGGCTTGGTACCGTCGGTTCGGCACACCGTCCGCTCACCCTTGCCGCCCCCGCCGCCGGGCCCGGCGCTCAGCTTGCGCACTGGGTTGGTGAGCCACTTCTTGAGGGTGCTGATGGAGCGACGGGAACCGGGGGAGCCGGGGGCAGAACCTCCAGAGGCCTGGGGGGGCAGTGATGCCACCGAGGTGGAGATGCTGCCCTCGCTGCCAGCCACAGAATATGACTCTGCTGTGAGGGGGGAGACATGAGTGATGGGAACAGGAGGTGAGTGGCGGGAGGGATGGGGGGAGGGGGAGGGGCTTAATGGCAGGATAAACAGAAGAGGACCCAGGACGACACCTGCTAAAATCATTCCTAGTTTTCTAACTTTTTGCCTCCGGGACAAATATAAATTCCATAACATATTTATATTCAAAAGACAGTTAATTTACCTCCACATCTGAAAGAAAACCTTATAACAACAAGACCACACGCTCTAATATTGGGGAAAAAAATCTGCCTAAAATGTATAATAAGTAATAGTGTTTTTTTGCAGAGATGGTTTAGCAGCAATATTATATTGCTGAATAAATTTAAATCAGTCACATTTTTTGTTCATATATGGAACAGATAATTTTAGTATCACCTTAGAAAATGGCAAAGTGAAGGAAAAGCCAGTAAAATCAGTATAGCAAGCAAATAATGGAAACTTATAAGGACTTATAAGTTTGTTTATCTGGTTTAGCATTTGTGCTAAAACAAGCTTGTCAGTTTTTACTTATTTCAAAATCGTTTTGAATCCTTTGAACTGTCAAATCCCAAATTTGGCATTTAATAAGTTATACAATAAATGGTCAACAGAAGTTAATGGGGGGGGAGGGTACCACAAGGCCGTCCTGCCTTTCAGTAGCTCAGAAGAGGAAGGGAGCGCTAAAGAGGGGAGGGCTGCCGTCTCTCGGTGAAAGACCAGGAGTGGATAATGACCCACACCAAGCCAGCCTGGGAGCGATTCTGCCCCGAGGGATAAAACGTCCATTTGGGCTGCTGGCAGGATTTAAACCCTGTGCCAGGGGAGAATATAGGTGCGGCTGTCATTTAAATGATTATTAACAGCCGCATGCAGCACAGAGTTTTGTTACTTAGTCCGTGGTGCTTTATCATCGTTGTGTGAAGCAGAGAGGAAAGTCTGTGTCAGTGTTCTTGGCTGTTGTGTGACCCTTGATTACTAAGAATAGTCCAGACACAAATCACACACTGAGTCTCCGGGGGAACGTCACAGAGATCATGGGAACAATGTTTGGGGGGGGGGGGGTTATTTTAATTCTGAGCTAGAGGAGGATCATTTATTACGCTCAGGCCTTGTACCGCCACTCTTCCCACATTAGCAGATCAGGCAGGCATTTAGGAAAGTATCTAGTACGTCATCCTCAAGTCCTTTTCTGTTCTTCATGAATCGATGTGACCAGTGGTGACAAAGACACACGGGTTTCTCTATGTTCACAACGAAGGGTGGCGTTAATGTTGATATTTGTTGTGATAGGTGAATTCAGTGTTATTGAACTGAGCTTAAACTGTGCATATCCTGGGTCTTTTAATGACATTCTTGTTATAGAAGCGCTGAGGCAGACTATGCATGAATGCTTCATGGCTTAGAACCCAACTCACCTTGAATAAATTGCAGTGATTTGCTTCAGATCAAACAGAATCATATTCACAACTACTCGATGTGAATGATTTGCTTGGTCCTTGCTGGTTGGTGTGTGTGAATGCAGGAGCGTTGGAACCAGGGGGGAGTGGCATATACCCTCCAAAATTATATTTGCAGTCATTTATTCCCCCAAATAAATAGACCTTTGTATTTTAAATTACTATGCAGTTGTACCAATCCCCCACCCCAGTGTCAAACTTTCTCTTACACCATTGTGTGTATGGCATGTGTTTGAGCAACAGATATCAA
This sequence comes from Paramormyrops kingsleyae, assembly GCF_048594095.1. Lineage (NCBI taxonomy): Eukaryota > Metazoa > Chordata > Actinopteri > Osteoglossiformes > Mormyridae > Paramormyrops > Paramormyrops kingsleyae. The sequence goes on along the minus strand of NC_132802.1, from coordinate 27,116,252 downwards.
TATGAAAGGAGGTCAATGAGAATTTCTCAGCATAGATGAGACACACATTTTATATCAACACCAAGAGGTTTAAAAGTTGTGAAGTGGCTCGATGGATATTATTCAAGGGCTGGGAATTGCATTCCCGTTCATGGTTCTCTGATTGGAGGTCACATTTTCTTTCTGTGTTTGCACTGGTTACGTCCTATAGTGCAAAAACATTTTAGGTGACTCTAAAATTCCCATCACTGCGAGTGTCTGCATAGCAATGGACTAGAATCTAGTCCAGGGCTGTTATGCAGGTTAAATAATATAATCTACAACTGTGTATTGTAAAGCTGATGTGTTTAGGAATGCAGGGCCCTACGTCTGAAACTGCTCTGCATTCACACATTCCAGACTTCATGACTGATGCATGAAAATCCCAAGGAAGCGCTTTAGGTGGTACATGAAGAACTTTGCACTCCAAGTGACAGAGACAGCTACCAGATATTCTATTTGCAGTCCCTGCATGATGAACCATAGAAGAATGAGGACAGATCCTCATCATCCAAAGTTTTTTTTTGTATTTTAGCATATGCATAACTTAAGTCAGATTAATCAGAATAGCACAAATGCATGCATATGTATATGGAACACTGTAATCAGACTAAATTTCTGAAGGTCTGCTTTCATTTAATCTTACCGCTTGATGTGTGCTGTGCTTTCTAACAAACAAGACGTGTTGCCTGTTGTCACACCATAGCAACACGGTAAAGGCTTTCTGTCATTATTGTTTATATAAGCGCTTGCTGGGTGGAAAATTAGCTTTGGTCAAACGAGTGGATTCAAGAAGGCAAAGCTCGTGCTTAACCTGGGGTGCAGTTAACCTCCAGGGGCTATACTACAAAAATATGGTTAGTGGGTGGCACTGTGGCCATATACCTCGAGGTTAGTGAGTCTGATTGCTGCCCCAGCTTAGTGCAGCCTTTGCATGGGTCTCCTCACGATGGCTTCTGCAGATTGGTCTGTGACTGTGTGCCTGCTGTGTTTGCTGTGGTGCCCTGTGCAGGAGATATGCCTCCTACTGCTCTATACTTCTTGGATTTGGCTCTAGGCTCACCGTAACCCAACATTAGATAAGCAGTGATGGAAAATGGATGTGCACTGCACAGAGAACACAGCAAGGTTCCTTTTGCCTGACCTTACCTACACATGGCACAGGTTCCTGCTAGTTTAGCATATCATCTGAAAAAATATAATGGTAATGTAAATGTGGAAATCAATGCAAAATGTTCTTTATTTGGATTGCGGTTTTCCCCTTGGGGCTTAATTAATCCAGCTTTACCTACAACTGTAATTTAAACGTTTATTTGTGTTTCACAACCCTAGATAACTTGCAGCCCTTCAGTAAGTCATGCGGGTATCAGAAATATGAAGACCTATCCAGCTTTTCATAGTGTCATTATAATTAAGCCATAAATTGATTTGTGAAATTACTTATGAAGGTGAAACTTAAGTGTTTCAGAGGGGCTTTCACAAACATGGGCCATATGACCCCGTCCCTAAGATCACAGCATACTTTGAATCCAGAATAGTTCACATTTCCAAATTCAGTATTTTGACATGGCATGCACCACATTTCTAAATGTACTTCTTGTTTGCACAGAAGGAGGTAGGTGTCCAAACGGTGCTCTCTTTGCATGAAAGCAAAGCGTGAGGCCCCTTTTTATGAACATTTACAAAGGCTTCCCACTAATGGGATGCCATGAACAAACAGGATGTTTATTGTAGCCCCTGGTTAATTCCTCCCTTTTGTGCTATTTCACTGGATTTATGCTGCTTGTCTCAGGGTCAATTAATCATGCATTGTAGCAGGAGATGCACTGCAGGTGTCAGGCAGAGAAAAGTAGCCCTATTTTACTTAAAATGTCCTTCAGAAGAATTAATCTCAAAGAACTTTTGAGAGCAGCTCAGCCCAATGAAAACTAGAAACACAACATCACAACTATCTGCAAAATTCTGCATTTTAAAGAACTTTTTTCCTTGGCAGTGAAAAGAGTAAGTCATTCATATTTGCTTCATCTTCCCAGTCTTGGGCTCAGGGCACATTTTATGGTGCGCCATTTTGGACATTGCAAGTGCACATGGAATACTCGTTAGTGTGATCCAATTGTTCTTCACTGGCAAGCCAGGCTTTGAACTACGTGAGCCCAGGAAGGAGAAAAAAGTGCACAGGAAGAAGATTACATTACACAGCTGGGGCGCCCCATGCATCCTGAGGTCGAACAGTCTGACATCTTTGGAATTTGTGGGAAAAACCAGAGCTCTTCATTACATCTCAATCTGCTGCTAGTGTGAAAGAACAACTAAGACGGAAACGAACACAGGGCCTGTGTACAAATCACAAGAGTTACTAAAGCTACAGACCTTCCTGAGAATATTCAGAGTCCAGTGAAAAGAAGATGGTCATCTCTATCAGTCAACCAGGTAACATTTAGTACACAACAGCATTACAAACCTATTTGGTGTAGAGGAATTTAACAGTTTTTAAAATAATATGTTTAAAGAGGATGCAAAGCCTTACAAAAGAAAATTACAGAACATTTCCATTTCTCATGTCATTATTGCTTTTTTTTTTTAAAATGCATGACTCATTTGCTTGTTCTTATACTGCTCCTAGGAATGCAAACTTTTATCAAACAGCATGTGGAAGGAAGGTATTTATAACCAGGGAGAGCAGTGACCATAACATGATGACAAACAGACGCAAGTGATAATCCCTCCTTATCTCCTGCCTTGAAGACCTGACATACCCATGAGATAGTACTGTGCCATGTTAGCTGAGCTCAGCCTCAGTACAAAAATCCATCCAATGCAAAATGACTCAATACATAATACAGTCTCGGCCATTATCAGGAATCCTGTGCAAAAAGTTTCAGATTGTGTCGGCTGAAGGGGCCGAGATTAGAAAGAGGTATCCTCTTGAATCAAATGACCATGACGTATATGGTGTAATAATAATGACACTTTTATTGATCCTTGTGGGGAAGTTCCATTTTAGGCCTTGTCCACACGTACACAGGTATTTTTTAAAACAGCGTTTTTCCTCCTCCGTTGTTCAAATGAAATCCCTGTCTTGACAGTGCTAAAAAGGACTGTCAAGAGCAATATTACTCTAACCGTGAAGCCATGTTGGCCAATCAGAAGCTTTATTACCAGTTCTGCTAGGCTAAGGACAGTTCATGTAAACAGCAATGGCGAAACGCTTTGACATCAAAGAAAGTCAACAACGGCGCACAATCTGATGTCACAAGCCAAAAACTTTCTGAAAATCTTCACCCTGGACGGGGTTTTACAAAAGCTCCATTTTCAGTGATGTGAAACACTGTTTGCATGTGGACGAAAGGCCAAAACGCATAGAAAAAACCTATGTTTTTAAAATGACCCATGTACATGTGGACAAGGCCTTAGTCCTACTCCCATCCTGCACTCCATGACGCACACGTAGGAAAGAGGAAGCTTGACAGTGAAAGGCAGCCCCCCCATGGAGCTGGGGGGTATGGGTCTTGCTCACAGGCTCATGGACATGTGACTGTTCGGCCAAAGCCATGCTCGAACCGCCAACCTTTCGATCGCAGATGCAGACGCTTAGCCCACTTAACCACATACCACGTATCCAAATGAGAAACTGCTCCCAGAGATTTCCTCACATAACAACGATGTCCGTTTCCACTGACACTGATCGTCTGCATCAGGATGTTGCCTGGCATTCTGCCTGTTAGTGTAGATAAGCTCATGCCATTTCAATATTTCAATATTGGCTGTTACTCCTCATACAGTATTACCTCTGCACTCACCACTAACCTGAGGTGTATCATCACCATTATCACCAGTCACAGGTTGACAGGGGGCACAGCTCTGGTGCTCAGTAAGGCTACACGGGCAACATCTCTCCCCGTGCCTAGCAGAAAACATGCTATGATGGGCACTTGGAACCACGTGGAGCCACGTCATCCATCATCTGCTAGGGCGTCCGCTACTCTTGGCAGACCTGCTCCCGAGGGTCTCCCCAACTCAGCTGGGTTTCATTCATTTAGTTCAGTTTATTTGGGTTTGATCATAGAGAATTAAGTGTTGAGTGGAGTACTCCCATTCAGCCAGCATGCCCTGAAGGGTGGGAAGAGAAAACACGAGGGAGGAAATCCAAAGGGCACTTGGAGCAGTTGTGTAGTAGGGGAGGGGAACAGAGGAGGAGGGACCAAGGTGGTGCATGAGAAATTGTTGGCCTGAGGTTTTACAGTGGTCACATCTGGAGTAGCTATCCACCATCGCCTGCCCAGAACTTCAAGGGTCACAGTGACTTCACGGGCCATCAAGGCATGTCCTGGTCATGCTGTCCTACCGGTTAATCTGCATATCAGCAACACCACATTTAATCTGTTTTATTTAAGAAATGACACAAAGCTATGCACGATGACAGAATGCTGCACATTTTCTCCCACATGTAGTGCCTTTTTCAATTGCAATGATCCAGTACATGCAAAACTGGAACAATGAGTGAGGGCATGAAGCCTGAAAAACATTATGCCTAAATCGTTGCACAGACACAACCGAAACTGTGTAAATCACAAAAGGAAGGACAACAGCACACAATATCCTGTTGCTTGCATAAGTGTTACGTTGCTAAATTCAGTCCTTTGTTGCTACGTTCAGTGCAGTGTCACTTGCTGTGCTCAGTGCAGCACGCTGTGGATCACCTCAATTTATTAGCTTCTACGTCAGTCACTTGGCTTTTCTGTCCTTATTATCTAGACCACAGGATGTCATTGTCCAGTGTGGCTGAACCTCTAATCACAGCTGGTTTCACCAGTATAATCTTATGACAGCCCAAGCTGAGTTTCCAGTGCCGTGTTAAAAGACATAATCAAGATCCAGAGGGAATCCTTCCCATTGCATGCCTGCTATCTTGTACAGAGACTCTGTGCAGCTGCACGTTTGGCGGAGGGCATAGCTGCCGCAGCTGCATGGGGGTGGCATGCGCAGGCACACAGGGACGGCTCTGCAGCAGGCCTGACCATGTGGCCCGTGAACAACACGGCCACACCTGCACCGAGGAAAAGCAGGGATCTCCGAGGCATCCCAGCTGAGAAAGAAATCAGTTACAGTGTACGTTGTAACGTAAATCTTTATGACGGCTTGTCATCTGCAGCGCTCCCTCTGATCTCAGCCGCTGCATTTTTGTTCCCCCCCCCCCCCCCCCCAGACATGCACAACTTTCAATCAAAATCTATTTCAATCTATTATCCAGCGGAGAGTAGTTCACTGTACCACCCTACAAGGATCGAGAATTAAAAATATCTCATCATACACTAGCATTAACTACACTGAATTGGAGACATTCTTCGTATCTGTGGTAGATGGTGCATGTCTGTAAAATAGAGAGGAAACAGACAATGGCCGTAGTGGCACTCAAACTGTGGCTCATGAGATGATTTTCTGAATATGTTACATTTTACCTACTGCCCCCCCCCCCCACAGACCTTGTTCAGTAAACATGAAATACGGCATCAATCTAACCGGGAGTCAGGAAAGAAAGAGTCGGAAGACTTCACCAGTGTTTGGGGGACCACACCCAACAATCAATTGGCCAACCATCCCTCCCTTGGAATGAATATACTGGAAAAATCAGCTTATAAACCCTTAGCTTCTGTTAGGCATCACAGTGGGTCTGAAAGATCTCAGCTATGCAAAGATATTCAGATCCGATATTCAGCTGAGTTCCTTAGCTTGATAGAACATTTACCTCCTCACAGACGTCTGACCACATTCCAGAAGTTTCTGATTCCAAGGTTTTCTTAAAAGAACAAAGACAAATCAAATCCTCAGTCAAACCTTCATATCAGTGTTTGCCTTAACCAACACAATATTCAGGGCTGGAATGCAACATGCCAATAACCCATGACCCACTAAATATTATTATTGGAAGAACAGCGTGAAACAAGATTTAAGCACCCCAGAGGATGACTCAGAGTTTAGTAATAGTGGGATGGATCCAGCATGCTTCATTCACAGCACAATGTCTGCTCACCATCCAGTTCCTGCACTGTCAGGGCTAGGATACGAACAGTCAAACACTTGGATATCTCTGTAACCTCACTCAAGCTCCTGAAGAAGTTGCAGCTCAAGCTACGCTTCCCATAAAGCCGCTCTTTCTTCCTGGATTCAGCACAGGAAAGCCATTAGAGTTTCTGATTTTCAATTATTCCATCTGATTCCTTATTAGGGACTTGAAGTGCATTTAGCCGAGATTCACTACCAACGACTGACTCAAATGAACTCTTAATTGTGATTGAAGGTAAACTTAGCACAACAATATAAATGTGCACACATCTACAGTTACACAAAAACCTACATGCACACCCACATTATGGTAATTAGACTTTGCCTGTCTCCCCCTGAGACCTTGAGCTATGATCCTCCTTACATCTACTTTCAGTCATTTTCTACCTGCTCAAATTGCCATAGCAACCACGGAAGATGGAGAACTGAGGGGCACCATTGGCTGTTGATATCTAAACAGTCATTGCACTAGTAGTGACACATCAGTGTTCATTTTACAGAAGTTATCAATTTTTAATATATTAATAAAATCAGGCATTTTAATTAGATCTTACATCACCGAGCTGAGCCCGGTCTTTCAATATCGCTGCCATCATCTCTCATTCTGCCTCTTAGTTCATCCACCAATGTTTCTTTGAAGTGCTGATCTGGATTCAAATCTTTGTGGATCTTATTTAAAACATGTTTTCAATGGAGCAAAATATTTCAAACAACACACATAAATATACTTATTCACTACTTAGCAATTCGCTATTCAGGAATAATTTGCTACAGCCGTCTCCCTGAAAGAATAAATCACATTATGAGAGATTACAAATGTAGCCTGTACAACTGGAAGCCCAGGCAAGACTCTTCGTACATTTATCCTTATTAATGACACCATCTAGAGTCAATAACTAACCTACTTCACTTTTTTTCTACCCGTGTCCTGACAAGACACATAATCCTCTTTATATATGCTAATGCCTGTGGTTTGTAGTACACGAGACCATGTTTGATTCTGGTATGTTTACACAGAAAATATAGGTTTTTAGCAAACAAGCTATTTGTTTCTTACTTAACTACCAGAGCTAACCAAATATCAACATGCTTAATTGCCATTATGCAGCAAAGATGCAAGCTGGTAATGATTACAAGCTTTATCATTCCATCCCAAGTTGTTACAGATAAGAAAATTACCAATCATTTGGCAACCTGGTACATTTCTGTTATATGCATCTAGATGGCATCTAAACAAACTGACTACATCCCTATGTCAGTGTGTTTTATTAGTCTGTTATATTAAGTTATATTATGTGAAATGATGTTTTGGATGGTCTCTTACTCACTGAATGTTAAACCACATTCCTGCAGAAATTCCCTCATTTGGAAGTTTGCAAATAAGACTGGGGGAACCAGTGCTAGTAAAAGTTTATCCAATTTTCCAGTGCCTGTCATGTATTTTTGTTTATTAGCTTGCATTCCACTTTCTCATATTTCTTTTTCATGGAGCTCGACACTATACTACAAGCTGTATTAAAAGTTTAGCTGAATCTTTACTATAATGAACTGTTTAGAAATCCCTGCTCTCTAGGTATCAGTAGCTGTATACCTCATTCATATTGTACCACATACAAGAAATAACAATTAAAAACAAACCTTCAGATTAATCAATGCTTTCTGGACACAGACCCGTTTCTTCAGAAACACCTTCTGTATGACAGCAACTGTTTCATGACGGTTAGTTTACAGACAAACTAAATATTCTCCAGGACTGACCACAAAAAAATCTTACTCTCCCCAGTAAGGAGGGACACCAGCTCTACCTACTAACAAACAAAATAGTTATAACAAAGTCCCAACGCTGACTTGCCTGGATGTGCAGGATGAGGGAGGGCAGACCTTGGGGAGGGGACTCAGTGCCCCTGGGTTATAATCTGATACATCCTGCAGCAATGTCATCATTTATTTACTTTACCAGTCTATAGTGGCCTATTTGCTTTTCTATGCCACGATACACTGAGGATGTGGCATCAGTTCAGGCGATGCCAACCACCACAGCACTGACCCTGAGCCCTCTGGAGGGAGTAGTGAAGAAGAGGATGGTGGCAAACTTTGACAACATCATAATCAATTCTGCCCATCTACTCCAGGGGGCGCTATCTTGGAGTACATCTAGTCACCGGATCAGTCCATTATGTTATGAAGAATTTCTGGAGATCCTTCCTGCTTGCTGCCATCAGGTACCACAAGGAGTCCATCCAACGTGCCCCCCCCCCCCAGCCACAATACACCAGGAGACATCGCAACTCTGCAATAGTAAAAATCTGTGCTGTCTGTTTTCTAACTTCATATGGCATCCACTTATTTTATTATTCTTACTACTTACTACTATTATTATTTTATATATTTTTTTTATTTTTGTCTGTGCATCTTGCCTGTCTTGCACTGGATGTATGTTTGTCTGTGCTCTACATACTTGCTGCTGTATGCACAAGAATTTCCGTCTGGAATCAATGAAGTTCATCCAATGTAATCTCTTGTAATCTTATCTAATCTGTCACCATCAGTGTAAACACATTTTGTCCCACGAAAAGTTTGATAAACTTCCTGTTGGAACATTGTGGAAGGCAAGCATTCCCCCACCCCCCACCCTTTTTGCAACATACTGCACTGAATCCATTGTGCAACAATGTAACCCTTTCCTGCCCAGTCACTCGCTCAGTGACAAGTGGTCTATTTACCGAAACTACAAATGTGAGGTCAAATATATTGTCAAATTAATTTTAAAACATCTTTTAAGAAAAAACATTTGCTTATCACTACATATTCATGTCACATGTACAGTATGCAATTACAGCCAAGGAAAAAACTGTGAGACCACAGCACAATAATTTTGTTTCACTCATTTATCAATATATGGGTGTATGTCTGTGAATAATATATATTTTTCTGCAAATTGCAGTCTGATTCTTCTCAGTTTCTCATTCATGAAGGGCTTCTTCCTTGCTTTATGGGACTTCAGTCCTGCTTCTAGGAGCCTGATACAAACTATCCTAGCTGTGCACCTCACACCTGCACTTAATGTTTCCCATTCCTTTGGAAGGTCACTTGATGCCATCCGCCGATTCATGAGAAGCTGTCGGATAAGTTAACAGTCATCTCTGCCATTAGAATGCCACTTCCGCCCTTTGCCTGGCTGGTTTCTGGTCTTTCCCAGTGTCTCCTGCTTCACCTTATTCTTGTGTGCTGCTCTCTCAGAAATTTTGAACCTGGAAGCATCCTGCTGCTCAGCATAGCTTCTGCCAGCAGAACCAGGATTAAACCAGGATTTAAAAATGCAGATTTGTTTCAAAATATAGAGTGGGATCTTAATTTTTTCCATGGCTGTATATATAGAAACTGTATATGTAACATTATATAATCATTTGTTATAGTGAAGGAAGTCTTAGACTATCGTTGTTCTCCAACCTGTGGTTTTTCTAAACAAGGTTTGGAATTCGCTCCTGAGTTCAATAACAGGTTCTGTCATTCTTCTCTACAGCACATTTACAAACATACCCCAAGCCCAGAGAAAAGGAGAGATGGAGATGGAGATACTGGGATAAACAAAATACGCCAGGAAAGGGATTTACTCTGCTTGTGGGAGAAAAAAGTTTAAGTAGGAGGCGATAAGTGGGTTTCGGAGAGTAAACTGCAAGAAAAGCAGGCCTGATACTGCAATGAGTGTAATGGTACTAGACCAGGGGGATGTGAGAAAGAGTAAGTCAGAGCAAGACGGAGAGATGCAGGAGGAGAGATGCAGGAGGAGAGGTGCAAAAGGAGAGATGCAGGAGGAGAGATACAGGATGAGAGATACAGGAGGAGAGATGCAGGAGGAGAGATACAGGAAGAGAGATACAGGAGGAGAGATACAGGAGGAGAGATGCAGGAGGAGAGATACAGGAGGAGAGATGCAGGAGGAGAGATACAGGAGGAGAGATGCAGGAGGAGAGATACAGGAGGAGATATGCAGGAGGAGAGATACAGGAGGAGAGATACAGGAGGAGAGATACAGGAGGAGAGATGCAGGAGGAGAGATACAGGAGGAGAGATGCAGGAGGAGAGATACAGGAGGAGAGATGCAGGAGGAGAGATACAGGAGGAGAGATGCAGGAGGAGAGATACAGGAGGAGAGATGCAGGAGGAGAGATGCAGGAGGAGAGATACAGGAGGAGAGATACAGGAGGAGAGATGCATGGGAGGCTGAACTTAGCTCCAGGAATGAACTTACTGCTCCAGTGCAAGTTCACATTCCTTACTAGCAAATCACACGATATTGAGACCAGGCTCATTTTGTCTTCATTCTGTCTGGAGAGGACTGTGTGAGTCGGAGACAGTCTGCCAGAGAGCAAGCGGGCCTGAGAGCTTGGGGGGGGGGGAGTGATCAGTGCAAATATAACCCTTGCTACTACACAGAGAGCAGCCACATCTGCATGCTTTTGTGTATACTATTCCTGCCACTTTTTCCATAATGTGCAAAGATATTCAGCAACCTTATAAGCTCATCTCAAAAAGATATGACATCATGGAAGAAGGAGATACGTCCTATTCCTCTGTCTGGCCGTGACAGAGGCCCACCAAAGCACAGGAGCAGTGGTGAGGAAGCAACGTCCCTCTCTGCTGGGAAGATGCCAAGAGAGCTTTCTTTTCATTTGGGGAGGGGGGGGAATTTGCAAGAAAAACATCAGAGTTCCTGCAGATGGAAAAAAAGACATAGAAAAGGCCTTGGATAGGTTCAGAAAGAGGCTGCAGGTGCAGGTTGGAACAGATTGTAGGCCTGGGGATGGAAACCATGGGGGGGTGAGTTTAAGGACCGGACATGTGAAGTGGGCTTGGTGGTGTAAGAAGATTAGGAGCCATCACACATTTTTAGTAATTTAGTAAACACCATCCTCAGCAACCAAATGCCTGGAGAGATAAAGCGTGTCTGTCGCATGTGTGTCTGCGTGGGCGCACGTCTGCGTAGGCGCACGTCTGACGAGTGTAGCAGCTTGAACCATCTGAAAGAGCAGGGTGTCAGGGAAGAGCAGAGCTGCTTTCACGCTAATGGAAAGCAGACGAACTTCAGGCTGCTTAATGTGGTTGGTTGGGGGGGCGGGGGGGGGGGGTGGTAGTGACTGGTAATTGTTGTCAACATTCAGTCATATAATTTTTTTCCCTCTGCTAGAGGGTCTGTCCTGATTCACTGGGACACTGAAACGGGAGATCAAAAAAGCAGGAGGGAAAAAAGCTCAGGAAAATAAAAGGAGTGTAAAATCTCAGGCAGCAGAGATATTAAAGAAAAAAAAAAGGTCTCTGTTTTCCACTCTGCTTTGATCAGTGAGATACTATCCTGACAATATAGAAATTCCCTCTTACAGTAGATGTATCATATTATTTATAATTTATACTTTATTTTGTGCTGACAGCATTAAAGAAAAAGTATAAATTGGCTTTCTTATCTATCTATCTATCTATCTATCTATCTACTTACCTACCTACCTACAGACACAAATCCATACATCAACATGTAGGTAGGCAGAATCTTTTATGTGTTTCATAGACTACATTGTCATCGGAAGCAGACTTCCAAGCTGTCTGACCCGAGCTGATACACCAGCAAACAGACAATTAGGAGGTCTCAACCAAGACATTGAAATGTCAGCACTAATTATTGCTATCCAACAAACCCGTGCCCTTTATAGTGTAAATCATTTCACGTTGCCTTCTCGCTGTAATCTCCTCAGTGGAGCTGTGACTCATGCCTCATACCGACATTGGCCCTGGGTGAAGCTATTGACATCACCAATTAATGCTCACAGCTCTTGGCCTCTGTCCTGTGTTCTGAAAAGGCCAGAGGTTGTTTGTTCCTGCAGACAGACCAATAAAATGGAAACACCAGCAATCAGACATGACTCTCCTCTGCAATGATTGGTCAGTGGTCCACTTCCTCTTTATAACTTGTAGGCAGCCTTCCTGCCCACATGTTTACAATAGGATGGTCAGTCAAACTGAATGATGCACTAATGCACATAAAACATCCAAATGCCTAGGCAGCCTCTCATTACCTATATCGCACATTATACAGAAGCAGCTGGTACTGGTTATGGTACTCATGACTTAACCTAGTGCAGTGAACCAACATTTAATGTGAAAATCAAGATTAAAATGAGGTCTGATTAGCATCAACATGTCCTCTGTCATTTAGTGACTCTCAAAATGGGGATATTCAGACCTCATTCATGACCAACAAACAACAGACCCAAACATAATGAGCATGTGTCACTGATTTGCAATAGGCTACATCATTTTGTTCCTGAGCAGGGTACTAAACATGGGAACATAGAAATGTTACTGAGACATCCCCCATTCACCTCGCTTAATAACACACCTACTTCATAATAACTACTTTGTCATTCTTCACCATCAATCCCAAGCCTGGATTTTATGCCATTGATGCATAGTGGAAAAATAATTTCTGCAGTGTATGTGTGTGTGTGTGTGTGTGTGTGTGAATATGAGTGTCACAATTAATTGACCTTTCTTTTTCTCTCTCTCTCTTCCTCTCTCTCATTTTCTCGCACGATAAGAACATCATCTTTATACTCCTCACACAGCCAAGCAAAGCCAATTAAATTCAGCTCAAAGCTGGGGTTTCTGCTTATTTTGCCCTTTTTACTCTCCTCCACTGTAGCTCAGACTCCTCAGCTGAATGTAGCAGGCTGCCACTGGCAGTTACTTTGTTTCAGAGGCATTATCACTGCTCAGACTCCTCAGCTGAACATAGCAGGCTACCACTGGCAGTTACTTTGTTTCAGAGGCATTGTCACTGCACAGACTCCTCAGTTGAATGTAGCAGGCTGCCACTGGCAGTTGCTTTGTTTCAGAGGCATTGTCACTGCTCAGACTCCTCAGCTGAATGTAGCAGGCTGCCACTGGCAGTTGCTTTGTTTCTGAGGCATTGTCACTGCACAGACTCCTCAGCTGAATGTAGCAGGCTACCACTGGCAGTTACTTTGTTTCTGAGGCATTGTCACTGCACAGACTCCTCAGTTGAATGTAGCAGGCTGCCACTGGCAGTTGCTTTGTTTCAGAGGCATTGTCACGAGGGTGACTCGCACCCTCTGCGGCCACACCACGAACCAGCCGCGCCCCCGCCCCACCCCGGGTGAGATATCCCAGTGAGGAACCCTGTCACCTCACCCACTCAAGGGCTTCCAGACATCTGCTCTTTCCTTCTCCCCCCAAAAAGAGGGACGTGTAATTTTGAGTGCATAAACATGGTGATAAACCAAAAGCAGATACTGAAATGGTCCAAAACTAGGATGCCAGTTTTATAGCTGAACCCAGAGACGATGGACCCAGTAATAATCCATCTTACACAGTAATATCAAAAATTCCATTATAAAGTGCCTGCGTTAACAGAAAGATCGATTGAAATTTATCTGAGGGATCTCAGTTTGTGCAGTAAAACTTTAAATCAAGAAGGTGCATGAAATACTGCCAATACATTTGGTATGGTTTTCACAGAAAGCTGCCCAAGTTGTTGCATACAATCAAATCCACGCATACATTTCGAACACGCTTACGTTACTCGTCACACAGAGGTCAGCTGACCTGGCCAACACACACCTGGTGCAAAGCAGGGAATGCTCTGCTCAATGGTCGAATGTTGCCTGGACCACAGTATGGAATATATTATGTATTTCTCTAAAACTGTCATCTCAAACACTCTACAGTTGTTTATTTGCTCCTTACAGCCTGTGAAATCATTGTGTTACCTACTGAGTCCTAGCCTGCGGTACTGCTATACTATTCACTAGGAGTCCAGCTAAATAAGCACATCCATCTTCGAAACACGTACCCATTACAGGGCCTATCAAAGGCAGCAGAGGGCACAGATGTGCTCACACCCAAAGGGCAATTTAGAAGTCAGTTAACCTAAGTGCATGTTTTTGAACTGCAGGAGGAAACCAGGAAATACCTACAGGAAACCCACAAAACATAGCAACACATTCCACAGGGTGGGATTTCAGCCCCTAACCCTGTCCCGCTGTGGTACCATTCAATTTAATCAATTATTCAGTTTGATAATAACACTATGGGGAATGAAGGTAACTTGGTTTAAAGCAGCCCATATGTTTTAAATGACATCAGGATGAAACAAAACTGAACAAGTCGGTGAGAACAATCTGTCGCATATTAAACGACACTGCCTCGTTCATTTTACGTTACACCACAACCCTAGAGGGCGCATGTTGCAGATCCACATACAGAGGGCAAGTAAATGTATTGAGGCAAGTGTATGAGTCGTTTTAATAACGGAGATGAAAGCTCTTTTAAAATGGAACTTACTCTTGGTATAATACTAGCAACGGCACAGAGAGGGAAGCCGACAATTTAAACGACACTCATGGTTCCACGCTAACGAAACAAGCACATTCCACGGTAAACATTTACACGTCTACAACAGAAATGTCTATTGTACATGAAATGCACATATTAATCTACAGTAATTAAAGTGTGGTGCCACTAAGTGCATAATTAGTCCTGCTGACCAACCCCATGGAGTCACATATATGTCAACCAATCATGAACATTGGGTGGGATCAGAAGAAAACGAAAGGTTCACCTCGGGGTCCCTGCACAGGCAGCGAGTTGAAACATGAACATCATGGTAATGAAGCATCGCAGGACATCACATTGCCAAAGCAATGTCGATTCTGTCAGTTTCGTCTAAAGTATGCAACCAGCTTCACAACTTCCCACACTGTCTACAGCAGCCATTTAAAACAATTGAATTTTGGTGACTGAAAACATTTTCAAAAACAAAAAGAAAGCCAACATTATTTTTCAGTAATGTACTGTATTTTGAATTATATGATATTTTGAGAGAGAGTCTCTTCTTCTTTTGGGTTTTTTTAAATTAGAGCTTGCATGTTTTTTGTCTTAAAATTAAACAACTCTACAGATATCCAATCAGGTTGCCACCATTCGTTCAGTCAGTATGCAGGTCAGTCATTCATTATTCTTACTGCAGTAAGAAGCTACACCATATATCACCCATTTTGTTCTGTCAATAATAAAATGGTCCTTTTGGCAAGCGTTCTCCTAGCTGCGGGTCAGAGTCCAATTCCATAACTCTTTCTTTACATTTTATCAGATGCTTTTGTTCAAAGAGAGGCAGAATTGAGAAGGCAGGGTCAGCCAGCCCCTGGAGTAATTGGGATTAAGGGCCTCGCTCAATGGACTAACAGATTTGAACCACTAGTCTTCCATTCACAAGGATAGAGTTGTAACCCACAGAGCCAGACATCGCCCCAGAAGTGTAGGACACCAAGACCGAGACGGAGCAGGGGAACCTCCATCTTTATAGCCATATAAAATAAGCTGAGAACCTCATATGGCAGCTGACAACCAGTAAAAAACTTGCAGCTGACAACGAGTAAGAAACCGGCAGAAGACAACGAGTAACAAACCAGCAGAAGACAACAAGTAACAAACCGGCAGAAAACAACAAGTAACAAACCGGCAGAAGATAACGAGTAAGAAACCGGCAGAAGATAACGAGTAAGAAACCGGCAGAAGACAACGAGTAACAAACCGGCAGAAGACAACGAGTAACAAACCGGCAGAAGACAACGAGTAACAAACTGGCAGAAAACAACAAGTAACAAACCGGCAGAAGATAACGAGTAAGA
Source organism: Paramormyrops kingsleyae (assembly GCF_048594095.1). Taxonomy (NCBI): domain Eukaryota; kingdom Metazoa; phylum Chordata; class Actinopteri; order Osteoglossiformes; family Mormyridae; genus Paramormyrops; species Paramormyrops kingsleyae. The sequence continues at coordinate 27,100,470 of NC_132802.1, read as the reverse complement.
ATCCAGCAGAAGATAACGAGTAAGAAACCGGCAGAAGACAATCAGCAGACTAAGGTTAGAAAAAAAAGTTTTCAGAGCACAGAAATTTCACTTTATGTATAAATCATAAATTCACAAATCAGAAATAAGCTACTTGTTGAAAAAAGTGTTAATTTTTAGAAGCCCAATGGATGGTTTTCTGTTCCTCCAACAATTTCCTTTGGAAATCCTCTTGAAGAAAAAAACATGCTATAAGATTTTGAGTGGAATTTGCCTATTTATGATAACCTATTGCATACGTTTTATTGTAAAGTATTGAAAGCCGCCTAAGTAATTTACCAGGATGATTTACAAACACAATTGATAAATGACTTAAATCCTTAGATGGTCACATACACTCTACATGCCCCTTGTGTACAGCTAAAGCACATGAGAAAACAATACCAGTAAAGACCATCACAGTGGAAAGGAACTTTGAGGAACTTAGTCTAGCATCTGCGCTTCTATGTGTATGAATGATTTTTCTTATCAAGTAAAATGCACCATGTGTTCAATTTCAATGAAGTATTATGAGAATAAACAGACAGCGGATAATACAATTCACACTATACTGTTCTATACTGTCATCAGTTGCAACACTGCCAGCAGCAATAATTACCCTCCATCAATACCAGCATTATCTCTTTTTTGTTGTTATGCATCACTTAATTTATCCCAACCATCAAAAGTATGAAAAGGAGCTTTTTTTATGGTACAGAAATTCCACATGCTGTCCAGACTTGGCCAAAGGATGTTCACAGATGACTGCCCATCTGTCTAAGAGCCCACAGCCCTTTCTGCCACAAAAACCCGCCCAAAATACCTCTCAGAATGGGGAACACCTTATCCAGTGATTGTCTTCCATTGAATCTGTTTGTTGCTCTATCTGTCAAGCACCCCAAGAGGTTGTTATACTCAAAAAAGGAGTATTTGAGATTTTCTACAGCCAGAATAGGCACTGAGGTAACTGAAGAAAGAGGTCCAACCAGCTGCAAGGATGGAGAGAGCAAAGACGTGGAAAGATGGGAGGAAGCCAAGGAGGAGAGAAAAGTGCAAAAATGCAGAGACCCACTGTGGCAAAGAAGTAAAGGAAGAGATGCGGATGGATTGGGAAGCAAAGAATGGTAACTGAGAGGAGAGAGATCAAGGTCCCTAAAAATGAGACACTAAAACAGACAAGCGATTAAAAAGTGAGTCACTGACCTCTGACCCTGGCATAGCAGCAGCCACACTTTGCCAGCACTTTTCGGAATAAGTGCTGGCAGGCACAGCCCTGGTGATGGTGGCTGCCTTTCATGGTGAACCTCAGGAGCTCGTCTCAGGACCACCAGCCGTGGGCATGGCACAGTGCACGCGCAGTAGAGATATCCCTGCAGTGTGTCCCAAAAAGGCGGCAGGAGGAAAAAAACCTCAAACCATAACGACAGGGGAAAATCCTGCGGAGAGGTCCACGAAGTCAGCACATGAGAAGGATAAGAAATTACCAAAAACAGTCCAGTGGTTTCTCAGTCTGGGAAGCGAGGAAAAGTGGGAGGCAACGAGTATCCCTCACCTTCCTCAGAGTCTGCTCTCCTCTGTTCAGTGTTTGGCTGAATAACGGGCTACGAGTTTGTTTGAGAAACCAGCAGAGAAAGAGAGTATGTGTGTGTGTGAGAGAGAGAGAGAGAGAGAGAGAGAGAGAGCAACAGAGAGAGAGAGAGACGGCAAGGGGGGAGGGGCTGGAGGAGGTGGAGTCAGCAGCTCTGGTTGCTGGCTATTCCAGGATAAGACCCCCGCCCCCCAATCTCTGTATCATGGATTTTCCCCTTGAAAATGTGAAATCCCACTTATTGCATCCCAGTGCTCCCCCACAGCCATTCACTCTCTGCAGCACTACCTGTTACTGCAGAGCCAGATGCACAGTAAACATGTACTGTCTGGCACAAGAAGGAGTTTAATTGCCACAAGACAAAAAAAGGAAATGAGTGCTAGGATCATGTATTTATGCTGTCAGATGCATATCAAAGTTTCCTATTTAGTGTTAATATCACTGCCAGAAAAGTGCCAGGATCTGTCTTCTAAATTTGTGAGCTGCTGTGATAAAAAACATTGAAATATTAATGAGGATAAATTAAATGAAACATAAATTAAAACTTGCTTAAGTATTTCGTCCAGTGGGAAGTATCATATGAGTCTGATCTCCTATGCGTGTGTGCATATCCGTGTGCCTGAAATAACACAGGCAGAAGAGATCTGACATGAAATCTCCCTGCAGTCAGTCCATGCGTGACATTAATCATGTGATTGGTGATTCAGTGGCAGACGGAGAGCGGAACCGGAGGGCGTGGAAATGCGCATGAGTGAGAGAGACCGTATCTGATGGGTAAAATGAGCGAGTGTGTGTCACCGGCAGGGTGAGAGAACGTCCATGCAAGGCCTGTCCCGTGAACTTCCTGGGAACACTGCGGTTAGTGCGGAAGGGCTTCGTCATGCAGCGACGTGAAACCGGTGCTCCTGCAATGTTCCGCAATGCCTTTAGCCGCCGTCTCTTCCCCAGACTGACGCCCTGCTAAGTCAGAGAAGCCCTCCGTCCACTGCAGACATGCATCCAGGTAGTCAAATTACAGGATCGAATCCCGTCCGAAATTTGTTCGAACCCCACCCTACCGAACACCCCTAGAAATTAATTTCCGGCTATGGGCCTGGTCCACAGGAGTCACAATACAGAGAAGTAAGTATTGATAGAAATATCATCATGCATGTGATAAGAGGATAGAGCTAAAAAGCAGGCAGTTGATAACTAACCCCAGTCCCCATGTGCGGAGCAATAGCTAAACCAAAGAACATAAAAACGCCGCATCTTGCTAAAATTCCTTGGTTAACCTTTCAGTCATATTTTCCATATTTTCATCCCAGATAGAACACATTTTGCCTGGGTATGTTTCTCACAGCAGAGACTATAGGCACAGAACGACAGCTAAGGTGGGGAACATGGAAATCTGTTTCCATGAGCTCCCGGGGGGCTGCAGTGGGACAAGTGTGGAGCGCGGAGCGCGGCGTCCCCTGCACACATCAGTTTGGCTACGCGTGGGAGTGATGAAGGCTGCTATTATGAATGGGTCTGAGCTATCGGTCTTGACGCCAATGCACAGCCTGGGTGTCTCTGGTTTGAATGTGACAGAGCAAAATCAGGAAATGAGGTAACACGCCTTCGCATCCTTTACCCCCGACTGTTCTAACAGCCATTTATAAAACAGGTAATTATCCTTGAGAAGGAAAAAATATATAAATGGGCAAAATATACACCTACAGGTTGTTTTGGGGAGGGGTCCATGGACAGCTGCCTGAGTCACAAGATGTACAAACAAACACACAAATATGTACTGACTCATGTCATTCAATATAGGAAGGAGGCATTTATTACTTAATATATTAGTTAAAACGTACAGGGGGCACTGCATGTCCTGTCTGTACCAAACATCAACCGGAACTTTCGTTCAGCTGTAAGTTTCACAGCTCTATAATTTTGGACCCACAATGGACACAAATACATGAAGCAATATAGATCACTGCAGGTCCTGGTTCATGGAATTCCAATAAACAAAAATCAGAGGTTTGAAACCCCGCCCCTCAGAATATCCCCGCCCAGAAAAATCACCCAGGGGACTCCTCCCCGGTCAGTAGGGTTGCTGGACGCCAGCCAGCTATGGGCTGGACACATAAATATTGGCATAATATAACAAGCTAACCTGAAAATAGCTCCGACATCCCAGGGTGATGAGCACGTCCACCCATCATAAGAAAACTACATCACTGACAAATAAACTGCATCACTGACACAGCGCCTTCCTCTTCCAGGACAAAGTATACACAAGACAGACATGAAGTTTGTCTAATATCTTACATGAATAATTAAAGAAAGAAATGAATTATAATCTCAGAAAGGGGACTCAGAATGTGCATATGGAGTGTAATTTAAAGCATGCACATGAATGCCTCTGGACGCATGCACCCGAATTACTGCACAACCAGGACCTTTGCTCTTCTCCCTTATGCTCCTCTGTCTTGCCTCACACATCCAATCCATCTAGAGCCCAAAGTATTCATTTCCAAATATGTTTTAACAAGAGGGACTAATATTTCGTAGGTTGTGCTGACATGGGTTGAGAGGTTCCATTCCAGATTGTTATGCTGATGATTTATGTTTAAAATTTTGGCTTTATTTTATTACATTTGTTATTAAGCCACTGTGATCTTTCTTTCCTTTTTCCCTAGTAAGTTCATATCCTCCTGAGACCCAAGGAAAAAAGTGTCCTTCAATTATAGGTTATTTGTCTTTGGAGGAAATAAGACATCTTACAATTTAGATTTTTTCAAATTTATTTTTATTTTTAATTTCACAGCATGTCCTCTTTAGTGTACAACAGGAATAAATATGTTTCCTTACATCAGTGAAAAGATAGATGCAAAAACAACATGTCCACTACAATGGACATAAATGCATGGGTGGGGTCTCAGGAGGATATACTCCGTCACGTGAATAGTTCTGATTTTAATATCACTGTCACTGGATGATCATGAAGGGCGACACCTAAACACCATCTAAATGGAGAACAGAAGCTCCCAAGACTCCATGACCAAAAATAGAACACACTCCATTTGTCATTTGCAATGTTTGCATACATTGTTCCCTCTCTGCTTGAACCCAAATTTCCTGCACGTCCAATAACCCTAAACATGGGCTGGGAAAATCCAGGACATTGTGAGATAAGGGGGGGGGGGTTTCCTTAACTCACAGTCTCAAAACAAAATGCATGTTGTCTCACTCTCCCAACAGGACATACAAATGTCTCCTTCCGGGAAACAAATGTATAAAAACACCCAATTCCATCACACGCCTATAACTGCATGTGCAGATATCTATCAGTCCATCTTCTGCTGTAGTTATAACTTTAGTCTATGAACTGAACACCTTTGTGTATCTATCCACTCATCTATCATCCAAATGCTTTTCAAAGACAGGGCCTTAGAGGGCCTGGAGCCTATCGCAGGCAGCATAGGGCAAATGATCTTGGATGGGAAGCCAGTCCATCACAGACCATATACACAATCATATATAAGACGGAATTTAAATGTGACTGCATGTATCTGTACTGCAGGAGCAAACTAGAGGAGCAGGAGGACATCCTCATAACACAAGAAGAACATGCAAACTCCACACATCCAGAGTGTGTGTGGGAAGTAGATCCTAACCCTGGAGGTATCACACAACAGTGCTACCCATTGACTCACCACTCAACCTTCTTATAGCCATACAAGACAAGCATGAATACTAACATCAATACCTACTATCACACGAGGACAGACAAATGACAGACAGGCAGAGGGACCTTCCATTCAGAAAAAGCACGCTTTTTAGATTCAGTGTAAAAACTCCCAACACTGGCTCGTGTTCTCAGAAACCTGTTCTCTAAATTGTGCTTTAATTTAATTTCCCTTGCCCTATTACTCACTCTCTCAGTACAGCAGTGCACCATTTAAGGTAAGTCTGCACTGGGAGCACCAGGAGAGCTACTGGCTCTCAGCCTGCAGCGGCTTCATTGATGTTTCCCTTCGCGGGTCAGCGGGGAACCAGCAAGGAGCTGATCTCAGCCATGCTGGGGCAAGCTTGTGGTTCACACTACCCTCAAGCTGTACAGAGGAGTACTGCATCTCTGCCACTGCCCCAAAAATAAATGTTTACATGACTATGAAAAAATCGTTGTTAGACACTCTTTTGGACATACAGGGCGCTATTTGTTGCTTCATGTGTTAGCTTTTGAGGAAGAATAGAGCAAGACTTTCCTAACTGTGCCGATCGTTGCTTTTCCCAAAACTATCAGAAGCCTTCAAAAGCCACTCTCTCTGTCTGGCTCCTTCTCTTCGGTAATCAGCAAATTCCACTGAGACCAGCGTTGTGACCAGTCGCCATCAACACTTGGGTATGAGTCTCAGAGACTCACTGAAGACGTGACACAGACTTGCATGTCATGCAGCACTTGGTCATGCTATATGAAGTTCATGAGTAACGAGAAGTCTGGTGAATCATTCGATTCCAGCACATGCCCCATCCTTGGCACCCCCATCTCCGACCCTTCCCCTTTATGAGATTACTCCCCACACTCTGCGGAAACATTTCCATGTGTGTATTTTTTTTTTGCCTGGCTGCCCCCTTGCCACGTTACACTCTCCCCCTAAACGGCCCCTTCACTCCCGCCCGTAACCCCGACTTTGCCATCTGTCCCGTTCACTCTCACTTTCACGTTGGTTTGCAAAAGACCTTCCCTGAGGCTGAATCCCCCACCAAACAGTGCATTTTATGTTAAAAGGCTTTTCTCCTGCGTGTAGTCAGAGTATGGAATAGTCTTCCTGATAACGTAGTGCAAGCTGAATCCTCGGGTTCCTTTAAATCAGAGCTAGATAAGATTTTAACAACTCTGAGCTATTAGTTAAGTTCTCCCCAAGCGAGCTCGATGGGCCGAATGGCCTCCTCTCGTTTGTATAGTTCTTATGTTCTTATGTTCACTAAATGTGTCTCAGCTCAGCCACAAGCCCAGCCCACCATTTTTCTTTCCTGTGAAGTATACCCAATGTATACCCAATGTATACTTTTGTTTATATTCCAAGCATATATTTTCAACAGTGAAATGAATGAAAATGAAAGACTAATATTTATATTCCTCATTGCTTCCACATGCCATGTACTTGGGGGTATGAATGTTGTATTTCTCTAGCACACAAACACATATGGACACGCAGTTTCTGCAGAAGCCAAGATTCACTGCAAGATGTTCCGCAAGGGGCCCAGTCTGAATGCATATTTATTCTGTGACTGGGAAGCCTGATCTTTTAATAAGTGCTAAAGAGTTAATCGTGACTCTGAATCTTGGGGTAGAATCATAGAGCAAAACTGTTTCTGCTACCTAACAATCAGTAAAAAAACACATATTACTGAGATTATTTTTGCTTTTGCAGTCCAAAAAGTATTCATATAGTAGTTTGCAAGTGCCACCTTTGATGCAGTAACATTATATTATATACTAATATAAATATTGACTTTTTCAAGAAGTTTAAAAAAAAAATGTTTTAAAATGTCACTATATTTTAAGTCAATTTATACAAAATCACTGAAAAAAATGAAAACAAGTCTTTTCACTTTTCTGTCAATGTTGCTTAGAGGACGGATACACACATTAGAGGAGCATCTTTAGCAATAATGTAAATGACACATGAGCATAGATATTGTGAGGGGTTTCATTTCTGTGGTAAAATCCATATGACGTTGAAATCATGGAAATGCTTCAGTTTGTTTCATTTTCCGGTTTCAAGAACTTGGAAAAATATATGGAAATGTCCCATAGCTTTTCCTGCATTTGGGTCTTGTGGCACACCCAAAATCGTAGATTTAATCTTTTTCATTCTGCAAAGCTTCTGATATAACACGTTCACCTGTCACACATCCTCCTCTTTTTCTACAGCCGAGTGGACTCACGCCGACGCTGACCCACCGACATGCACAATCACTCCCACGTCGGCCTGGAAACCGGCCTCAGATCAGTGCCCTTTGGGACGAACCCAAGGGGGAAAAGACTGAGCACTCAGGGCACCGGAACTTCTGCTCCAAAACAGCTGGAATATTTGCAGGCACAGCCCTTTTATGGACATGGCTGCTTCCCCCACGGGGTTTCTCCAGAAGTCTGGCTGCGCATTCTCGCAATCGCTCAGGCAGGACGACTGCATAGTCCAATTAGCCTGAACGTCACTGCTTGTGACAGCTCATATCCTGTCAATGTGATTTGAAAAAGGGCAAGAGACATCACAGGGTTGGCGAACCAGATCTGGTCCACCTAGAAAAATATTTGCCCCCCTGAAAGAGGCTTCCATTTTTAGTTTTCGTTAACCCACCGCACCCCCTAATTGACCCATCTGCGATACTACTGCTAGTTTCCGAGTTTAAAATATTTCAATAAAATTATATTGTAAAGTAAAAAACTATTTCTAGATGACAGCAACTTAATTATATTAATACACAAGTTTCTGACCATTAAAAAACATTGCCCAGACAAATGCTCACGTAAATAAAACTACAAATGACAATTGTCATTTCAATTTGGCCTCTAGAGGGAATATGGCCTCCAATAACATGTAGATGCTTGAAACAGGAAGAAATTAACAGCACAGAAAAAGACGAATTCCACGACCATTCTCAAATCCTACCTTGTAAAGCTATGATACAAACCCAGGAATGAAATTACACAGAACATGGACAAATGAACAGGAAAATCACTTTTTATACTTTTATTTGCTATTTTCAAGACTGAGAAAAGCTGATGACATATCGCCTATGCTGAACCAATCGAGACAAGGTTTATAATGATTCTTACCAGGGGGTAGAGCATTCAAAATAATGTGTTTTACCAAGGACAGCAGTCTCCAAAATGCTTACAATGCCAAGGGAACCCCATGTTAGTATGTGTGTGAGCGCAAGTTTGTTTACAATTTGTTTGTTTATCCGTGTTAGTAAAACTTTTAGAAATTGGTTTGTGCTTGGTTAGCATCCCATGACTGTCAGGATTTAAACTAGAACATGTTTGTGCAAGTTGTTAGGGTGTTTTAAGTGCTTTATTTTGCAATGGTCCAATAACTAGTATTATTAGGGGTGTACAGACTAAAGGGATACAAAATGTCAAATAAGCTAGAATTAGTCTGTAACATGCCAGGGACCATGAAGCTTCGGCAAGAATCATACATTGTTTATTTTTATAAAGTATTTAAAACAGAGCTGTAATTTTATGTTTGCAAAACTATACTGCCCCCTTATGGAGCACCATTGCAAAAATCAGCCCATGGTTGAAACAAATAGCTAAACCTTAATGTATTGTATACCATACTATCTCATACTGTAATTTTTTGCACATTAAGCTCTTATGCACATTACACTTAAAGTATTTATTTTTCTTTTTTTTTTTCTATTACATTGTACCTCTGCATTTTTTGTGTGGACAGAAAAGTAAGAATTTCATTGCACAGAGAAATGCACTTTCTACTGTACATATGACAGTAAACGCTTTGAATCTTGAATTTCACCTGCATTGTTTTACAGATGAACAAATCTCTCAGTTTCAAAAAAAATCTGGCCTCCTCTGGCCACTCTCATTAACAAGGTGTTTTCAGCCGCATAATCGCCTGACAGGGTATTTTATGTTCATCACATCATTCTCTGTAAACTACAGAAACTGTAGTGTGTGAAAATCCCAGATATTCCAGTTTTTGAGATGCTGGAACCACCACATCTGGCACCAAGCTCCAGATCATTGATATCAGGCATCTTGGCCAATCTAATGCTTGGGCTCAATGGTAAGTGAACTTCTTGATCCCATCTCTCCATTACTAATGTATTCATCTGCGGATTCATTCATACATCATCAACTGCCTTCATTATGGAAAACGAGTTCATCCAAAAAAAACAAAAAAAAAGGGAACAGGTAAACTTAAAAAAAGACAGCTTCTCGTATATATATTCCATACCTGTCCTATTCAGGATCGCAGAGGTGCAGAGGCTATCCTGGAAGCTGCGGGCGCAAGGCAGGGAATAACCCAGGATGGGGCACCAACCCATCCAAGCAAAGCTTCTCATGTCTACCCATATAGAATATTCATTCTTATGTTCCCTGGCAGTGAATGGATAGACCTAGACCACTGCATGAGTGCAGCCCCGACCTGAACAGAAGCAGCTCTAAATTAAACGTAAATTTGACCAGTGTAAGTGCTCTCACTTATCTGACAGGTTCCAGGGGTAGAGCTCTGTCTCCAGTCACAGCAGACAGCCAACCAAGCAGCAGGAGCGTGTGTCTGGATTTTGTGAGTCACTGGAAAGAGTTGTGACTATTTTGCTTCTTCCTTAAGATTTTTTGCCCTCATCTGGACTATTTATGTAAACTGATACTGCTTCTTTTGGATCAGAAATAGATTCATTTATTTGTGGATTGCGTGGAATCACACTGGATTGTGCAAAATCTGTATACAGTGTCCAGATTCCTTTCAGTGAAATTATGCCTAAATTGTCTTTGACAACATTAATCCCTTTAAATAAGGGAGTAATTCCAGATGGTAGAAGCCACCTCACAGTTTCAGGGATGGGAGTTCAAATCCCATCTCAATTCCATCTGTGCAGATCATCTTATTCTCCCCAAGTTGCACAGGTTTCCTTCAGGTGATCCAATTTTTTCCCACTCCAAATACAGGCAACTAGATGAACTTGTTACTAATTTGCACATAATACATGCAGTATTCTGCACAGAACACACCCTGCCTTGTGCTCCCTGGAACATCGGTTTATTTATTTATGCCTATACCATTAGATGTCCTTGCACGTCACAATGTTGCAAATCCTGAATTTTGACAGGTTCCAAGTCACCCGACAACCCTGCACTGACTACAAGGTTTGAATATATATGGGCAGGTAAAATATATATTTTTACCCAAACATTAGCAATAACACAGATTATTTATATCTTAAAAAAATTTGAACTTGTTAGTAGTCGGCCCTGCTGAAATTTCATCCTGGATATTTACATACTTTGCCTCAGTTTTATACATGGTGTAGTCAACCTCTTGATGAGTTTATATCGCAATATAACAGAGTATGTCCTGTTTTAGTTTTAAACCCATAGCACATTCCTTTTTTGATATTGATATACACTCCCAAGCTTAGAACTCCCAAATTAGAACATTCTTTTGTACCATCTATGCATACATGTGGTCAGCAATTCCTGAACTTCATTATGAGTCATCTCCCTGCTCTCAGTATATTTTATTACCGAAAAATGACCTTCTTGATGACAGTGCGAGAAATAATGAGGGAAATGGCAGCTTAAAATAGCTGTTGTGGGGCAGAATGCTGTGGGAGGAACAAAGGAAGTAAGGCGAGTGGTCTTGGTAAGTATGAGGTCATAAACAATGGCACAGTCTTGAGTCTCTGCCAAAGCCGCCAGCAGCTCTTGAGCTCCAAATACCCACCAGATTGGTGATCCTTCACGTTCGCTTCTCTGCACAACGACACACAAGGTAAGCAAGAGGCACAAGCAAAGTGAGGCCCACCAACTCTAACTGGATGTAATATAAACTCCCTGCAGTCGACGTTACTCTTGTTCCTGGAAGTTGAAGAACTGCAGAAAAGGATGGTGCATGAGGAGAAGAATCCATTAGCTGGTGTGATTTTCAACCAGCCAACTGATCAAGGCGACAGATAATTGAATCTGACTGTGACTCCTTCCATGAACTCAGTAAACATATTTTTTAACACCTTTCACGAATAATAGTAAATGAAATACCGCAAAACAGTCCCCTGCATGCATAATGATTAGACAATAAAGAACAGCACTAGAGTTGAACAAAAACAAAAAAAAAAACACCTGCTCAGACAACTTAGGGTTTATTTCATGCCTTCATTTCTTAAGCAAAAATGTAACCAAGCTGTCAAAAGCAAGTCATTTCTACAGAACATGTCTCTGTTTTTCATGTGTAAATGTGTTCGCGGACAGGTTACCCTACAAAAGAGCAAGTTGAGGGAGGTATAAAGACAATTTCCCCACGGGGATCAATAAAGTATTGATTATTATTATTATTATTCTCTGAAAACAAGTCATTTCGTTCACCTCCTAGGATTTTCACCACACCTACATAAGTCTGTTGTCATTTACATCAAGAGACAATCCTTTTAAAGATTTAGGGAAAAAAACTTAAACTTTCGATAAGGTACGGCCAAAAGCCACACCAAGACCGTACTGTTGCCACATCCATTTCAATCAGAGAGCTGTATCTCAGGCATGCTTCAGCCAATCATTGCCAAATTTTGCATAGTATTGTACAGCTGTACCACAGAGAGACCCTACAAATTTTGTATCGATCGGTCAAACGAGAGCGCTATAGCCACTATCCATATATGTCTAAGACCCACCTAGGCTAACTGACGTAAAATGAGTCACCAGATCAGGTAGGAAGGTGTCCAGCGATCTCACCCATTTGACCAACAGCAGCGGGTGGCTCAGTGGGCTAAACTTGCATGCATGTAATCAGAAGGTCGCCGGTTCGAACCCAGCTTCGGTGGGTCCTCGAGCTAGACAGCCCGATGTGTGCAGCATGCTCTCTGTAAAGCAAGTGGGGAAACATAAAGGTGTTTTCCCCATGAAGGTCAATGAAGCTTCTATTATTATTATTATTAAACCTGCCATTCAGACGGGCTCAGGCACTCCTCCGGAGGGTTCAATTATAATTATTTTTCTTCCCTAAAACTGAATGCCCAGCCTAAACTGTAAGGCCTAGGCTGACAAAATTTGGCAGTAAGATGCCTATGGCTACCCACTACTCAGCCCCTCCGACCCGTCCCAATCAGTCAGAGGGGGGCGCCGTTGCGCCCCACAACACGTTTTGGTCGATATCTCTTGTCCTACTTGTCCTACACTTAAATTTTATCTCAAGTTCAATTCACTTTGTCGTGCCAAATCCAGTAATATATATAACTTGGTTCTCCATCTTTGTGTTTTTGCATGATTTATTATTATTATTATTATTATTAAATTCCATTTAATGGCAAGAAATGTATGTGGATGATCGAGAATTTGGTAAATAAGTGCATTGAAGTCTTTACTGTGTGCTATACAGGGCAAAAGAAGAGAAGGAGCAGAGATGATTGAAGTCTTACTGTGAATCTCTCCCTGCCAGAGTCCAGCTCAGCACCAACATGTAAGGCAATTACAGCCCAAGACAAGGATCACCAGCAGTATTTACACTCTCTCTGATATGCAGCATCCTGTACTAGGGCACAATCAGATTAATGGCAAACACTGATTATAAAACTTTAAGGAAATTTAAGGAAGAAGGTGAGCAGTTTGTTCGCACATCTGGAACCTGTTCAGCATGTTCCTGCTGCTTCCAGTTTCCTCTGTGCTACATTACCAAAGCTGACCCGCCTTCCTGGCCCCCGCAGTGCAAAGCCCGGTGGCTTGCTTATTACCAAGATGCCAGATAACGCCAAAAAAAACCTCAGATCTGATGAAAGCCTTAACGAAAATCACATAGCGTTCTTTACTTAGTGTGAATGACTTTCCTTGTGTTAACACAAACCTCCACAGTGGGATTAAGGGTCACAGTTCAGAGAAAGTAGGTTGTGCACTGTTCACGCTTAATGTAGCACATTACTTACTCCACATCTTGCTCCACATTACAGATACTGGATATGCAAAGAGAACCATCTGTAAACAGCACAGATTTAACTATTTATATATAACTTCATCCCTTTTACTAAAATTAATAGTAATGGAAGTATGTCAAAATGTTTAGAAAACACAGTTACAGGGCAATATAGTGAAAATTAACAATTATTTACAGTACATGCAGTTTATAAATCCATAATTTATACATCTTATCTTTATAATGGTTTCTCTTGTGGTGTCATCATGCTGTTGTTGATCTGATTTGATAGTACTACACCCATTAAATTTTATATTAGTTTTAAATAAAACTTATTGAAATTACAATATCCTATCAATGCTAAGTCAAACTTGACTTGAAGGCACCTAACAATGGTAATGAACCCAGGTGAACTGGGTAAAGAGATAAATTATCTAGCAAATTAACCAGTGCACACCCTAAAGCAGACATTCACCTCAGAGGTACAGCAGTGAAACCCCCCTGGCATCTTTGCATATGAGTCTCCAAAGGTATAGCTTCTTAGCCAGCTAAAATTCACCCCATAAAAATCCCAGCTTGCCATTAACCTATATTGGATACTTATGGAGGATGGCACAGTAGTTGTCACTGTCACCTCACACCTCTGGCTTTGAGTCTCCGCCTACATTCCATGTGTGTGCAGTTTGCATGTTCTCCCCATGATGTCATGGGGTTTCCTCTGGGTACTCCGGCTTCCCCCCATAGTTCAAAAACCAGCGGAGGTTACTTGGAGTTATGAAATTGTCCGTAGGTGTGCTTGTGTGAGTGAATAGTACGTGAGTGTGCCCTGCAATGGGTTGGCACGCCATCCTGGGTCCTTGTGTGAGTGAATAGTACGTGAGTGTGCCCTGCAATGGGTTGACGTGCCATCCTGGGTCCCTGCCTTCTGCCCATAGGCTCTGGACCCCCTATGACTCTCAATAGGACAAGCGGTATCAGAAAATGTATGGCTGTATAATCATGATGCCTGCCTTAATCCAACTTGAACAAATTTACATAATTTCATGTAAAATAATTGGTTTAGTAATGTAAATATAGATTCAAGAAACCAAGTGGAAGAGGCTTTTTTTCAAAATTCTTTTCAGTGGTTATCCTGGGGACTTACCATGTAATATAGTTTCATCATGGGCGTCGCTGCCATTAAATCTGAGGGGGACGTGTCCCCCTCACATTTCATAATTATTCGTTTGGACCCACCCACATTTAACATAAAATATTAGTTTTATGCCAGTGTGTCCCCCCCAGATTCAAAATGCTTCTGACGCCTCTGAGTTTCATCACATTGAGTATAATTCTATATGTGCAACATGTGCATTTTTTTCCAGACTGTGTCATTTATCAGTAATTGCAGTGATTCCTTGCCATCATCCTGTCCTGCACCTGGTGTCGGAACATTTGTCCCTCAGGCTTCTTTTTGCCCTCATGCACGTGTCTCTTGCCGTGTATAATGAGCAGCCAAACAGATGCTGACACCCCCTTACCTGCTCCTGTTTTCCCAGTCTTCTCCAGACAGTCTGGTGGCATTCGCTCCCAGGCCATTCCTACGGGACCCCAGTCAATCTGTCCTATTCCCTGCTTCTCTCCATCCATCGAGCAGCCATCTTTGTTGATATCTGAAATCTGAACCATGGGATACAGTGTGAAACACTCTCATAAACTCCTTCTGATTACATGGAGCACAGCTTCAGCACCTGCTCAGCCTTCAGTCAACTTCTGTAAAGATAAATTTTGACATATATGACCACATTGATTTAGAGCCAGATTTATGGTGCTTTCCTTGGAACAACATGGAACTGAACAAATATCCACTAAAGCAACCAAGAAGTAATTATTTACACCATTTAGGGGTCATTTCAAGATCATGGGAGTTTTACTTACACAAAAATGTTCTGAGGGCAAAAGGAAAAATGATTGGTTCAGAGAGATGACCAATAAAATTGTAGAGGAGGTGAGTCCAAGCAACCAGAGGAGGTGGACCCAACTCCTCTACAATCTGATTAGTTATCTCTCTGAATCAATCATTTTCCTTCTGCCCTCAGATGTTTTTATATATGTAAAACTCCCACAAGCTACTTGGTTCATGCAGTTAGTCCTTGGAGTCTTGATATCCAAGTATTACTCTGTCACATGGGTACTTTAGTTTGTTTACATTGTTTACATTGTTGTAAGCAATCTCCTACACCCAGTCCTGCTTTTGATAATCTGCGACCTTCCGGTTTCATTCCATTTGAACTCTGAACTTGCAAATTCCTAGCTGGAAATTTCAAATGGTACACCCCCTGATGATGGAATTCGTACTCGAGGTAACTGGAACACAGCATAAGCTAGTTAGCTACAGTACAAGCTACAGAAAAAAAGTAGCTAACTACATCAAAGCCATTTCACCGGTAGGTCTAATACTTAATATTTATACTGTAGGATACTCTTAAAATAGATTCATTTAAAAATGTGAAACTTGATGTTAAAAGTAAAATGAAAATCTATATTTTTTTTACAGTAAAATCCCGTTATATCCGCTTATAACGTTATAGAATATTGTCTATAATGGACGAGGTTCACGTAGGTCCCGGTGTTCTGACGAGTTGAGCTACCTATCGAGACGTGCTATCGAGCCTTTCGGCGCATGTGCAGTTCCACCATCTTGGGATTAGGGTTAGGTTTCAGGGGTTAGGGTTAGGGTTAGAGTAAGGGTTTAAGGGGTTTTTGGCGGGTTAGGGTAAGAGTTAGGGTTAGGGCTATCGATTAGCACTACGGTAGCCTAACTCGACAAAGTAGCTCAACTCGACAGAACACCGGAATTTGGGGCAGAAAATGTCATACGCCCCAAAATCAATCAGTCGTATAGGTTATAAGTCGACGGCAACCGGTAGTACTTTTTAACGATGTATAGCGTTTTGCCATTCTACATTGCTGTTTGTAAATAGTTAGTTACTGGAAAAGCTACAGCGTTTTAAAAGTAGTTTAGCTACTAATAAGCTACTAAAGAAGTAGTAAAGTTAGTAGCCTTCCTAATTGTAGTTAGCTACTCCCTAACACTGTCAGTGGCACTGAGGTATACAGCAGCATCTTTATGACCCGCTATTTAAATTGTTTGAATTGTTTGTGCTGTTGCTCAGGGTGTCAGAGTATACATAAATTGTGACATTGTAAGTCTAACTGCAAGATATAAACATACCTAACCCTAACCCTAACCCTAACCCCCCCTCCCGAAACAAGTAATAAATCATAAAGTCCTGTACCAACTTCATTTTACTGTACTCTAAATATTAGTACTGTTATTATTGCTTTGCATTAATTGGTGGTGCTGAAATAAGAGTATGCTTCGCATTTCATTTGTTGATTAAAAAATGGATAAAGTGAAATTTACAGACATTAATAAAACATCAAGTTACAGTTTGAGGTATATTTTTGTTTTAACCAAGCAATTAATAACATTTCAATAAAAGTTAAATGGCAAATGAATATATATTAAATAAATTGAGGGCTTGTTTAGGGTGAAAACAAGCCTCCATCCCTGCTGCAGTTACATACTTGGCATATCTTTACATTTAATTCTTTCCCTTCTGATAATGTAACTCCTTCTTCTTCGATTTGTTTGTTTCCTTAAGGCCATGACAATCTGTTTTCTTTCTGACTCCATTGCTGTTCACCACTGCAAGAAGGTGCCATACATGTACCACAGCTCGCGGTAAACATGTATCGTTAAGCGTACAAAACAGACATTCTGGCATGTCCACCACGGGGGTAAAAGTTAACATTTTATCGGAGCACAATTAACCATAGCAGTCATGCCAGTGTTAACCCCTGGGACCAGAACTCTTCTAAAAGAATGGCCCAGCAGAGAGATTTATTTAGCTAGCTTCAATAACCTCTCCAAGCATCTCTCCCTTCCTCTTGAGGATGCTTCTGATCTTATCTAAGCTTATTTCTGGAATGTGCTTGTAAAAATCAGCTGCCACTCCGACGAGCAAGGGTATTGATAAGTTTCTCTGACTCAGTGAGTCAGAGAGATGCCCCTCAGCAAACCCCCTTTTCCCAGCATTAAAGGGCACAATTTTTAATGGACACATCAAGATAATGTTTTTTAATGGGGAAAGAGTTGATGCTAGCCTCAAAGAATTATAAAACATGAGAAATAACTAGGTTGTATGCTGTGAAAATATGGGCTATATCGTTTATCTGAATGAGCAATTTAATGCAAATACTTCTGCATTGTGAGAATAATAATAATATGCAAAACAGTAAAACTATACTTCACAAATTAACAATATAATTAGCTCTTCCTATATATGTTTAAAAATGTCATATTGTAACAGTGTCACAATGATGTCAATACTGATAATTACTATGTTGTAAAAAACTACAAACAGATTCTGTAAAAGTAGCTAGTGCTTCTAAATGTACTGTATTGGGTGGTGAGGCTGTGCCTGAACCTTTGCTCTAGAAATAGCATCATTTTACTGATAGCTAAGACACATAGATAATATTATAACCATAGGAAGTTTTCATAGAGCTGGTCCTACAGGCATAAAATGTTGTTTCCTTACTCCAGCTATCGTGTTCAGTTCCTTCACACAGTATGCTTCATCACTTTAATTTGGCCCGAATGGGTGTACAGCAAACAGCTAAGCCGAACGCAACAGCGGGGTTTCTTATACACAGAGGTCCTGTGACTTACCCATTGGTGGTTGGGTATGGCCAATGAGGTCAGCATGTCTGCCATGGCGCCCAAGATGCGGTCTGTCTGCCCCTGGTTCTTCTGGAGAGCGTTCATCCTGCAGAACTTTCCCTTCTACCACTGCCTTTGCCTCCTCCAGCAGCCTCTGCAGTTTCTGTCACTTGTTCCCTCTGGATCTTAGCACCATGGGCCACAGTGTTTCTCTCGTTTGTCTGAGTACCAAGAACCCTCAGCCACATAAATAATGCAGACTCACTTCGGAAAACATGTCCCTGTGTTAAAGGCGAGCCGGCTTCTTCTTCTCCTCCTTCCTGACTGTCTCATTCCTTCAGGATCAGTTCATCTCCTCAGGCTGGCTTGGAAATAACTTTGAGTTGCTTTTCATGCGTGCTCAGCTATTGCCCTGTTTTCTTTCCCAAATTCCCAAATGTTAAAGCCGTGTTATGTTAAGATTAACCATCGTACCCTCCCAAAAATTCTGTTTCCAAGTTTCTCATTGGCTATCAGACATCACCTCCCCTTCTCTGAACCTCTCCTCCCTGTTCAATCCTTCCCCTTATAGTCTTTCTCTCAATCCCACCTCCCAGCTCCCTCTGCAGTGCTGTTAACCTTCTCCATCTCTCTCTCCATCTTTCAGCCGCTGTTCCTCCTCTCCTCCCAGGACATCCCATTATTTAAATCCTTTCCACTTTCCACTTTGCAACACATGGCCTGTGTAAACCCTCAAGATGGTTCTCATCAGCCCACCCATTCTAGGCAAGCCTGGGGGGGAAAGTATGTGCACAAGGAATATATAAATGGATATGCTTGGTTATCTTAGAGGATCAGGTTTTGATGTCCCCACAAGACAAAATCCTCGGTAAGTTGTGGGGGCTTGGTCAAAAAAGCGAATGTTTTATTAAAGAAACCGATTTTAAAAAAAGAAGAAGAAACTGAAAATGCCAAACCTTTTTGGTTGCTACTCTTGTGAATTTTGATTTCACTAGAACTGCTGTCTATGACATGACTATACAAATGTAATAATACATAATAATATGCACCTTCCTAACAATAAGTGTTTGTGCATGTGTTTGTGTGAAGGTTACCAAAAAGTTAGACACACAAAAATAGCTGGTTAAAACTCATCTGGTCTGACAACAGGCCTGTTTAAACTGGTTCTGGCATGAACTATGGAGGTAATATTAGCCAAACATATGGCTTTTGTTAGAAAGGAACCTTCATGCCGCTACTCCTGTACCTGGGCAGTCTGCTTGATCAGCGCAGGGGAATATAAGCACCTTGTCCACTGAAATTAAAAACCGACAAAACATGTTTACAAAGCTGAAGTGATGACAATTATTTCTGTAGATTTTATTAGTTCCTGACCTATGCCATTCTGCACATAACATATAGCATCTAATTGCAAAAGTTAACGTCATTTAACTAGGGCAATACATTATTGCTTCACAGATAATTTGGATACCATGGAGTGTTGAAAATAGAAGCCGTTTAAAAATATTACTAGTACCAGGAAATAATGACTCACATGGCTATCTGGTACTTGGTGATATATACTTTTCACAGAATGGAAGTGAAAATTGACTTCGCGCTCTGACGTATGGCTGCAGGATGGCGCCCCCTTCTGGTAGACTACAGCATTACAGCCAAAACAACATTGTAATAGTAAGTTTCCCTATGTTAACACTACATGATTGGACTTAATTTATTCCTTTCCCTTGTGCTTTTCTGATTAATCGGTCTTGTGTTTCACCTCGCCCAATACCGATTTAATATATTTTATGTTTTAAAAGTTTTCTGTTTCTTAAAGTTTTGCTGGGATCGCAAATGTTATGATTTTTATTTTGAAAAATGCAAAACATGAAAGTAAATCAGTTTGGTCTGTCTCTGTTGGGTGATCAAACTACCCATTTGGATCCCGACAATCCGTAGCCGTAGTATTTGGTACAAATACTTCAAAAAATATCTTATTACAAATTAGAAATACTTGCTCATGAAATGTAAGAAAATAAGACAGTGATGTGCTATTTTTAAATGCATATAAACCTGGTGATGAAGGTTCTTAAAATGACAGAATATAAATAAATAAAATGACATATTATATTAAGTATTTTAAATATCTTAAATACATAAAATACAATCTTTCAAAGTATTTTGTTACAAATTATACGTTATTTTTTTCCTGTCCAGCAAAATACAAATTTCAAAATACTCAAAAGTAATGAAATACATATTTTAAATACCTTTCATTGAAATCCTGCCCATTTCCGACTGTGACACATGTATCCGCATGTGTAAGTTGCCTCTGCCTGGTTATTGTAATGTCATTGCACTACAGATAAAATTCAAGTTTTCTTCCAAATAACGACAGGCAAAGGTTTATCTACTAGACACTGTGTTTTCCTTCTTAAGATAATCAGCACTCGGATGCGGATATATCAAAAGAGTGTCCATCATCATAGTTCTATATTTGCTCTTGTTTTAAATATCTAATTTATTCAGTGTTATATATATTAATTTTGACTTTGTTCATGGGTGGCGTGGTGGTGCAGTGGTTAGCAAGGAGGTCCTGGGTTCAATCCCAGGTCCTTTCTGTGTGGAGTTCGCACGCTCTCCTTGTGTTCGCGTGGGTTTTCACCAGGGGCTCTGGTTCCTGCCTGTGCCCATTGTTCCCAGGATAGGCTCTGGTCCCCCCTCCCCCATGACCCTAGTTGGGATTCAGTGGTTTCAGAAAATGGACGGATGGATTTTCCACAATAAAAGGTATAGCACTTATTCAACAGGCAAATATGAATACAACATATATATAGGTTCATAAGATTCTTGTATCAAGTTTAATTTGTGCCAAAATATAGGGGGTTAATGGTATTTAAGGGTTCATGGAGGTCACTGACCTGGGTTAGCTGAGGGAGCATCAAATCTCACAGAAGAAGCAGCCTGTGCTGCTACTCCGACCCTAATCTGCCTGCTTACACCACTGGGACCCTGCTGCCATCATGTGTGAGTATGTCAGCCTGCCGTGCCCTCACCCGTAAACCTATGGCAATCTTTAGAGGCCCATGTGACAATGCTGGCTGATTAGGAAGCTTTACTTAATTAATAAAGAAGGCCTTTAAATCTGAAAATCAACAAAATGATCCATATATTTAACACAGTAGAAATGTGTAACATAAACAGTCATGTACTTTGCACATTAGCTAAATTGTAAGAATTGGTATACCTCTATGTGTGTAACAGCCTGAAATAACATTTCCTCTTACATATCTGGCTCACAAACGTGAGTCGACACTGACTCACAGGTGTGATGCAGTTACCAATTAAGACAGCAGTAACAAATGCTCATATATAAATTATGACAAAACCCACTTCAAAAATACATTGCATAAATTAATCATTCTACTAATAACATAATGTGTTATATATACAATTACACAGATCCTTCGAAAAAAGATCTATGGACAATCTTTAGCATTAAAAACTGCCAGAGTCATCATGGACCAGTGAGGTCAAAGCTGGTCATGTGACTAACCGATCACTGTTCACGCCTTGGGTAGCATAAGGAGGAAGTTCTGCTGTAACTCCAAAGGGCATCTTTCAAAGAAGGAAACTGCTCTACACATTCATTCTGTATCATATTCCATTAATCATGCAGAAGTCAGCAAACTGACTACATTACTTTATTCATTATGTTATTTAAGAGTTGTTTCACAGAAGCAGAGAAAGTCTAATTCAGAGTTCAGGAGAAATAGGAGACAAAACGGGAGATGAGGGGAAGAGGAGGAGAGAGTGAGAGAGAGAGAGACCCAGGACCTTCAGCCTATTAGCAGGTAAAGCTTACTACTCTTACTCCCCCTTAATCCCCCTATAAAATCTCCTCTAAGGAAGAAGAGCAGCAGCACACTTCCAGAATTAAGCAGGGCACCTGCATGAAGACTCAGGGGGATCCTCTTATTTTCCGGCAGCAAAAATACACGAGTGAGAGGCAGGCTGGAACGTTAACTCTGAAGACACTGGGAGAGCAGCGGGGTCCCATCAGAAGAGGATCATCAGCTGTGCCCCTCTCCAGTCATGCGGGACCATGTACACCTGGCTGGCTTTCTTAACAGTAAGTGAAACATCCGCTACTACTAACTGTTACATCTTTGTCGCGGGGAAAACTTGGATTGTCATTTTTAGGGATGTATTCATGAGTAATATGTCCAAAGTTTATACAGAAACCACCACTATACAGTCGAGCTATGAAGCCAAAGTGATAGCTAAACATGGAAATCTCAGCTTGAGATGGGGGGCAGGCTCACAGTGGGGAGGGGGACAGATGCCGCTTCCTACTGGAATGGGATGGCAAGGGTTCATCTGTGAACACGCCTTATATCAGCCCAAGTGTCCTATATGGGTCCTGGGCGTATGACAGCCCCATTCAACGGACTCCACCACATTTTAATGTCAACTGTGGAAACAATTGTGATTCTGAGAGAGAGCCTTTCTTCCTGTTTTAATCTTCTCTCCTTATCTTCTTCTCTGTCTCTCTGTGACAGAGAAAGACCCAGCAGCGTGTTTAACTCGAAAAGGCTGCCAAATATAATCACATGACCCTTAGGAAAACTCAGGCATATTTTTCTTTCTCTCCGTTGTGCATTTGACAGCTCTCATTTAGTGGATTGTGACTGGACAACTTATTGTGATTTCACCATGGTATTTCAATGACTTGGGTAGCTCTGTAATTCCTTCCAAGGGTAGAGAAAGAAAGGATTCAAGTATGGCTTTTTTGTCAAATTATGATTCATAGGAAATATTATGACCAATTTCATACAATGATCAATTGTGCCCAGGGAACTGGGTAAAAGTATCTCATATAGCCACACTTAATTAATAAAATGGGACACAACATTATACTGAAATGGCCTTTGGGGTGACAGTCATTATGATGCTTAAGGACATACTTATAGTCTAAAGACTGCTCAACTCCCAGGAGGTGCTGTTGGACTCTTCAACAAAGTATTTGATCTTCAGTAAGGCATAGCAATTGTATAAATGGGCATGGTTGTAACTCATTTTGAATTTGGATGGAAGCAGCAGAGAATCACTAATAAACAGTGCTTTCTCAGAATGAGTAATTTTCAGTAATTAGAAAACTGCAAGCATCTTCTTGCACTGAGTGACATGAATAGAGCATAGATAGAATAATGAGTTTTATGAGTAAGAGATGTCTGCTGACATAGAACTGTGCTATATTGTTAGAAGTCTGTAATGACATATATGAACACCTAGTAACAACACTGCCCTGACTGTTATTTCTAACACAAGGTCTGTGAATCCTGTCCCTCCCAAATCTCTGTTACGTAATTTAGCTATTTTGCTAGATATATACTGTATTTACCTCAGAGAGTAGTAGTTTATCCTTATCAAGTACTAATATTTATTCTGAAGAGGCAAAAAAAATTGTGCCATGAAGATTTGGACATCGAGTGAGGGACTGTCAGTGACAGATGTAACAGTAGGCCATGGCTTCATGTGAAGTTCAGGCCATATGCTCCATCTGAGCCAATTAAAGGCAGCCAACCTCCTGCTCAGGTAGCAGCTGTGTACCACGTGTTACACGACCAAGGCAGAGTCCTGCATGTAAACCATAATATGGATTCCAGTGCTATCTCGGCCATTTAGATTAAAGGTAAAAATTAGAAATTCCCAAATTTCGCTTGGACATTGTAACAAAAGTCTCTGCCTGATTGTTGACATTATTGGCTACAGTAATCGCACTTGGCTACAGTAATGCAAATTTGAAGAGCACACCTACTAAATGGAAAACACCCTTTTCTTGGGCAACAGAAAATGCACGCTAAGCAACGCCAGGCTTGGGATTTCACTAAAGAAGGAGTTTTTCCACAGTGTATTACAGAGGAGAACATCAGTAAAAAAAAAAAAATATTGTGAAAAGCTGCAGCCACAAATAAACTGGACTAGACACAAATAATAACCAAGGCCATTCCTTTATTAATTCACTGTATTCTTTAAAAGAGAAACTTTGTCATATGTGTTTACTTATTGATTTAAAATGCCTGAGCAAAGCTTTTGCTTCTACCTCAAAGCACAAATAAATAACTCTATGGCGTTACTCGCCATGTTGCCATGAACTTTAAAATGAAACATTGGGGTTTGCGTGTCTTTAAAGGTTTCAGCTTTAGAGATGGATTTATGTCTATTTACCATTGACTAGGTTGTCTATTTTAGACTGATTTTCCAGATAGAACATACTGTTCCATTTGGAACACAATGAGAGGCTTGTAGACATTGTTTCACGAGTTAATTTATGCCACATGGTGTCACTATAACCACCACTCAAAATGAATTATGAGGGTCTAATATTCCACCGGGGTGGCAGTGTGGGTAGTACTATAGCTTGATACCTACGCAGTTGGCAATAAAAAGCCAATGTCCACGTGTGTGCACATTTTCCCTGTGCTGTGCAGATTTTATTTGGATTTTCTGGTTTGCAGCTAGTCTGAAGACATGCCATATGGAGTTATATATACCTCTACTAAAAGCATTTTACAAAAGAAAGTGCTAAAAGACCTCAATTGATCTTTCTTCCTGATGCCCTTGATAATTTATCTTAGTTACTCATGTTTCATTTTAACGTTTCACTTTTCACTGTTTATTACTCTAATATCATTTTTGCTAAAATATTTCTGTAAATAAAGATACTACATGATCTTAAAAATAAGACTATACAGCACTTCTCTTAAGAAGTAAAAGACAGCACTGAGTGATAATTTTTCCTTGTAGCATCCCTCTTTTTAAACCATCTTTCGGAGTCATTTGAATAAGGTCTGGTACTATGTTGGCTTGCCTTGTGGCACCAGTCAGAGATTTTTGTTGAGCATAAATCCTTTTCTGTCTCATACCTTCTCAAAGCATGTGATGCTTTTATATATATTATAGTCATGTGGGATTCCTCCCACAGTCCTATGACATGTACTCACTAAATTGCCCATTACGGATGAGTGTGTGCGTGCATAGGTGTCATGACCTGCGCGTACGATCCTCGTGTGTGCCACGCCCCCTCATTAACCACATGTGCTTCCCCGATTGTGACCGGCTGTTTTCCGTCAATTTGATATATCCTGTGTATCTAAGTCCGCGTCTGAGTCCGTGTCCTCAGATCCGTCATTGATGTTTGTTGCCGCCTGCCCAGTGCTTCCCTCGTTTCCCCATGGTAAACCCTTGTGTCCTGGATCCTGGCCTGCCTGCCTGCCTCGTCCTTCCCCGCTTCCTGCTTGCTCGCCTGACACCGGTCACGACAATGTGTATGTGCACTGCAATTAGGGTTTGAAAATTCAGGGAAACTTTCCATGGGAATTAAAGGGAATATATGGGAATTAATTGGAATAATCTGGAAATTGCAGGTTAGCCTATAACAGGGAACTTCACTGTAGTTAAAAAAAAATCTTGATAGCATTGTGTAACCAAGTGCTTTTGAGTAATTATGTGTGCCAAAATAAGGTTCTACATCAAAACACTGCTTATAAGTCATATTCTATGTTGTATTATTCATACAGTTTGCTTTCTTTGCTGTATCTGACAGCTTATGTGGAGTTCCAAGGAGTTCAATATTTCTAAAATTCCAAGCTTAATTTCCCATGGAAAGTTTTTGGAAAGTTACCAGAAATTTTACGCCCCTTTGCAACCCTAACTGCAATGGACTGGCACCCATCCACGGTTACCCCAGCCTCGCTCCCTCGTTAAAAATGCCTTGTGGGGGAGCTGCACACCATGCCAAGGTGATGGTGATACTTGAGTATTACAAGAAAGCAATATGTTACCATAATGTGCCTTGTGCCGTATTTTATTGTAATGTCATCATCATAATAAAAAAACAGGGTGATTATAATGTAAGGTAAATGATCTGTTTTAGTGTTAAATCAGCATATAATCATATTTCATATGGTCTTCAAATCTTTTTCATTGTGACATTGGGACACGTCCACATTCTAAGCTTTGTTTCCACCTACATGGTCAGGAACTGTTTAGGATGCAGACTGTGCCAGGGTCCCCGGACTGTGCATGACCACAGGAGCCAGATGACACATATCCATACCCCGGCTACGGAGGACCCCCACCTGGGCTTGGGTCTGCTCGATGACTCCTCAGAAGTGTCCATCTCCCAGGATGAATCGGACTCAGGGAGCTTGCTCTCTGATGATTCGATCTTCCTCAATTACGAGCGGGCAAGGCGCTGGTCCTGCCCTGGGACTACACTCTATGAGGCTTGTGCCAGGAACGAGGCCCTGACAGTACGCAGAGTCCTGGAGAGGGGTGTCACCCAGGAGGAGGTCATGGAGCTTGACATCAATGGCAGGGTAGGAGAACGAGTCCAGCCACAGTGCTGGGACTCACGCTAGTTAATGCCAAACCACTGATTGCTGTGCTGTTGTATTTCTGCTGTGTTCAATGACAGAATGGCCTGATGATGGCAGCTTGCAAGGGCTTTGTGGACATTGTGTTAGAGTTGTACCACTGTCCCTTCCTGGATGTCAACCATCGGGACAATGACGGCAACACAGCACTCATGATGGCATCGCAAGCAGGTCTACCCAGGAAGCACGTCGCTGCTTTCTAGTCATTCTTGTGTTTCTGGTGATCAAAGCTGCTCAGCCTTGTTCTGTGACGACCATTGTTTTGCAAGGGCACACAGTCCCAAAAGAACAATAGCAGAAACAACATGACATCACTATCATCAAACACAAGGCCTCAGGGACTAGGAACAGGGCCAAGGAGCACATGGGGACACTTTTTTGAAGTTCAAATTAGGAGGAATCTCAAGATTGTGTCTCTGGGGTATTGGAGCATTCTGTATAGGAAGTATAATCAATCTGTACTCAATGTAGCACCAAAGAACTTATTTCGACAATAAAGGCAGAACACTTTAGGCACCATAGTCAGCAAAAGCATGAGCATTATTATGTTTAAGCAGTAGACCAGGTTAGATGTACTGATGAAAAAGTGACTGAAGAATGCAGTGAGGATGAAGAAGCCGTGTCGCCATCCGTCTGTCGGCCTCTTGTGACGCCCTCTTGTCCTGTTTCTTCAGGTTTCATCACTATTGTGAATCACATCCTGAACTACTTCTCCGGCGTGGACTTGGAAGTCAGAGATACCCGGGGCTTCACGGCTCTTATCAAGGCAGCCATGCAGGGCCGTGACGACTGCGTGACAGCGCTGGTCATGGCCGGTGAGCACCTGGCGGGTACTCGGGAGGCCACCACATGAAGTTACTCAGTGTCTAAGGCTGCTCAAGGTTTTCTACAGGATTCACACGGATGCAAACGGGGGATAAACCAGGAAAAGGTTACGGTGTAAAATCCAAATAAATTGGTGACAAGGTGACTCAGCAGCTAGCATTGTTGGTCCACAAGCTCAGGAGATGTGTCTATGTCTCTCTATTCTAGTATCGGTGTCTCTGAATTGTCCTTACTATCCGATTGTGAGTATGCAGCCTACAATGGATTGGCATCCCCTTCCAAAGTATTCCCTGCAGAACTAAGGAAAATGCATGGAGAGATATCCAGCAAAATAGTCCACCTGTTTTATCTTGAATGTCCCTGTTATAATATCAATGAAACTCTGCATGAAAACTCTGCATGAGTCTATCTGTGCCTTTGCTGCAGTCAGATATCCATGGTCAAGTGTACAGGGTCCTTCATTTCTGAATACGCTTACAAATTCTATGAGTTACTTTCACCCAGAAGATTGCTGCTTCCATTGACAGCAGTTCACATGGCATTCTGCAAGCTCAGCGCGATGTAGGTCCCACCAGCCACAAACAGTGATGCAAGAATCATGGAAACTGAGAGGCAGATCTGAGGACATGTTTTCTGATCTCCTGATCTCCTCTGATCTCCTCTCAGAAGAGTGTGGATTAGCCTGCCGTGGCTCTAGCTGACCTATTAAAAGAACTGTAAGTGATCTCCAAATTTAACCATCACCAGCTCATTTCACTTGAGCATTCCCAATCACAACCTAATAATAGTTACCAAATTCACCCTTGATATTTCTTCCTGTTTTTCTGTTCTGTGTCTTTTCTCACAACAATGTTAGCATAAGCAGGCATAATTAACAACACAGTTTTGCAAAGGTGCAGAAATTGATGTGAATAAAAAGATCTGTATTCCAGCTATATTCTCATCTGTTGTGCTTAAAAAGTAAGACTTTAAGGGACAACTAATAATGTAATACTGTATATAATACCGGGAAAAATAATAATACCTAGTAGGTAGGAAAGAATGTCAGTTCCTTTTCCTCTTCCATGCACAGGATATTCTGGAATGCCAGGAACATAATATTTCACCTCGTCCAGTTTGACCCGACACAGCTTGCATTCCTCTCTCTCTCTGGCCAGCCAGAGTTCCTGACACTATCTGAACCCGGATCAAAACAATCTCTTGTCCTTGCTTTGTTGGTTCATCATGTCTGCTGCTGCAGCAACTAAGTTCAGCATTTCTTACGTGACATGTTGTATTACTTCTAGTTATCTTCCAGTTTAGAAGCAGTGTTTTGGCAGCAAACACCGTAAGAATGAACAGTCTTGCTACCACATTCCCACGGACTACTATCATTCAAAAAACGTAGAGTCAGACTGTTTATTTCTACTTTAACATGATCTTCACTAACACAAAATTAGCCTATGTTGAGTTGGACTTACCTCAAAGTGCTTTCATAGGTGTGAAGGTGATTATGTAAGCTGTCCCCTGACCACTCGGGTAAAATACAAACGACCCTATACGCAGAGTCACTGATGATGTGAACTAGACCGTGCCTCAGATTTAACCCTGGCTGTTAAAGACCCTATATTAAAGCACAATATTTTTACTAAAATCTACTTAAGGTAATAAGATTATTTCACTTGATCCTCAAAAGGTGGCTTGGTACATTTACTTTACTATCACAAGAATTAGTCCAGTGAGAGTCACCCTACATCCATAATCAAAGAACTTGCCCTGGTAAAATAGTTTAAATACAGACACAGACTAAAAATAGTCACAATACATACACAGACTAAACAACAACATAACAATGTCATACGTATTCTACACAGGCAAAGCTTTACAGAAGAAGATCATCAAAAAACACACAATAACTTGTCATGCATAACATGCTGTCATCTGTCAATGCCGTCTTAAAGAACCTAAAACATTTAAAGAGTAATACAATGTGGAGTTTGTTTCCAGTAAGGTTTATTGATTATTTTGTTCTTTCTTCTAAAAAATAGTGGCACTACTGGCTCCAGATTGGCTGGCAGATTTGTATCCTGCTCTCCTATAGCTGATACTACCATCTGGCAACCACAAGGAGGAGTTCTGCAGCAGCCAAATATAACCAGGATCATCCTGCCACATAACAGAGGGTTACAGGCAACTTGGGTTCCTCAGTTGCAAAAAGCGAGCGAGCTCTTAATCTCTATCCAACAAGAAGAGGTGCTCTGCTCCTCTGGGTGGTGCTACCTCTCCAGCACAATGATGTGTCAAGTGTTAAAAGAAAACCATCCCTGACTGGCAATGCATATGAGTGAAAAGTCTGATAAAGCATCCATACTGTAGTGTCTCAAGGGGGTAGAATGAAAATGAAGAGTCCTTCCTTCCTTGAATACTTGGGGGAGAAAATTAGTTTTCCTAGCATTAAAAAAATCTAGTTGTCTGAGCGTGCTTTTTGCATATCTCTCTGCACCTTCCCTTTGACTAGGAGCCAATGTGAATGCCGTAGACACAGCAAAGGGAAGGATCGCTGAGGACTGGGCGCTAAGGACCGGTCGTTTTGAAACATTCCAGAAACTCCGGCGCCTGATGGCCCAGCCCTGTGCGGAGCAGTTCTGTGAAAGGTACATCCCAGAGTGGCCAGATCTGAATGAGCTGGTAGCCAAGGCAACAGCAGCCAAGACAAAGGGGGAACAGCTCGCCCAGTGCCTGCAGTCCACCTTCACCATCAGCTTTCCCAGGGATCCCCAGGACAACGGCGTGTTGGACCACATGGTTCGCATCACCACCAGCATCCATAGTCCGTTGGTGGTCACCGGGTGCCGCCCGCTCCATCTCACCAGCCCCCCAGAGTTGGGAAAGAGGCGTAAGGCTGTACCAGAACTGGCACAGCAATCCACAAAGGGGGAGCTGAGAGAGCCGTCATTAACTGCCGCCATGGACTCTCCTGTCAGCTCTACTTCCTCCATGCCCTTGACCTCCGGCGGTTCAGGCACTCAGCCAAATGTCCCTAAGCTCTCCATAGTCTGCAGCAGTGTGCCTAGCTACCTCCCACGTCACTTTGGTCGCCATAACAGCATCTTCCCGACCAGTTGCATTCCTCACATCAAGGTGATAAAGTCAGGGGAACGCACACCCAAGACGGAGAAAAAGAAGAAGATGTCAAAGCTCCACCTGGAGCCACCTGTGTGGAAGTACAAGGAGGCCAAGGAGGAAAAGAAGAAAGAGAGGCTCAATGTAGAGCAAGAGGCGCTAATCAAAGACAAGAACCATAAGACCCAGAGGACAAAGAAGGCAAAGCACTAAGTCCGACCAGGTGTCACCAATGAAAACGTCCAGTATAATGTGGGGAGATTAAAACACAAGACTTCGTATCACCTGAGCATTGGCTTTTTCTAGAAGCTAATCTCCCACTATTACAGAGGTTAAGTGATAAATAACAACAATGGCAATCACTTTTGAATTGCTAAATTATGCTTATAAAAACACTTTTCTTCTGATGTATCAATATTTGGTCTGATCTATACTGGATATTTTGCTACCCATATTTTTTCAACAGATAAATAAATATTTAAATAAAATATTTAAACTGTACTTAAAGGGTTAATTTTCACTACATGAAGTCATTCTCACCAGCAACCTCTGTGCCTATTGTGAGGAGCTAAACAGTGTGCAAATCAACACAAATAATAATCTATTTACAAAAACATTTCTGCGAAACTAAACTTCCTTTCACAGATCCCAAGATTTTACGTATTTTACACATGTGAAAGTGTTAGCGTTTGCAACCGGAAAGAGTGGGACTCAACAGTGTGGACAAAAAAGTCACCACAAGACAGAATAATTGTAAAAATAAAAACTTCAGAAAAACAAAAAAAATAAACGTTGACATACAATCAGTGAAGGCAAATAAATTCTGGAGATTCTGGAGTAACATATGCTCAGATTCCCCCATTATTCCTTAGATGTTTGCCATGCAAAGATACAAAAGCATGTTTGTTGTATCTATGTAAATAAGACACCTGTCCAATTCAGGGTCACCACAGGAAGCAGAGGGCACACACACCAGGGAATTTAGAAATGCCAACCCACATAAAGCATGGGATGAAAAAGTAGGACCCCACACAAACTGGGTTGAGGCTGGAGAAAATGCTCTGGAAATAAGACCACGGCCACCACAGCACATTGACATACAGTTGGTGTATATACACTCACATGCACTGTTAGGAAAATAAAACCAGTACATTGTATACATGGGTAGATTTTCAATGACAATAAAATTGTTTCTGTTCTGTTTTTTTGGGAGGGGGGTGTAAATGTTTTAAAAATGCAACAGTTCTGTGACACATGCAATTACTGTGAACAAATGCATCAGTTATTATGGGTTAATTACGATGTGGTATCTAATCAATCCCAGTTCCATAAAAACCTTACAGTGCTGATTTAGAATCATTTGGGCATGTAAGCACAATTTAGAGCAATTAAATTAAAAAGTCAGTCTTCAGAACAGTGTACAAAAGAATGAAAGAGGAACAACTGCACCAGGCAATGACAATAATCATTTCTTTCTTTATGGAAAGAAAATCATGTTGGAATGTGGATTTAACACTCTGAAAGCATCGACTGACTGAAGGCAATCAGAAACACAAGAGGCAAGTGGGGAAACAGGATAATACCCACAATCTGCCCAGTGCAAAGGTTGTCCTCTGACAGACGGCCAGTGCGGATCTCGAGAAAATGCCTCGTGGTGATGCAGGCAAGTGAGATTTTTCACAAAACAATGGTGCCAGATTGTTTCCTTTAGATATGTACAAAATAAATAAATAAGACCCAAACAGAATATGACCAGCATAACATTGCAACTAAACTACATTGCTTTTGTGAGACAGAAAGTTCCCTATTTTCTAAAAATGTGATTTATAAATAATCTTCGTTCCTCTGCACGAAAACTGCCGTCGAATTAGTCAGCATTCATAATCTTAAAATTACTGACCTTATAATATCTACGGCTATGTAGAGACAGCATGACAATTAATGAATCGATGGCTCTTGAAAGGGACCTCTAGTCATTAATTTATCCAGAAATATATATGTGGCAGATATGCTGGTTCTGCCACAAGCAAAAAATACATGTCCATTTTGAAGACATTCAAGACTGATGAACGCACTTTTAGACAGTTCAGCAAAACCATCCAAAACTGGGAGTAATAACCCACTGATTACACTTAACTTACATTCCATTTATAAAAAGGCATTACAGTAAAATCCCGTTATAACGGACTTCAAGGGACCTGGCAAAACAGTCCATTATATCCAAAGTCCGTTATATGCAGAGTTGCTACAGGACACTATTTACTCACGCCACACCCCAGCAGACACACTTGTGGTATAGGTTATTCTGTTGTACATGTAGTAATCTATGACTATTAATAATCCTGACTACGTATCTGCGCTGGATATCACCGGCACTGGGGACCAAATTGTTTGCCCGTTATAAGCGAAATTCCGTTATATGCGAGTCCGCTGTATCCGATGCTTTTTCTGCATGTTCTTAAAGGCGCACGGCCGGGACCAGCGGATCTCGTACGATATTCCGTTATAATATAAGCTAGTCCACTATAACGGGATTTTACTGTATTGTCATCCTTAATTTATGACATGACAATACTAACGTAATGAACATTCCATTGAAAAGCCTGAAGACCCAGAGCGAAGACAGAACATTCTAGAGAAATGCTGGCTATATATACTGTTGACAGGAGTTGTCATTGATTTGACAGCAAGTAATAATAAGTTTATAATAATCATTCCTGTTATTCTCCAATATATATATTTTTTCCTTGTCTGTCAGTCTACAATAAGGACTTGTTTATATCTATGACCCTTAATGTTAGAAACACAGCTTAAATATTAAGACACGCATGGTGAAAACGACGGAACATCATATTCCCATTATGTCACTGATAAATGAGAAAGATGAAAAATTATTAATCTAATAATGACTTGTTTTCTACTTAAAGCCTTTATCTGAGGATTTCCAGCTGTGCATCAAAATATAAACTGAGAGACATGAGAAAGAGCGATGACTGCAAAGGAAACATTTTTCACTGATAGTTATTTATAAGTTATTTGTGTTTGACCTCACTGGATTGTAATGGATGCGATTCCCTTAACAGAAATTAATGTACCCAATTAATTATCCAGAAACATTTTTCCACACAAAAAAAAAACACTGTAGTTCTCTACACAGTTTAGGCAAGCATTATTGGGTCCATTTACATTTTATTTGATTTGGCAACATACATCCATATAAAAGCAGGGTTAGACATTTCCTGGAGTAATCGAGGATTGCGGGCTTTGTTCACACTGTCAGAAAAAAGGGTAAAAATTTTACTTTTGCTTGTCAGTGGGGCTGTACCCTCAAGGATCTGCCAATTGTACCCTTAGCTGTATGTAAATGTACCTGTAAAGGTACAGAAATGGGCTCCAGGGAACATTTATGTACCATTGATGGTACATTAATGCTATTTGTACCTTTGGGATGTTCCTCAGAGTCCATTTGTGTATCTTAAAAGGTACAATTACAAGGGTACAGTATCAGAAAATTGTTACCCTTTTTTATGAAAGTGCAAGGTGCCCAAAGGTGAAATGATTCAGCCAACCCTGGGATTTGAACCTGCAACCTTCTATGCAGACACAGTATCCTAACCTGCTGAGACAAACACCACCCCCCTTTAGCTCAGATTTTTTCTGTATCTGACTTCTTTTAGTATTTTATGCATTTTTATAATATTATAGGTAATTTTAGTGTTTCATTTTAGTTGTTCTGGGGGGAAAGGGCAAATTAAAGGAGAACAACAACCAATGAATGTGTGATCTGAAAAGATCACGCCAGGGTCTCTCGGTGCAGGAAGGTCGGCGCGTCAGCCCTGCCCGCAGTGAGCGCTGGCGGCCTTCCCGCAGCCTCGGCTCTATCGGCGGCGCCTGTCTCGCTGCGGCCGGCTGTCTCTGTGGAGCCGGGCTGCTGCGCCGGTCCCAGCGGGTTTGACTATCCCGGTCCCATATGAAGGACCCCATTCGCATTCCAGCTGCTGACACGCGCACACACTCACACACAAACGTTTTAAAATGATCGAATTGCAGTAAAAATAAAATAGAAAAGAAATAAACAATTGCTTCAAACACACACGCTTTGTCTGCATGGACAACGTATTGATCTAATACATATCCATTAAAATTACTGAGGGGCTGTGAAGTCGCGGATGCAGACCATAGGCACAGGCGCCAGATGGAAAAAAACACAAACTAAATGGCTCGGCAGCAACAGGAAAGCCGTCCAAGAAACATACGGACCTCGTCAGATACAACAAAGGGTGGGACTATATAATATTTTAAAATATGTTATCGTGCTGTGAGATCAGGAACGCGGCAGCCTCTTTCAGTTTGTCTAGAGATCGAGTCTGGACGCGCAGACGATGTTTGTTAGTTTGTTGAGGGAGCGGAAGGCGACTAGTCCCGCTTCAAACGGCAGATCTGCCTCTTCGCTTTATCAGCCGCGGAGACATGCGGGAGATGCCGTGTTAGATACGGCTCCGTCCGGGAGCCTCAGCTTCGGAAACGGTCTGACCCGCTCCGCGCACTTGGGGCTGGACGTTTTCTTTCTGTACACGAATGTTTCGGGACTCTAATTTATACTTATTTCTTTCTAACGGCGATTATGTTTTTTACATAATGCATTAAATACTTAACTAACGTGACTGGCGGAAAGTGTTTGCAAAAAGTTTTATTTCTCCTGATGAGAGAACTGTACGGTGCCCTGGGAAGGAAAAATGTAGTTTAACTCTAATATAAAACTTAGGACAGCCTGGGGGATTTTCTGAGTCGTTTTTTTTTCTTCTTCTTTTTTTCATTTTTCACCATAGACTTCTGGAACATATTACAGCTCACTCCGCTTTTTAATATGGGCCATGTGTGGCGTATTTCTGATTTTCTGACTGCTTTCGGAGCTTCGTGAATAAGAGACGAGCGAAGGAACTTGTGTCGAAAGAAGAGAAGCATTCAGGTAAAGCCGATTCGGCTGATTCATAATGATTATAAACAGGATCCAGTGAGCTGTTGACAGTATGTAACCTACTTGGTTTATAAACACAAAGAAACGTACAAACGCCTATATGTAAACGTATAACCTACATCTGTATAATGCAACATTTACATAATGTGGCAATCACGCTTTCAGAGTCGAGTTCACACAAGAAGTCTTGCGGCAAATCTATATTATTCCATTATGAACGCGAAAATAGCTACATCAGAAGCGTTGGGGTAGTTTGCAAACCTTACAGACTATCTACAAGGTAATAAAACTCTTACTTGCATGTAAATGTGTGTGCAGACTTGAACTGAAAATCTCACTCCAGCAAGCTGACCAAAGTGGCAACCCTGGAATTTACCATTTAGCCCGATAAGCTCATTTAACCATTACAACGTGTTACTTATTGAAAGAAGTATATGTTAATATATGTTTTTCATCATTCACTTTTCTTCAGCTGCTTGTGACTTGGATTAGCAGGAACTGCAGTTCCAGGGACATAGCTGAAGAAACATTACTTCTGCTTTTAAGTATTTACTGTTAGATATGGAGGGCTGCAGGTTGCAGCTAATCAGGGTAAATATGCTGGAGAAAAAAAGATTTGTATATCACTTCTCCTTTCTGGGGCCACTGTCATTGTGCTTGAATGTAGCACTTTGGCAGCGATTGAATCTCAGCTCCAAATGTGTCATTTTACAGAGAACAGAGATACCAGTACATTATGGACTCAAAACACTCAGACTCATCCTCGGATAGTGAGTGGTTTTTTGTATCTTTGGGATATTTTAGTAGCTCTATACCAAAACCCCAGATATGCAGTAATAGATAATAGGCAGTCATGTGCTGTGTTTTTTTTTTAACTACTTGGATACAAACTTACATTATAACATTAATTTTAGTGAGGAAATACAATCCCCAATGGGTTTGGTGCTACCTATGTCAAAATTACTCTCACACTCACTATCAGACATTTACTGTTTGACATCCCTGACAACCTACCATTTCCCCTTTTACAAGATAATTTCAGCTCCTCCTAATAATTAGAATAATTAGAAATGGGATGAGCTTGGGCAGACCATTTTTGTGCGTAATGACTTTAATTTACAATGTGGTTCTACTACTGACATAATGTGGGTTTTGATTATGCAACATGTCGGACGTCTCAGTTTGCACGGTGGATCAGACTTACAGGCTGGTTTGATGGCCTTCCATTAGAGTCGTGAAACTGGGTGGAGGGCTGCTGCCTGCCCAGGGTTTGTAAGTCAGGGGCAACAGCACCCCCCCCCCCCCAGCAGGTACTTACCGGGGGTTGATTCATAATAACTACGTGAAAGCGGAGAGAGGAAACTGCCCTGGGCTCCTGCCATGGGCTCCTGCCATGGGCCTGGACGGCGAAGCGGACGCTGCTTGGTGCCTCCGGATGCCCCGCTTTCCCATCTGGGGGGCACAGTTAGCGGCTTCCTGAGGGGAGATGGCTGTCCCTGGAGACCTAAACCATACAAAGAGCAGGAGCCCTTTTTAATGTGCCCAGGGCAGCCTGTGATTAAGGCAATGATGTCGTAATGCAAACAAGATACAGGAAGCCGTGGGTGGCGGCTATCGCCTGACATCGGCATGCTTTTGAGCTAATTTAGTCTGAATCTGACTGCGATGATTTACATGGGATTGTTATCAGTGTGGTATTGGTGCAGCATGATGCTAAACATTAATCTGCTGTCTGACTGAGTCCCATCGGACTCTTCAGCATCTCCGGCAGGGATCTGTTTATGGCTTCCCACAGCGCCACCAAACCAAGACAGGTGGTCGTGCCATCATGGGAAGAATTTCAGCAAACTATGTAGTATAAGACAATATAATCGCATCGCTTTATTCCTCACATCACTTGACACTTATTGATCATTTAAATAAGACACCCTACACTCTCAAGGTTTATCTCTGCAGAAGGTATGTATTCTGATTGCCCAAGGATTACTTCAGGCACATCTTCATTTACAAAAGCTTTTTTTGTTTTGAAGATTTTTCCCCCCCCCCCCAAACTTGTCACCACCAAGCATGAAACGTACAATCCATGCTTCATACCAGCCTTGTACAAGAGCCACGCAAACTTAAGTTTGTCTGACCTTCACTTTAACACTTGGCACTTTGGATGGTGAACCCTGGATTTGTAACGGAGGACAGTCAGCTCCGATATATGCAGACCGAGGCCCCCGGTGTCCCGTTTACATCCCCATCCTATTCGCATGGATGTAAAATATTGCCAGGTTGGGTGTGGTCCCTCAGTGGCAGGAATCATAACTGTCAATATTTACTCTGAATGCGGAATAGCCGGCGAGCCGGGCCGGCATTCAGACCCCCGCCCACACTCTCGCGTCCCCGTTTTAAGTGGTGCAATTATGAAGCAGGCAGACAGCCTGGACCCTTTCACTCCGCTGTCTTTGTGCTCAGAACTTCCTCTGTTTGTGGACTGGGGACCGCGCTCTCTATTTTAGTACAGATACCTAGAGAGTCAAGCAAACAAACGTGGGAGGAGGAGAGTGGATGACCATAGAAGGAGAGGCAGAGAGAAAAAGAGAAAGAGTGGGAGAAGGAGATGGCCGTTTGGCAGACGGATGGAAAGGGAGCAGGGAGGGGGATGAAGGGGAAAGAAACTGGCGATTTGGCTTAATAAAATAAAAGCAAAGTAATGAAGACCTTAACCAGGATAGTCTAAGTTTGAGACCAAACCAGAACTTAACTAAGAGAGAAGCTAATGAAGTAATAAGCAGACATTCCTTACCACTTACTCATACATTAAAATTTTATTTTTTAACAGATTGGACAGTATAAGTTTAGTTAACATTATCAGTTACAAACAGTTCAATATTCCTTATACTGATTTTTTAAATGTGGAAAAGAGATTATCAGTGTTGGCAGCAATAGGTAGTAGATAATAAATAAAGTGATAATATTATTTAAATTAAAATTATGTCAACTATGAAGGCACACCATGGAGTTAATTCATTTCAATTGTCTCCAAATCTTTATCTAAACTCTGTTAGAAATGGTACTGAAATAAGGGAGAATGATACAGCATCACTGTTAGAGGACAGCAAAGCAAATGTCGAGTACTTGCTGATGTATTCTTGTTTTACAGAAGTGTGTGAAAGTGTAGACAGTGTAGGGAATGATGTCACACCCACTCAGTTTCTGCTGGGCTGTGCAGCAGATTGTATACGGCTGTGACAATAGCCCTCTGCAAATGACAGGGGTCTTTGACAATAGCTGCAGAAAAGGAGAAGTTGGATTACCCCATTGTGGCCTTGATTCTGTTCGTGTTGTTTGACACAATGCAAAATGATTCCATGTAGCCAGAGTAGTCCATTCCACATCCAGTGCATGCTGGGTCAGTCACAGGGGTGGTGAGATTATGGTCTGATTTCTCAAATAGTTTTAGCCTTAAATTCCCATAAGCCTGGCTGTAAGCACCAAGCTGTAATGGACCCTGACAAAGGGTGTTTGAAATGAAGCTCTCTCTGTTTGACAGAAATGAAGGGGGTCAAGGTGTTCATGCAGCTGCTGGCCTTGCTGGGACTATGGCTGGGACTAGCAGGTAAGTCTGGGTTGCGTGCAGTCAGTAATCCATCTCCTGGACATACCTGTATCTGTGCTATCTGGTTAGCACAGTGTTTCCCAATCCGGTCCTTGGGGACCCACAGTCCGTCCATGTTTTTGCTCCCTCCAAGCCCCCTGCCAGACAATACACATTTTTGCTCCCTCCCAGCGATAGGGAGCTGAGAGGAAGCAAAAACGTGGACTGTCTGTGAATCCCCGAGGACCGGATTGGGAAACACCGGGTTAGTTTTATATTGCATTAGCATCCAGATGCACAGCATCCCTTTGAATGACCAGTGTGGCAGCATGTTGCATGAGAAGGGAACGAGTGAGTGGTTATAAAAGAGGCTGTGTGTGGCTGGCGGGTGATCGGCGGGAGCAGATGCGGAGATGGTTCTGAGAACAATGGGGCAAAGGAAGCGTGTGTCTTCCTGTAGTGCATAAAACTACAGCCCCTGATGCTCCTATCGCTGACCTCGAAACACAAGCCAGCCCCCAGGGGACCACGCAGGCCACCTGCCCCTCGCCTCTGCTCTCAGGGTCTTTCAGCTGGGCCCAGTCTCTCTGTTTTGTCTGTGTCTGTCATTCCCCTTGTTAAGAATGTCATCCTGTCACTTGGTTTCAGTGAGCATGGTTGAGCTGAACTTATTTGATTTGATTGCAGTTTACTGTAAACTCTACTTGAGTCCCTGTTTGAGACCCATCACTGTCTCATTCTTCTGTCCCCTTTACTGTAAACTCCATTTGGGTCCCCCTTTCACCTTCCACTTTACAATCCCTCTATCTGAGAGCACTTCTTAATATAATTTCACTTAGAAATAGGTACATTTTATTCTTTGCATGTTTGATGTTTCTGCGAGCACACTTGTGCATTCCTCAGTCACTCCACTTTGGTGTTTGTTTGTCTGCATTTTAGTTTGTCAGCAGGTCCTTTAAAGATGGACATGTGCTCACGCCTTTCTTACTGCGTGTGTGTCTGTATCTGCCAGAACCCTCAGACACGCCAGGAGAGGGCAAAGTGCTCTGCGCCTGTGAGAGGAGGTACAGCTGTGAGAACGGCACGTGCTGGGGTGACCGCTGCTTCTACATCATGCTGGGGGGCAAGGACCAGAGGGGCTGCTTCCAGCGGGCCCAGCAGGAGCAGTGCATGACCCGCCTGCCCAACTTGTTTGTTCATTGCTGCTCCTCTCACCTCTGCAACGCCAACACCACCGTCCCCCAAGATCCAGGTCAGTGCTCATCTCAGGCAGCGCCGACACCTCGTGCTTTTAGAATCTCGCTCAGGGGTCACTCAGTGCCAACGCTGATTTAGGAGGCTTTTCATTAATCCGGCATCTCCAGGGCTGTGGGGGGGGGGGGGGGGTCTCCTGCTTGATGCTCTTCAGGTGCGCAAACCCAAAGAGGAGTTACGGTTAGATATGCGAAGTCAACACACTCTTTTTGAAATTACAAGATAAATAATTTCAGACAATTTTCCATATTTAATGTGATCATGAAACCAAAATTCAAGAGAAGAATGAATCGATCATTAACAGGCCATTTTAAGACTTCGATCGCATGACGCTTCAGGCCGTTACGTTGGAAGGTCAAGTTCCTCTTCAGCTTGCTGACAGGGGCCTGCAGGTTTTTTTTTTGCTAAAAAATCTTAATATTTTGAGATAGTCCTTCAGTGTTGCTATATATGTCTTAATAGCCTAGTTTTCCCTCTGTCCTGTCATCAACTTTGTAGGGTAGTTTTCTGAAAGATCAGAAATGGAAGATATAGCTGACGCTGGAGTTGAAAATAATGAGACACTGGGGTTGTCAGAAAATCGATTCTCAGATACTAATCGATATTTAAAATTAGTATCTGATTAGATACTCATTTTCACCATTATTGATACCAACAGTGCGGCTTTTGCCTCATTTGCCACACAGCACCACTACAGCACAGGCGTGCATGCGCCCATGCACCAACACTCACACAGCCCCTCCCCTCCTCTCAATAGCCACAGAACGCATTTCTGCTGGTTAACACACACATACCGAGTTGGCCGAACGTGGCCGCAATTGAAGGCACTTTGCAAGCTGCTTTAGTAAAAAAAAAAAAAATGCAAAAGTGCCGTTTGGAAGTATTCTGCAGATGAGCATGGAAAGGCTAAGGATGTGGATAAGCCTCTATGCAAACAGCGCTACAAAGTTGTGGCGACGAAGTCAAGTAGCACGTCAAACCTGGCGAAGCATCTTAAAGACCAACATCCTGGTCTTTATGAGAAATTTCACGAGGTCGGTAACTGAACTATTAAACACTTATCAAAAATGTTAACTTGACCGGCACACACCTTAACATTAGCTGTTTATCTATAAGCAGTTAGCCAACAAACATGTTAGTCATATGTTATCATTAAGGTAGCAGATAGGCGCAGTGGCTAATAAAATAATATAGTTAATTGCAGCTTCACATTGCATTCATTATGCATTCATAGAACATTCATAAGCAGCATGTAAGTATACCGTAACATCCTAATATACCTTAACAGTTTTAATATACATTAGTAACAAACATTATATTATACAACTTTAATGTTTCTTATCATCATATAATGTTTGTTAATAATGTATATTAAAGTGGTTAAGGTATGTTAGAATCTTGAGGTACACTTACATGCTAGTTATGCATGTTTTACATATCTAACAAAACTTACCTTGATTTCCCGCTTTACATCACCAAAAACCTTAAGTTTCAGTAAGGGTGTGTAGACTTTCTATATCCACTGTAGATGAACAGCGGAGTAAATTGCTCATTGCTTGATTGTGTGTGAATGTGTTCTGCACTCCCACATCCTGGTGCTCTCTGCCTTTATGCCATGTGCTTCCTGAC
Organism: Paramormyrops kingsleyae; assembly: GCF_048594095.1. Lineage (NCBI taxonomy): Eukaryota > Metazoa > Chordata > Actinopteri > Osteoglossiformes > Mormyridae > Paramormyrops > Paramormyrops kingsleyae. The sequence goes on along the minus strand of NC_132802.1, from coordinate 27,058,744 downwards.
CCAAGCTCAAGGCTGACCATGGCCATGTAGGCAGAGAAGGCAAAGGGAGAAGGATGGATTTACAGATCTAAGCATGACATCAAATTGTCTGTTATTGGGAACTGGAAATGAAATTGTTACATTAGGAGAACTTGCCGGAGTGCTGCTGTACTATAAAGGAGAATGTAAGACAGACTGTGCTGGACCTCTGAGAAGGAATGGGACTGAATCTAGCTGTGAACACCTTCCTTAACCAGAGGTTCAGACCCTTCTCCTGTATAAGGGCCATTCTTCTCTCCATTTGTCCAGTAGTTGAGACAAAAGGGGAAGAAAGCATGATCGTTCTGGTGGGGGTGCCCCTGCTGGTGGTGCTGGTTCTCTCGCTGGGCCTGTCTGGCCTGGTGTGCTGGTTTTGCCTGCATCACAAGCGCCTTAGGATGACACGGCTGGAAGACCATGACCCCAACATGCTGAAGCTCCCCCATGGCGCGGACCCCTCCTACGGGGTAGGTTTCATGCCACTGGGTCACGCTCAAGACGTGGGCAACTCAAGTAGCGGCTGGGTTGTCGTGTGGTTGGGACTGTGGACAGAAGCTGGTGATTATTCATCAGATTTAGTAAGACACAATTTCCAAAAAATCAGGCATTAGTTCATCACTTGGGAACAGGAGTTTTCCTCAAAACTGGTACTGCTAATGTAATACAGCAAGCTTGGGAATTTTGATCTAGTCTAAGTGGGTTTTTAACAGTCATTCAGCCCTGTCTCCACTCTGGGGTGATTCAGTACTTTAGTGTGCTGCCATACATCCACCCGTTCCAACCTGTTTCCTGTAAGTCACAGAATCAGTTTGGATGTGTGTTTCGCAACATTAAGTTGGGCAAGAGGGGAGAGAACAGCTTCGGAGTTTCATATTTGCGGCTCTAACACACTGCTGCTAAGGATTCTTGTGAAGTGGAGTTTGTAGAGATTTGGCAGTCATGGGTGTGCGTGTCCCTTGTGATTCTGATGCCAGTAAAAAGGAATTTGCCTCCCCATCTTTGGCAGGAGATATTTGAAGAGTTCTGCACGTCTGGCAGTGGCACGGGACTGCCTTACCTGGTACAGAGAACCATGGCCCGGCAGATCTCTCTTGTGGAGTGTGTGGGTAAGACAGGCTGTTCCATTCACACTTTAAATCTGTTCCACCCAGTCTTACTGACCGCTCTCAAAAAGCAGCCGAAACGCTTATATAAGCTGAGGGTTTTCCAGCGATAGGCAAGTGGAGCACAGGAGTCTTCTGACAAATCTGTTCTGTTTTGGCCAGCCTCTGTCAATCTGTGCCTGTCTGTGACAGCAGCCCACTGCCCCTCACTCTGCTCCCAGGGAAGGGCCGTTACGGCGAGGTGTGGCGAGGAACCTGGATGGGCGAGAATGTGGCCGTGAAGATCTTCTCCTCTCGAGATGAGCAGTCCTGGTTCCGTGAGACCGAGATCTATAACACCGTTCAGCTTCGACATGACAACATCTTGGGTGAGACGTCCAGCAACCAGAGGGCAACGTGTTTCTGTCGCCTATTTCAAATTTATCACACAATACTTTTCTTTCCATTTTATCACAGGTTTCATTGCCTCCGACATGACATCCAAAAATTCGAGTACCCAGCTCTGGCTGATTACACACTATCATGAGCTGGGCTCGCTCTATGACTTCCTTCAGTATAGCACCTTGGACCCCGAGAGCTGTCTGCACATGTGCCTGTCTGTGGCATGCGGCCTAGTGCATCTGCACACTGAGATAGGCAGCACGCAGAGCAAGCCTGCCATTGCCCACCGTGACCTCAAAAGCCGCAACATCTTGGTCAAGAGGAACGGCCAGTGCTGCATCGCCGACCTGGGTGAGTGGGATGGATCAAGTCTGTGTTTTATACATGTTACCCCTGGTTTCCAGCTGTCTGGTTGCTCAGTATATCTTGATAGCCTCAGGTTGTTCTACCTGCAGTGGGTTTATTTCTTACAACACTGTTTCAATGCTATTGTGATATTGTTTTAGCCCCCATTTGGTTAATTAACTTACAATTTAGCCCCTACAAAACAAAAACATTATTTACTGAAGGGTTCCCCGAGAAGGAGCAGGAATTCATTGCTGTTAGACCCCATTTGGTGACGCAGCTAGCTGTCTTTTCAGGCCTGGCAGTCATGCACTCTCAGACTACGGACTACCTGGACGTGGGCACTAACCCCCGGGTGGGAACAAAGCGTTACATGGCCCCGGAGGTTCTTGACGAGAGCATTCGGACCGACGTCTTCGAGTCCTACAAACAGACAGACATATGGGCCCTGGGCTTGGTTCTCTGGGAAATCACTCGCAGGACTATCGTTAACGGTAAAATCCATCATCATTTCTTGTACATATTTCCTTTTAGATCAGTCACATTGCCCTCAGTTTATAGTGTCTGGATTCACACATGAAAACACAGTATTTATATTATACATTTTACTTGATCCTGCAAGACAATTCCAAGTGTCTGAAAGCAGCTGTTGTCCTGACAGAATATTATTTGTTGTTTTCTTTAATCGTAGAACAGCTTCTAAAGAAAGTGCTCCTTTTCCGTCCTTTTTAAGCAGCTCTTATTGCTGTCAGTCCAGAAACCCACACATCGGTTTTAACCCAAAGTATCTCGGTAACAAAAAATAAAAACTGTTGATCTGAATGGAAACATTATTTTCCAACAGCAGCAACTGCACAATGAAAACAGCAGGTCGTCCCATCAGCATTAAGCTTTGGCTGCATTTCAAGTGGGATTTGACTGAGATTTTACCTTCCCACACAGTACGATCCCTGTCTTTCTCAGCATGTGAATGTTTTATGCATTTTTTATTGACTGATTGAATTTAATGGTTCTTAGATTCTTGGTTTTGTGACCAGAGTGAAAAGGGGAAAGGAAATCATGTCATGGAGAGCTAGAGAGAGATGATGTGCAGCTTCTCAGCCATCTCGTTGTTCATCCCATGTCACATCCCATGTCACATCCCATGTCCTGATTAGCAGTTCAGAAATTATAAACAGTCTTATCTGGTTTCAGCACCCAAACGCTAATACACCACACAGTTGAGAAAAAACATGCTACCAGTTCTGGGGAACAAGTCAACTCTCTACTTCTCAGTATAGCAGGCTGTTTATCTTAACATTTCCGTCTCGCATCCCATAGCTCCTCTGACCCACAATTATAATCCAATATGAATGTGTACAGAATTACATAACTCAATAGCTTGGGAGGTTGTGTAACTAAATCTAATTGTATGGAAGATTGCATTTTTAATTAAATATAAAACAGTTATAATTCTGGCCCTGAATAGAGTTCACAGTTACACATGTGGCTGTTTTAGTATAGAAAATTTGACATGCTTTGTTTATACTATAGAATGATATTGTATTCTTGTTCATATCTGCACATCAACTATGCATTTTATCATTGCAATTTACAACTAACACATTTCTGAAAACTATACAAGATATTTGGTTTAATATAGAGCTGAGGAAAGACTCAGATCCTGCTGGATCCTGAATACACATTGCATTTATTTAGTGCTTTTAAAGACACGCAATGTGCTTTACAGAAGCGACGGGGAGCCACTTCAACCACCACTGTGCAGCACCCATTCTGTGCCACTAGGCTCAGCACCCAGTAGCTAAGGGAATTCACCAGTTACACACAGGGGATGATGAGGAGACCAGATTTGAAACAGTGGGTGGTTTTATCCAGGACATTGGGGTATCACCCCTACTTTTTCCAGAAGATGCCCTGGGATCTTTTATTACCTTAGTTTTATGTCTCATCCACTAGACAGCACAGCTTCCCTGTCACTGCACTGGGGCATTTGGGTCCACACCATTCACCACACCAACACCCCTTCCAGCAGCAACCCAGCTTCCCTAGTTGGTCTCCCATCCAAGTAGTGGCCAGATCCAAACCTGCTTAGCTTTAGGGGGAAGTTCCTAAACTGCAGGTGGTACGGCTGCTGCCAGGCAGAAGAAACCAGTTCAGTACCATGTCTAACTGTCAAAGCAGTGTGTGTCGTATGCCTTGATGTACACATCAAGGAGGTCATTTCTTCACCCATGCAGCAAATGGTCAGCACACCATGAAACGTTCTCTGAAGTAAGTTCCAGATGGTTTATGCCAGTTTTTGCCGTGCCCCAGGAATTGTCGAGGAGTACCAGCCCCCGTTCTTTGATGCAGTGCCTGCTGACCCCAGCTTCGAGGAGATGAGGAAGGTGGTCTGCGCAGACCAACAGCGACCCAGTCTCCACAACCGCCTACACTCCCACCCAGTGAGTCCCCAGTTACAGATTTGCTGCTATAACACATCCTGCAAACAAACCAGGGAAATGGCATCTCACAGCCTAACACACCAGACAAAACCACCTAAGAGTTACCTAGGGTTTGGTTTTTTGTGAACATTTTCCCAAACGTAAGCACAGCTATTGCATTACCCATAAATAATTATGTTAGAAGGTGTTTCCCACCAGTCTTGGTTTATGGAAACATGGATATATAGCATGCTTACTACTGAAATTTCCCATGTGGGATTTGAGACACATTTGTTACTTGATTTCTGCTGTATGTTATTTTCATTTTTATTTTCAAGATGTTTGTTGTTTTTGAGAAATGCAATGTTTAAATCAGATTTCAGTTTCAGTGTCTCTGTTCCTGTCCAGATTCTGTCTACGATTGCCAAGATCATGAAGGAGTGTTGGTTCAAGAGCCCGGCAGCTCGACTCACTGCCCTGCGTGTACGTAAAACCCTGTCCAAGCTTGACCAGGACCAGGATTACAAGCCGATCAAACTCAAACTGGACCTCTAAGTATTGGACCACTCTATTGGATGGTCAAACTGACATTCCACCAATCAGTGGCTTTTTGCTTTTTCTTTTCTGTTCCTTGTTGTTGCTTGCCGGGTTTTCCATGATACACCTTTACTAGCTTAACACTCACTCTGAAGGGTGCAGCTCTGTTGGGCTTTCCATGCGATACTGGGGCCACGGAGAGTGTGCCGCAGCCTGGCCAGAGCTATGGAGTGAGAGAGATCTGATCTTAAATCTGTTCTGATGGAAGCACTGTGCACTGCAGAGCTGTCTGTGTGACACCACATATCACACAGTCTGTCAGCTTTTCACTCGCCGTACTGTATAACTGTCCGGTGGGTCTGTCACACACGTCGCCCCAAAGCCAAGCACAAGGAAAGGTAATCGATGCTCTTCTTATTGGCATAGTAAACCTCAGTATTGTGTGGCATGCTGGGATGTGTGAAAGTTCAGATGTGCAAGGCTGCGTTTCTGTAAAAGTGAGCGTGGGCAGGGTGAGTCAGAGTTTCACATAACTCTAAGGGTTACTAGTGTAAGCTCTGCATAATTAGTTTGGACGTCCTCTTAATACGGACCCTATAATTGCATTGTGCAGACGGTGAGGGATTTCCATAAAGATAGGTAGACAAATGTCTCTGTTGCACTATTACTCAACTCCCTATTCTAAAAAGAGACATGTTGGCATATGTATCCCTGGCGAGCACTGAATTTAAATGCAGCTTGCTGTCAAAGTATTTTTATGCTGGTATTTGTATGTTTTCAGTTTATTTTTTATAATATCTTTATAATTAAATTCAACATAGTATTTATATTTGTAAATCACTGTGACTATGTTTAGAGATAGGATGGTATAATCATTAATCTCATTCTAAGCTGAACACATTTAAAGGATTTCAAAGGGAAATTTAATAAAATTCGTCATTTATATTAAAAATCTATTTCTCCTGCACTTTTATTTTAATATGATTTTGTATTTCCTGCGTGTACTGCCCGTTTCCCAGGGAATTTAATAAATAAATATAAATAAATAAATAAAAAGCAATTCAACTTGTAGTACTATACTCTTTTCACTAGATGGTGTTGTGTCATTGCCTGTGTTTGGCTACAAAATTTAGCTGTATCGTAATCTCGCATTTAATGTTGACATCAGCAACTTCCATGACTGCCCATGTTGACACGTGCACTATTGTTGCTTGCTAGTTCATGGAATACTCAAACCACTAGTGAATCATATTAGACCAACTCCTTTTACCCAGTAACTGATTAACTATTTAGTATGAGCTGGGTTTTCAACAATCATGTCCAAAAATGTTTTGCTGCTGTTGAAAGATTATAAATGCTAGGGTTTATGACCCTCAAGATCAACAGCCAGTAAGCGGCTTGGCACTCGGGGACAGGAATCTGAGTTTGAATCAAATTCAGCCCACCACCTGTGATCAAATTACATATGGAGCTATATTTACTCCCGTGCAGACAAATATCACAGATAACTTTTCCATGGCAACGCAATTGCCATATCTGGGCATTACTGGCAGTACTCCCCAGCTGTACACAAACATACACAGTCATATATATATACTTACAATTTTGAAAATTTGAATATATGCACAATTGCATAAGCATAGATATTGTTGTTTGCATAGGAATGACACAATAAATCCACATGTCCACCCGTTTGTCTATATCTGGACCCCGTACATGCCTGTCTGAGGATATATCTGTCTGTATTCAGGACTTCAGAGAGATAACACTTCTTCAAAGCCCCTGTCTGTCTGGTAAGTTAGGGTGAGGGGCTATTTTTAAAAGAGTGTGTGTATGTGTAGTTGAGGGGGGGGGGGGGGGGGGGTGTTCATGAGATTGCAGGGGTATCTCTGTCCTTGTTTCCTAAACACTGACCAACACTCAGCTATGTCTTCTGTTCCTCTCTGTGTCTCTCTCACGGTCTCAGTAGGCTCATTCCAAGTTGCACAGCCTTGAAATTTGGACACAGCACACACACGCACACACACGGTCTGTACTGAGAAATCTGCAGATACATTTGACAGCTTGATAACAGCTAAGCTTTCGGCTACATGTTGCAGTGGCAGACCAAAGTTGGGGACAGCATCCCCATGGAGGGAAAAGTGATAGGTAACTAAATAGATAATGCTTTAAGATTGCAAAGGAAAACTGTAGATGTTAAACACACTCTTTCTCGGGCAAATACGAATGAGCTTGGCCACAGGCGAGATTTGGAATCCTAGTGATACATTTTTGTGTCTACAGGGAATATATAATTTTTTGAACATGTTGCTTCGGTAACACATTCATCAATTTATCACAAGGGCAGAAGAAAGATGCTAAAATGTATGGAGTGATAAAAAAGGACAGATATACCTAACAGGTCATTCATGCACCCTGTAAGAACCCTGTTTTCATGGCTGCCTACAGATCATAGACATCAATATGTCTGTGTACCAAAAACTGTAAAGTTCTTTTTAAACAAGCACACAGTCTTTCAGGGACTAATTTAACACATAGATGCTCTTACATTGAAAAAAAACTATCTGTGCTCTTTTCTCTTCCAGTTATCACGCTTCATGCCATCCTTGACAATTAAGGTGGAAAATACATTTTAAGGTGGAACTTAACTCATGCTTAGGTCAAAATGCTGTGACCGATCCATGTTTTAAATAGGGTTTTTTAACGAGACTAATAAGACATGTAAAAAAAAAGACTGACATGCTGTTAATAATTTAATTCACACTGGACTAACAAATAAAGGATACCTAAACAGTAGGGTCTATTTAGTCCATAACCTTCTACTTAAGCCACGATGCAGAGCTCTGCTCATCCAAGGGGATCCTTGCGAGAGGGCATTCAAATGTTACTTTTTCTGTCCAGTTGTTTTGACCACCTTGGCAAGGCGAGCGGAAAGTGCCATGAAAGATGGTTGTCTGTGACAGACAATGGGAGACAACAGACTGGTAGAACATCATCAGTTGTACCGAGGTCCCAGTCTGTGCAAAGCTGCCAATGTCTTCTCCTATGCCAAGAGCTCAAACCAGCCCATCTGTCTGGAAGATTCTCACATCCCTCGCTTCTTGCCAGAAAGCCTTGGAAGAAAATCTTTAGAAGCTTATTTTGTGGCTGAGATCAAGATTCTCACAAACTCCACTCTTTATCCAGTCGCTTGCCAATGCTTTTGAACGTGGAGGCCGTCCAGGCGAATCGGCTTCTGAGTTATGCATGCATTTACAGATGCTTGTTGTGTGTTGTTTGTGAACTAGCTTTTTTGCATTTTTCTGCATTAAAACATTATGTGTGTATAGCATGACTGCGGATATTCTAAATTGTGAAGGCTTTCCTCAGTACCAATGAACATTCTGATTACTTATTGAAAAAAATAATAGAGTGGGTTTACAGTATATTAGCTAAACCATCTTTTCTGTTTTTCCTAGGTTATTTAAGATTAACATTACACATAATGCGCAGGATAAACCAATTATTTTACATATTGAAAGAATTCGCGTTCATTTAAAGAATATATACGGAATGACGTAAACTGGATGTATTTTCAAATGATCCGCGCAGATTTCCTTATGTGGCTAAGGTTTATATAAAAATTTCCGGAAGAAAAACTTTAAATCGAACAGACTAAATACGCACACTTGCGGCGCATTCTGACATAGCCAACGATCGCATGTTGGCAGATCTTAAGCAAATGCACAGACGCTCGTCTGGATTTGCGTTTCAAATATGCTTTCTGACTCATGTCCCGAACTAACCTTTTAAGCTAAGGCTGCCCCTCACTTTCCACTGTGTTTGTCCTGCACAGCCACAGAAAGGGAAAATGTCTCACCACAACAAAAGGGCCGGAGCGGCGTGGCGTCCCCTTTAAGCGGCGTATCCCTTTAAGCGCCTGGCTGGCCGCGCTCGCTGTGTGTTTAAGGTCTGGCTCCCTTGTCAATATCACACTTTGAATGTATCAATGCAAAGCGATGGGAATCTTGCAGACATGGCTACAAGACGAACGATTTTAACACTGCTGGCCCTGGCTGGCCTATTTAGAGCTTCAGTCGGTAAGTACAAGAAAACATTTGATTTATCCTTGCCTATCTCCTGTGTACCTATTTATTTATTTTATCGCGATGTGTAAGGCGAGTTGGAGCACTAGGCATTTCCTACCATGATCGCTTAACATGGCGCTGCCTGGGACAGTCACTCAGGCGTGAGATCATGCTGATTTATAGTTTGCTTGCTATTAAACTAGCATTATTATTTTTTCCTGCCGCCATTCATCACCGATCATTTATATCGTGGTAAATCTGTTAATTGCAGTTAATGATTCAGTATCAGTTGTACATCCCCACCTTTCGGATTCCATGTATTGTTTCGATCGATAAATGGCTGTTAACCGAGTGGGCGACAATCACTCGTCTCACCTTTAGCGATCCGGCGGATTTAGTCGGATAGATTTCCGCGGTGGAATTTTATTTTTGTCATTTGGAGACTATGGCCAACTTGTTTATTTTTTTTTTATAACCATAAATATTATTCGGCTCTTTGTAGCGCTGCCCCCCTTAACGTGAGAAAGCTAAGCTAGCTTAACTGGGACTGATGTCTGTAAGATGGCAAGGTAATCGGACCCCGGTGTTATTAGGCTATCAGACGGCACACTAATCCATTTTTCCATTGTAAAATGTATGATGCTGCTTCATCATGGATACTGAAAGCTGACCAGCTAACTAAATTGTCATTGAACAGATACCGTGATCTTACTATTATTTTTTCCACTGTTGCCGTGTTTATTTTTTATTTTTCTAGGTTTTAGATTTAACGTTTGGGGGCTCCAGATGGTGCTTGACCATCTAGATTATTTTGTCATTGGGTAATGGCACCGGTTACCTTCATTGAGATGAAACCAGACATGGGTTCAGGCCAGTCTTTTTGGTGAACAGCAGCGTTTTGTAATAATAGTGACCCAGTATAAAGCAGCATGTCCGTGTGCTGTGTATTCACGGCACGTACGAAATTGCTGAATTAAAAAAAAGCACCCGTATGTTGTAATGAAAGTTATCTGATCCATTAGTCTCGTATCACAGCGGACCAAAACAAGCGGTTTCGACTCCGTCGCGTTGCTCGCCCCCGGGTGTGCGCGTACGTGCGCGTACGTGCATGCGGCTCCGCTGCGGAGCCTGTGGTGTGTTTAAAGGTTGCATGTTTCGGGGTGATTGTCAATGCGACCGGACACCGCATATTAAACTGATCTTTACCCTTTTCGTTCATGAATTTTACTTTCAAAATTTATTTTTCTGCTGTCGTGAAGCTTGTTTACATTGAACAGGTTGAATTAAAGGGGCTACCAATGGGGGGATAAGGGGAATGGGGAAACAAACGTTTTAAATAATCAAGTTCCTCTTACCATGACAGGCTGGGTGACGTTTGTACGGCAATTCTCAATAATTATAATATATTTTGGGTGTGTGCTGGCC